>NC_143052.1:114980000-115605000 GCF_052426305.1 Pelodiscus sinensis
CCCGAGGCTTTCAAAGCCGCGGAGGGGCTCCGGCGGGGGGCAGCCCATGCGCGCCTGGGATGCCCCGCCGCCGGCTTCCCCCGAGGCTTTCAAAGCCGCGGAGGGGCTCCGGCGGGGGGGCAGCCCATGCGCGCCTGGGATGCCCCGCCGCCGGCTTCCCCCGAGGCTTTCAAAGCCGCGGAGGGGCTCCGGCGGGGGGGCAGCCCATGCGCGCCTGGGATGCCCCCCCGCCGGCTTCCCCCGAGGCTTTCAAAGCCGCGGAGGGGCTCCGGCGGCGGGGCATCCGGCGTACAAGACGACCCCCGATTTTGGGGGGATGTTTTTTAACATCAGAGGTCGTCTTGTACGCCGGAATATACGGTATATAAATTTCCTGGGATCCTGGATAGGAAACAGTGTTGTACCTACTTCTTGGCTACATCTCCATTGGCATGATCTTGCGCAAATACTCTTTAATGCAAGAGTTCTTGCATTAAAGTATTTGCGCAAGAGTGCGTCTACACTGGCATGTGCCTTTGTGCAAGAGATGTGCTTTTGCGCAAGTGTATCCATGCCAGTGTAGATGCTCTCTTGCGCAAGAAATTTTAACCATCGGGCTTTCTTGTGCAAGAAATTCATGTTGCCTGTCTACACTGGCTGCTTGTGCGAGAACAGTTGTGCAAGAGGGCTTATTCCTGAGTGGGAGCATCATAGTTCTTGTGCAAGAAGCACTGATTTCACACATTAGAACATCAGTGTTCTTGCACAAGTACGCACCGCTAGTGTAGACAGGCAGTATGTTTTTGCGCAAAAGCGGCTGCTTTGTCACAAGATCGCGCCAATGTAGACACAGCCCTAAAGTAAAACCTGTGTGGCCTGGTTAAAACCAAAGTCATAGTTATATGATCTGATCTTTCTGTTCTTCAACAGGTCCTTCTCTTTTTGAAGGGATTATAACAAATGGCTTCACTTCAGGTCTATCTGTTGGAAAGAATGGAGGGAATGGAATTTTTGAAACTTTTTTTGAAATTAGAATGCATTCTAGTTCCATTCTAATTCCCCCCTTCCTATGCTGCTTCCCACCTCCCCCCGACTCTGAAATACAAATTTAGAAGTGGGGGAGAAATTTAAAAGAGGAGGGCAGGTGTTGAAGGCTATTGCTCTGGTAAGAAACTAGTTATGGGGTGGCATGAGGCTCCAAAGCAGTCCATTGGAGCTGAAGGCAACTGTGATTGGGAGAGAATAGATATGACAATGCCTTGTAGCAGCAGGGAAAATACATTGTGGCAATCTGGTGAAAAGGAAGTGATCATGGGGGAAGCAAGAGGAGATGTGGCAGAACAAAGTCTCATCTAATTAGAGTGGAGGATTCAATTCCTAGCTCTTCTAGAAACGTTGTACAACCTCTTAGTTGTCCCATCTATGAAGTAGGGCAAGGGCAAAGGGAGAGAAAACATAGGCAGTCTCTCCCTTCCTAAGATAGACATTTGAGGACTTGATCAGTAAAAGTGGTGTGCACGGACTTCCTAACACCAGCTACTTAAGGTGCCGAGACAGGAACTTCAGGTCTCTGCCCAGCTCCAAGACCTGTGCTCCTCTCTACAGACTAAAGAGTATGTTACAGATACTGCTTTGCCTTTGTACTACAGAGTGCCGTGGGTCTGGGAGTATGCACAGTGCAATAAGCATGTAGGGAATTTTGGGGCCAGGAGCATGTTTAGTGAAAATGGAACATTGTAAGATTTAAGTAGCAAACATCTAACAACCTCTCCTGATGTGCACATGCTGCATATCTAAAAAGGGAAACCCCAGTAAATGGTAAATTCCCATAAATGTAAATAAACTTGCATATATTTATGTAAAGCATACATATGGGAAAGAGGGACTGACACCATCAGTATTTTAAAAAAAACAACAACCCAATCTTATTACTCAACCCACTTTCTGTTTGTGCCATATGCTGAGGCATCTGGCTGTCCCTCATTCAGCCAGGAGGTAGAGTGCATGGATAGAAAGGGATAATTGTGGTGAATTATCACAGAGATAAAAAGAACCTCCTTGACCCTAGCACCTATCCCCTGCCACTTCTTAAGAGCCAGCTCCAAAATATGTGGTGAAAGATGTTAAACTGCTGACATGTTTCAAAAGCATTATCAAAAGCTTTCTATTCCACCTCCCCACACTCCACCCCCATACCCTGTACTTCTCAGGAACAGATGAACTTTTTCTGCTAAAAACTTAACCAAAAATTGAACCTCAGGCAGAAACTCAGTAACGTGGATTAAAATTTTCCATATAAATGTTTGTCAAAGTTATAAGTTGCTGAGACCTGGGGCTACCGGTAGGTATTGCTACCAGCTCCATGAATTCTTCACAGAACTTTTGACAGTAAAAAGACTAGGAAAGACCATGAAAAGGTTAAGAGGTAGTGAGCTTGGATTTAATACTTATATTATTCTTATTTCAATGTTACTTAACCAGCACCAGATTGACCAGACTCTGGTGCTGACTTTAGCCTGTTGTCTAGAACCCTACTTTAAAAGTTTCAAAGAATACAACCTTAATGTGTGCAAGAAACTTGAATCTCTCTAATCCAACACTCTCTGGTCTGGCAGTATTCATGGCCTGACATGAATTTAGTCAGATGTCCACTTATCATGGGGGTAGCCAAGTTTCCTGTGGTGTCATGAAGTTTGTTTACAGCCACCCGCCCTGACTCTCTGTGTTCTGTGCTGCTGTTTACCTCTCATTTACTCCTAAATGTCTTCTAAGAGCCCAGTAAGCAGAGGAGGTGTTGGTAAGGCTGCTAAACAACATTGACCTCCTGTGATTTGGCAAATTCTCTGGTTCAGCACTGGTTAGGTACCTAAGAGTGCCAGACTAGAAAGGTTCAACCTGCAGTGGGAGCTAGCAGGGTCCACATGCACCAGTTAGTTCAGAGCACACTAGAACTTATACCTTTGTAGTGAGGACTAATACGTAGTGTAGACAAGTTCTTAGATAGGCACAAAGAATGAACTCAGGGGAAAGGCTGAAAGAATCCTCCCGTCAATGCCACGAAAGGGTTCCACAGAGGCTGCTCCATTCAAAAGGCTGTCTTTGCATCTCTAGCATGCTCCTTCCACAGTGAGGAGAAGCAATGGAGATTCAGTGCAGTGGTGAATCAAGGTATTTAAATCCCGCGCTTGATTAGCATATTCACGGCTGGTCACCATTTTAAAATGCCGGTCACCCGATTTAACTTGCCGTGTATAGATGCGGTAGTCCGATTGCATGAGGAGTAACCATTAATTCGAGGGAAGGGTTTTGGATCGGACTACCGCGTCTACATGTGGTAAGTTAAAATGGGTGACCGACATTTTAAAATGACCACCGGCCACGAATATGCTAATCAAGCGTGGGGTATTTAAATCCCGCGCTTCATTAGCAACTTCGGTATGCTTCATTTGCCTCCCTAGTCCAAACTAGGGGGCAAGTGTAGACATACTAGAACTCCATAAGGCTTTTTCTTGACCTCTGTATGCAAAACCTTAGTAGTGACATCATCTGCATCTAGACCAGCAATATGTATAGATTAGTCCATCTGATGTAGCATTATACTATTCATGTAATGTGCACTTTCATTTTTTTTGCATCCCTAATTTCACAAGTGCAAAGTAATAGTAATTTAAGACCAATGTTAGGACAATACATGGATGCATAGGTAGGTGTTCTCAGTCTGCCCAAGTGTGCAAAGGCCTTTTCTGCACTAATTCCATCCAGCACACTGGGAGGTTTGGCCACAGCCTTGGCCAATAGATATTGTTAAGTATGTCAGATCCTTGCCAAGTCTTAGCTCTCTACTGACCTTACCAATAAGTTTGACAGCTGCAGAGTCCTGTTGTCCTCAAATGATGGTGGGTTTTTTCCCCCCCAAAGGTTCCTTTCTCCGACCATTGCCACTGACAGCTGAACAGTGAGTTTAGTTTCTGGTTCAGCAGTTTTGTAGATACCACAACTAGGACTCCCTTGTAAAATCTGTGCCTGAAGTGATAATTGCTAATTAAGTCACTCAAAATACATGCATGTACACTGTATAGTGCTTTCCTTTTGTCCCAGACAAATCTAGTCTTGGACTGAAATGAGCATCCAGTCAGGACATCATAAGACCACTAGTATGCTGCTTACCATGGCTTACAGAGTATATGGTTTGAGAGTGTATGAAGGTATTAACACTCTCATTACCATCCAGTGGTGCAGAATTTCTAGGATCAAATATTCACCACTCCATATATTTCCTTAGCAAGCCTTTAATAAGATGAGGAATCATCTCTTCCTGTGCAGCAGAACACACTATGGAGTCAATTCCATCCTTAATTTTGGGACCTCTCTTTCTGATATTTGCTCACAGGGCTCCCTCTTCTTCTAGGCAGCACAGCCTCTTATGCTTCTGGCTGGTGAGGAGCTACTGTGCCAATAATTGGCTGGCTTTGAAATCTACAATAAGGAGTCCACTTCCTTCTGGAGGAGGAAGTCATCCTATCCCATAACCTATATGGCATTGGTTAAGGAGTGCTTAGTACAGGAATAAGCGTCTAAATAGCATAGTTTTTAACAGTGGCCATCTTTCTCTTTCAAGGGCTGCTAGCCTCAAGCCATCTTTTTTATCATCTCACTCAAATGGCTGGGCTTCCTTAATATTAAATGTTAACTTTATACATCCTGTGATCAAATGACCTATTAGTAGTACCTGTCAAAAACAAGGGAGGACAGAATTAATATCCTGGCTCTAAACACACCCTGGTCTTTCAAGTGAGTAGAGACATCAAAATCCCACCCAGATTTTGTACCGTATATGTATTGCTAAGCTAAGGTGATCAATATTGGTAAAACTAAAGGGTGGCAGTGATTATCTTGACTACAAAGGATATAATTCCTGAAGATTAGCTCAAACAAGATGTAGGACCAAAATCACTAGGGACTGAAAAGTGGGAGGCACTGTACCAGGTTCCCCATAAAAAGGGAAGTATGTTATTACATTTTTTTCATATGGGGATTTAATTCAACATTGCATGTGAATTTAAATGAACAGAAAGGATAGACACCAAGAAACCTTGGTTGTCTGTAAATAAGATCTTTAGGAAGTTGTAGTCTTGGGTAATAAGTTAAACTTGAAGAGGGAAATTTATAAGCCGTAATCATATTGCCACACTTGAATGCACTCATATTTAAAAAGAAGGAGCGGTTGCACTACTAAAAAGATACCTCTTTTTTTTCTGTCATTAAAATACCAAATTTTATGTTTATTCAAAATGCCAACATTTATAGTAGCAAGGAGGTATTGTTATTGGCTTGACACTCTGGAGGATAAGGAGCTCCATGCTCACATCAGTTGGTGTGCAGGAGAAAGAATGGCCACAGACTGCTATTCATCAAGAATTCCAGGAGGAAGAATGCTACAGAAGGAATTTCCATTGGGAAATGAAGGGAATTCTCTGTCTCCATACTCAGCTCTCACACTTGCGAGTGTGGAAATATTACCTATTGGTTACAGCAAGGAAGGTGTTCATAGTCCTCAGAAATTTTGGGTTTTGGGCTCGAGTTGCAGGCGTTGTCTAGATTTAAGAGGGGCCCACTACACTTTAAATCTAGGCCTTCTTGCTGCTGACAACAGCTAATGGAAGGATATGCACTTCTAATTCAACAGCTAGCTTCATGCATATTTATTCATAATGGGAAACTAATGGTTTTATGTTCAAAGTGGTTGCTCTTTAACATAAGCACCAACAAGTATGCTCCAGCTCACATCACTTTATCTGAGCATAGCTCCTAATGGAGTCAATATCAGGGTAAGGAATTGTAGTACTGACGTTCTGTTACGATCTAGTGGCTGTTACAAAGGGCAAGCAACTGTGGAGTGGACTAAGCCAGTTTTATTTAAGAAATTTGAGGTAAAAGGAGAGAGACTTGAGAGGAAGAGTCACAAAAGAGGGTGGGGGAGCACAGAAAGGGTACGTCTACACTACATGGCTCCGTCGACGGAGCCATGTAGATTTGTTTATTGGGCAAAGGGAAATGAAGCGGCGATTTAAATAATCGCCGCTTCATTTAAATTTACATGGCTGCCGCGCTGAGCCGACAAACAGCTTATCAGCTGTTTGTCGGCTCAGCGCGCTAGTCTGGACGCTCCCCTGCCGACATCAAAGCCCTTTGTCGGCAGCCCCGTTATTCCTCATGGGAAACCTCATCCCATGAGGAATAACGGGGCTGCCAACAAAGGGCTTTGATGTCGGTAGGGGAGCGTCCAGACTAGCGCGCTGAGCCGACAAACAGCTGATAAGCTGTTTGTCGGCTCAGCGCGGCAGCCATTAAATTTAAATGAAGCGGCGATTATTTAAATCGTCACTTCATTTCCCTTTGCCTCCAACCCTCATCTACATGGCTCCGTCGATGGAGCCATGTAGTCTAGACACAGCCAAAGAGGAGAGAAGACAGAAAGCATTAGGAGGAATAGCAGCAAAGAAAATGAGACCATATATGTTGGTAGAAACAGTGACTGATGTTAGTCACCAACAAGAAACACTGCTTCCTTTAAAGCCACGTCAGATAGGAGGTAGTGGTAAGAGTTGCATGAGAAAGCTGGATCATCTCATTCTGGTAAACTAAAACAGGAGCAAAGCACTTCACTTTATCCCTCTTTTTCTTGTCACAATTAAGGCACCATCCAGTTTCATTTAATTTTCAAGATTAACTAGGGGAAACACAAACTCACTGCCCTATTTATAAAGTTAAGGAGATCAGCAGCACTAGAGTGCTTTTCTGAGTGGATATAGTTTGCCTTACTGAGGGACATGTTCTCTCTAGGGACAGGAGTTAATTTATCTTCATGTTAGCTCCATCAGGAAATTGTCATGAGCAGGAGAACAGCTAGTTGTACTAAGCCGAATATATGTGTGCAGTGTTTTTATGGAATATACTGACAGCTAGTAACTGAACCTAATCCATCAAACTCATTTCACCTAAGACCTTCAGTATAACTCCAATTCTGATCTTTCAGGTAAAAGTGTCACAAATCTACTTAGTTCCTAACCTTTAGTTTTCCAGCATGTAATGCTTTTTCTCTTCTCTTTTTTGTTTATTTCCCCCAAAGCACTGTTTAGTCCCTGGACTTTTGGGCTTGTATTCCATGCATTTATATATATATTTAAATAGTAGTAGCCAAAGAGATTACCTTACAGCAGATCATATCCAACAAGCAGAGTTTATTCTTCTGGATGCAATCCAGTCCACCACACGTTATACCAGGGGTCTCCAACCTTTTTAAGCACAAGATCCCTTTTTGAATTTAAGTCAATCCAGGATCTACCACAAACCCAAATACCCTTGCCCTGCCTCCTTCCCTGTGGCCCTGCACCTACACAACCCCTTCTCCCAGGCTCCACCCTGCTCACTCTATGGAGATGGGGGACATGGAAAGGGGGAGGGAGACACCCTGACATCCGCACCCCCTTCTTCCACTCTGCACAGCAAGCAGGAGGTTACTGGGGACAGTTCCAAGACAGAGGACAAAAGCAGCACAGCAGTGCGGGGAGAGGAAGCTGAAGTGCCTCCCAGCCAAACCAGTTAGGATCACCTGTCAGAGGCTCTAGGATCTACCAGATGATCCTGATCTACTGGTTGGTGACCACTGTATTATACCAATGAATTATACTTATCATGTTGTGGCGTATTGAAAATTGAGCAGGTTCTTTCCTCTGAGTTCTTACTCTGAATAATTGATTAGATGGTGCTATGCCCCTCAAGGTACGATGCTTCAGAATGAGGTGAAACAAGGTCTCAATCTCTCGTGGTCATCAAAGCTTCCATCATGACTTTTGCAAGAACAGGAATCTCAATCCAACAGCTAGCAAAATTCAAATGGCTGTCTGGCATTGTTGGTACTGGCTGTCAGGGCTAGCATGAGGGTCCTGCCAATGAATGCTGCCTTGCTTTGTCTCTGAAGTCAGTGACAGCTGAGTAAACCAGGAAAGACCCAAGTTTGGGGAAGTCTGCTCTTATTTCTTTAAATGGCTCCTGCTCCCTCGCTCCTCCATTTCTCCATATCCTCTCCCAACTGTTGTGCTGGGGTAGGTGAAAGCAGACAACCTTTTAAAAACAACAACCAAACAAGCATGAAAGTCATTTAATACAATGAAAATCTAAGCAGGAATTGGACATGTAGCATTGCTGCCACTCTTTGTTGAACTGCTCCAACATGAGCTACCTATGCTTGTTATTCCACACAGTTTCTTCTGGTGTTCTGGTCTTGCGGCTGACAGGTGAGCACACAGATCCATGATGGCAATGGGAAGAGTTGCTGGCACAGGTCTGCTTTTAATATGGCTTGAGACCAGCCAGTGTGAGGGCCTGCCTCTCATCCTTCGTTTTGCTGCCATGGTTGTGGCCAGCTGAGAGGATGATGTCACATTCCCACTTGATCCAAAGACTGTTTTGATAGTGGGGTTGGCAGACTTCAGGGCTCTGGAATACTCACTTCCTTCTGGTTCAAAATAGCCCAGATATGGCTATTTTCAAGGACATTGCAGGTCTTATTGGCTTTTACCAGGCTTTTGTAAAGGTAGAGGTGGAATGAAGCATTAGCCCATGTATAAACTGCAGCTTGGTAGAACGTTGGACTGATTTTTTTTTTTTTTTTGTAATTTTAAATTACTGGCATAGTGCACACACTTTTTTTCACTGAGGAAATTACAAGTCTGATAAAGACAACTGCATAGATGTAATGCCTGAAATGATTAACAATGAATAACTGGCAAGTCCCAAGTAGGGATTTTCTTCTAGGTGACTCGTGGTGGCACTCGGGAGGTGTACTGGTCAAAATTGCAATTGCTAAATGGGGTGCCCTACCTGCTCCTCTGGGTGGCCCCCTGCACCCACACTCTTGCAGACACCAATCACCTCTGGATTCGCATATCAGTATTAGGCCCAAGCCTTTTCAACTTTTTCAGCAATGATTAGGAAGTAAATATAAAATCACTGCTAATGATAATTGCCAGGTTAATCAAAAATAGATGGAATAGTAAATAATGAGAAGAACAGGGCAGTCATACTGAGTGATCTGGATCACTTGGTAAGCTGAGCCAATTCAAATAAAATGTGTTTTAACATTGCTAGGTGAAAAGCTATACATCCAGGAACAAGGAATTTAGGCCATACCTTCAGAACGGAGGAGAGGGGGTCTGTAGCCTGGAAACCAGTGACTCTGCAAAGGATGTAGAGGGACTCAAAATGCATTCCTGGTGGAATGAGGTGGCAAAATGTGTTGATGGGATCCTAGAATGTGTAAGCGGGGGAGGTATTGAGGAAATTTTTACTTCTGAATATGGCAGTGGTGAGACTAGTCCTGGAATACTGCATACAATTCACATTTTAATAAAGATGATGAAAAGTTGCAGAGGGTACAGAAAACAGTCACCAAAATTACTTGAGAAAATTCCATACAGTATGAGACTTAGAGCTTGTTGTATTTAGTTTATTTGTTTTTTAAAAAAAGGTGATTATGAAGCTGCTTGATTACAGTGTCAAAGTATCTTCAGGGAGAGAAAATATGGGGTACTAAAAAGGCTCTCTAATCAAGTGGAGAAAGTCATAACAAGAGCCAATGGCTGAAAGCTGGAGTCAGACAAATTCAAATGAGAAAAAAGGCATACATTTTATGCTGTGAGGATGATTAACTGTTGCAACAAACTGCAAGGGAACTGGTGGATTCTCCAGCTCTTGATGTCTCCAGATCTAGCCTGCTTTCTGGATGACATGCCTGGGCCAAACACAAGATGCTTTAGTCGTAATAAATTATTGTGCTCAATACAGAGATAACTGGGTAAAATATAATGGCCTGTCATTACACAAGTTAGACTATATGATCAAATGGTTCTTTGGGCTTTAAACTCTATGAATGAATCTATGAACTTGGGAGTGGTCACTTTTTTATTTATTCTAATAAATAACAAGTATCAATTTGGATAATTGTATTCTAAAGTTTTTCCTTATGGTTTAACGGGATATGATATTCTTCATTTCCTGTTGTCTCCTATTGCTACCTACTATATTGGATTGATGCTGCCTCTTTTGTAGATGTATTTGGGGAAGAAGAGGCTTTGCCTTGCAATTTTGGATTTTAAGTTGCAGAGGTATGGGTTATTGTATTGACAAGGCTGCATCTTGTAAGAGTTTTCTCCTACATTTCCATTTAAAACTATGGAAGAGTGCTAAATTGCTATGCTTACTGTAGTGATATATGCCACTGTATGTGGTGGTGGTGGTGGTGTTGTTTTAAGTTAATGTTGCAACAATTAGGAACTCAACAATTAGGAAATACCAGAATTAGGCTTGCCTTCACAATCTTGGTTTTGTCCTGTTGATATGTATTCATTATTATGCCATCATATACTATTTTTCTACAGGACTCCTGCCTCATTCAGTTCACAGGATGGATGGTGCTCACTTAATGGCAGTGGCTGAATTTATTTTTAAACCTCTTTGTTCAGTGTGTGGCCCTAGGCCTTGAATATTGCACACTATTCAAACCCTGCTATGAAGACAGAGTTGTTAATTCTGTGACACATATCGATAGGAAGAGCCTGAGTGTGCCACAATTTTATCTTAATGCCACCCTGTGAGATGAGTAGGTATTATAGAATGGATCCAGAGGCAAGGAGAGATTAAGGCCAAAAGTTTCAACTAATTTTAGGTGCTCAATTTTAGAACATGAGACTGACTCTTTTTATTATTTTTAATTTTTTTTTTTACAGAGGACTTTACACTATCTTGTGCTTTGTATTTGCGAAGTACAGCTCCCAATGACTTCAGTTGCATCTGCAGGCACTCAAAACTTGTGCAAATCAGAGTTTAGGCTTTTAAGCGAGGCATCCAGAAATTAAGATCAAACAGTTAATGAAAAGTTTAGTTTCCATGACTTGCCCAGCACGGCGTGGAAACATTGTGGTAGAAGCAGGGATAGAATCCAGTTCTCCAGGGCAGAATTCAGCTGCTTTAACTATGAGACTACCCTTTTATCATTCTGAAATTATCTACCCCGTTCACTACACTCCTTCCAATTTAGTTGAGTGGGCCTACATTCACCTGTCCTCAGTACTTCAAATAATAAATGCCTTCAAACTAATGCAACAGATGGAGCAGGGGTACTACATAATTCACCTTCAAAGTTTATTTCATGCATTGAATGAGGTGCAGAGGTCCAGGGGAAAAATACCATGTCATCATCAATATGGAAAGTACAAGTTAAAATTTCTTAGATGACTTTAAGTCACCAGGGTCTTATGAAATGCATCCTAGAAATTTCAAGGAGCTGACTGAGGAGATATCTGATATCATTAGTAAGTATCTTCAAAAATTCATGAAAGACTGGAGAGATTCCAGAGGATTGGAAAAATGCAAATATGGTCCAATCTATAAATAGAGATATAAAGACAGCATGGGCTATTACACACCAGTCAGCTTAACTTCTGTACCTGGAAAGACATGGAGAAAATAAGTAATTTGCAGTACTTAGAAGAAGATAATAAAATAAGTAACTAAGTAACTATCAGCATGGATTTGTCAAGAAAAATCATGTCAAACCAACCTAATAGTTTCTTTGGCAGGATAACAAGCTTGGGGGATAAAGGGAAGGAAGTAGACATGATATATTTTGACTTTAGTAAGGCTTTTGATATTATCTTGCATGACCTTCTCATAAACAAACTAGGGAATATAATTTAGATGGAGCTAATATAAGATGGTGCATAAAAGTTTAGAAAACTATTCCCGTATAGTAGTTAGCAGTGGTTCACAGTGAAGTTGGAAGGGCATACCAAGAATGGTGAGACTTAGGAAGGTTGGGATCCTTTCCAAGTTTTTAGAAAGAGCATACCAAATGGGATCCCATAGATATCAGGATTGTGTATGTGTCTATTCAATAACTTAATCAATTCTCAGCTCAGGAAGGATCAACCAGTTGCACATGGAGGCTATGTCTACACTAGCAGGTTCTTGCGCAAGAGCTCTTGCACAAGAACACATCCACACTGCTATGTTCTTTTGTGCAAGAACATCCATGGCAGTGTGGATGCTCTCTTGCTCAAGAACTCTCTGATGGCCATTTTAGCCATACAGCTTTCTTGCGCAAGAAACCCCTGCTGCGCGTCCACACTGCCCTCTTGTGCAGGAACTCTTGAACAAGAGGGCTTACACTTGTTAGAAAAGAGTGTAGCTCTTGTGCAAGTAGCCCTCTCTTACCACACTTTACTGTAAATCTTCTTGCACGAGAGCAGGCGGGCAGTGGGGATGCTCTGCGGGTTCTTGTGCAAGAACCCACCGGTATAGACATAGCCATAGAGTATGTCTACACAGCAGCATTATTTTGGAATACATGATGTTATTCCAAAATAACATAGTGCTCATCTACAGTACGAGCCTTTATTTCAAAATAATGTCAAGCTAGAGGACTTCTTACTCTGACTTCTGTAACCCTTATTTCATGAGGAGAAATGGAAGTTGAAGGTAGTATTCTTCTTTTGACCTCCTGCTGTATAGACAGCACCAAAAGCCGAATTAAGCTATTTCAGCTGAAACTACGCCATTGATGTAGTTGAAGTTGCTTAGATTAATTCAATTTTAGCCCTGCTGTGCAGATGAACCCATACAAAATAGGAAGGAGTACTGTGGAAAGAGATCTGGGGATCATAGTGGATCACAAGCTAAATATGGTGGGTTTTTTTGGGGCTGTTACAGTTCAAAAATATTTAGCTTTGGGCAGATACACACATCCCACATCTGTCATGAGAAATTTTTTAGCTTGAAGAGTTTGACAAAGTTATGAACAACTGAAAACAAGTTCTGTTAATGGGAAATGTTGGGCAGGCTTACCAGTAGGCTACAATCAGCCATGTATAGAATAATACCTGTGGGGTTGTGGATACTTCAAATGAAGTTTTGATAAAAAGATAAAGCAACTTTTTTCCACAGTCACTCTCACAGCAGTCCATTTAAATGTTATACAATATTAATTACTTCAGTTTGTATTTTTCCACTTGATCCACTGGACAGAACAGAAGCAATAATCAAGAGTATACATACTGTAAAGAGATGTCCCAAGAGAGTCCCCAAAAGCAAGATATTAGATAAATAAATCAACGTCTTTTGACTCCATCAATGGTGGCTCTCACAACTCACTGTAAGGGCATTAGAGGCATTATTTATGGGTACTGAAGATAATTTCCACTAGACATTCCTCTGCAATGATCACTTAAATGAACCCAGAATATTTACAGTACTTTAAGCTTCATGAGCACACTTTGTCCTGCTATCTCCTTTAGCTGGTAGCTCAAGATTGGTGATTTCTTTATATTTTACTTGGAACCCAGGAAACCATAGCTGAGCACTGGCTAGCAAATTGTACACGTGCCTTCACTGAGGATACGTCTAGACTACATGCCTTTGTCTCCAGAGGCATGTAGATTAGGCTACCAGGCATGAGGTTTACCTGGGTGGTCGACAAATGCCTTTGATGTTGACCCCCGTGCCTCCAGACTACCGCGCTGAGCCGACAAACAGCTAATCAGCTGTTTGTCGGCTCAGCGCGGCAGCCATGTAAATTTAAATGAAGCAGCGATTATTTAAATCGCCGCTTCATTTTCCTATGCCTGGTAGCCTAATCTACATGCCTCTGGCGACAGAGCATGTAGTCTAGACGTACCCTGAATTTTGGCCTATTTACCCTACCGAATGAGGGTGACGCCACTGTATGGACCTCTAATTGTTGTTCCACTCAGTGCTGAAAGCTCGTTCTTCTCCTACTCAATACCTCGCTAGAGTTCCTCAGTGTGAGAGATGAATGTGTTTCTTTCACAATCCATTTAGTGGATGTAGCACATGCTCTTGGTCAGCTGTACTGAGTGTTTTTTGTATGTGGACATAGCTACATCTTCTTCCTTTCTCCTCTTTGCTTCCTGTGGTGCAACAGCCTTGTCCTCGGGAAAATATAAGGACTAAGAATGGGGCTGGCCCCTACATGCAAATGTACTCCTCCTGCTCCCTTATAAATGCCATCACCCACTCTTGTGCTCTGATGTTTAGGAAGGATGAAGTCAAGCCCCTACCCCTTCATACGATGCTAAATGATTGGCTGAACTTTGGAAGCTGTGTTGTATAGATGTGTGTAGGGATTATATTAGGATATCTGGAGGCCAAGTCCAGAATACAGTTGTGGGTGAAAATTCCACTCAGACAGAATCTCCATTCTGTCTATCTGCACTAGAGGGCTGTGTCTAGACTGGCCAGTTTTTTCCAGAAAATCAGCAGCTTTTCCGGAAAAACTTGCCACCTGTCTACACTGGCCATTTGAATTTCCAAAAAAGCACTGACGATCTCATGTAAGACTGTCAGTGCTTTTCCGGAAATACTATGCTGCTCCCGTTCAGGCAAAAGTCTTTTTACAAAAGACTTTTGCGCAAAAAGGCCAGTGTAGACAGCACAGTACTGTTTTCCGCAAAAAAGCCCTGATCGCGAAAATGGCAATCGGGGCTTTTTTGCGGAAAACTGCGTCTAGATTGGCCACGGATGCTTTTCTGCAAAAAGTTCTTTTGCGGAAAAGCATCCTGCCAATCTAGACGTGCTTTTCCGAAAATGCTTTTAACGGAAAACTTTTCCATTAAAAGCATTTTCGGAAAATCATGCCAGTGTAGATGTAGCCGAGAAGTTTAATGGTTCCTCTGATAATGACCTCTTAGCAAGACCAGAAAAATCTGATTTGAATGTAAAAAATGGTTGGAAGAGGCTCTGTAATCTGCAAGGATTGTTACATTTCAAAACAGGTATCAAATATATGCAGTTTTTAAAAAGGGGATTTATAACCACATAACCAAATTAGGACAGTGGTATGCATACATGTATATATGGTATTTCATACATGTTTTTCTGTGCTGTATCGAGAATCCTTTACAATACATCTATTTTGTCTGTTAAATGATAATTGCAGCAATGCAACAATTCCTGCCTGAACTGTTTCATTAAAGATTGCCTGGTTGAGTTAAGACCAGACCATACAAGCTGATGTAATAGTTCAGTTCTGAATTTGACTCTCACTCACACCTGTAACTTGTATTTAAAATCAATATTGGTTTATTTTGTGCTAAACTCTTTTGAATTGTGGCAAGTTGAGAATGTTTTCGTTACAAGAAATGGGCCATTCCATTCCCTCCTCTCCTCAGGCACAAAAATAGAATATCTATACTCAAACCAATAAAGAAAGCTGTGTAGATAAATATGTATGGTAGCAGAAGAGTATAAGGATTCCATTAATGCTTTAGTGATATCTTCAGTGAAGAAACAAAGCAAAATGGATCCTCTGCTTTTACTCTGGCTATGTCTAGACTGCAGGCTTCTTTCAGAAGAAGCTTTTCCGGAAGGGATCTTCCAGAAAATCTTCTTTTGAAAAAAAGCTTCCACACAGCAAAAGCACAACAAAAAAGCAATTTGTTTTTTTGAAAGATAGTGGTGGATGCTATTTTGCATTTAACTTGTGATTACTGTGGATGGAGTAGCCACTAGGGCACCTGTGCCTTTTCCTGGAGGCCTCTTCTTTCGAAAACCACTCTCTTCTGCATCCACACATGCCTTTTTCTGAAAAAGCTTTTTTGGAAAAAGGCTTCTTCCTCGTAGAATGAGGTTTATCCCCGTCGGAAAAATCCCTCTGTTCTTTTGACATTCCATCAAAAGAACACAATAGCAGCGTGGACGTAAATATAGTTTTTTCCAGAAAAACTGCCGTGTAGACATGTAGTGTAGACATACCCGCTTCAGGGTCTGTATTGAAGCAGTGTTGTAACAGCTGCTATCTTGTTTGTTTGTTTGTTTTGTTTTTCTGTAGGCATCACTTGTGGTATTGTAAAAGAAGAAAAAAGAATCTTCATGACATTTCCCTCTTTTTTTTTTCCTCTCTGTGTCTTTACGTTTTTTGTAAACAACAATCTGCCTCCTTTTGTTGGTGTTATGGGGTACCCTTACCTTCTAACTCCAAGACAGAATCTGAAATGCAATATGAAAATTACTGATGTGGCTGAGAAATATTAGCTTTATACCTCAGAAAAAACATGGCTTTAGCAATATATCAGAGAAAATATTGAATGTTATCGGTCATAGTGTGATTCATTATCTTACCACAGTGCTCTGAAAAGTTGTTAATACAGCTCAGAGCTTTTGTACCATATTAGTACTGTCTGTGTGAGTCCAATTCTTCACACTTTGGTCTATCTAAGCACCGTAATTATTTGTACACTAGGCCTTTTGAATCCCTCCTCTGTCATCTAGGCATACCACACATGCAGTAATTTGAGTTACTATTTTTATTTTGGTGCATGGTATGGGAGCGTTCTCACAAAGGAAAAGATGGCTGAAGGAAGAAATGAAAATTTGGAAACTGCGTGCTCTGCATTTTGTGTATATTCCCTGCCATACGCCCATGTAACTCTCATTAATGCTAATGGGATTTAATACACACTGCAAGAGGAAAATATCCTCATTTATTTTGCACTGAATCGAGTGGTAGTAAAAGTGCTGTATTGACAATCCTGGGTTCCTCTATTTATCCACAGAACAGGCTATGTAAGTGCAAGTTTCCTCACAGAGCTTAGTATCTCAATCCTGTTCTGGGAGGAGTGTCTGAAGGGCAGTTCAGATTCCTTTCAATCTCTAGAACCCCTGTTGAGACTCTCACGATAGGGAGCAGTTTTGTGATGAGAACACCTGTAAACTAAGCCCCAAGGGTCAGGTATTAAATGTGGGCCAGATTTGGATGAGTGGTGTCAGGGTGAAATGTTCCAATAACTCATAAATTCCACATGTAGTAGGACACACATGGCATATGTTATGTTTAATTTGCCAACCCTTATATAAAGCAAGACTAACAATGGTTGAAAATTTTCAGTCTGAACCTTTCTTCATTGAAAAATTCTGTTTTTTATTAACATTGAAATGTTGTATGGAATTCTGTCAGTTCTAATGAAATTGTAATTACAATCTCTCTCCCCCTCTGGAAAAAAACATTTTGATAAGGTTGTAATGGAATATTTGGATTTATATTTTTTCATATAGAAAGTTAGTTGTTTAATATTCTAAATTATAATTCAAATATGCTACTTTTAAAAGTTAAAATAAAATGTTTTTCTTTTACCAAAAGGGGATGTTTGGCTTGACCTGAAATGAACTTGTCAGAATTTTCCAACTGGAAATTTAGAAATTTCAGAATTCTAAAATAGAATGGAAATAAAACTTTTCAAAATTTCCTGTAGGAGGGAAATTCTGCGTTTTGACCAATTCTATATAGTATCTTTTTCTAACAGTAGTCTCAGGTTTAAATGGGACTACGCTGAATAATCGACTCTTCAAGAGGCATTAGAGTGAAAAATTAGGCCAATAATATTTTGACACCTTGAGAATTTACTTTTGGGGGGTATTATCTTACAGGCAATGAAGAAATTATTTCAGTTAAATAGGCTCAGATACAGGAGCAAGTTTATTGCTCAACTTCCAAAAAGAACTTGCATCGCAGTTTACCATGAACATGTAAGGGGACTGTTACCCCTTACTAAAACTCTGTGGGAGTTTTTTGGTTTACCAGCTTCAGAAGGGGAAGGGTTCATGAGACTGACAGACCCCAGAGACAATGGAAAGCAGTCAACACTCCAGCTCAGCCTGACTGACAGGTTGTAAGTGGGGATTGTTCTGGCTCTGTCTCTGAACAAACAAGCTGTGTGCAGAAGAGGTCCTGCAAAGACAGAGAGCTGAGAGAGGAGTACAAGAAGAAGTCCTGCAGCGACAGAACCAGACACAGACAGGCCAAGCAGTGCAGACCCTGTGTTGAGCAGCAGACTGGCAGTGCTCAGAAAGCCAAAAGGAACAGAGAAACAACACAAGGAGCTGGAACTGGCCAAGCAGCACAGCCTGCAGCTGGATGTGGTGAGCTACTGGGACATGCAAAGTGTGGGGAAAGGCTCTGGACTGGGAGAGGGGTCTGGCCACTTAGAGACTGAGGCTGTGTGGTCACTGCCAGTGCAAGCGTGTCCAGCCTGCAGCCCCTTGCAGCACATCCAGGGCTTCTAAGGAAGAGACTGTGAACTGTCCTTACACTCTGCAGACTGCTGTGTTGATGTCCCTGTGCTACAGAGCAGGGCTGTGTGTTCTCATTTAACCATTCTCATTGTTTCTTATTCTATTCTCTTTAATTAGTTGATGTTTAATAAATTGTATTTGCTTTGAACCTTATGAAGTGATCACTGGGCCAAGAAGGCCTGCAGTGTAAAGAGAGCACCTCGGAGTGGGGACACCCTAACTCCAGCCCCTAGTGACTACAAGGTCAGGGATTAAGCCCCAGGAAACCTGGGCCCAGCCTTGTTGGGGTTTCAAGGGCTCTGCTACTCAGGAGAGTGGAGGGGGAGCCCTCAGGATCAGGGAGCCATGGGGTAAAGGAAGTGGGAGCGGGGACTCAGATCCTTTCGCTGGTTCATTTCACCGGGGTGTATAGAAGCCAGGAAAGTTCCCCACAAGAGCGGGACCATTCCCCCGCTTACAAACATTTCTCTCAAAATCTAGCTATATATGTGTTCAGTTAAATAATAATTGATAAAACTATCAGTAACATTGCCTGATAATATTGTAGCATATAATATTAAGACCGAGGAACACCAAACAATAATTTTGTTTTTATGAGGAACACCAAGGATTTATTATTGAGAAGGGGCGGGAGGGGGAAAGTTATTGCGCAAAAAAAAAAAAGGTCACCAGCCCCTTTAAGGGCACAGCAGTGTGCTGTGGAATACAGTTTAAGAAACACTGGTCTGTTGCCTTAGTGTAAGATCCTACTGCTGCAGTTGTGGATGGGTGTCTCTCTCCATCTAGAGGGTGGTTTTCATCTTCAGATGTTCTCTTAATAGTATCGTGTTAAATTATATTATTCAGAGAGCTTTTTTCCTAATGGTAGAGCTGTTGGTAATTATCTTGTAACAATTCACTAGACAAGAGTGCATCTGTTTTTGCAGCTATTCAATACTATCCCCTTTTCTCTTCCAGGCTGGCAAGCAGTGGCATTCTGTAGAGGATATATTGCTTGTGTAGGGTGCCAGAGTTTGCATATGCCAGCAGGGTTCTATGCTTGGTAGAACTCAAGAGCTAACTGCAAATACTTCAAGTATCCTTGGACTCAATAAAGGGTAAAATAAATTCCATGCTGCACAAGTTAACTTTCTGAGTTCTATTACCAAGAAATCCTTTGCTGGGTATCTATGCAATGACACGTAAGAGAAAAATCATGTCAAAAGAAGGTTGCTATGTATAACTGAAATTGGGCATATTGTGGGGTTTCTACACTTTGCTCTGATGCAGGGGTGGACAACCTTTTTTGGGTCAGAGTCGCTGACCCATAGAAAGGTCAGTCGGGCTGCACACGTGTGAGAATCCAAAAAACAAAACAAAACAAACTCTGCCTGCAGCAGCTCTCAATGATAAAGGAGACCTTCCTCTTGCTCACCAGAGCCCTGGTGGTGGTGGTGGGGGGTGGGGGGGGGGGGTGGTTATGGGAGACAAGCTAGTAGATTTTGTGTGTTTCAGCCCCGGGGAAGGATGATGGGGGGAGGGGGGATTGAGCCCCAACATGGGATCCCCAATACTAGGGGTAGCCCTGAGCCCTCAGGAGCCAGATCCAGGCAAGCCGTGGGCCGCATCTGGCCCCCAGGCCTTAGTTTCCCCACCCCTGCTGTAAACATTCAGTATCAGCCACTGGCAAGTATCCCAGCTTACTTAAACTTTTGCCTTATTTATTATGTCAATATAGCTTGTACCTCCCCAGTCTGGCACTCTCTGGTCAAGCAACATCCGTAGTCCTGCATGATTTTAGTTAGCCAGATGTCCACTTATCACAGGTGGGCCAAGTTTCCCACAGTCCTATAAAGTTTGTTTAGAGGCACCAGCCCTGACTCTGTGTTCTGTGCTGCTGTTTAGCTTTAATTTATCCCTAACTGTCTTCTAAGAGCCCAGGAGGCAATAGAAGTTTTGGTAATGCTGTTAGACAATATTGACATCCCATGATGTGGCAAATTCTCTGGTTCAGCACTGGTCAGGTCCCAAGGGTGCCAGACTAGAAAGGTTCAACCTATACCTATATTCTAAGCAGCCTGTTGATCCACAGTGCTACCTTCCTTTAAAAAACAAACAACAAAAAAACTTGTAAATTCTTCTGAGTGGATTGATTTTGCTTTCCCTGAATGGTTTCCATCTATCTTTTCTGTGCTATTGACTCAAATCTACCTTTCCCCACTTCTTCTGGCTTTTGCTATGCAATTGTGCATGATATCCAACATCCCCCAAACGGGAACATGCTGGAACCTTTTGGCTGGACTGTGCTATGGGCCAAAAGCTGAAATTATCAAGAAACTGAAATCAGAGAGCTGAAATCACCAGAGCCAAATCCATTGCAAAGCCAGCCATAGTGGCTGGTAGGAGCAGCACGTACATGGTATTGCCACATGCTCAGTGAGGGGAGAGGCATGATAATGTACCTATGGACTCTGGGTCTACATTGTCTGGACAGAGCCATCAGTGGGGTGTCTGAAGTTTGGGGGAAGCCACGCTATATGAGTTGGGGGGTTGAACTAAAGATCTTTAAGCAAAAGACTCTGCCCTGTGGACTCTGGGAATGGTATTTTGCTTATGGGTTTTCTTTGTTTGTTATGGGTTTTCATTGTTTGTGTTCCTGTATGGTGATGCTAGATTACTATTCATTAAAAGTGTCTTCTCTATGCTCACACTCTGTGTGCTTGTGAGTAGGGGTGCCAAGGGGCATTGTGTGAATGTCCCAGGTTACTGGGTAGGGGCTCGAGCCAGTTCTGTGTTGGATGGAGGAAAGGAACCCCTAGTTATTGAACCTGGCCCTGGTTGCTGCCGCTGCTACCTGGCATAAGGGTTATACTTTGGAACTTTTCTTTACAGAAGTTTAATTTTTTTTTGCTATTAATGACACTTCATATTTCATGTTTAGGCATGTCTCCATTACAAGCCTAATGGTCACATTCATTCTCATGATAAAGCAAACTATTGCTTTACTGGATGAATGGCACTGTTCCTTGCAGACTTCGAGAGGGTTGTTTGCCAGGCTTTATAACTCATCAAAACAGTTCAGTTCCCCTCTACAATTTATTTAATTAATGCTCTTCATCTCATTAGTAGGGATCTATCTTAGCCATCTAGCATTATACAGTAAATTGCTTTAATGAATTCTATGATTCTCTCAAAATTCCCAATCAGATGAGAGGGCCTGCTAATATAATAAGTCAAGAAAGTGCAGCTTTGGAGAGTCATTACGTTTTATTTCTTCTGAATTGTCTCTGAAAACTCTAAAGGAATCACAATGCTAAACAGAGGTCATTATTAGACCTACTAACTAGAAATGAACCTGAGCTACAAAGTTCAATTCTGAATCTTAACTTTTGCAAAATGTTGATCTGATGTTTTTCTTTACTTCATTATAGTTATGGGGCCAGCTGTGAAGTTCTGTGTCCAAAACTGCATTTCTCAATGGAATAGGATGTTCAGAGTCTGAATTTTAATTTGGACCTATCTCTAATGATATAGGGATAACTGTGATCCTGATATCATATAAAAGTATCTGTTGGCTTTTGTGGGGGCATGATTTCACTCCAAGTATGTTTGGATTACAGGTATAGAGTATTTTGAGAAAAATGGAGTACAAGTTGGACAGTTCAGGGCTATCTATTTAATTTCTTCAGAGAATTTGCTTTAAAATAATCTTTACCCCCTTTTCTAGGTAAGAAAACATTAGAACTGATCAGGAAATGGTTGGAGAGGAGGGAAAAAGCCAATTTATATTTAACACATGAGAACTATGTTCAGACTAGGTAACAAAAATAGTCAAGACATGGGGAAAAATCGTTTAAAGGGAAAAAAATCTCACTTATTTTTATGAAACAAATGTTTGGAAGGAAGGTATATATGCGTTCCAGGTACAACATTGTGACAGTTAAAAATTCTAATCCAAGCTATGCACCTGACATTCTGTAAAGTATAATCTAGGGCAAGCCTCTTCATTTCTTTTCTTCTGTTTCCCCATCAGAGAAAATAGGATAATCACCTTTGCCTACAGCTCAGGGGTGCTTGGGATTAATTATGTAATGTTTGTACAGCACTTTGTACATATAAAGCACTGCCGTTTGCTAAGCATTATTTTGTTGTCAGCAGATTTTTCATTGAAGTGGCAAGGCCCCTACTAAAGGTGGCAACAACTTATTGCACAAGTTTCTATGTAAACCGTTGCCTGGGGTGTATCAAATCTGTGTCCAAAAAGAGTTTCCATATTGTGACATGATTTTTGTACAATGTTATGCTATCCCCAGAATTCTTCTAGCACATGTAAAAGTTGTCTATAAGTTGGAGCACTTTGTTTTCAATTAATAAGGCAGCTGCTCAGACATGATTTCATGGGCATGTTTGTTTTAAATCACGAAAAATCTCAAAATACTTATTTTAACATAAACAAAACTATTGTTGACTTTATCCCTCTGGAGTTTTAACAGTCTCCCCCATGTGCTGAACATTCTTGAATCAAACCTAATGTGCTCTCCTTTACACAAATATTTAAGGAATTCTATAGTGCCCTTTCTTCCCTCAAACAAACATGAAAGTGTTCTGCTGTAAGAGTTCCAAACTGCAGCATCACAAGATCAAGCTGTATTCTCTTTTAGATCATTGGTATAACATTTCATATAGTTTGTTGACGAGGCTAGTCTATTTTTCATCCGCTTCATTACTTTGTTTCTGTACATTCTTCCATTTCTAAAGTTCAGTTATGCTCTGAAGAGTGATTACTTAAAAACAGCGCCGTCTTGCTCTCTGGATATTAAGTCATAGTTGCCAACTGTAGTGACAAAAATAATATTACAGTTTTACTGCTTTTTGCTATTGTCAATGCTGCAAGTTAACACCACTAAGGAGAAGCATATTGTGTTCCAGCTTGTGCATCAACAGAAATGTTCACTAGCCTACAATTGGTTATACTTGTGCAACTCCAATGAAGACATTATGGTTACACAGGGGGTCCTGTGAGCACCATTTAATTCCTTATTGCAGGTGATGATGTATGACATTGAAAGAATTTATGCTTGGCTCTTAGACAGGGTTTATATGACAGGGAGGAGAAAATAAAATCCTTGTAAATTGAGCATACTTGGTCTGAAAATAATTGAGAGAGGAAAAAATATGGATCCCCACAATATCATGTTTAGTAACTTTTCTGAGTAAAACTGAACATAGTCCTCCAGTGTAAAGACAGAGATGAAGATATAGTTTATATTCTGTGCTACTTACTACTCTGCAATCCCACTGAAATCAATGGTGTGTAAACCAACACAAAATCTGCCCCTGTCCATCCTGGCCAGTTTTCCTACATGCGCTAAACTACATTAAGAAGCATAGGTTCTGCAATTGGGAGTACTGCTGTATCCTCTGAGCTGAAGTGGTTTCCATTATATATAGGGTTTGCAATTTGTTTTAAGGACTTTCAGCACCCCCACTGGAAAAATTATTTCCACTCTCCTGTAAGCAAGTCAAAACCCGCATTCCCCTCCCAACCCTGTAAATACTGCCTACTTTGAGCTCTTTGATACTCTTCATTCCTAGGGTTGTAGAATGATGTTCCAAGTCATAGTATAATTTCCCTCCAGCAGCAAGAGACACACTTCTGTATATTATGCCCTTTAGCCAAAAGAAAAATTGATTCTGTCATGTATAGGTTTATATCTCATCTATTTTTTTTAAAGAACATTTTTAACACTTATAAGACAAGGATAGGAAAAAATAAAATACTGGCACACATGTCATGATTCTGCCATCCAAGGAAGATTGTCCATCTCATGGAATGAGAAATTCAGAGGCAAAACTAAAGAATAATTAAGATTCAAGTTTGTTTTCTTGGTAACAAGATAGTTTTTATTGCGGTTACATTACTGCATGGGAACAAATACTGGGGAGTTAAATGCAGCATATGTCAAGGGGATGGAACATCTTACTACTTCAGTACTGACATTTGAAAACTATTTATCTATACAGGGCCAAATATGGGGCCCAGTTCATGTGTTTCTATTCTGTCAATCTCCTTACTGAAAGGAGAGCTTTTTGGTCAAGTCCCTGGACTAAGCAGGCCATCTGGGATCTATTGTCCACCTTTCCTATGTGATGCTATCTGAATTATTGTGTCTCAGGTCCCAGTCTGAAAAACTAAACATTTACTCTACCTTAGTGAAGTGGTGTGAGAGAGAATTGGTTAATTTTTGTGAGGTATACAGATTTCCCATTCATGAGCCTCCTGAAAAGCCTCGTAAATTAATAAACTAATTATTATACTGCACTTCTCATCACATTATCTGAATATTCAGTTAGATTTTGAGCGGTGTTTGTCCAGAATGAATCTTCAGCTGATTTCCCCCCCCCCCTTTGATAACAGCTCAATTTTGAGATGATAGTTTGGAAGACCCCTCTTTTCAATTGTGAGCTCTATTGACAATGCTGCCTAGTTTTATGTTTTGATGTTTTACTTAAAGCCTCAGGTTCTGGAGTCACTGGATTTCATTGGTATCTGCCTCTCCGTAAGACCAAACATGCAAGCTGTTAGCCCTCATGATTATGTAGTAAAAGTTTGAAAACAGTCTGATAGCTGTGGGACAGAGAGGAATTACTCCTGGCTGGGCGGTTAGGAAGGCACTTCACAGTCCAAGTACTTCCCTTGATGCTAACGATAAATCAGGCAGGGTGGAATTTGTATCCTGCTGGCTCAGCCCCCAGTTTCCAGTCAGGTGGTGCAGGTCACAGGGGACTCTAGAACACTTTTCTCTATACAAAGTAATGAAGTGGAGGATTTGGCTTGTGCTTCATTTACATATGGACACATCATGCAAACTTTATGAAAAAATGAGAACCGAGCAAATAATTCACAACAGATAACCAGGCATATTTAGTCTTGTGTAAGGCCCAGGAAGAGGGCTGGGTGAAGGCACAGGTAATAGAGTCCATGTGTAGATCCCCAGCTCTAAAATACCAGAACTTGAGCTTTCATTTTAAAAAGAATTAGTGTCTTGTTAATGGTTACAAACAAAACCTTCAAAACGTGACCGGGGGAAACAGATGCACAAAAGTCTGCCAAAGTCACTGAAGAACTTAAAATTCTGTGAGGGATGAACTGCCATGCACATTTTGCAGAGGTGTTAAATTGGCTGCACTAGGAAAAGTCCTGTTGATGAGGGGAGAGGGACAAAGAAGGAAACTACCCCAAGACTGGGCAATTCTAAAGGGTTGGAGCTCCCAGCTGCCACAGCCCCTGGCTCTTTCAATTACTGCCAGAACTCCATGCAGTGCTCTCCGACTGGCACTGAGGGCTGCTTAGCGCTACTCCTGCCCCTTCCTCCTAAGGTCCCACCACTTTTTCAAGGGACCTTGCCAAATTCTCAGCCCTGCCGAGTAGGGACATTTCTTCCAACACCATTCCACAGGGATCATTTAGGAGGCTGATTCTGCTGGGCCCCCACAAAAGGATGGATGGAGGGTGAATTTTCTGTTTTCTAGATGGACCCCCCCCGCAGCCTTAAGTTCATGACATGGCAGGAGGCAGAGAACACCCACAGGCTCCAAGAGTTAAAGAAAGATATTGTTAGAAGGAGTGAGGAAATCACTGCTGTGAAGACTGGATACAAATGAGGGCAAAGGAAGTAACCTGGGGAATAATGATGGTTGGGAAAAATGGTAGGTTTTGTCCGTGGGAAAACTTTGGCAAAAAGTTGGCTTTTTGCTGACATTTTCCATAAAACAATTCACTTTTGGCAGAAATTTGAGAAAATGAAAAATGTTGGCAAGAAACAAAAATTGACTTGGCCAAGCTTCCAGGGTGCCTCATTTGTGTTTGGGCTTCCTAATGCTCCTATTTCAGGTTAGGTTTCCTGGTTGGTCTGCATCTTTCATCATGCATCAAGCTCTCCTCTCTTGGGGTACATCTACACTAGCCCCCTAGATCCATCTAGGGAGGCTAATGTGGGCGACCGAAATTGCAAATCAAGCCCGGGATTTAAATATCCCGTGCTTGATTTGCATGTTCCTGGCTGGTCACCATTTTAGAAATTGACTAGCCTGAAGTAACTGCCCGCGTCTACCTGTGGCAGTGAAACGGGATTCCGATTTAAACCCCTAAATCCAATTAGCTGGTATTCCTCCTGCAATGAGGTTTACCAGCTAATTTGATTCAGGAGCTTTACATCGGAATCCTGTTTCACTGCCATGTGTAGACGCGGGCAGTTACTTTGGGCTAGTCAATTTCTAAAATGGCGACCGGCCGGGAACATGCAAACCAAGCGCGGGATATTTAAATCCCGGGCTTGATTTGCAATTTTGGTCACCCACATTAGCCTCCCTAGATGGATCATGGGGGCTAGTGTAGATGTACCCTTCATGACGGGAAGTTGCACATCATAGTAGTCCTTGGCCATGGTGCATCAAGGAAGATGCTGTCAGAAAGGAATGGAGACATCAGGCAACCAAACTGCAGCTGCCATGAGGCACCATGGTGGCATTACCAAATCAAAATATTTGGCTTTGGCCAAAATATTTTGATCTACAGTCAAAATTTTCTGTAGCAAACAGATTTTTGGGACAAATAATTTTGTTGAATAACCAAGTTTTGATGAACAACTTTGTCAGCCATAATATGGAATATAGAAGCCAGGATGGAAAACAGGATACAAGGAAACCCTGTTGAGTGGAGAGAGCATTGTACACGTGGACAAAGATGCAAATAAGTTACAGGGCCACGAATCGAGGTAGACTTCAGAGAGGTGAGGAACTTAGTTTCATGTCCCAAAGTGTGTTATAAGCTGCAATCCAGGGACATGTATCATCCCGAAACTCACGTGTGCCTGTTTTGTCGTCCTTATTTTGTAAAGAACAGGGCTAGCCTGAAAGCAAAGCAAACTAAGATTTTTGAAGAACATACATTTAGTTATTTTTTTTGTGTGTGTTTAAACTTAAAAACATTTTAAAATTTAATGTATTGCAGAACCCCGGGGGCAGGAACCACATGTCATAGGTAACCAAATTAGAAGTCCACAGGTTATGAGATCAGAAACCTCTAGAGAAATATTTAGCGGTATGTTTACTTAATATCTAACAGCATGTGAAGTTTATTTATTAATATGCCTGCAGGTTCCTCTCTCTAATCCCACTTCTCAAAGATGCTCACACAGAGATAGACAAACCAGGATGGGGATGAATTGCCCTGGTGCAATTTCCATCTAATAGAATGATATATCTGTGAAAGAGGAATGTAAGGGTACTGTGGGTACCTCTCTGACCTTTACCAAATCTAAAGTTCTTGTTTTACACAGCAGCCTGTTGTGTGGTGTTTACAGAGTATCACAAAGCACATGTGCAGCATTTTTTCTTAAGGTTATGAATTTTTAAGGAGGAAGGTAATTTATTTTTTAATGGAGCCAGAAGAGCAATTGCTTTCAGCTAGGCAAGGAGGGAGAATTTACTCCTCCTCGCACCAAGCCTGAGTAACCGGATTTGGTGCAAGTAAATCCACAGAGTTTGGCAAGTTAAGATTTACTCCCTCAGCACATTATCAGACCATGGGGCTTCAGGCCAGGCTGATAATGAGCTCCTCTTCCATCCTCTGGGCTGAATGAGTGGATGTTGCCACATTGTGTCCCTTAGCCAGGTGTAGAATCCAGGCACTGATGGATTCCATTGTCTATTTCTTGCCTTCCACCCATCCCTCGTTATCAGTGGTCAGGAGATGCAGAGGCTCCTTTGGCTCTGTTTTATGCAGCTTCCTTCCTGCTCAATAAATCTACCCTACAGGGGATGCCGTGTGGCCTAGAGAATAGAACACTAGTTCAGGGCTTAGAAGGGATACATTCTATTCCTAGCTCTGCCACTGGTCTGCTGAGTGACTCTGGGCAAATCATTTCATCTTCCTGTAACTCAGTTTGCCCATCTGTATCTGTACCTTTTTAAAGTGCTTTGACATCTAGGGTGTGTCTAGACTACAGAGATTTTTTGAAAAAAAAGTAGCCTTTTTTTCGAAACTTCTTTACCTGCGTCTAGACTGTCGCCATGTTCTGTTGGCAGTAAATCAAAAGAACACGGCGGTTTTGTCGACGGCGGTAAACCTCGTTTTACAAGAAATAATGCTATTTTCGACAGATCTATCAAAAAAGGTATGTGTGGACGCGGAGAAGGTCCCCCCCCCCCCCCCTAAAATAAAGGCATCCAGGAAGAAGCCCTGGTAGACACTCTTGCCAGACCTTTCACCTCTATTGTTCCTGCCTGTAGCCATCTTTTAAAGGCACAGGCACTCAGGAGTAGCATTGTGGCAGCAAGTCAGCTCCAACCAGGACCCTGACTGCTCAGCTCTTTCTGGAAGGCCCACTCAGAGCCATGTCCTAGGGACAAGCCTCCCAAAACCTCCCGGACCCTTCCAGGGACACATTGCTGCACCAAGCCAGGGGCACCAAACACTGGGCACCCTCCTGGTCTTTGCACCTGAGATCAAAGCCCTCTTGGAGCTCTGGTCTGAGGAGGAGTCTCTTCAGGCTCCGCAGTCCAGGAGGAGGAATGTGGACATTTATGGTAGACTGGCTGATGGCCTTGCTAAGAGAGGCCACCACCCCCGCACACTAGACCAGGTCAGAGCAAAGGTGAAGGAGCTGTGGCAGGGGTATGTTAAGGCCCATAAGCGCAGCTCCCACTCTGGGAAAACAGCACACTACCGTGCATATTATAAGGACCTGGACCAGATCCTGGAGGGAACCCTTGTCTCCAGAGAAGGTTGTGGAGTCTGGGATGGAGACCTCTGTGCAGCAGCGGCCACAGCTCCAGGAGGACACCTCAGAGGACCAGCAGCTCCAAGACGCTGAAGAGGAGGACACCAGGAGCACAGCGACCCTCATCCTGGAGCCGGACACCCAGACGAGGCCTCCCAGACATCTTCGGTCACCGGGGAGGGAACTTCAGGTGAGTGCTGTGAGGGTCCAACATGCACAGAACAGGGGAGATGGGAGCAAAGTGGATGGTGCAGTGCTGTGATGTGTCATGTTGATCACAGCCTGGAAGGGCCCAACACATAGCCGACTGCAGGGAGGGACATCCTATCCCTGCACCTGCATGGGTGCGAGGCACCACCTGCTCCTGCAGACACTGATGCTGGGATTGCCACATAGCTTCAGGCCTCTCAGCAACCTGTGGGAACCCCAACTGTGGTCTGACGCTTGTCCGTGCTGCTTGGCCATGGTGCGTGTGTGTGTAGGGGGGGGCGGGGCAGGATGGTGGCCTGCACACCTTCTGGGCTCTAGGGAGGCCATGGCTGCTGGCCAGGCCACACCACGCCTTGCTGAGACCACATGAGCAGCCCCTGACCCTAGGACAGGCACTGACTGCTGAGAAAGAGGGTATGCCCTTTCAGGAAAAGTGTGAGCATGCATGACTGACAACTTTACCCTCTTGTCTGCCACAGGTGGACCAGCTGCCAAGGAGGGGAACGCCACACCTGTCCCACCACCCAGACAGATGCATGGAACCTGTCGGCACTGGTGCACAAACTTGGACCTGACGTGCCAGCACATCTCGGTCCTGCAAGGGATTCAGGAGAGAATCTCACAGAGGATGCAGGCAGAGGCAGAGTGGCGCAGTCACTGGATGAGTTTGTCCAGCAGCGCACTGCAATTTGCTCTGCTATCCAGGAGGTGATGGCCTTCCTCAGTCCTGTGCCTGTTCCTGTTCCTCCTGCTCAGCCTGCTCCTCCCTCGCACCCTGCCATCCCAGACCCAGGAGTGGCCCCACCTCCTGCCCAGCACCCTACTGTCCCAGTCCGCATGCATGGCTGTCTCTGAGCAGGCTCCCGCACCCGAGGTGGCAGGAGCTCTTCATCCAGGCAGCACCCTCATCTCTGAGCCTCCCTTTCCCCTTCCAGGTTTACATCTCCCTTACCTTTTCAATAGTGATAGAAATGTAGCCGTGTTAGTCTGGGGTAGTTGAAGCAAAATGCAGGACAATGTAGCACTTTAAAGACTAACAAGATGGTTTATTAGATGATGAGCTTTCGTGGGCCAGACCCACTTCCTCAGATCAAATAGTGGAAGAAAGTAGTCACAACCATATATACTAAAGGATACAATTTAAAAAAATGAACAAATATGAAAAGGACAAATCACATTGCAGAACAGAAGGGGGATGCGGGGGGGTGGGAAGGGGGAGGAGGGAAGGTGGAGGTTTACATCCCCCTTCCCACCTGTGAGAGTCAATAAGGGAAGCACTTTACTTTAACAAAAAGTTTATTTTTGTTAACAAAACAGTGATATAGGTTTTGTAACATACGAGAGTGCAATAAACTGTAAGCATTTTGTCAAGCAAACCTGTCTTTGTTCTCTGTGTGAATGTGTACAACGTGGGGTAGGGTTGGGTTTTGGGGGGAAGGCTTGACCACCCAACACAAATGTCTGTGAATTGTCCCCGGTTGTCGACCAGGGCCTGCAGCACCATGGAAAAGTAGCCCTTTCTGTTAATGTACTGGGCTGCTTGATGGGGTGGTGTGCGGATCAGGATGTGAGTCCCATCGAGTGCTCCACCGCAGTTCGGAAATCCTGCCGATCCAGCCGCTATGGTATGCAGGTCTCTGAGGCAGACAGTCCTGTGAAGTAGTTTCGAATTGATGGCCATCACCACCTGCAGAAAGGGACAAATAGAAACACACATACCATAAAATCGCGAGTATAATGCACACTTTTTTCCCCGTTTTTTTTAGCGTCAAAGTCAGGATGTGCATTATACATAGGAGGTTTTCTGTTAAAGTTTTAAACTCACCCCTCCTGCACAGAAACTTTCCAGCTGCAGCGCGGTGCCCCGCCAGGATCCCAGACGAGGTGAGGAGCCGGCGGTGCCGCCAGGCTGCAGTGCCCTCGCTCGCTGCCTGCCTGGTCTCGGCGCAGCATGCAGGCAGCTGTCCAGGAGGGGCAGGAGGCTCAGCGGGCAGCTGGGCAGGGGCCCCCCCACAGCAGGCATGAGCTCAGCTGGGCAAGGGGCACCCGCGGCAGGTGTGAGCTCAGCTGGGCACGGAGCCCCTGTGGCAGGCGCAAGCTCAGCTGGGCAGGGGGCTCCCATGGCAGGCGTGAGCCCCTTCCTTCCTATATATACCGTAAAATCGTGAGTATAATGGGGGTGCACATTATATATAGGAGTTCAGTTTATTCCAGAATTCTGACGGTTTAAAAGGCAGGTGCGCATTATACATAGGTGTGCATTATACTCATGATTTTATGGTAACAGGAAATTACAGGAGTTGCATGAGCTGATGAGAGGTGCTCTGCCACCCTCCCGCTCCCAGACCCCAAGCGCCCCCTCCCTCAGGCAACCCTTCCTTCTCCCTGCACCATGGCAGGGTGAGGCCAAGAGGGCTTCTACCACTCCCATCCCATCCCCCATTCCCTTTGCCCGGTCCTGACCATCCCCCTTATCCACCCCCTTCCCCATGGACTGTCCCCAGAGAGTGACTTACCTCCATCAAAATGGCCCTGACAGTAGACCTCTCCCCGCCAAACTGGTGTCCTACCGAGCAGTAGCTGTCAGGTGTGGCCAGCTTCCAGAGGGCAATAGTGACCCGCTTCTCCAGGGGGATGGCGGGCTGAAAGTGAGTGTCCTGGCATTGTAGAGCAGGGGCAAGCCAGGCACACAGCTCCTGGAATGTGCACTTCCACATATGGAAGTTTCAGAGCCAAGCCTCGTCATCCCACTGCTCCCTAACAAGACGGTCCCACCTGTCTGAATTGGTGTCCAGCCTCCAAACTCGCCTCTCCAGGAATAAGTTAGGTGGCAAGGGCAGTGGGGCTGCAGCCCGAGTGAGGGGTTCAAAGGTGGGTTCTGAATCCAGCTCTGTCACGAACATGAAGATGGTCTCGTGACTATGCAGCAGAACTTCCAGTATCACAGTGTGGGGCCATCGCCTGCCCAGAGGCATCTTTGGCTCCACACCAAAAAAACAATTGCAAGCGCAAAAACCAACCAGGAAACAAGATCCTGTGGTGTCCCACAAAGCAGGGCACTCAAAAGCAAGCACTGCAGAAGTTTTGCTGGCCCTTTAGGAGGCAGGCAAGCCAGCTGCAGGAGCAGAGCAATGGCTCTTCAGGAGGATCCCTTAAAGCACATGTCTCTGAAAAGAGAATGCAGCAGGATCCGGAAGTAAAGGCTGCCCCCATGGCCTGACAGAAGTGCATCCAGGTGCCCTTTTATCAACATAGTCTCCAGGCAGTCTGGATGCTCTTTTTCAAAAAAGATCACTTTTTCGATCCGCTTAGTGCAATCTAGATGCTCTTTTTCGAAAGAGGCTTTTTCAAAAGATACTTTAGAAAAAGCCTCTTTCAAAAACGGCGTGTAGTCTAGAATTGCCTCTACTGTTGAAATGCATTATCTAAGAGCTGCGTTTTGTTTATTACATAGCTCCAGCGGTATAACTCTTTGTGTTTGATGGAGTTTCCACGAGCCTGAACACTTAAGTTACTATTGAAATAATGGATCAATAGTGTTGCAGTATGGGTAATGCTCCTTCTGTGAGATATATAGCAGATACCTAGTTTATTGTCTCCTTTTGTGTGTATCTCCATGTACAATATAAATAGAGCCCTGCATGGACACTACAAATTTATATCTGCATCCGCGTATGTATCTGCAAAAAATGAGCCATGGATATCTGCATCCACATTCATGGATATACAGTGGATAGCTATGGATTTGCAAGGCTCTAAATATAAAGCATATAAGCAGCATATACTCTAGTTAAAATGCCAAAGCTTCAGAAATTTTAGAAAATGGTGATCTCTTTCCCTTTCCTGTGTCAAGGGCTATTACAAGAATAGGTGCAGAGACAATCTGGACAGCAGCAATCTCAAGACAGATTCCATCAAGTCCCTATCTGTTAGAAGCTGCAGTGCTTGCATTTGGATTCAATATCTAACAATAAGGTGGTATTTTATAAACATTAGTGAGCCTGATTTTGCACTGGTCAGCAGAGGTGAAAAATAGGTACTTTTGGGAAACAAATAAAAAAGAAATTGGAACTGTCTCAATAACTTGTGCAAATTGTAAATTTCCCAAAGTTGAAGTCTTTTGCTCTGGCATAAGAAATTAAAGCTGGCAATTACAATGTGGAGGAATCATGGAAGCTGGTTTTGCAGGCAAGGGCTGAAAAGTTACTTGACAGTAGTAATAGTCTTTCATTATGTGCAGCATTATACCCTTTGCATATTTAAATTCCTTCTCTCCTCTCTGTTGCAACAGAAAGGAATTACCTCATACATTTTTATCTGGGTCTTCTTCCTCTCTTCATGTTGGAAAATGCTTTTCACATGCAGAAAATGCTCTTTTTTTTATATGTATCTCAAAATTCAGGGTAGCTGTTTACCCCTTCCACAGTCTGGCAAAGGCATTCATTCTAGGCTTCCGGCTCTACAGCTGTAAGCTTGACTTTGGTGAAGTCCTGTGTTTTTTCATGGGCTGACTTGTGCCTGGGGGGAACAAGGGGTGCACGGAGGCCTATATAGAGGGGTGGTGGATATGTGGGGGCATCCTTAAAATCTTGGCAGCGGCACAGGGGAGTGGAACACTTCCCGAGTACTGCCATGAGTCACTTGTGTCTCTTTCCCTTCTGACCAGGGTATTTCCAGACTGCACAATCCCTTGACTATCCTGTGACATTTTTTTTTCTCAAGAGAAGGCTGACTGCCTAAATGGGCCTGTTTGCTTCCCTATCTGGGACTAATAATAGTATAATTGTACCCAACTACAAATTACCGCATGATTTGTTTAAGCAAGCACATTTTAGTCTTAAGGTGGAAGCGTTACAGAGAAAACAATAAAATAACCTATATGCATGCTAATTAACTTACCAGAAATCACCCCAGCTCCAACATGGGCTCTGGCAGGTGTTTAGTTCTTCACAATCTCCAAAGGGATCTCTTCTATGGTCACACAGTTTCAGCTCAGGACTAGCACAGTCATAGTTTGCACGTAATCAGTAGACAATGTGGTTTTCTCTTCCTCTTTCGAGGTCTCCCAAGTGCTTCATTGGTAACCCACTTGCAATGTATTGTCCCAGAAAGTTCTTTGAGGTTCCTAATATTGTCCCAAGGTTTATATTATAGTCACATTTCCTAGGAAAGTTACATACAATAACAGGTAAAGTTTCTTTTTTTTTTTTTTTTTTGCAGTGGACCCTCAAGCTATTAAACCTTATTGAAATAAGTTGATCCATGACATAGCAAGAAAGTATTCTCTGTTATAATATGCTGCCATAGTTAGGCAGAATACAGTGCCTAGGCTGGCCATTGGGAGCCCCTTAATTCTATATTCAGCTCTGTCACAAGCTCCCTTTGTGACTTTGATTTAAGTCACTTAACTTCTCTGTGCCTCATTTTTCCCATCTGTAAAATGGAAATGATAATTCCCTACACACAGAGGAGCTGTCAGGCTTAATTCATTAATGCTTGCAGAGTGCGATAAGTAGCACAGATATGCAGTTCAATATTCTAGTAAAGAATGTCAGTATTTCTATTAAACTTCGTTTGTTCAGAGTCTGAATGATGGCACATTGAATTCAGTTCTCATTAACATTTAGAACATTCTGTTTCACTTCTCAGATGCTATGGTCCAAAACAAATTATCCCAAAACACTTTGTAAACTAAAGCAAACTTTTTTTAACTCGAGTGTCCAAAACTCAATGCCTCCAATCTTATTTAGGCATCCAAACAAGGGACCTGAATTTCAGGGGTGCTGAGCAGAATGTAATTTGGCTGGGATAACTACTACAATGTAACTTTTCTTCTGGATAGAGGCATGAGATTTTTTTTAAAGACTGCCAATGATCTGGAGAACCTAGCATTTTATCTTATTCAAAATGTATAAATATTGTTAGGCCATTTTGGCACCAGTCGTTAGTATACTTTTTTTTTGGAAGAATATTTTCTTATATTTTGTTATGTGTCTTCATTTTCAATCTGTTCTTGTCTTTCATAAATTTCAGAACGCTTATCCATTTGTCTTTGATGTCAGCTTGGAGCACATTGTCTTCAGTATTGCCAATATTCTGCACCTTTATGATTTTTGGGGGAAAGATGCTATGTAAAAAAGAGCCAAGATTTAGAAGAATAAGGGGCTAGCTTTCCTTCTACCGCTTTTGTTTCAAAATTAGATGATGGTGCCATTGTAGGTTCATCCTAAAAGTCTACATAATAAAATAAAATATAAAATGATAGAAATAAATATTTTACTTTACTTTAAAATTTAATATTTAATTTTGAAACTGCTCACTGTGAAATAGAGATGGTTGATTTTTTTTCCAATGTTGCAATTATTTTTTTTCTTAATTTTGTAGTTTTGCTCGGGGTTGAAATTTGGGGGGGGGTTGTTTTTTTGGGGGGGGGGGAAGGTGTTGTTTTTCCTGGTTTTTAACTGTGCTTGAACAGTGACCAAAATTAAATTTTAACAATTATTTCCACAATTAAAAAAATAATCTTCATTTTTAACTTGTTCTATTATGACAAGTGCTGTGTGGATCAATTTATTCACTTTATCCCAAAAGCCACCTTTAAATAGAATCCAGATCCCTTAGAAATGTTTGTCAAGGAAAAAGATATAGTGTCAGAAGGAGGATGAAAAGCACAGGGACACTTTAGAAGGCCACCTGAAAGGAAAAAGGTTGTTATAATATAGAAAATGAACTTCTTAATATGCTTTTATCTAGGTCTTCTTCCTCTCTTCATGTTGGAAAATGCTTTTCAGATGCAGAAAATGCTCTTTTTTTTTATATGTATCTCAAAATTCAGTTTGGTTGAAACCACAATCAGCCAGCAGTTTCAGAGCTATTTTGTCATTGTGCTGGGTATTCTTGTTGTGGGTCCCAAAGCTAACGGCATGGCTTGCTTCATCCCAGAAGTTTGGTATCACCTCTAGCCTGGTGGCAGCATGTTGATAAAGGGGCTTTGACATTCCTCAGCAAAGAGAGCTCAGAGCTACTCGTGATGCTGCTCCCAGCAGCTGAGACTGCTGTGGGAGACCTCAGAGAGAATCCCAAGATTCAACTCTGTCTTCCCACAACGCGGCACAGTGGCATGCTTACCCACATTGCTTTGCCCTATCTGTTGATAAGGGAACTAGAAATGTGGCCAAGAAGGCTTCACTGTATCTTCTGGCAAGGAGTTCCACAGGTTGACTGTGAGCTAAGTGAAGAAAAACTTCCTTTTGTTTGTTTTAAACCTGCTTCCTATTAATTTCATTTGGTGCCCTTTAGTTCTTATATTGTGGGAATAAGTAAATAACTTTTCCTTATTCACTTTTTCCATACCAGTCATGATTTTATAAACCTAAGTCATATCCCCCCTTAGTCTCCCTTCTGGCCCCTGATTGGCTGTTTCCTCTGCTGCTACACTTGCCAGCTTGGTTTCTCTAGGGTGGGATATAGTAGGACTGCAGAGCCTCTGGCAGGGGGCCTCAGAGCTTGGGCCACCCCATTACACTAAGGGCGCATCTAGAATACATTCCTCTTTCAAAAGAGGAATGTAAATGAAGGGAAAAAAAGCAGTCTAGACACGGATCTTTCAAAAACCCCACCCTTTTTCAAAAGAACCCTTTAAACCTCATTTTTTCAGGAGTAAGGGTTCTTTCAAAGGATTTTTTTCAAAAGAACTGTGTCTAGATTGCTTTTTTTCTGAAAAAAACTTTTTTGAAAAAGCAATCAGATGTGATTATGCAAATGATGCATGAGATTTGTAAATCTGCACTTCATTTGCATTTTCAATTTCCGTCATTTACATTCCTCTTTCGAAAGAGGGATGTAGTCTAGATGCAGCCAAAATGTCAACAGTGGGAGGCAGAAAGACCAGTTTGACCAATTTTCACTTTTGCATAGTTTTTTATGTCGACAGCACTTTTGTCATCATACCTTCCCAGTGTAGACATAGCCAGAGACTGGAGATGACTACAACTAAAGATGCTTCAGTGTGGGATTTGAGGATGCAGAACTGAGCAGTATGGATGCAGCTTGTGGAAAGGAGACAGGGCATAGGTAGATAGCAAGATCAGATACAGAACTGAGTGCCCTAGGGGGCTGTGAGAAGGTACTGGCAGACCGTCATCTATCAGATGTGTGATTGTCGATGGCTTTACATTTTCATTTCAGTCACATCAGCTTAGCAAGAAAACAAGACAAGCTATATCCCACAGTGTGGTAGCTGCATCATAGGATAGCAAAACTTAGGAATGTTTGTGTCTGAACACTAAGTACGTTAACAAGAAAATGTGTGACTCATCACAAGGTACATTTCTAGTGAAGACTAAAGCCAGAGTCTTAAATGGTGGCACCAGCCATGCAGAAAACTGGTCCAGGAAAACTGGAATCCATTGTATTTGTCTCTCTCTTTTAACAAAATATCTTCAATATTTTTGTGCATTTTTAAACACAAATATATAACTGATCTTAGACAGTGGACTTAGAACCTAGGATCTTTCAGTATTAAAAGGACAAACCGCTAGCTAACAGCTGGGACAGACTTCAAAACCTCCTGTGTGGATCAGCCACTAATGGCGACAAAGACCCATTCTGTCCTGATGAGGGTTATGGATACACACTGAATGACAACATATTCATCTGAAAGCTGTGTGTGTGTTGGGAACAAAAAGGTGCATGTACCTGGGGAGGGGAGGAGAAGAGAAGTGATTTTGTATGTGTCAGTCTTATGGGAGTGGGGGAGTGGACAGAAGTTTGATGTTCAGATCTGTGGCTTCAACACCAAACAGTTTCTACCACAACATCGCTTCTGGCTGTAGAGTTACAATCCATGCAGAAGGGGCAGATTATGTGCCTAGCACAAGCCATTTCAGATTTAGGGGTAGCACTAGAGATTCCACCAAAAACAAACCTGTGCATTGGGATGATGAAGGGGTGTGCAGGCACCCACACTGACTAGCTAGATTGCTGCCTTCCCAACCCACTCAGGGCGCAACACCCTTTTGCCAAAATCAGTGCATCAAGGAAAGATGTTGGAGCCTCCAGGGTGAGAGGAAAGGGTGGTGCACTGACAGGCCCGCTGTGAGGGATGGCAAAGGGAGCAGTTATTACTGGGCCTGGTGATTCAAAGTGAACTGGTGCTCCAGCTACTGCTGTATTACCAGTGGCCAGAGCCCTGATCCTTTTAATCGCTCCCCAGAGCGCCAAAATACACTCTCCAAGGGCTGGGAGGGAGGGTCTGCTGCGCTCCAGGCATCATGGAGGGCTGGCTGTCTCAGTCCCGCCCCTTCAACTAAGGCCTCCGCGCACAGAGCACGGAGACCCCGCCACACACACCTTGCACATGAGGCTATCAGCTCCCATGTGCATTGTGGATGCCATGTAAGAGAATATTGACTTGGTCAGCATTGTTTTATGGGGAACATTTTCTGCAGTTTCAGAAGGGATGATGATGTAGAAAACTGCTCAGTTCTGGCTGTGCTCTTTCTCCACTTAGCTACAACCTCTCAAAACCTGAGGGGAACCCAAATCTGTGATGCTTTGAAGCTAGAAAAGCTTTGGAAAATTCCACGGTGGGCTTGTCTCGCCAGCTTTTATGTGTGCTGGCCCCCACACTGTTGTCCTTGCACAGGCTACCTCCGATGTAGGTAGTGTGGTTCTGTGCTACAGCTTGGCACAGAGACATTTTGGTGGTTAAATAAGAAGCAAAAGCACCCAGCAATCCTTTCTCCCCATTTCCAAACATATTTACAACAAGGTATATGACTGTGTTTTTCCAGATAACAGGACAATAGTAAAATGAGCAACAATGGCGCAATCACTTAAAAAATCAGTTTTCCTCTGGTAAGCAGTATGCAGCAACTAATTATGGGCCTGATCCTGAAACTCTTCCTCACTGAGGAATCTGTAATACTCCAAGAAATCCCATTTGCTTAAAGACAATGTCATGCAACTATCAGATTGCTCATTGCGGGCACGTCTACATAGCAACTTTATTTCAAAATAACTTAGTCCGCATTACACAGCAGGCAGTTATTTCAAAATACTGTCAAGCTGGAGGACTTCTTACGCTGACTCCTGTAACTCATTGTATGAGGAGTAAGAGAAGTCGGAGGAAGGGTACTCTATTTTGAAATAAGTGCTGGGTAGACGCTCCTAATTTTGAAAAGCTATTTTGAAATAAGCAATGCAGTTGGCATAGCTCAATTTGTGTAGTTTATTTCGAGTTAAGCCCAGCAGTGTAGAAGCACCCTGGGAGTGGCTTTGTGGAAGAGGCCCTGTAATGGGGGACTTACAAAGTCTCTTATTTAAAGTCAGGTATTCTAAATTATGTAGGTACAAGATATGTAGCCTTATTACCGAGAACACCATACTTCAAGAGAAATGGAGAGAGTAGAATGCATTGATTAGCATGACACCCAGTAAGTGCTGCTGTATTTGAGGATGATTTAGCATGTCCTTGTTGAGCTATGCTGTTTTAAACCACATCAGATTGAAACTTGCTGTGCAAGAAGATGCCTCTGTGTGTTCAAAGCGTTTTGTTGGGTGAGGGGAAGAAAATTTAGCCTGCAACAGGCTATTTCCAGATTACAGAGGCTTAGAATGATTTGTGTGTATGGTTGTGTGCATTTACAAGGTACTTTCAGTCATGCTGTTACAAAAGAACCTCCCTGTTTTGTAGCAATCGCTAGTAAATCTGTGGTGAGTTACCATGCTTTTTTGAATTAAGTGAATAAATAAAATTTTAAAAGCAAGGATTCTGCTTCACAACATATGCTTCATAGGTTTATTCACCAAATGCAGTTCAATCCTAATTATTTAGGATAATATCTCATGTTATACTGGCACATATGCTTTAATCCATTTTGCAAAGTTTAGTCTTGACACAAATAGAAGGAGCGTCTATTGACCTTAGTGGGGCTTGCACTCATTTATACCAGGTCCAATTTGGTCCATGCAGTCTTAAGGTATGGCTACTCTGGAGCTGGATGTATAACTTTCTGCTCAATGAGAACAATGAGACATCCTGTGGCACCTTATAAACTAACAGTTCTATTGGAGCATAAGCTTTTGTGAGCAAAGACCCACTTCGTCAGATGCATCTTTGCCCACAAAAGCTTATGCTCCAATAAATCTGTTAGTCTATAAGGTGCCACAGGACTTCTCGTTGTTCTTGCAAATTCAGACTAACACGGCTACCCCTCTGATACTTGCTCAATGAGAGATACCTGTGGTAGGTCTGCTGAGCTAGAGTGCTAAAATTTGCAGCATAGCATGAGTTGGGGCTAGCTGTCCAAGTACATACTTTGAGTATGATTCCATCCATCATTCTGGGCAGCTAGCTCATTTTGCTGAACAAGCCATGGCATTTGCACTTTTATTTAGCATGTGAGCTTCATCAAGGCTGTGAAGGGAATGTCTCCGTAAGCTGGAAATTATTCCTATTTATTTACTTAAATATTTTTATCCCGCCTTTCTATTTAAAATATTCAAGGTGGCTTACAAGAACAAACAAAAAAAATACAAATATATATAAAAAATTTAAAATATGAGAATTTAAAATATGAGACCTCAGAGGGACAAAACCAGCTAAAAAAATATAGAGAGGAGGAGCACACACATACAGACTAAAACTTTAATAAAAGCATGAGTAAAAAGGGTGGCTTTAGCCTGATACTGAAACAGCGCAAGGGTTGGTGCCATGCGAATATTCCGAGGAAGAGAATTCCACAGCCTGGGAGCAAAAGCTGAGAATGCCCTGTTCTGCATAGATGTTAATCTTATCTCCACAAGTGGGGGAACACGAAGCAAAGCCTCCCCAGCTACCTCAGTCCCCGGGCAGGTTCATATGGCAGAAGACAGTCCTTCAGATACCCTGGACCCAACTCATTTAAGGTTTTATAGGTCATAGCTGAAACCTTAAATTGTGCCCAGAAACATACCGGAAGCCAGTGCAGCTGCCGAAGCACTGGCATAATGTGCTCCATATAACTAGTGTTAGTTAAACCTATGTGTCATGAGGGTTAATTACAGTGCACAGGATGCACAACTGAACAAAATAGTAACTGCTAAAGTTCTGTACCTGGAAGAAAGACTCATTTTTAAAAAATATTGTTATATTGATAGTTGCTCCAAAAAGCATAATTACATGTTTAAAAGGCTTGACGTATTCTGTCCAGTGCTTATAAATGTAACTCAGTATCAATCTCTGGGGTAAATCCTCTGAAGTCTGTGATGAATTTGGCCTAAAATCACATTAGACTTTGAGCTGCAAGGAAGTGTTGTGTCAACTCTGCTTCCTAGCCATTCCTGTACTTCAATTCACTCCATTAGGCATGTACAAAACACTGGCCAAATTTTAAAAAATAGGTCCCCGAGGGCTTGTCTACACTACGGAGAAGATCGATGCTGACACAGTTGATCTTCCAGGATTCAAATTAGTGAGTCTATTGAAGACCTGCTAATGTGAACTGAGAGGGTGATTCTGTCAGCACTGGTAGTCCGGCTCCTCACGAGGAGTAAGGTAAGTTAACAGGAGCATGTGCTCTCATGGACACCTTCCCTCCCCACCCCTCTGTGTGCATGGCGTGAAAACTGATTTAAGATATCACAACTCCAGCCACGTAATTAACATAGGTGGAGTTACATATCTTAAGTCGACTTTCTCCTTTAGTGGAGACCAGGCCTAAATGTGTAGTCTTCAGTTTACAGGAGAAAGGTTAAAGCAGTGAAGACCAGCATGAGCTATTTTCTCTGTGGATGAAGAGAGGGTTGTGTTCCCTCCATGGAGGTTTACCAAGGGAGGTTTTGGGGGTCAAGCAAGGAAAAATTGAGAGTGTAACCAATTAATCTGTGGATTGATGGGAGGATTGAGGTAATCAGGAACCCACACAAGAGGACACAAAGAGCCACTGCTGCTGTGTCAAGGCTTCTGAAGGAGAAGTCTATCTTGTTTTCACCTCTAGGCAGCTCTTCTTAGAGATTGTGCATTTTCTTGAGGTGTGTGCAGGGACCAGAGTTTGGCCCTATATAAAGACATGTGGTTAGAGAGAGGGAGCCAGTGGCCAGACAAATGAGGATTCTAAAAGTGACACAATTAAGGAACTGTTGTTTTTTACCTACCTTTAATGAAAAGAATGAGATGAAGTATACAAGATGAAGTCTAGTGAAGGATGAATTGTACTTGCTAGTTTGTCTGCAACAGACCTCTACATTCTCAGCCTGAAAGTTTCCTACTCCCTCTTCTCTCACAGTGGTGTCTGCTTTTCCTGCCAAGCAGCACATAGAAGGTATTCTCCGCCAGGCTGGGCAAACAAAGAAACTGTGACTGGTGCTATATTCTTTATGCCCAGCTTTCTATGCAAACAAAGGGTGGTTGTAGATGACACCAAGTCTACCTGGGTGTGAAGTGACTAGTGGGGTCACACAGAGGCCAGTATAGGGTAACTGTGTCATTTAATAGCTTTTGTAGGTGATCTGAAGTGAAACACACATTCCTTAAATTTTCAAACAGTTCTAAGCTATCTGGAGCCACAGACATAAAGAAGGGCAGAGATAAAAGAAATGACACCTGGGAAAATGGAGAGGGAAATGTAAGAAATGTCTACTGACTGCAGCTCCTACTCTGATCTCATGCTAGCTTATACAGTATTAGAAGAATTACCGGGTGTTGACTGCGTCTAGTCCGGCGCAAGCCTTCTGTTGCAGGCCAGGGGTAAGGCTGGCCTGGAGTTGGGAGTGGGGGTGACCTAGGGCCAGGGGAGTCCCTGATAGCATTCCCCTGGTCTGACCCAGGGACAGGGGAGGAGCTGCACAGTCTGGCTCCAGTGCTGTGCCCCAGGCCTGAGCAGGGACCCATGCAGGCTGGCTTCTGCTGGGGAGGAGTAGGGTAGAGCTGTGCTGCCCAGCTCTGGTGATGCTCCGGTGAAAGGGGGGGATCATGGGAGTGGGGCTGACGGGGCTATTACCTCCCTCTGAGTCTGGGACTGAAGGTTGGGTGGAGAGGGGTGTGAAGAAGGAGGGCCCACTTACCTGGGCTGGTGGCCAGCAAGATGGTGAGGCCATCCCCAACTGTCAGTTCCTTCCTGATACAGCTGTCCTGGGTTGTCACTCTTCAGTATAGCTGCCCTCTCCACTTGCTGCCCCCTGTGGTCACTATGCACTATGATATCTCTCCAATTAGCCTCCTCTCCTTCCATGTTATGGAAAACAATTCCAAGCACTTCCCATTTCCCTGGCACAACCAAATCCTGACCCTGCTTTAAGTTAGGATAAGAGGAAGCTGCATTCCAAATTTGGTGGTCCTAGCTGTTGCTGTTGCTGTTTAGTAGAAGTTCTTGAACACAGACAGAGGGATTCACAAAGAGATGCACAAATCTCTAATATATATATGAGAGACACACACACACATCACTTTTGGTAGTGTAGTATTGGTATGCTGAGTCAGCTAGACCAATAGGAACAGACGTCTTTAGTTTTTTACAGCAATAATGTGTTAAACATGGATCTGAGGCTAGATCTATATGCTTCCTTCTTGCGCAAAAGCCTATGCAAATGAAACACAGATTAGCATATTGCCATGCTTCATTTGCATAATTAATTAGGAGCCGTTTTTGCGCAAGAGACTTTTGCGCAAAAAGGAGCTACGTAGCTGTCTCCTTTTTGCGCAAAACCCCTTTGCGCAATAGCCATTCTTCCTGAAAAAATGAGGCCCCTAATTAATTATGCAAATGAAGTGCGACAATATGCTAATCTGTGCTTAATTTTCATAGGCTTTTGCAGAAAAAGGAAGCAGTATAGACGTAGCCTCAGAGAAAAATCCTGTCTTCCAAACCCTTCTAAATGTAAAGAGTTCCTAATCCAGATTATTTTTAAGATTATTTTATTACTCCTAAAAACTCTTAAATTTGGCAAGAAATTGGGAAGAAAGTGATTGGGAAGAAAGAAAGCATGTAACAAACTAATTCATAGGTAGATCTAGCCAGAAAATAGAATATCTATTTTGTGGGAAATTCTAACATTTTGAAATTGGAATGAAAAGTTGATTTTTTTCACAAAATAGAACCACAGAAAACTTTGAATTCAGAAACATCAGTTTCATTTCAATAATGTTAAAATATTTAAAAATAACATGTATCCTATTTAATTGATTGATTTACTATCATATAAAATTTAAAACAAAATGAACCGAAATAACATTGAAATGAAATGTTTCTACCTTATTGAAATGAAACAAGAAAGTCCAAATGCTTTGTTTAGGCTTTCTCCCATTGAAAATTTAATCAGAATTGCCACATCCCCCCAAGATGTCTTGATTTTGACAAAACTGCCTTTCTTCAATGGAAAATTGTTCTGTCATTAAAAAAAAAACAACCCCCACCTCTGACCAGCCCTCCTCCTAATCTTACGATGGTTTGCATTTGAAGGAGAAACAATGGAAGGAGACCCAGTTTATTTTTATTAATCTTGTGCTACAGAATGCCAATGACACATGCCTGTCTGCCTGATATCAGAATGCTGTCTTCAGCCTTTAAACCATCATGAACGCCTAGACAAATAAATTAAAACAAAACAACAAGGCAGGTTTGCACTGAATTGTGTCTGCACATGTTCTTCAGCTTCACCCACCAGCTCTCAGCTTCCTTAATGTTGATGGGCACTATTATCATGCATTTTCAAAGAGTTGTTCTGCCAATCTGCATGAAATTCATTGCCTTTTACGCTGTACGTGGCCTTGTATTTTAATATCTTGTCAAATCATTATTTGGTTTGTATGTATATATACATTTCTGCCTTCTATTTATTGTCTTATAACATTTTTAATGGTTGATTCTTATTTTTTGGCATTCAGTGAATTTACTCTGGCTCTGTCTTTTTGTGTGTGTGTGCTGACTGATGTTTTATAACATATTGATTCCCAATATTTTAAACTGACCCACAGCTGATAAGAGGATCACACTGGGAAGTAAGATGTTTACATCTCACTACGAATAGCAGATAAACGAAATAATAAAGGTTGTCAAAAACAGAAATGAAGCACATCAGGTTCTTGTTTGCTCTTGAGGATAGATGGCTGGGCAGCTCAGAACTAAGAAACTTCAGAATGCACGGTGTGCCATTCTGGACTGCCACATTTCTGCCCTTGTCTGTTTTATTGGTTAAGAAAATATATGTTAAAAAAACTTGCACAGTGCAGATTTACAGCTTTATCAACAACATTTCACAAAGGATCTCAGTGGTAAAGGTTTTTTTCTGAAATTTTTTCATGTAATCCCTTTTTAAATAATCCATGTTCTAATGAGCACATAAATGAAGGAGACTTAACTTTCTTTCCGTATTGTATTTGATCCTGATGACTAATTAGATACTTAGTATGTGCAGACAGAGCTACTGGCACAGATTTTTATTGGTTCTGCTGATAACTTTCTGCACTATTATAATAGACCTTTTTTGTGTGGGTTTTGGCTTGCATCTTTGTTTTTAAGGTACATCTATTTCCTATTGTGTTTAATTCTTTAGATATTTACTACAGTAAAATTAATCAAGAACTCCACTGGTATTTAATTTTGTTGTAACGCCAATATATAGTATCCTGAATTAAAATACTTATTTCATAGACAGTGAAGAATTATTTACTGATTATAGCACAAATATGTGTGTGTGAGCGTGCACGTAGATATGTATACATTAAAGGTGACAAGTAATTTAAATCTGCACATTTTGAATTATTCAGTAGTTGGTTGCCAGCTGCTTTTCTTTTTGTACTTTGTGATTAATTTCATTGTCAGTAGATTTTATGTTTCCAGAGAGTCTTTCACAGAACCTACACAGGACCCAATGAAGTGAATATGAATACCAAGTTGTCACTGGTGTTCTATTCTAGCCTGATCTACAGTACTACAAATTCAATTCCCAGAGTTGTAGGACAATGAGAGAGGAAAGGAAAAATGATCTGTAGCATTGTTTTAAATACATATTTTATTGACTTTCATCATGTAATTAAAAGAATAAGGGACACATTTTTATTTCTGTTGAAATAGTTTGCAAGTTAAGGGAATGCTCTGTCTACATTTACCTGTATTTCTCTATGCACCGACAGGAATCTGAAACCCTGAAAAGTGCACAGCCAGCATGTATTTTAGCAGAGTTTTAAAACAGGACTTTGAAGCCTGCTTATGCACTGCATTCTTGTTTGCTTTATTGGTGCGGCCTCGACAAGAAAACTTTGAGACAAAATGCCAAGACCAGGGAGCATAAAAAGAGACTTCTCTTAATTACGATTAGTAATTCAGAGTGATTTTTTTTTGTTTTGTTTTTCAATGCAATTCAATAGACATTACAGTGTTGGGAGGTTTTAGTGAAAGGCTACAGGTAAAATTTATGCTACATTTGTAAAAGGATGTAAATCCCCCCCCCCCCTCCTTTTTTTTGTAAAGCATTAAGTCCCTCCCTTAATTAAGCCTTCTGGGGTTTAAATGTGTTGATCTCATTTTAAACTGAGCTCAGCACAATTAGACACACTGAGAAGATAGGCAGTAATCAGCACATACGAAAACATTTCAGACATAAATGCTTCATTCTGCCAAGCCCAAAATTGCTATTTCAATTTTTTATCTGGGTGGGGGGGGGGGGGGAGAAAGAAAAATTGATTATTTTTAGCTCGTCATACATCTCATTTGTGTGGGTCAGACCTTCCCCATTCACAATTACCACTAGTTAATCTTATCAGAGAAAAATTCAATTACATTTATCAAGGTTATTCCATACACTCAAGTTATTGCCTCGGAAAAATCGGGTTTCAGTGTTAAGAATGTTTGCATTGTGTGTGTATGTATGTGTGCGTGGAGAGAGGGGGAGAGGATCCTGTTCTTTTTTTTTTTTTTTTGTAATAAATAATTAAATCCTGCTTTTACACTGATGTTACTAATATATAGTTGTAATAAAGTAATATTTGACAGCTTTGTAAAAGGGATCATTAATACATAGATTATAGAAGTTTAGGAGGGAGGCTCATAACTGTTAATAGACTTCAATTCTCAGCCTACACTGACATTTTAAAAAATCTAGTTTCAAATTTGATAACAGATTACCAGCTAGGCTGGGAGCCAGCCACCTGATTAAGGCAATTTAAATGCTTGCAAAGTGGTGAGATTAAAATCAAATAAGTGCCGATTTTTTTTCCTGCTTCACTTATCTTTCCTTGGATTCGTTCCTTAACTACCAGGTGGCAGAGGACTCTGGGTAATTTTCCTCTGCGCCAATTACCCCAGGATGGTTTTTAGGGTGAAGCAGAATAATTACTGCACTATCAATCCAAAATGGTCTGCTTAATGTGTTTAAGAGAGATTTTGAGCCTTAGCAGGGAGGCTGCCTGAAGCGTGCTATGCTTGTGGTGCCAAAGCCCACTCGGCCTACTCATGTCGTTAACTGTTCAGCGAGAAGGCAGCACACACCCAAGGTGAAAGAAAACAAGGAAAACTCCTGGGAAGCTGTGGGAAAGTTAATGAGCTGCTTCCAACGTGTGGCAGGCTGCAGTCGCAGGTGGCTGACAAAGCTAGGCAGGTTAAGAAAATAATATTTATCATCCAGCTGCCAGGACCATCTTTATCAAAAGTCTTTCTAAAATCCATACAACATGAAGAAAAATGAGTTTAAAACAACAAATAAAAAAGGCAAATAATCCAGTCACTGAAACACTGTATCCTTGATGGGTCATTTGCAAAGCTTTGTACTGAAGATGGTCTTATATAAGGGCCCATTGATTTTTATTTTTTTTTACCAGTGGGAAGAAGGACGTTCTGGGGTTAGAGCACAGGAGTGGGAACTAGTACTGCTTCTGGCTCTGCCCTGGACCAACGTTTTTTAAAAGGTCCAATGAATCTTGGGTGAACAGTTTGTGCCTGATGTTGATCCAAATACCTGCCTTTGTTTATTGATGTGAATTGGCACAGTGAATTAAAGTCAGGTCCGAGGTGTCTCAAAGTAGGCACCCTAAAATTGTCGTTTCCAAAAATCAGAGAATTTTGAGAAATTTGGCCAAAACATTTCTGTGCCCAAACTCTCCCCATCTTTAAAAATGGGGAGAGTAGCTCTTGGCTAACTCAGAAAAATGTTGTAAAGGACATTTCATGGTTTGTTAAAGTACGTTGAGATCCATGGATGCAATGCAGTATAGTGAAATCTAGGTACTGTGACTAAATGAAAAATATGGTTGTGTTCTGCTGTTATCAAAGTGGCATGATACGGGGAGGGGAAAAGGATTTAAGCTTAATTGAAAATCTGAAATGACATATTACTGAATGCTATATGGTAGCAGGCTCAAATTAACCATTATCTTCTATCCAGTGACTATGCATTGGATTTGTTTAGCTATCACTATCAGAATGTAAGTTCTGAGTTTTAGCCAAGAATTCTGAAAGGTTGTCCTTCAAAATGGAAAGATAATTATTAAAAAAAAATCATTATATGTGTGAAAGGGTTGCTGTTGCTTGCCTTTGAGTGATTTGCTTGCATAGTTTTCCATATGATCTCAACCTACTCGATGTATAAAGTGCCTTTTTATTGTTTAATGAAAAATTGATTTATGATTTTGCTTAGCTTATGGTTTGTGATGATGCAGGTTAAAGTGTTCCATACTGAAAAGAAGTTTTGTACTTTGAAACTGTTTGCATGCCTAGTTGTGCAAGATGCTAAGGTCTTATATTCCATTGACTTAGTTAGATTTAAGGATTCACACACTCAGCACCTTCCAGGCTTAGACCCAGTGTGTGTATGTGTGTTGATTGTACCTTGTGAATTCAGATCCCAGTGGAGTCTCCCATACAAAAATGATTTATCAATGCAGTCACTCTTGGTCACCTTACCTAGGTAATAACTTGCATTTGTAAGGAAAGAAAAGATAAATGAGAATGGAGAGAGCTGAATCCAGCATTGTGATTTCAATGTGAGTTTTATACTGTCCATTTTTAAAATGCCATGAACTTTTATGGTCATAGGAAATGTATTTATGTCCATCTTAGCGGCTGCAATAGTTTATGCAGAAGTGTGTCTTGTAAGACACACAATCCATTGAAAGATTATCACATGAAACCATATTTACTTCAGAGGCCTGTAATAATTACACCTTCACTTGAAAAATCCCCAGGACTTTGGCTGCTGTGTCACAGATTTATACTCAAACATTTCCATTTGATGCGCAAAGTGTGAAGTACTCTTTAGTGGCAAGACAATTATCTGATTCTACTAATAAATGAATGCACTAGTAGTCATTTTTAATTGAACAATTATAGGATATTGCACTGTCAGTTGATTATAGAAGTCATTTCATAAATGTCAAAAATCTCTTTAAATGAATTATGAAGCTCCAAAATAACTCCGGCAATCAGCCAGCAATAACACAATAATCTGTTTACCCTGTTGTCAGGCGAACTATCACCATTTTTTTTTCTTTTTTGGGGGGGAGACCGAATCTTAAGGATTATACTCCAGCTCATACTGCTGCAACCACCTAGACTTTAATTAATAAAGACTGTGAGTGTTGTCAAGAGCTTTGCCACGTATTAAATAGTAAGAGAAATTAGAGTTATTTTTGAAAAGACACCAACAGCAAGCATAAGGATATCTCTCTTCCCTGAATATAGAAGGTTGAATCCTGTAATGTTTTATTAACAGTACAGTGGAAATGTTTCCCTGTAAATGCTTCATTGTCTACTGCAACCTTTATTTTGGCATGACGGGAGAAGTATAATATTATAAAATTTACCTTCTTCCCTGGTTAAATGATACCTATCCTCACCTCCCCCCCGTCAATGAATGAATATGCGTTAATGGTTGTCTTCATGCTTAGAAATAATAATCGGCCAGAATGATCATACCCTTCTCTAACATCCATGTCACAGACATTTCTCCCAGAATTTCTTCTTCCTTCTGCCTTCTCCCACAAATGAAAGCAAATGTTTTGTCCACAAGCCCCATGGATACACTAAGGCAGTGGTCCCCAACCTTTCGTGGCTTCCGGGCGCCCAGAGGCGTGGCCACTCACGCTGGGTGTCTGGGGGTGGAGCCGCTCACGCGCAATGCTTCTGGGGGTCGGGCCACGCATGCGCCACGCGCCCGGGGCCGCCCACACACCGCACACCTGGGGCTGGCACCACTCATGTGCCGCGCTCCAGGGGTGGGGCCAGCCCAGATGTTTTGGCGGGCGCACATAAATGCCCGGGCACTGCATTGGGGACCACTGCACTAAGGTCTGTGTGTGGGGTGGGTGGAAGGGGAGAGAGTGTGTCAAAATCTGTGATCCTCTCCATCATCTCTCTTGTTGCTCCTTTTACAGCACAGCACGTCCACTAGCAGCCCCAGAGCATCTTTAAATGGGTGGCTTCCCACCATGTGAGGTAGAATTTGGCTGTGTATTAGAGGAATCTTTACTGGAGACAGAAGGGTGGAGGAGAATGCCCGTATGATCAGGGTAAAGAGATGAGGTGGGGCACTGCTGCAGAGGAGGTGACCTCCTCGTGAGAGAAAGTTCTGTGCAATGTGGGCGCTTTGCGAGAGATAAAAAGGGCAACGCTGTCAAAAATATCCAGTGACTTTTGGGTGCTCCACTTTTTGGTACTCGATGGGAGACGGCGTGGATGTGGATATCGGAGACACTGAGCCCTCCCCATTCAAAATAAAATTAAGGACAGCAGTGAGTACCTAGCACCTCTTAAAAATCACCCATTTGGTTCCTCAAGATGGGCATCCCAAAAGGAATGGGCACGCTTGAAAAAGTGGGTGATAATCTTTGGGTGGGTAGAATTGGAGTAGGAGTATCTCTAGCCTACTACAGAAAGCACAAATCCTTTTATCTCTCAACAATATAGGGAAGAACTTGCAAACTTGGGTTTTCTCTTTTGCACAACTGTGGGTGCTGCTGTGCAGGGTGTCAGATTATTTAATCCTTTGAAGCAAACATCCTCTAAAGTCACATACATCCCTGAAGAAAAAAAAAGAGAATTCAGTCATATGTGGTCCTCACTATGTATAAAAATTATTTGATGCCTGCATTTCCTCTGCGCCTCGTAAGCCATCTGGGGATTGTGAAGAGATCAACTCACCCCTGCACCACCTTCTGATGGCCACACCAGGAATTAGCTCAGTTTGTTGGATTGTGCTGACTTCTGACCCGAGTCTCACCCATCATGACTATGTTCCACCAGCCCCCGGTCAGTTAGAACATACAACAAACAGGAGCCTGCTGAGAAAAAGGAGAAGCAGGGGCATCACTTGGGAATACCAGAGGATCAGCTTTGTTTTAAACTTTCTTCACATTTCAGTTGGAAGGCTCTGATTTATATCCCATGCAACTTCACTGATTTAATGATGCCGGCTGGCGTGTAAGTCAGTGAAGGATTTAGCCCAATAAGCTGAGGGTCTGCTTCGCCACCGCCTTGCACCTTGTCATCATGTACACTTTTGCCAAGTTGGTATCCATCACAGCCTGACTGGCAGATTTAATACCCACTTTGTTCTCACTTTAATTGACGGTGGAAGGCAGTGGGGAAGCAGCCCCACAGAATTTTAATTGGAAATGAATTTAAATCATCATCAGTTATTTCCTTTTAAAGGTAGTTTTTATTTTTTTAAATTGTCACACGTGCTCCTGAGGAGCCCTTGCAGGGACCCGTTCCTGGTATCTGCCTTGGCTAGTAAGATAAAGCTTTTATGGTTAGTAGGTGGCTGAGACCTTGCCATATGCTGTTGGTAGACAGCATCAAAGCTTTATCTTGTGATAAGCATACTAACAACAATCTGTTAGTTTTTTTTTTTATATATATAATGCACCAGCACGTGGTTAATTGACATTCATATTACTGAACAAACTTGTAAGTAATATGATTCTCCCAGGAATTGCATCAATTGCACTGTGGGTAAGTTTAGATTTCAAAGATGCCACGGTCCCTCACTCTGTGATGACGGAATTGAACAGCATTAACCTTTTCACTTGCACTAACAAAGACAAGTTAAGACAAGATGTGCTATGACTACTGCACATCTATGATTTGTTTTTGCCCAGGGCCCTCTACGATTACCCAGCACTTCAGAACTAATATCGGTAGCATGTTTACCTTCCCCCCTTTCAATATTTCTACAAAATGACAGCCACATTATTTGACGAAAGATCACCAGGTACTAGATGGTGTGTGTATAATATAGATAAAGATTTTATTAAAAGATATTCTAAGCTATTATAAAGAGATCTAGAAAGGAAAAGATCCCTAGCTTAACTAAAGTATGTTGCATAAAATACTATATTTATATCTAGAGCCCATGTAGAAAACACAGGGACAAATTGTACTCCTTTCCCCCCATTCTTTGTTTGCTACTAACTGCACTGTGTGGCCCAAATACTGTATTTTTCAGTGATTATGATAGTATTTTTCACCACCTTGCATAGTCAAAGTGAGAACAAAGTAAATATAAAATGCTGCCAGCCAGGTTGTGATGAATGTCAACTTGGGCTATGTGTACACTGCAGGTTATTTTCGAAAAAAGGTACACAAATTGTGAACTGCAATTTGCGTACCTTTTTCCAATTTCTGGTTTTGGAAGAGGCTTTTCTGACATTTGGCGCATCTATATGGGGCCAAATGTGGGGGAAAACCTCCTCTTTCAGAAGAGCCCTTATTCCTCATAAAATGAGGAATACAGGGCTTCCGAAAGAGTGTGTGCCCGCCCTAGCCTTGGCGAAAGTGCACAAAGTCTAATGAAGTGGAGAAGCAGACCCTCAGCTTATTGGGACAAATTCTTCACTGACTTGCATGCCGGAGTCATAAGAACATAAGAACGGCCGTACTGGGTCAGACCAAAGGTCCATCTAGCCCAGTATCCTGTCTGCTGACAGTGGCCACCACCAGGTGCCCCAGAGAGGGTGGACAGAAGACAATGATCAAGTGATTTGTCTCCTGCTATACCTCTCCAGCCTCTGACAAACAAAGGCCAAAGACACCATTTTATCCCCTGGCTAATAGCCTTTTATGGACCTAACCTCCATGAAATTATCTAGCTTCTCTTTAAAATCTGTTATAATCCTAGCCTTCACAGCCTCCTCTGGCAAGGAGTTCCACAGGTTGACTACACGCTGTGTGAAGAAGAACTTTCTTTTATTAGTTTTAAACCTGCTACCCATTAATTTAATTTGGTGTCCTCTAGTTCTTCTATTTAGGGAACTAATAACTAACTTTTCTTTATTGGCCCTCTCCACACCACTCATGATTTTATATACCTCTATCATATCCCCCCTCAGTCTCCTCTTTTCTAAACTGAAAAGTCCCAGTCGCTTTAACCTCTCCTCATATGGGACCCGTTCCAAACCCCTAATCATTTTAGTTGCCCTTTTCTGAACCCTTTCCAAGGCCAAAATATCTTTTTTGAGGTGAGGAGACCACATCTGTACACAAAATTCAAGATGTGGGTGTACCATAGTTTTATACAGGGGCAGTAAGATATTCTGGGTCTTATTTTCTATCCCTTTCTTAATAATTCCTAGCATCCTATTTGCCTTTTTGACCACCGCTGCACACTGTGTGGAAGTTTTCAGAGAATTGTCCACGATAACACCAAGATCTCTTTCCTGATTTGTCGTAGCCAAATTAAACCTCATCATACTGTACGTATAGTTGGGGTTATTTTTCCCGATGTGCATTACTTTACACTTTTCCACATTAAATTTCATTTGCAATTTGGTTGCCCAATCACTCAGTTTGGGCATTAGATCACTGGTCATTAGATCACCGGAGTGACATGGGATATAAATCAGGACCTTATCACTGTAATTTAAAGAATATTTAAAATACACGTGTATTAAAAGCTCTAAGCAAGATTAGGACCCATTGAGCTTGATGATCTCTAAACCAAGAAAGGATGCGAAGGGAAACAGAGGTGAAATGTGTTCCCCAAAGTCACACAGCACATGTGTTGCTGAGCTAGGAATAGAACTCACCTGCCCTGACCAAGTATCCTATGCCCCATTCAATGCTTCTTCGGGGATGCCTGCACTGCAAAGAGCCACCTGCAGCTGACTAGTGCTGGTTGACCTGAGTTGCAGCTAGGGGGCTGTTTCACTGCAGTGTAAATGTTCAGAGTTCTGGGACATCTTCCTCTTTGCACGATCCAGACCTAGAGCCTGAGCCCGAATATCTGCACCCTAGTGACATAGCCCCTTAGCCTGCACCCTGCTAGCCCAGCCAGCTGGCACGGGCCAGCCACAGGTTTGTAACTGCAGTGTAGACATGTCCTCTGACACTAGCTCAGGGGATTGAGAATGGGAATAAAAAGGCTTTGCAGGTTGAGACCTCACCCCATTGGCCTATTTGTAATCAGTACGACAGCTTAGTCTAGGAGTCAGTAAAAAGAAAACTACTTCACAAAACTACTGCTAGCACAATGGCACCTTCTTTTGACTGTCTCTGCAGATTAGCCCCAGCTATAATATTAATAATTAACATCTAGCTCTTACACAGCACTTTTTGGAACTAGCACAATAACCTTAGAAGTGCTCACTTAGGTCAGGAATAAATTGAATGGTAGGGTATTGTGGAGAATTTTTACTCCTCTGTTCCTGTTCTAGGGCTAGTGATCCAGTATCTTTGATAAGCACCAATTTAACTAAAAAGATTTAGAAAAAGATGTACACACAAATACAATATTTATATCTACTATATATTTAAGAGAGTTTGTCTGTCTGTTTAAGGACTCCTCCTAAATGATAAGAGCTAGGACCAGCACATTTGGTATGCAGCTTCCTCTTCTAACTGAAGGCAAGATAAAGGTTTGGTTGTTCCAGGAAAATGAGATGTGCCCAGAATGGGATTGTTTCTCATAAACCCAAACTGAAAAGAGACAGAATCAACAGACAGGTGAAAGGGCTGGCTCGGGGCATTCGTCTCATCCTAGACTGCTCCAGTCCTGAGCGTTCCACCTTCCAGGTGCCCTGCAGGGACAGTGGGGGTCTGAAGCTCCCTCACCATCCTCTTACCCTGGATTTATTCTGGGCACATTGCTGACTGTTCCCTTTTCATGAGGGAGTGAGGGGAAAGTACACTTTTTGCTGCATTCTTCACTCTGGGTGAGGAGGGCAGGGGACAGATGAACCTGAACATGCCCCAGCTGGGTGACACGCACTTGTCCCCTGGCTGTGCTTGCTGGAGCTGTAGCAGCCATGGAGAAGCACTTCTCACCAGGCCACAAGCTGCTGCAGTGACAGAGGGCTGTGGTTGTCCTCTCTCCCCAGGGCATTCTTCACATTATATGCCTCATCCCCAGCCTCACTCCAGAGCAATGATTTAAATTACACATGTACATTTTCATTGTATTTTCAAAAAAAAAAACCAAACCCAAAATTAATTGTATTAAGGACCTGAGTAATGTTGAGTAAATTTTTGTAGTAGAAAATAACTGGACACAAACACATGCTTTGCAGAGAAATGGGAGGTTATAGTAGCACATCAATGCAGATTTGGGTTATATAGTGTGAATTGTTAGTTGGTAGCATAATTCTCTACAATGCTGCTGTCATTTTGAAATAATCAGATATTTTAGTAACTCTACACCAGTGATAAAACCAACAGAAGAAAATTGTACCACAGTTTCTGCAGATGAATATAAGGTACAGCCCTTTGTGCACATGCTTGTTTCCTTGTGCTACCCATTTGTTCATTTTGTAGTCACACTGGAAGGTAAATTTGTATTGGAAGCTGTCTGTGGTATGTGATGTAGACTATACTGAAGCAATCTTGTAATGAGAATAGATTACACCTATGCTATTTCTATTTGTCACTCCATTCCCGTGAATTCTCTGACATGATACACTGCCTTTTCAAAGCATTCTGTACAAAGCATTTTGATTGGTTGGCCATTTTTTTATAACTACCAAATGAAGCTCTTCACTAGACATAATGCAGGTAGGGAGCTAGGGTTGCTAAGTGTCCAGTTTTCAACAGAACAGCTGTTTTAAAGGGGACCTCCCCAGGTTGGTGACAATGAACACATGAATGAGGGCAGGGGATAGCGAGCAATGTGTGTGTCTGTGTGTGTGGGGCGGGGGGGTAGAGGGGAGGGGACGGGAAAATGGAGTGAGTGAGGCAGGACCTCAAAGAAGGGATGGGGCAAGAGTGTTCTGTTTTGTTTGGTCAGAAAGATGGCAAGGTAACCTAGGGAGGTAGATATGATCAGAAGTTCCACAATATAGTCAAGTATTAAATTAATACAGTAACCTGCCTGTGACCCCACTTTTCGCTTTTTCAGAAATACTGCCTTAAGCAAGGATCACAAAATAGATGAGTCCCAGTTTAGTGGCATAATAAAATGGAGATCTATGTTTGAAACCTGCTTCTGGGCCAATTTTAACTCTGTTGCACTGGTGTAAATCGAGGGCAACTCCATAGATGACCCTCGCATCACGGGACAGAAATCTGGCCCTCTGTCTACTCCCCGTTAGTTTGCCGCAAGAGTAAAGAACACTATGGAGGTGACACAATGAGGCTTGTGTTACTGGGTACCAATGCCAGCTAATCCAAAAGGAGCATTCTTAGTAGAACTCTGAAAGATGCTGAATTTAGCCCACTCAGCATGTGGATATTCATGATGACAAGATTCCCCTCTAGCTGGAGGTAGACAGAGATTACGCAAGGGGAATAAATAAGACCTCCAGAAACATGCTAGTTTGATTGTTGACGTGCTGATGTGACACTCTGGATTTGTGGCCTATCTACAGCACTGAGCCTGTGGTGGGCAAGTTTCTGGAGCCTCACTGAAGTCAGGCACAGAATTAGGGCTTTCAATTCTTCCTTACTAAAAATGGGTAGCACTAAGCGTCAGCAATTCTAAGTTGGAGAAACCTAACACTATAGAAGCATGTGGCCAAGGGAGAGAACAAAAATAAAACAAAACACAAGAGGTCTGATGCCATTTCTTGGGGTTTTCTTTCTTGAAGGTGCCACTTTTTGGACTGATGTCTACCTGCACTGGTTGGAAGGCAATGCTGACATTTTGAGGCCACCTGCAGGCATGTTAAGATAACAAAGCATTTAGCAGACAGTAATCTTTCCCCTGCTTTGGATTTGTAAAAACGTGGTCTTCAAATAATTGACATCCTTTCCCTTTCTAATAATAAATATTGTACAGTAAAATCATCTTTAATAAGGTACTGCAATGGACAGAACATTATTTCTAATAACTCCTCCATTCCTGGATTATTTTGGTTAAAATGGAGTTTCTTCATAGATTTCTATAGCAGGCTGGTTGGGATTGCTGCTTAAAATCAAAATAATATTGGCTCAGAAGGCAGAATGGAGGATGGAGTAGCATCTAGCAGAGGGAAGCTATAGATGGAAATGTTTGTGGGGAAGAGGGAGAGGAATGGCATGTCAGTTAGAAGTGGGTGGAGACACAGTTGAAGGGGCAGGAGAGAAATTAAGAAGAAATGTTAGCAGTATCAGGGGAGGAAAATAAGAGGGGAAAGCGAGTAGACGGGCTAACATAGCCATTGCTCCTGAAGACAGGTGAGGGGAAAGGCTGAGCAACCAAGGGAGGTGGCAACAGTAACTAAAAGGAGCAGGTTTGAGTAAGCTAGTACTATTAATAGAATAACTACCATCCCTTTAGATATGTGAGAAGCCCATGCCCACCATTAAAGTCTAAAGGAAAGTATTATGTTGCAGTCCTATTGGGAGACAGCCATTTGAAAATATACTCTGCAAAGTCTTTAGGTGACATCAAGTCATGAACTGAAGAAAATGTAAAAGGTTATTAACCCTCATGCTTTGAAAATGAGTCAACCATGCGTGACAGGAAGTAAGGAAGAAACTTTTCCTATGGACATGTTCATCTGTTTTGGACTGTTGATTTCTTGCCCTCAACTTTGAAGCATCTAATACTGGCCACTGCCAGAGATTGGATTATTTATTAAATGAACCACTAGTCTGATCTGGTATGGTAAGGACGGTTAGGGCACCAGTCCAGGAGGTGGTAAAATTCTGTGCCTCATTTCCCCATCTGTAAAATGATAACACTTCTTTACCTCACAATGGTGAGGGACTTGGAGATCTGTTCATGAAAAGCATTATATTACTATTGTTAGGTGTAATATCCCTTATACAATGATATTCACGTGCATCTTGTCTTTTCTTAAACATTTGGGCACCTCCTCTATTTAAAGACCTGGGTTTAGAATTTTCGCATCTATTTAGCTTGTGTCAAGCACAACTAAAACACATGCATCTGACGAAGTGGGTCTTTGCCCACGAAAGCTTATACTTCAACACTTCAGTTAGTCTATAAGGTGCCACAGGACTCCTTGCAACTAAAACACTTGTCATTATCTTCCAATGAAAAAATAGGGCTAATTAGTGTCCTTATTAAGCGACACATAGTTCCATTCAGGCTAAACTGGGAGATGCCCACATCAACTATTTTTCTTCCTTGGGAATGATACAATTAAGGTAAGTATACTGTATCGATTACTAAGGGCATGTCTACATTACCAGGAAGATTGACACTGCAGTGTTTGATGTTCCATCATTCAATTTAGTGGGTCTGGTAAAGACCCGCTAAATGGAATGCTGAGGGCACTTCCGTTGGTACCAGTAGTCCTCCTCCTCATGAGGAATAAGGGAAGTCGATGGGAGCATTTCTCCCACTGACTTCCTGCTGTTAGGATGGCATTGAAACTTGACTTAAGGTATGTTTACTCCAGTTACATTTTGAGGTATGAATTGAGTACCTTAAGCCTGCCTAAGGTATTCTAAAATTTCTTTTTAAACTTTTTTTTTTTTTTTTGGTTTATATAGTTTGTGTCTGTTCATGTTTTCTGCTGTTGAATGAAATCCACTGGAAATCATTAGGCAGGTAGGAGGAAATTTCCCTATATCTTGATTAACTGCAGTAATCCTATCCTAAGAGTTCTCCATCATTTTCCTAGCATGAAACATATCTTGAGAGTCTCTCACATGAACCACTCTCCTTCCCATTTAAGATAGTGCGGCCACCTTCTCTCCATTAGTCATCACATAGCCTCCCTGTGACAATTGCAGCAATTGCTCATATGGAAAAGTAATAGAAAGTATCTAATATATTTTAGCTGTCTCTTAGTGGAATTTAGCTTCTTGAAAACATTAAGACAGTGGTCACCAATCAGTAGATTGGGATCTACTGGTAGATCTTGGAGCCTCTGACAGGTGATCCTGACTGGTTTGGCCAAGAGGCTATCAAGCACAGCATTTCAGATGTCCTCCTTCCACTGCTGTGCAACTCCTGCCCTTTGCCTTGGAGCTGCCCTCCCTGGGAGCCTCCTGCTTACTGGGCAGCACAGGGGAGATAGAATACAGGGTCCTATCTCCACAGAATGTTAGGTGGTGGGGACAACAGGGCTTGGGAAGCATGGAGTTTGCTGACTGCTTTTGGGAGTAGTGCAGGGCCAGGGCCAGGGCCGGGGTGAGCCTGTCTTAGCCCCACTGCACCACCATCCCGGAGCCACCTGTGATAAGCAATGTCCATATGGAGCCAGCTCCAAACCCCTACCCCAGTCATGTACCCCCTCCTGTATCCCAAATCCCTGTCCCAACCCTGAGCCCCCAGGACCCAAATTCTCTTACAGAGCCTGTACCCTGAGACTCCTCCTGAACCCCAACTCCCTGCTCCAGTCTCAGCAAAGAGCCCTCTCACACTCTAAATCCACAAGACCAGTGCCTATGCCCCAACCCTCTGTCCCACCCTGGTGAATGACAGGAAGGTTGGTGGAAGGAGGATGGAGTGAGCAGGGGCGGGGCCTCAGAATGGATGGGGCAAGAGTATTTGGGTTTAAGGTTGATCCTGCATTGCACTTAAATTCAAAAACTGATCTCATGCTTGAAAAGGTTGTAGACCACTGCATTAAGGGGAGCCAGCACCGTGCAACCAGCCATCTCTTCACAGACCACCATTTGAGAACCACCAGTTTATCCTGTTACTGCCATTGATGCAATGATTGCTAAGCTTACACTAATGATTACAGAGGTATTGTATTAATATTGGGTTTTTCTAATTAAGGCTAGTGACTGGGAGTAAGAAGATTTGGGTTGTATCCCTGCTTTGACCCAAGCCACAAAGTATGATGAAAGCAAATGCATGCAGTTTCTCTGGGTAAAATTTAAAAAATTCCTAAGTGACTTATATCAAGTATCAGAGGGGTAGCTGTATTAGTCTGAATCTCCAAAAGCAACAAGGAGTCCTGTGGCACCTTATAGACTAACAGATTTATTGGAGCATAAGCTTTCGTGGGCAAAGACCCACTTTGTCAATGACTTAGAAATTGAATCCCATTTTCCAAATTGACTTAGGCCCAGCCATAGAATCATAGAACACTAGAACTGGAAGGGACCTCGAGAGGTCATCGAGTCCAGTCCCCTGCCCTCACGGCAGGACCAAGTACCATCTAGATCATCCCAGCTAGATGTTTATCTAACCTACTCTTAAATACCTCCAGAGATGGAGATTCCACAACTTCCTTAAGCAACTTATTCCAGTGTTTAACCACCCTGACAGTTAGGAAGTTTTTTCCTTATGTCCAACCTAAACCTCCCTTGCTGCAGTTTTAAGCCCATTGCTTCTTGTCCTATCCTCAGGGGCAAAAGAGAACAATTTTTATCCCTCCTCCTTGTGATACCCTTTTAAATACCTGAAGACCACTATCATGTCCCCTCCCAATGGTCTCCTTTCCAAACTAAACAATCCCCAAACTTTCAGTCTTCCCTCATAGGTCATGTTCTCTTTAATCATTCTTGTTATAATCATTATTTATATGTATTTAGCTGTTATTCTATCCAGTGTTGTAAGCCCTAATTGATTTTCGAGCCTAAGTTTCATTTTCAAAAGTGATTTCAGTTTTTAGGCGCCTAAGTCCCATTGATGTACTATTAGTCACTTCAAGCACTTTTGAAAAATGTACCTCTCTCTTACCATCTGTAAAATTGTGATAACAATACTTAGCTACCTCTCAGAGTTGTTGGGGGAGTCTTAATTCAGTTATATTTGTCTACTCTGTGTGAGTCTTGTATGGCAAGTATGAATTTATTTTTATTCAGCCACTCTTGTGTTGCATTCCATGAGGAAAGCTTGAATAATCCATAGAGTTGTCAAACGCATTGGGGAAGCCGGAATTCCTGATTTTGCCCACCATGCTTCCGGCAAAGAAAGGGCCTGAGAGAGATTCGTAAATGAAAAATATAAACAAACCCCTGAGGCTACTCAGATACATAAATTATTTTTTTAAAAAAATATGGCATTTATAAAACAAATTAAATACGTGTTTGGCTTCATTTCCCCCCCCCCCCAGTTTTGGTGGCAGGTTTCCCCAGGCATTAGCATGTGGGTAGTCAATCCCTTGCTCTATTGATCCTGACAAGGACATGTGCTAAGGAGCCCAGTCTTCCCTGAGGCAGTGACTAACTACAGATTTAACAGGTCCAAGCACGGAGGAGAAGAGGTTCTAAAACTTGTCACTTTTCTGAGCTCGTCATTTCACCCTTTTTATCTCAACCGTCTCCCTGTCTATTACATATCATCAAGGTATGTGATAGCCAGGAGGCAGACTCCCAGCAGCTCTGTGGAGCCCTTCCAGAAATGGCTGATGTGGAGGGTTTAATGAACCATTCTTCAGTGGGTGGAAAGTACCTGTAAGAGCCAACAGTGCTCTGTATAAGCCAGCATGCCCTGTGAGGACAGGATGTGAGGCCAGCACAGTCTGGAATAAAGAGGGAAAAGGAGGATTGGGGCATCCCTTCGCATTAGCTGTAGGGGGTGTGATGCAAAATAACTTTATGTTGGTTTATCTGAAACAAGTTTATCCCTAGTCACTGCTACCCAGAACTGGCTATAGGCAGATCCAATATGGAATGGTACTTTTGAAGAAGATGAGAAACAGGAAAGAGTGTGTATGGCAGGATTGGATGAATCATCTGTGACAGAGGAGATGTTTGTGTGAGGCCCAAAGTTTTAATATTTGATGCTATGGGCATGTGGAAGGTGAAATATGATGATCTGGGCCCCATTTATAGCTGTTGTCCACACTAGGGAATTCTGTATCTTTTTTTTTTTAAAGCAACAGTTTTGAGTTCTATTCTGAAATTGCAAACTGTAGTTTTCAAATAGCAAAATAAGTTCTTCTACATTTAGATTTTTTTTTGTTGAGACACAAAATTAATTTTTAAATAACTCTCTTCTGCTCTTGCCTACTCTATTAAATATGGTACGACCCTGCAAAAGAAAAAAATACCTTGAGTAAGTGCCAGAAGTATGGCATTATAGAAGCACTGCAAAATACAATATGGATTAATATATTCCAATTTTTCTGTGTTCTTACAGGGTGTAAGTTATTGCTCCACATGGCCAGTGGCTTTTATTCCACTCATCAACATTTTGTTACCTTGAAAAAAATAACATTAAAAATGTACCCATCAAAAGTGGGAAAATTTTGAGGTTGTTTCCTATAAATTTTAAACTCAACCTGCGTTGCATCTATGTATTGACTGACACTAATACATATAGTATTTCACAATAGGGAACATCATTACAAGACATGTACAATCATTCATTATGACAGAGCAGTGGATACAATGGCACTGTTAACTGTAACTTGTCTTCCTGTTTGTTTGCTAATCCAGAATCTTACAATTCAGTGTTGTTATTCTTTGTGCAGGTTTGTAGTTTGCAAAATAACCTGCATGCACAGTTTATACACACTTTATAATCTGAAAACATCTGAAAGCACTTCAGGGATATATACAGACTTTTTAAATGCAATGCCGAGCATGGCAACTATTTAACAGCCTCACTGTATTTCTGTCGCTGGCTATTTAAAGAGGTGACATACAGACCAATTAAAAATAAAGAGGGATTTTTTTGCTAGGGAGAGTGTAAAGTTTGGATTTTGCAAACACAAATCCTAAATCTGTCTTGAAGATTTCTTCCTAACACAGAACATCATATCTTCTGTACTCCTGCAAAATCACTTGGGGCTGGTCTACACTACATGGGAAAGTCAAAGGTAAGAGATGCAACTCCACCTATGTAAATTACATAGCTGGAGTTGATGTATCTTAAATCTCCATCCACACAGTGGGAGGTCAATGGGAGCGAATGCTCCCTTTGGCTTCCCTTACTCCTTGAGAGGAGTAGGAGTACTGGTGTAGAACAGGCACTCCGATTTAAGCTAGCAGGTCTACACTACACCAGTTAAATTGAACCCAGAAGATCGACCGTGGCAGCATTGATCTTCTGTGTGGTGTAGATGTGCCCTTACAGAGGCTGATCCCGAGAAGCAGCATGTATTTGCAAATCCTTCTGAAATCTGAGAGCTGCAGCTGCTCAGCATCTGTAAGAATGAGGCCCTTGTGCTTCTTTTCTTCCATCTGGGGATAATACTTACCTACTCCTCCGGGTGACTGTGCAGCTAAAGTATTATTTGTTGAGTCAATGTTTTATAAAGAACTTTGAAGATAACAGGTTCTGTTACTTTTGTCAAAATTTAGAGAGCAATTTGCTAAATTACAGTTCCATTGTAATTATTTTTCTTTCTTTTAAGTTTCTTACCTTTATTTTGGAGTGGACTAACTGAGCTTGTTTGCAGTAGACTCTTATTGAATCTCCAGCTAAATGCAGTGCTGTAAAAGTCTACTAGAAAGAATTGATGTATCCTGGATTTTATCCACCATGTACTCCTATGATATTTGTGCAAACTGCTTTCATCATACTCATAAGGATTTATCAAGATGTTTACCTGTTGGGAAACTCAGCATGATTTCTTGAGGGTGCAATCTGCGGCTGAATTATGTGATCTCCACTTCTGCTCCTCTAACTATTTGTACATCAGTGTCTCTACCATTGTAATTCTTTTTGGTCTCCTCTTTATTCAGCAGTTGCTGTACAAAACAAATGTATGTTGTGCTCAGAGAATACTGTATATCATATACTTGTATCTAGCCAATGAAAAGAGCGTATTTGGTGCACATCAGTGAATTTGTCTGTAAATGTTTTGCTAAGGAAAGCTACTGGCAGCCTGTTCTTTATGTTGTAGAATGTGGTATAAAGAGTTATATCTAAGTGTAGTGGGATGAAATTGAGCAAAGGAAAACTTTGGATGAATGTCAGGATCTATTTCTTAATAGTGACTACTCTTAGGCTTTGGAACGGTCTCCCTAGGACTATGTTGGAAATCCCTTTGCTTGTGTCAATTAAAGCTAGACTGGTTTAAGCTCTGGGGAATCTACTGTAAGGAACAATACTGCATTAGACACTCTCTCCTCCATCTCTAGCACCGTGCTTAAACTTCTGAGTATTAATTGCAATCCTGTTTTGCCCTGACTCGGGGGGACTGAAATATTTTCATTGCATAAGACTAGGACAGGCATTTTTAGCACAAAGCCCCACTCCCCAGATTTCTTCACCTTGTGAGAAAACCTCTGGGTGGGAAGTTCAACTTCAAGAAGAGGAAGGGTTGGCTTTACAACGGGCTGATTTCCAAATGGCTGGACAGAATTCTTGCCCCAGTCTCCACCTCTGCCATCACAGCAGGAGTTTGTGTCAGACTGAGAGATGCCAACAGGAATGAAAGTAACTTAAAATTTTTACAGGTACTGTCAGATTGCAACCACCTCCTGTGGGTGAGGGCTCAGGGCAAGGGACTGTGAGATTGAGGTATGCCAGTACCTGTCAGAAATTTAAGTATGGATGGAGTGCAGAGGTGGAGGCTCAGGGAAGGGGATTTGAGGGGTGGGGAGCTCAGAACAGGGAGTGGGGATGCAGGGCATAGGGTTGAGAGGTATGGGGGCTTAGGGCAGAGGGTGGAGGGTGCAGTGAGGTTGTGGTGTGTGGGGGGCTTTAGGGCAGGGGTTGGGAGGAGCTTGGTGCTGGGAATGCAGCCACTGTGATCCCCGGCCACTGGATCCCTCGGGCTTGCTGTGGTGGTAGATACTGTGCTGCTCAGAATCTGGATCATTAGGGTTGGCTGGGGTGGCAATTTCACTGCCTGGCTGCCTGAGCTCTGGGGCTGGACCTTGGATCCCAGGGGCTGTGGATCCTGGTTTGGGTCTGGTGGGGCTGGGGCCTTGCCCCCTGCACCTGGCAGTCTGGCACTTGGGCTGGTAGCCATAGGGAGGGGGTGTTTGGAGCTTCTATGGTAGAAGAGGGGGAAAGAAGCCACCCAGACCCAGCACCAACATGGGAACCTTGGCCAGCAGCATCCAGAGACTCACCCCCAGCCAGCCACTCTCTTACTGGGGCACACCGGCTTACTTTTACCTTTGGTTGTTGAGTGGCTTGAGATGAAGGGATAGTGCAGTCAGGCACCCTGTCATCCTTACCCCCAGGACTGCTTAGTCCAGGCGAGGCCTCATGGAGAGCCTAGATAGTATGGATGTGGTTTAGATAGTAATGGAGCCAGAAAAAATTACCTCGTCCTGGCAGTAGTCAATGGCTACAATAAATCTTTTTTTTTATCTTTATGCCAATGAAGTCCTCTCTGCACATGTGGTCATTATGGGAGAGATAGGGATAGGGGAGTGGGCGCTAATCCAATTGTTTGCACTACATTTTGTGTGAGTCTAGCGCCAGAAGGAGAGTAACTGTGCCTAGCATGTTTTAGATTTTATTTCCTTTAAAAAAAAAAACACACCCCTTGAAAGCTGTAACATGACATTATTTAGAAACACAAAGCGGCATTTTGGACACTCAGTGATACATCACAGAAAGGCCCATTTGTTTCTGTTTAGCAAAGGAAGGTTAGGATAGTACATCATCTTGCTGCTTCCATTTTGTGCATTTAGGAAACGGTCGGTCTCCCAACTAATTGAGAAGCGAAACTGGTTAAAAGCTGTCAGTAAAGGAGCTGCTATTTTCCTTCCCACTAATAAGGGTAGCTGCAGTGGCAATACATACCTATGTATACATATTCATATATATTCTCTGTTCCCTTAAAAAATGCCATCCATCTAAATATGTGCATCTATGATTTTTCTTGTGACTCTTTCCTTCCATTCTCATAGTTGCCTTTCCACTGATTTTTCTAAAGTTTCATGTTAACAACTCTATCCATATTGTGGCAGCATCTGGCCACCTTACCTGCATCAGGCCATAAAAGACGTAATCACTGTTTGGGAACAGATGCAGACCCTCTCAAATCAATGCTAGGTTGGTCATTGATTTCACTGGCAGCAGGATTTGGAACAGGGTTGGGCATTCTCCATATGGGTGAATGTAAAGGGACTTGAATCAAAATTCATTGCTTTTGAAGCTTGGATCCGGATCCAGATCCAGTTTCGCAAGTTGGGGCCTTCTCTGTGCAAAAGGGGTGGCAGTTCTCAAGTATCTTTCTGTGCAGCTATACCAGCAGCCTTATAAAGTGTGTTCCCTCTTTAATAAACAATTCATAGTTCACTTCTTCAATAATGTCTGTAGCCAGAAAATAGTAAATCCTCCCTCTGTTTACAATTATCAGTCCTTCTCACATTCCCTTTTCTATTGTCCCCATCTACTTGTGCATCCTTCATCCTAATGGCAATGTTTCTAATGTATACAAGTTTCAATGGAGAAGCATCAGCATATGTGCAGGTCAAGAATTTTTTGATGAAATGTATTTTTTGTCAGCAAATGCTGATTGATTACAACTGAAAAAGTTCTGGGAAAAGGATCCATTCCTAATTTCATTAGCTTTGGGAATTTTTTTTTTCAAAATAATCAAAATATCCTGTTTTGACATTTTTTAATGAAAAATTCTGTGTTTTTGATTGAAATAGCTTTTGATTTTGAAATTAAAGATAATTATGGTAAAAAAATTAAAAACCTAATGGTCAAAATCAAAATGAAACATTTTAAAATTATCCTGCATCTATTTTGAGTGACCTGAATCTTTTCTTTTTTCCAGATGATCAGTTCATGAAGATTTTTGAAATGTTGACGTTTCCTCTCAAATCTTGACAATGTTCCCAATGATAGCAAGACTTTCCTGCCAAGTTCTTGTTTGTGCTCCACTAAAAACTCCTGAGTCTCTATCTTGGATTTGACAGCAACTTCCTTTGTGGCCTTGGGTAAGTCACTTAACCAATTTTGCTCAGTTTCTGCATCTGTAAAATGGAGAGAACATTATATCTTTGCATCACATGTTGTGAGGCTTAATTAGCCGATGGCTGAATGGGACAATGAAGACAAGTACAGGTTCACTGCCTGTTAGATAGTTAAACTGCAGGCTGTTGTAATGTAAAGGGTTAATTGTGCCTCAGTGGTCAATTCTGACCATTTCATTGAGGGAAATCACTATGAGTTAAAAATTGCAAGGTGAGAAACTATTAATTTTTTCTTTTTTATTAATTGTTTTGTTATTTATTGCCATTTACTCTGTACTTATTGCTTGAGAATAAAAAATCTATCATTGCTGTGTGCCAGCTGTAACTGCAGCTGTGGATTTAGAGACGAAATACAGGCTTCAGCCTTTCCCTGGGGCTGATGGACTTCTCTTTTCAAAGTAGGACACTTCTATCTGATGGCATTAACCATAAAATCCCCCATTTCAAGTCTATGATATCCTGAAGGACAACGGCTCATTTCATTTCTTATCAAGAAATCGGGCAGATCAGTCATATTTCCCGAATCAAATGACATTTTCAGAAAATTCATTTGAACCAAAAATGAGGTTTCCTCTCCACAGACTCCAATTAGTCTAAAAGTGGTTTTCTGATGAAAATTCTTGAAATAACTGAGCTGTATAAAGAAAAAAAATCTATATCTATCTATGTATGTATATAAATATATGTACACACACTCGCTATAAAAGCCACAGCTGGAGTGCCCTATCAAGCAGTATAAATCTTTAATTTTGGCAATCAGAATTAATAGTGAAATACTTTAAGATCTTTCCTTTGCTTCCTTTTATTTTTCTCTCGTTCATCCCATCACTCTGGCTATTCCAGTGGGAGTGTGCTTGCTCATTTGCTCCCTAAGTACACAAAATTAGCTGCTTATCTGTTGATCTTCTTACATGATCCTTTAAAAATCCTTTCTCTGTATGTGTGTCCAAGGCCGCTTTTGCCTTCAGAGGAAACTACGGCAAGCCAGCCCCCCAGACTTCTCCTCACCCGCTCACAGGGGGCCTGGGCCTAATTAAATTGCTCTCAAAGACAAGAAGGGATGAATTTCCTTCTGCCCATCTCCCTTGTCACCCATTTAACTCAGCTGAGATTCATTCACTCCTTTTTAGTTATGTTAAAAAAAAATACAGAGAGTGTTGATTTGGCATGATGGAAAGGGAGGGAGGAGGGAAATGGAGGAAAGGGGGCACAAATACTCTTAATCTGATTATATTGTATAGGTGTAAAATTCTACAAACAAACAATGGAAGAAAAATCGAGTGCAAGAGTGCCAGAGGCAGGATTTGATTTCTCTTGCTGAACGGGGCCTTCGGTTATTTTATTTTATTATTTAAAAATAAAAACTTAAACTGGAGAAGGGCATGGTTTATTATTTTTTAAATATACACATTAAAGAGGTAAGCCTCAGAGCTTCTGCGCTCTCATTGTCTCTCTCTCTCATTCTCTTCTCCCCTTTTTTCTTTCCCTCACTCAGATTAATGAGGGAGGCCTGGGAAATTAGGATGAGCCTTGCCTGTTAATGCAGTGCTGCCTGACAGAGGCGGAGGGGAAAGAGGCGGCCACTTTGGCTCGACTGCTATCGATTGCACCGGGAGGGTCGCAGGGGAGACACCACTGCTGCTGCACTTCTGAGGGAGCGGGGAGGGTGGTGGAGGAAGGGGGGGAGCCTCGGCTCTACCAAACAACAGGGTCCCCTGTGCAAGCTGAAGCCCAGCAAAAGGCCTAGGAAGAGCTGAGCAATTAGCCTTTGAAGGTCATCCAAAGTGCCCCCCCCCCACTCCCTTCTTTCCTTTCAGTACAGTATCCTCCTTCTCTTGCTCCTTCATCACCCAAACCCCAAACACATCTGAGGAATCCGTTCAATTAAATCTCTCTCAGCTCCAGCTGGCTCCTGAGTGAAAGGTCAGTGGAGTCCAGGAGGGAGAGAAACACAGAAGGAGGAGCTGAAGCTGTTGCTGCTACCACTGCCTCTTCTGTCTTTCTCTCCCCTCCACACCTCCCTCTGCTCACCTCCCCTCTTTAATGATACCCAATGGTCAATCACTCCCCAGCAGAGAGAGAGAGATGCCCTGAAGCATCATTGTGGTCGGGAGCGATCGATTGGGTTTTTAAAAAAAGATGATAATGATAACCCGTGGACATAATGTCAGAGAGTTTGCGGTGCCTCTTGGAGGATGCGCTCACTCGGTCTGCCAGGGCCAGTGAGAAGCTTGGAGGGGCCCAAGAAAGCCTTCCCCCCCCACTGAGCCCACTTAGCCCTGCCTTAAAGACAACTAATTAGAGGGAGGGCTACTCTGTCTGTTTACACTGGTGGGGTGGGCATTAGTGGCAGGGGAGGGTCTTACACCAATAGTAAACAGGACTACAGCAACCTTTGTCCTTCAAGTTAACTGAAGATAATCACATAGAGATGTAGATATAAATAATGCATACACGCATGCACTGCGCAGGCCAGACATAAATATAAAAAATACTATGGTATTCTACACTAATCACCCCCAAATACTGCTTATTATAGAGCATATTGTTCTGGGCTACAACTTTAAAATGCCTTCTTTAATGAGGATGGATACACACATTTACCTGCCTATGCTTAGGGAGGAAAAACTAACTTCCGCAGGTTTTCCTAAGGCACCTGTCACCATAGAATCTAAGCGCTGATAGATATGTATAAATATTTTACATTTTTGAGCATATGTCTGAGTAATCTGACAAAATAGCAAATATGTTTCTAAATAAAATGGGGGATCATTCTTCCTCTCTCCACTCGATTTCATCTTAAATAGAGACTTTGGGGGTGCACTTTTATATATCTATCCACACAATGTTTTTTAAAAAAATCTTTAAATCATGTATTATCAGAAGGATTTCAGACCCTGCTGGAAGATGAATTCCCCCATATATCATCCCAACACATACTTTATTAAAAAATAAAGTTTGTGGACCTCCATGCACCCTCGCTTTTAGCGTCAATATGATATATAAACCAATACAAATAATTTACCATCCCCCCCACACACATTTTTTTGTTGTCACATTATTTTCTGCTTCATTTGATGAACAAAACTACATTTTCATCTGCACCTATTAAACTATTTGATGGTGCTTTTTATTTTGTACTATAATTGGGAAAGCAATCATGTGATGAAATGTAAGTTTGTGGTAAAATAGAACAAGCAACATTGAAAACATCCAGATTATATTGTCCGAGGATTTCTCAGACACTAGATAGAGAAAGAGAAATATTATGCTATTATTTTTAATTTTTGCACTTATAGGAAGAAATGGTTGAGTATTGAAAGATGCTTGTAATAGACGTAATAGCATTAATGCATTATGCTGCTGTTCACTGTTACAGTCGTACTATATTATCAGGGTGTGCAAAGGCATTAAAAATGGCTATCATAGCTCTTATTTCTTTTCTCGGACAGCTGGTTTGTGTATGTGAATTTGGAACTCTGAACACAACTGAGCCAGCAGAAGAACAAGCTGCCAGGCATATGTATGAATATGATTGAAAACTTGAGTTAGCTTTATGGGAACCACACAGAACCATTTTACATGTCATTTGGTGTCTAGCAATGACCCTTCGGATTTTCCTTTAATTAAACACAGACAGACGATTCCAGAGAAAGAGCTAAAAAAAAGCAGTCTCACCTCTTTGGAAGCTACAGGACTTCTTCAGCAGGACTGTCCTGTGTCCAGATTAATTAAAGAAATGCAGGTTTAAGTTACAATATCATTTGCAACTATTCATCATACTTTTATTCTTCACAGGCCTGTGTGTCAAACAAGAATCTCACAAATTATATGGATGCAAGTTCAAACCATATATAATTAGAACTCATTAACCTGTTGGAATCAAATACTATATGAAACACAATATAGCATAAGTAGACTGTATTTAATCACTGGTTCACATTTTATAATATAATATTTCTTTGGGGGGAGAGGAACTCTATTGTGTTCAGGAATCAGTTACCTGGGAATAAGTGTTGTGCATAAGACCAACAATGATCATGCTTTTAATCACTAATGGCACTGTGTGGTGTGAAACCCATTCCAGGGAAACACAGGAGATTCTCTGCAGTGAGAGTCCCAGTAAAGAGAGGGAAGCTGAAGGGAGCAGTAATATGCGGTTTTTCTGCTGCGGTTTAGTGGACTGATTACAGAGCTGGGATTTAGGATACTTGGGTTCTTTTCCTCACCATAGGACCTCAGTTACTCCATTTGTTTAGAAAACAGTGTGTGGAAGGACTTGATCATCTTAACATCCTTCACCCTTCCCTCCCTTCAATTGGCAAAGCAGTTTGAGATCTGCAGATAAATTGTTCTGTAGGCCTCATCCATAGCTGCTTGAAAAATTCACAAAGGCTTGCCATCAGGTTCTGGTTCAGGCCCTGTATAAAGGCAAGGTATTATTATTGCTGTTTTATCTTTGTACAAATATCTACCCACAAATGTTAACACATTTTTCCCATGGTCCCTGTCTCTGAGAGATCCCGTTTGCTGTAGTGAAATGAGTAGTCCCACGGGCCCAATAGCCTACCCATGTGAACAAGGTGAGGAAGATTTGGCTCCCTAATAAGCTATTGAACACCAAACACTGTTGGATATCACTGTATTATTCCACAGAACATTTCATTCCTTTTAACAACAAAGAGTAACAAGTTAGTTATACCATGATACCATCCAGTTAGAGAAATCATAGAGTGGTGTTACTGTAGGTATGAAATTTCAGGTGTACTCCTTTGTATAAAAAATATGAAAAACATGCTGCAAATTAAATATTTTGGGATAAAAGGTATTTCTTCCTATTCTAAAGCCTTTAAAATGTTCCTATCCCTCTGTAAGACACTGCAGTATTCTCTTCATGAAGCTGTATTACAAGCTAGCATTGCAACAATAAGTAAATTCAGACAGTGGTATCTCTCATTATGGTTCCTTTGTAGATTTTTGCTGCTTTGTATTTATGCTGCACTGAGCTGAAAAGTGCATTTTGTGAACCAACATCTAAAGCACATTTATCTTTCCCACTTTATTCATGCCTCCTCTTTTATCCCACCTTATCTTTAGACCCTTCAATGCTATCCAACATACTATTTAGTTTCTAAGAGAGGTAAGTGGGTGCAATGCAGTGTAGGGACATTTTGATTTTTTCCATGGCTACCAGACATCCCAAGAAAACGGAGTTAACCTTAGCACTGGAAGAGTCACAAATACTTCAAAATTGTCTGTGCATTGAAATTGCAAATTATCCACCAAAATAGTGAATGGAGTACTCACTGTCTGAAGTGATACAAGATTTTTCAATCCTAAAATAAATGTCTTTGTCATTAAAAGTCACTTTAATATTGCATTGCTTACTTAGTATAACGTAAGTGATGCAGAATTGTGGCACAGCTAATGCGTCAAAAGTAAAAAAAAAGGACCTGTTAAAATGACTTTGGAGGGTTCCATATTTATTTCCTTTGAATGAATCTGTGTCATATTTACTCAGTTTACAAGCCAAAAGATGCTTTTCCAATTGTCTGACCTGCAAACTCAACCTGAAAAAACCCCTCCTGTTTTCTTTCTGCCTCTTAAATCATCACCCGGTTAAAAAATATCTACAGTCACAATTTAGATGACAATTCTGTTGATGATGCATGAGACAGCCCTTCGGTAGCTGTGCGTGCAGCAGTAAAAAATGGTTTTGGCAGTAAAGCAAGTAGATATTATTCTCAGACATACTGATAACAAAAGTGTTCAATAGCCAGGTGCTATTTTTACATAGGGCCTAATACTGAGCCTTATGCATGGTCCCAAAGTGACTACTTGTGGAGTGAGGTGATATGTAACATGAGTGAGGCTAGCAGAACCTGGAGTATAGAATGCACTATTGATTATACTGACACTATAAGAATATTCATGTACCAATATGAAAAGATCTATCTGCACCTCAAATTATACAAATTAAGCTAAGCTGTAAACATATTTTTACCTATTTCAAACAAAAAAAATCAAAATATTTAAAAAATTAAAATATTTCTTTTGGAAAATGTCAAAATAAACATTTTTATTTTTTTTCTGGTTTATTTATGGTTGTTTTCTTCCAAAAAATTATCAAAAAATTAAAAAAATTCAAAATTCGTTGACTGACCCAACTCTGCTCCTCCCCCCCCCCCCCCGCAAAAAAAATTGTTTATGATTTAAAAAATTTGAGAAGCTCTACAAGGAACATCTCAGACTTCATTTCTTGACACGTGGAGCACTTGTAGCTCCATTGACTAGTGAAAATCATGCTCCTGGTGCATAGGTACTAGAGGACATGATAATTTCTGATGCAATATTGAATTACTTCACTGGCATGATGTTAGGGGACACAGGAGCTGATGTCTTTCATATGAGATGTAGAACATGGTCCTGACCACTTAGAGTCATTCATCTGTGGAGTCACTGGACTCCTAAGCACACATTTTATGCTTACTCTGGAAAATAGTAATTCTGAAAGATTTACTTTTTGCACAGATTAAAGGCATGTTGATTCTTCTTTCCCAGAGGGACCCTACCTAATTCTATGCTAAGTAAAGTTCTCTATGTTACAGTGCCACGTAAATGCTTAATGCAATAACAATTTATATAGCTAGTTTTATTCTTTAAGGTTCCCAAACCATTTTAATATCTATGGATTGCCAGCAAACTGTTAGAGGTGACTATTCCTTAGCTATTTGTGATTCACTGTTTGGCCTTTGAGATTGGTTATCTGCTGTAAATAACATGGTATTGTTTCTTCTTGCTCTCTAGGGCTGCATCTACACTGCACCGTAGTTCAAAATAAGATGGGATAAGCAATTTGAGCTACGCAAATTGCGTATCTTATTTTGATCTTATTTCGAAATAGCTTATTTTGTCATTTGGTGCTGTCTACACAGTGCCAAATTTTGAAATAACCCACTATTCTGAAACGTCCCCTAGGCTATGTCTACACTACAGGGATCTATCTGCAAAAGGTATGCACATTTCACTCTGCAATTTGCGTACCTTTTTCAGATAGTTTTTTTGTAAGAGCCAAATTTTGGAAAAGCCTCCTCTTTCGGAAGAGCCCTTCTCCCTCCTGCACGTGATCTTCTGCAAAAAGAAAAAAAAAAAGCAGAAGAACAGACACGTTCCCTGGATGCCGCAGAGTTTTTCTGTGATACCTCGGTATCCCAGAAAACCCCCTTAGTGTAGACATAGCCTTACTCTTCGTGGAATGAGGTTTTATAGGGACGTTGAAATAGCAAGCCCAAAATAACGGCCTTGCTGTAAAGACATGGGATATCTCTTTCGGGATACTCCAGTATCCCGAAATAGCATTGCAGTGTAGACATAGCCTAGGTGATTTCAAAAAGTCACTTCTGGTGTAAACGTTCACAGGAATAGAAAAAAATCCTGTACAAATATTTGTGGGAAAATTAATGATAAGGACTGTTGATACCCTTGAAATAAATATGCTGTTTTTATCTCAATTAATAGTTTGAAAAAGATTTCTGCAGAACTTACAAAGGGATCAATGCTGCTACTGGAAGGTAGCTACTTCTGGGTGGAACACATTTTAAAAACACAGAGCAACATGGTAGGCATAGGGCAGGACACAGAAAATTACACATCCAGTTGAAACTCAAGGAAATTGATAAAAACAACATGAACCTAATTGGACTATGGTGGGGGCACTCAGGCATATAATATAATCTTCAAAACTTTGCCACGGGACCTTTGATGACTATTGGCAGTAACAGGGATCTTAATTGTACATCGCATGTGGAAGACAGCATCTGGAACAGCATAGCACAGTCTAGCATCTTGCTGGGAAGTAGTTGCCGTACAAACTCAGACAGGAATTCTAAGATGGGCAATGCTATGCTGTCTGTCTCAGATTACCACTGTAGTTTATCTTGTGTAGTCCCCTTACTAAAAGGACCTCTGTTTTATTCTAAAAAGACCCTGTGCTGCAATCCAGACTACAATTCCCATGAGCCCTTGGAACAAAAGAGGTAGGAGGGACTCTTGTGAGAGAGAGGAGGTCTCCCCATGTGCTTGAAGAAGAGGCCTAGCAGTCTGGGACTCTGCCTTGCAGTTTGGAACCAAAGGGGGAGCCAGGCTGCTGCCAAGGACATTGACCCAGTGCAGGGGCTGTTGGATGCAGCTACTACATGCCTGTTGGAACTGGGAGTTAGCAGGCTGCTTCCTATAGGCACAGCATGAGGCAGTAAGTTTGGGCCTTGTTGGAAGAGTGCTGCCTGGGACAGAGCTGCTGTTTAGCCTGGACCAAATCCTCACCACAGCTGCAACATCAGCGCGCCAACGCAAGCAAGTGTCTGTGGCTGAGTCTCAGGGTGTGCACACTCTGGGGTGGAGTCACTGTTGTCTAGCTATATAAGCTTCAGTTATTGTTGTGTGTTTTGTTCATGCTATTCCTTGCTAATCTGTTAATCCCTGTTTAGTTAAGTAAAGATGGTTTATTTTAAAGTGTTCTATTAGATGTATATGATTTGTAGTTGTCCTGGAATTAGATCCAGCTTTATGTTGGAATGAGAATATTCCTGGAGGCTCTCAAGGCACCAGTGTGTGTACAAGGCCAGCCAGGTGGAGGCACCGCCACTTTACATTCATTGCCAGCAAGGGACTGCAGCAAGGGGCTGGATAGGGCTTTTCCCAGCTAAACACCATCACCACTGGGGTACTCAGGATCTCTTTTGGGTTAAAACACCAGGCGCCCAGGCACACCTATGAGTGTGACCTGCTCCCCAGTAACCCGGGGAGGAAAAAGGGGGGTTACACTTGGTTACTCTGTGTGTTCCCATAGTCTTGCTCTAAACTGTCGTGGAGTTCTGCCTTCACCCAACATTTTACTGGTGAATGAAATAAGTTCTTATATATTTGGTATATCACTTTAAGATTATACAGCATTTTAGGATCCTCTGAGTTCAAAGGCACTGTAGAAGTGCTTTATTATCATTGTTGTCAGAGATAGCCTTTCTCAAGACATCTCTGAAAAAGAATGACTTGTGGGTTGCTGATAGATGCTTGGTTGCTTGGATGGCTACATTTGATGTGAACTCTTCTGTGAATGGATGGCTATTAGAGGCATACAATTTAAAACACCCAGCAGCAAGGCCTACTGCAAATTTGAAATATTTCCTCTATGTGCATGTGAGGCTAGATTTTTAACCGCTCAGAACCCACAACTGGAACCAGATTAGCAAAAGAGCTCAGCTCCCATTCAGGTATCTCAATAAGGTCAGATCTTAAAAACGTTCACCGCTCAATATACGGTACTAAGCTTTTTTGAACACGTGCTGGATTGTGGGCCAAATTGTCCTTTCACTTTCACTCTTGTAAATCGGAAGCCAGTACACTGCTGTTAGTGCAGTTATCCTAGTGTAAAATTGATGTGAGCAGGAATCAGGCCTAGGATATTATATTGTCGTCAACAGAAAATGAGATTTCTTTTTAACCACTAAGAAGAAATGTAACTTTTAGGTGAACTCTTCTAGAGATATAATACTGGTTAGCGGGGATATATTTTCAGAGGAATATTTTGGGGGTTGAAATGCTGGGCCTTGCACTGACTTTAAAGTAGAAGTGGAAAACCTTTTTTGGGTTAGAGGCCACTCACCAAAGAAAAATCAGTCGGGAGCCACACACGTACACAAGTAAGAAGCAACAGCAACAAACCCGCCAACCCGCAAAGAAAACAAAAACAAAAAAACCCCAAATCCTCACTGACATGGCCCCTGACTGAAAAGTAGAAAGACACTCCCCACATTCCCCTTGCACACCAGAGTCTCATGGGGCCCAGGCGGATAGATTGTGTGCTCCAGCCCCGTGGGAGCGGAGCAGGGGGGCAGAAGTTGGGCTGGAAAGCCAGCATAGGCTCCCCAGTGCTGTGGGTGAGGGGCCATGTCCAGCCCCCAGGCCTTAGGTTCCCTACCCCTGTAGATTTGTGGGTGTGGTCAGAAAAGATACCATGCAAAAATTGCAACTATTTGCCATATATCTGCTAACTGTGACTTCAGCATGAATTGACTATTTATTTTCATGACAAAGTGGATTAGGAACACAGCTAGGTGAGAAAGGGCTTCCCCAAATTGTGATATTTTCTGTGATTTTAACAGTCCCCCACCCCCCTTTTGTGCACAGGCACAAACCTGAGACTTTTCTTTTTGGGAAGAAGGAGCAAGAGAGACCCCACAATAACCAAATGGCTGATTCAGAGCAGGAGTTTGAACCTTAGTCTTCCATATCCCAGGTGAAGGCCCTAACTAACTAGCTATAGATTCTGTGTCCTCTCTTAGAGCTGTTGTAGTTTGTATAAATATACATTGGGCCAGGGTGGGGTTGGGGGCAGGGAGACTGACTGTAGCCTGGTGTTTAGAACACTCAGGCCCGGCCTACACTACAAGTGAAGGTCAAAGAAAGATATGCAACTCCAGCTATATAAATTACTTAGCTGGAGTCGATATATCTTAAATCCCTGTCCACGCAGTGGGAGGCTGATAGGAGCAAATGCTTCTGTCAGCTTTCCTTACTCCTCACAAGGTGTAGGAGTAACAATGCTGACAGGGCTGCCCTTTGAGTTCAATATAGCGGGTCTATACTACACCTGCTAGATCGAACCCTGGAAGACCAACCGTGGCAGCATTGCTGTTGCATGAAGTATAGATGTTCTCTCGCTTAGCATGTGCCTAGGTAGCTGGCTAGCCTGGTATATAAGATGTCTGTCTCTTTCTCTGTTTCATTGAAAAATTCCTGACCATCTCTGCTGAGGAGTTCAAGTCCTTCTGAAAGTCACTGGGACTTCAAAATCAATGGGACATGAAAATCAATGGGACTTGTGCTCCAAACACACTTAAATGCTTCTGAAAATTCCATCCAAGCCAACTTTTAGTCCTGCCAGAAAATAGGAGCCACTACAGCTATGGAAGATTGCACTGGATTGTATCCTACCTCTTGGCTCGTTATGAAGACATAAACAAACAACCTCATAATGAAATGTTTAGAGACTTGCTTTTCTGACTGTGGCTGCACTTTAATGGGTGACGCAATGCTAAGAATTTGAACAACAGTATGGGCCTTTAAAGAAAGGTTTTCTGGACCTGCAAAATTGAGTGACGCTTTGAAAATAAAAAAAGTATTTTGATTACTGAAAGGCAGCTTAAGCTACGGTCAAGCCCAAGCAGTGAAAAATATCTGATGAAAGGAATGAAGGGCTAGTCTATGAAACTGGCGGCACAGCAAGTATTCATCTGCTGAAATAATAAGTTGGTCTGAATCTTATCAGTGTAATTTTTGACTAGGACAAGGACAATTTCAGCAACACTCAGGCTCCGCCAGTGACTCTCTGTGTCACTGTAGGCATGTCATTTAACTTTTATGCCTCAATGTCCACGTCACTAAAATGGGGATAATCATGTTTACTGAGTTTTATAAACTACTTTAAAATCTATGGATGAAAAGCACCATCTAAATGCTGAGTAGTGATAGCATTACTTTTTTTCAACATAACAGACACATAGCGTTAAATCCTCTTTGCCATTTTCATGTGAGTAATTTATAGCGTACAAAATTACTCTGAAACTATAGACAAAAATGGGTACTTCCTTTTTTAACTTCTGGGTGCTTTTTTAAAGGCGGTTTATCAAGTTGTTATCCTATTCCATCAAGACAGTGAGATATCCCAGTGTATATCTATATTATGGGACAAAGTCAAATGAGTATACACAACTTCAGCTACATTAATTGCGTGGCTGAAGTCAAAGTAGATTAACTCAGCTTTTGACGCTGTCTACACTGCAGGGAATTGATGGAAGAGCACCCTTTCCTTCTACTTCACTTACTCCTCATGGAAGCAGGGTTACTGGCATCGGCCGGAGCACCCTTCTCAGTTCGAATTAGCTGTCTTGACTGCTAATTCAGACCCTGGAAGATCCATAGTGGCAGCTTCGATCTTCCTCTGTAGTGTAGATGTACCCTCGGCATGCTGACTGTAGATACATCTCTCAGGGTATGTCTACACTACAAAGTTAATTCGAACTAACAGCCATTAGTTCGAATTAACTTTCATAGGCGCTACACAGGCAAACCGCTAGTTCGAACTAGCGGAGCGCTTAATTTGAACTAGGTAAACCTCATTCTACAAGGACTAACACCTAGTTCGAATTAAGTAGTTTGAATTAAGGGCTGTGTAGCTAGTGGGAGGCTAGCCCTTCCCAGTTTGTCCTGGTGGCCACTCTGGGCCAAGCCAGGGAAACTCTTCTGCCCCCCTCCCGGCCCCGGAGTTCTTAAAGGGCCACGGTCTGGCTACGGTGCCCGTGCCAGGTGAAAGCTTCCCTGCACCCAACCAGCAGACCCTGCACCTAGCACGGCATGAGCCAGCCACCCACTGCCACCCAGCCCTCCCCCTCTTCCCGGGACCAGGCTGGAGGCTCCTAGGAGCCTGCCCGGGGCCGCAAGAGGTGGGCGCCCACCTGGTCTAGTGCGGAGATCGTGGACCTCATCCACAACCTCCGCACTAGGCACAGGAAAGTGGCCGTCTAGGGCAGGATAGCTGCCAGCCTGGCCACCCAGGAGCAGGTTTGCATGAAAATCAAGGTGGTCCAGTGAGACCCCCGACCCTGAGCCCTGAGCTTACAACATAAGAACATAAGAATGGCCATACTGGGTCAGACCAAAGGTCCATCTAGCCCAGTAGCCTGTCTGCCGACAGTGGCCCACACTAGGTACCCTGGAGGGGATGGACCGAAGACAACGACCAAGCCATTTGTCTCATGCCATCCACCTCCAGCCTTCCACAAACAGAGGCCAGGGACACCATTTCTACCTCCTGGCTAATAGCACTCCATGGACCCAACATCCATGACTTTATCTCACTTCTCTTTAAACTCTGTTCTAGTTCTAGCCTTCACAGCCTCCTGCAGCAAGGAGTTCAACAGGTTGACTATTTGCTTTGTGAAGAAGAACTTTCTTTTATTAGTTTGAAGCCTGCTACCCATTACTTTCATTTGGTGTCCTCTAGTCCTTCTGTTATGGGAACTAATGAAGAACATTTCTTTATGCACCCTGTCCACACCACTCATGCTTTTAGAGACCTCTATCCTCCGTCTCCTCTTTTCTAAGCTGAAAAGTCCCAGTTTCTTTAGCCTCTCTTCATATGGGACCTGTTCCAAACCCCTGATCATTTTAGTTGCCCTTTTCTGAACCCTTTCCAAGGCCAAAATATCTTTTCTGGGGTGAGGAGATCACATCTGTACACAGTACTGAAGATATGGCATACCATAGTTTGATACTTCCCCTCCTCCTACTTCCCCTGGCTTCCCCCTTCCAGCTCCCTCCTCCCAGGTTTTCTCCTCCCCTCTCCCACCCTCTCTCTTCCCCTCTCCCACCTCCTTTTCTCAGTCTCCCCGAGTTTTGTTCAATAAAGAGAGTTTCTATTTTTGAACACACGTGTCCTTTATTTTGTACATCAGGAAAGAGGGCTAGGGAGGGGTAAGTGGAAGGAGGTGAGGGAGGACTGGGGTACGAGCCCCTGATGGGGAGGACTGGGGTGGCTCTGCGGGCTCCTCGGGGTGGAAGCTCTCCTGCAGCCCCCCAATCAACCCGCCCCCCTCTGCCCCCTGGATGGCAGCCTGCGGCAAGTGCAGCCGGGCTGATGGCCGAGTGCTGTGATGTGCCGAGTGTGGGCATTCAGGGCACTCCAAGACAGGACTGCTTTGCAAGCGGGGAACCCCTGAGAACTGTCTGTCCGGGGTGGTGGCCGGGTCCCTTTAAGCACAGCCCTTGGCTAGCCTTAGACAGCAGCTCCACGCTCTAAGTCCTAACCTGATGCCCTGCCGGCACTGCTTCCGGCCATCCTTAACCTCGGTTCAGGGTCCACTCAGTGTGGACATGCTAGTTTGAATTAGCAAAACGCTTTCGAACTAGTTTTTAGGTCTAGATGCACTAGTTCGAATTAGCTTAGTTTGAATTAACTAATTCGAATTAAGTTAGTTCAAATTAGTGCTGTAGTGTAGACATACCCTCAGAGTTACATTAGCAGTCCCAGCCTCTTCCCTGTGCACCATGCTCAGAAGAGATCAAAAGTCCGCTGGAAATGTTGGCACTGGACAAGTAGCAGCAGCAGCTAGAAAATTCCTAGGAAAATTAAGTCCAAAGTAATAATTAAATGGTCTCCAATATGATTGATTTTTAACCATATGAATTTATCCAAAATTCAGTGAGTGTTTTAAAAATATCAGCATACGTTTATAGATGGTGCTGCTCCTCATTTCGAAAATAATGCCCCACTATCGTAATGCAGTAGCTTACATTCACCGTGTTCCATTGCAAAGCACTATCAACCTTAAACTGAAATGCAAATTATACACAGGGATAACTTCATCCACCACTGCAAGGCAGCCATTTAACAGTTAAGTGACATTGTACAGCATTACTACCCAAAAGCTGGAGAAAGGAAACATTTGGTACAATCCCAAATTATTTCCTAATCTACACCCAGTGCTGGGTGGATCGCAGTTGAATTTGTAACCAAGGGCAAATTTTAGTTTCAGTTATATCAGCGGAGGGAAACAAATACAAATAAACAGAAAATACCACACCGATCATCTATAAAACAAGACTTTCAAAACCAGTGACTACAGTGCACATACAAATAGAAATGTTTACATGAAAATCTGCTCTTAGATGCAGACAGCTTTTTGTGTAGGCATGCCCAAATGGAGGATTTGTATAGGAGATGCTGTGCTTCTTGTGGGCTATAAGGAATATTTGCTTACTCAGAGCTGTAATTTTGACTTCATTACTAAATAATATTTATCCCACACTTCTGCGTAATCGCCATGATTGATATTTTCAGAATGCTTCATGAATTTTTCAGGCCTGAGTTTCAGTTCCACCACTCAGGCAATGTAAAGAGAGTAAGTGAGAACTGGGCTCTAGCAACAAAAGTCTAACCCGTCAAAAGCACCCAAGTAAGATAGGTGCTGCATAGTAAAAAATATTCCCATTTTACATTTAGAAAAAACGAGGTCTAGAAAGGCTGCCTCATATTTATACAGAGCTAGTCCATGGCAAAATGATGGGCTAAAACTCAGCTCTGTTGGCTTTCAATCCTAGACATCAGAACCAGGGCTGTCCTTAGGATTTATGGTGTCCTAGGCAGGATTATTAAACTGATGCCTGACTTGCTCTTCCACCCCCTATCCCCTCCCCTTCCCAGAGACCCCAACGGCCATCCCTTCCCTCAGACTGTGCTGCAGGCAGTGCATTTGGCTCTCTCTAGGACCTAGCCCTGCTGTTACATGCTCCACTGCTTCCCGTCATAGGCATGTGCAGCACATTTCATTAGGGTGTGCATCCAAAGAATTTTTTTTAAATGTACTTTGACCCCCCATTAGCCACACCCCTGACCCCTGTTAACCGCCCCTACCCCATTAGCCACACCTCTGGAGGCAACACTCTTGGGGCAAGATGGACACATGACCAAAAGTTAAAGGTGTCATGTGACCCCCCCCAAGGACTCTTCCCACCATCCTCCTATCAATAGGGATTAGTTTGGCCCCTACCAAACCCCCCTCATGCAACTATCCTGCAATTGCATTAACCCAATGTGTGTGACATTAACTCGGGGGCGGAGAGGCTGGGGGAAGTGTTCCCTCTAAGAGTTTCCTCCCATGAGCAGAATGAATTGTGTTGTGCACCAGTACTGAGTTCATGTGGCTTGTATGAATGTGCCACTGTGGCACCCAAGTTATTAATAAATATCTTATAAACCTCTCCCTTTTCCCTCTGCTACCATGTCTCCTCGCCTTGCTCCATCAGCTCCCCTGGTGCCTGCTGCCCCCCAACCCCTCACTTTCCTCCGCTGTCCTGACTCCTGCCCTTCTCACTGCCCTCAGTCCTCCTGAGACCTGCCCCTCTCCACCAGCCCTTTTCTCCCCCCTGTGCCCACTCCTCCAGTAGCCCCACTCTGATCATGTGAGCTACCCCTCCCCATCCCCTCTCCTAACACCTCCCTTTACACACCTGCCCTGCCTCTCTCCTCTGGTGCTGGTCCCTCTCCTGCAGGTGTCTGCCCTTCTGCTTCACCCTCAGAATCCCCTTGCACCTGCACCTTCCCTTACCCCTGCACCCTCCTGGTGCCTCCCCCTACCCTCACTGCCCCTGCCCCCTTTGCCCTCTTTTTCCCTGATGCCCACCCGCTCACCATCCTCTGCCCCCCATTCTCTTCATGCCCCTGTGCCCTCACACATGCCTTGCTCTGTCCCCGCCTTCCTCATGCCCACCCCTTCTTTCAAGCCTTCTCCCAGAACCTCCCCCTCCAGCCCCTAATGCCCTTATCCTCTCCTCTCCCAGCATTACCCTGTCCCCCTCCCACTGATACCTTCCCTCCTGACCTTTTCCTCATTGTCTCTCCTCCACCCTGTCCCTTGGTGCCTGCCCCTTTCTTCTCCTGACCTGCCCCCTTCCCATCAACACAAGCCCCTTCTTCTTTACCCCTTCCCCCTATTTTTCCTGCACCCCTTCCCTCCCCTCCCTTCTGTCTTCCAGTTTGCAGGGCTGAAGTCTGTTGTGATTGGGCTCCAGACTACGTGCCAGACCTGGAGCTGGACCACTCAGTGTTTGCAGCCCTGGCCCAGCTGCCGACCTGCCTCTAGCCAGGTTCTGCTCCCCCACACCGCACTTGGCACATCTCCTTCCTCCTCCTTTCCTGAGCTGAGGCTTGGCCATTTTTAAAAACGGCACCGCAACATCATGCCGATGTGGCCCCGCCCCTGGCTCCACCCATCCGCTGCCACCCAGATTGATGGCGCATACTTGCGCCTCTCGCAGCTGTGACTGCTTTCCCTTGCCCCGGCCCGGTACCTTCACCAGCCAGGGTCAGCTTGCCGGCCTTCCTGCCGGAGTCCCTCGGTCGGGTGGGGTCTTCTGGTGGGGCCGTAAGTGCCGGCAGCGCACCTACCTGCTCCGGTGCAGAGCACACGCCTATGCTTCCCGTCCATCTCGGCAGAGTGGTGCCCCAGAAAGAGTGATGCCTTAGGCAACTGCCTATTCTGCCTATGCCTAAGGACGGCTCTGATTGGAATGTGTCTGTAGATCAGGGGGTGGGGAAACTTTTTCGAGTCAGGGGCTGCTGACCCACAGAAAAATCAGTCAGGGGCTGTGCACAGTGAGAATTGGGATAAAAAACCTCAGTGGTCCTGAATGAGAAGGAGAAAGGCATCCCCATATTCCCCTCATACACCAGAGCCTAAGGGGGCCAAGACTAGTAGATTTTGTGAGCTCCAGCCTCACAGAGCGGCAATGGTGGGACTGGAGCACCAACACAGGCTCCCCAATTTTGCGGGGGAGGTAGGGACGGGGGGCTCTGAGCCTCAGAGGCCAGATCCAGGAAATCTGAGGGCTGCATCCAGCCTCTGGAACTGAGATTTACCATCCCTGCTCTAGACAATCCCTCCTCCCCCTAAAAAAATCCCTGGTATTTCTGTTGCCTACTGAATTCATTTTCTTGTGTCTCACCAAACTGAACTGAACAAGGGTCAATATTGCCAAGCGCTAGTTAAAATCCATATGTTCACCAAAATTCCATCACTTATGTCCTGCAATTTCTGAAACATTAGGTATGATGTTCACATTATTACTCGCTAAACAGTTTCTTATACTACTCAGGCCAATGCATATAAAAATTCATGAATACTGATGGTTACAAAGAGCTTTTAATGATACTTTCAGAAAGATGAAATATATAGGTTTCAAAAAGGTATGCGAAAATATGGATATTAGGTATAATGGTTAGAGGTAGGAGGAGCACACAAGATCAACAAGCTAGACAAGTTCAAAAACCTTTAGTGATTGTGTTGCAATCTGTAATGAAAATTCAAGTGCCTTCCTTTTAATGATCCATTTATCTCTTCGACATGAATTTTTATCATTCTAACTGGCAATGTTCCTGTTTTCTGGGTGTTTACCGTGAATTTGTTTTGTCAAGCAAGCCTTTAATACCAGATAGGTTAGGCTGCTTCCTGAAGATTTTCACAGAACAATTTATCCTTTTTTAAAGGAAAACAACAATACAATATTTTATGTCTAAATTAGTAATTCTGATGGGTTTCTTGTTATTGAAGGAGGGGGAATTTAAGAGGCTTTAATACCTCGGCCTTGTGGATGATGGTTGTGGTGGTAGGTTTACTTTTTATGGAATCATTACTTTAAGTGGCACTTTTACATTCTGTTATATTTGTGCATGTGAATAAATAGGTTTGGTGTTTGGAAAATGGAGAAGGAATCATTGTACAATTGCAACTCAGGGATGAAACATTGGACTATGTTGTTCTATTTTAAAGGGACATAATCAAATTAAAGACTATATTTTCAATATATTTTTCTTTAGTACTAATAATACCTTTTAATTATTAAAACTAATAATTCTTTTAAAACTTGTTTATGGGCCTGATTCTGCATTTTGCTATCTTAATAAAGTCCTTAAAACTTATTTTTCCCCAGTTGTCATTTAAGTTAAATATTCCTGAAAACAAGTCTATAAATATTAAGTGTGTTGATTCCTATTTAAAGATGCTTATCTAAGGGTATGTCTAGACTACAGAGATTTTCCAGTGTACCGGAGGTATCCCGGAAAAGCTCTGCCATGTCCAAGGAACGCGTCTGCTTTTCCGGAAAAAAAATTCTAAAAGCAGACACGTGTTTTTGACATCCCTGAAAACCTTGTTCTACAAGGAAGAAGGGATGTTCTGAAAGAGGTTTTTTTTCTGACGTTTAGACCCTTGTCCCATTAGGGAACAGTAATCTTAATTTATCCACAAATACCACCAGGGCCTAATTGTTCCAGTACCTTGGTGCAACTAAACACCATAATCAGAGCCTTGGCAGGCAAAAAAGAAGTGATAGTTATTTGCTATAAACATTTATTGCACAATGTATATTTAGCCTGAAAATGGCAACATAAAATTACTTCCTTGAAAACAGATAATATGCTTTCCTCTATTATTTGCAAATTTTTGAACGTTATGTTTTTATGTATTGTTCTGTAATTTTTATACATTATCATCTCTTTTTCTCTCTGCCTGTTCCCTGCCCCCCAACAAATGTTTTTTTTTTAAATTAAAAATAAGAATGATGACAATCGGCCTACAGTTACTTGTATTCTGCCTCTGCAAGACAGGTGAAATTTTAAGGCACCGTACAGCATAGCAGAGTGCCTATTAATAAGGAACCAAGGTCTGTAGGTCATTCACAAGTAATTATTTTTTCAGATTACTCCTGACAAATTCTGCATCTTTGCACATAGACATTGTCAGAAGAGGGAGCTATAAATCATTGTGGGCCAGAGTCAAGTACCTTTATTCACACTAGGTAGCATCTTAGCCCTGGTCTACACTAAGGAGTTACTTTGAAATAACCCCCCTTATTTCAAAATAATCTGTTGAGTGTCCACACTATGAGGCCTGTTATTTTGAAATAATGGGCTGGTTATTTGGAAATCTGTATTCCTGCTTTTCTTAGGGAGTAATGCTTATTTAGAAATAGTTATTTTGAAATAGTGATACTGTGGATGCTCCAATGCCGCTGTTTTGAAAGAACTCCTCCCCAGAGTTACTCAAACTAATAATTCCCCAGTGCTTCCTGGGGCTCTAAATCAAGGTAGCATGTCCACATTAACAGAGCCTGCCTTGAACTATTTACAAGACTTCCCAGTAGTGAGAACATGCTATTTCAATGTTGTTATTTCGGAAGTTATTAAATCAATTTTTGGTTATTTTGAAATAGTTTCCTAGTATAGACATGCCATTACTGAATAACTAGACCCATTAAAGTCACTGGCCCTATGATCAAGGTGCTATTCAGTTAATCTGGCCATTACATTAAAAAAATCATTTTTAAAATTAATAAATTGAAATCAGAAAACATGGAAAATACTTGCAATATAATCACTAGCACAGGGTACCTAATTTATCACTGTAAGGTAATATTTATATTTTCACTAAAGAATTTCACAGAGTAATCCAAAAGATCTGATTAAAAGAAAAGGTTGAGATGTATAATTAAGGTAAATCAGAATTTCATATGAGGGTGAGGAGCATGTGTTGTAACAAGAGTCAGCAATGAGTTAAGCATGTTTTTTTCTTTTTTCTTTTTGTCCCTCAACAACACCCACATCCAGCAAAACATTTTGGGTACGTCTAAACTACATGCCTCTGTCAGCAGAGGCATGTAGATTTGTTTTTTTGGCAAAGGCAAATGAAGCCGCGATTTAAATGATCGCGGCTTCATTTACATTTACATGGCTGCCGCGCTGAGCCGACAAACAGCTGATCAGCTGTTTGTCGGCTCGCGCGCTAGTCTGGACGTTCCCCCTGTCGACATCAAAGCCCTTTGTCGGCAGCCCCGGTAAACCTCATTCCACGAGGAATAACGGGGCTGCCGACAAAGGGCTTTGATGTCGGCAGGGGAGCGTCCAGACTAGCGCAGCTGATCAGCTGTTTGTTGGCTCAGCGCGGCAGCCATGTAAATGTAAATGAAGCCGCGATCATTTAAATCGCGGCTTCATTTGCCTTTGCCTGTGTGTCTAATCTACATGCTTCTGCTGACAGAGGCATGTAGTCTAGACACAGCCTCAGATCTATGCTTAACCTTAATCATGTGAGTAGTCTCATTCCTATTCAGCAAAACATTTAAACAAACACTTGCTTAAATATTTGGCTGAGCTATAACCCAGTTCCCACCCCCAGTATAACAATAGTGAGGAGTCAGGACTCCTTAACTGTAAAATACATATTTCATAATGCAGAATTTTAACAATCATAGGAATTCTGATATTTTTCTAGTGACATGGTAGAATGAATTTGAAGGTTTTTTTTAACTGGCTAAAACAATCCTGCATTTTTTGACCTAGGTATATGGGGCCCAAGGGAACCCTGGAGACTTTAGAGCTTTAAAAAAAGAATGACTATGTGGAGTTAAATTAGTAAATAATTTAGAGTGTTTAAAACAACAATGTTCACACATTTTTAATTTAAAGTCTGCTAAATCCTTTCAAAATTCATTTATACTTGCAATTACTTAAAATGTGAGCTGTGCACTGGAGGGAGTGAAACTATAGATTTTAAGGACGTAGTTGGAGGTAATATATAAATTCAATTGATCAGTCTGGCAGAGAATTGATGCCACAATTTGTACCCAATGGCACTCTCTCTTTCTTGCCCGACTAGCTTTAGAACATTATCAGAAAGTCAATATGATACGCCAATATAGTGATATACTTGCAGTCATAAATCCCTTGTTCAGATTAAACTTTAGGTGCTCACATTGTGGATTATAATGGACAGACAGCCTGACTCCATCCCACTATGTGTTGCTCTCAGAGCACTTGACTTGACTTAGCTCCAAGGTTTCAAATGGTTATCAATGGCCCTAACAGCCAGCCATACCAGTATTACAGGCTGTCTGTCTCTACAAGACAAAACAGTGGGCAGAGGATAACATGGAGCCAACACTGCAGTCTGGCTGCAGCCCTCTCTCTATCAGCTGCCTGTCTCTAACTGTCTTTCAACTCGTGATCATGTTTCCTTTATAATGTCTCTTGGTCTCATGTTTTGGTTCTCTTTCTCTCTTAATTTATTAATGCTATCACCCCTCAGCATTATCTACTGAACTCATTCCATAATAGTCATCTTTAGAAACTCACAAGAAGCATCTTCTAAGCATGCCCTTTGGGAAAGTGATATTTCTGCATGCAGATAAAATATAAGGTATTCCTTCTGAATGTACTAGGATCAGGCCCTATATCTGTTTGTATTATAGAACATACAGAACAGTTATTCAAATGCAAACTCATAATCTCTGCCATAGTAATAGAGCAGTAGCTGTGTTAGTCTGAATTTGCTAAAACAAAAGGAAAAACTATGTAGCATTTTCAAGACTAACAAGATGGTTTAATAGGTGATGAGCTTTCGTGGGCCGGACCCACTTCCTCAGATCTCTGCCATGACAGAGAAAATTAACAGGCCATTCATAGCTCTGCCTATTACATTTCCTCCTCTGAAATTGGGATGTATACAACACGTGCAATACCATACACCTTTTGCTGTGTGTGTTAACTTTCTGCAGAAGTGATGACCCTTTCCTTGCCATCCATGTAATATGTGAGGCTTAGAATTAGAGGAATCAGAGAAATATTGAAAAAAGTCTATTGGCTCAACAATTGTCTAACTCTCTCTCAGCCAATGCAGGGTTGTTCTTGGCTGTACATTCACAAGTGCTTTATTTGGTGTGGTTTGAAGTGACTCAGTTGATGGGAGCTTCAGAAAACTATAGGAAACTTCACTGTTGTTAATTAGTTCTTGGTTTTCAGCCTAACTTTTATGGAGTTCGGTTTCATTATTTGTATACCGTGGGACCACCCTAAACATCTCCCCAGTAGTGTTTATGGCCTTGGAATCCTCGTAAACAAAGTTCATAGCCCTTTTCAGTTGCTGCCTAGACAACCCATACATATTTAGTTCTTTAAAGGATCAATTCTGCTAATGCTCATATTTAGAAAGCCAATTAATTTAAATGGGAATTTGTAGCATGGAATTCATAAAGGACCAGCCTGTTAATCTTCCTTTATTAGTCAATACTTCCATCAACTTAATCATTTCTTGCCCTTCTCTGCAAGCCATACACTTCTTAATGTAAGAGTGACAGCTAGATCCTGACCACTGACATGTGACCGGGGAATTAACATTTGTATCCCTGTCCCTGGTCATATGATTGTGGGCAGGAAATAAAATTCAGCCGCTAACTGGCACTTCTATGTGTCACACCTTTTGACAACCAATACTTGATAGCAGGTGGTATTCTATGTTCAGTCTTACCAGTTCAGTCTAAAAAGAGATTGCACCTCCTTGCTTTGTGACAAGATAATTCTGCAGCTCTAATGTGTATTTATGTTGAGTTTATTCTTCCATTATGAGAAAATATATTTCACATCTCTGTTAATTTAGGCCTTGATCATGTCCAACTGGGGTTGACTAGTAGCCGTCTGTGTTCAATTGAAATCACTAGGGCTCTATGTAAGTACAAGGTAAACCCACATAGGTAAGGCTCTAATCCTACAAGCATATGCTTAACTTTTAGTAGTTCTGCAGAATGGGGAAAGCTCAGCATGTGCATTTGCAGGGTGGGGGGGTTAAAAGTTCAGGACTAAGGACTGAGAATGAAATTTCATCTGCAGTGCAGCGGACTCATACAAGTCCCAGTGGTCCAAGTAAGCCTGTGCCAAAGATTTAAGTAGAGTGCAGGCCTTCCACATTGGAGGTGAACTTCACCCTTATGAAATTTTGTACAATGATATGCTGTCAAGCTTGTTTTTGAACTGATGATCCCTTCCACCTTTTCAAAAGCAGATTGGAGACAAAATTCTCTAAATGTAGATCTGATCATATGCATGAAAATAAACCCTTTTCGTTATGCTATGGTCAGTGAAGGGACATCCTTCTTAGCAATTTGGATTTTCTATTTTTTTGCACATTGATTGCTTATCAGGAAATTAATAAATGTGAAGGTAAAGGACATGCACACATCAGGGCAAAAAAGCAATAGCCATTAAATCTGCAACATACAGTATATGCCCTTTCAGCAATAAGGACACTGCTTGAAATTGTCAGTGTGACAGGTTTACTCTTAATAGCTTAAGCAAATTTCACAGTTTACCAAGGTAATTTTCAAGTAAGAAACATTAATGTGTTTGGAATAAAAATTAAAGATTACAAACTTCTTGAACCTCTACAGAGATTCCGCCATACGTTTTGGGTGTTTATTTGAAATATTTAGGACTAGAAGATTTACCTGGTGTTTCTTGGGTCCTTCAGGGCAGAGGTCTGGAAGTGAGGGGAGTGCAGGGGTTTGAGGATGTGGGGTCTCAGGGCAGAGGTATGGAGGTGCAGGGATCAGTGTTGGGGTGAGGAGGAGCTGTAGTAGGGAGCAGGGTATATGTGGGGTGTGCGGGAGTAAGGTTTTGTAGTGGGAAGGGGCTCATAGAAGGGGGAAGAGGGTGTGGGGGATGAGGAGCCAGAGTTGGGGAATGGGATGGGGCTCAGGGCAGGGGGAAGAGCGGTTGGGGGTGCAGGAGCGGGTTGGTGGCTCCCTGGAGCTGGCTGCAGTGGGGGCCATATGCTGGCTGGGGTGTGGGCATGAAGATTATCTCCACTGCTGGCCCAGTGGGTTATAACCATCCTGTTCTCCATCTTTGGCCCCTTGTTGCTCCCCTGTGGTCATTGCCCAGTATAATTACTCCTGCTAGCAGCCCCCTCTTTTTCTATGTTGTGAAAAACAATCACATTCCAGGCACATCACATTGTCCTGGCACAACCAAACACTGCCCTTTGCTTTAAGTTATGATATGAGGAAGCTGTATACCAAATTTGGTGGTCCTGGCTCTTACCAATTAGGAGGAGTTCTTGAACAAATAGACGGACAGACTGACTCACTCACAAACTCTCTCAAATATTAAGTAGATAGTATGGCTGGCAAAGAAGATATTATTTCCTGTGGGGAAGCCACTTAAGTGGACATTTCCCTAGAATTTTATTATATGCGCAATGCTTGTTGTTCTACACTATTTATCTATGGCATTTCAAGGACATTCACTGTATTTTATGCAACACGCAATATATATTGCCAGTGGTAGGTCCATCATTTAATTCGATTTACCTGGGAGATGGTTCAGTTCATATGTTCAAAGTAAAGTTTTCAATTAAACATGCATTTACTATTTATGGGTATGTCTACATTACCACCCTAGTTCGAACTAGGGTGGTTAATGTAGGCAACCGGAGTTGCAAATGAAGCCCGGGATTTGAATTTCCCGGGCTTCATTTGCATATTGCCAGGCGCCGCCATTTTTAAATGTCCGCTAGTTTGGACTCCGTGCCCGCGGCTACATGCAGCACAAACTAGGTAGTTCGGACTAGGCTTCCTATTCCGAACTACCGGTACACCTCGTCTGAACTACCTAGTCCGAACTACCTAGTTCGTGCCGCGTGTAGCCGCGGGCACGGAGTCCGAACTAGCGGACATTTAAAAATGGCGGCGCCCGGCTATATGCAAATGAAGCCCGGGAAATTCAAATCCCGGGCTTCATTTGCAACTCCGGTTGCCTACATTAACCACCCTAGTTTGAACTAGGGTGGTAGTGTAGATATACCCTATGTTAGTATGTGTGGGGGGGAAAAGGGGGAGGGGAAGAGTGTCCACTAGTCTGTTTTCTTTCTCCCAGAACTTCATATTGTTGCTACCACCAGATCATCTTCAATGATGATCATACTTTGGAGACAGGGTTCCAGGAAGCATCATATTGTTTAAACTTGTTCAGAGAAAGTCTACTCAAAAGTAAGTTTAAAACACTATGGCTACGTCTACACTGGCACCTTTTTCCGCAAAAGCTTAAAACGGAATACTATTCCATTTTCAGTTTTTCCGGAAAAGGAACGTCTACATTGGCCCCGGAGTTATCGTCGTAACGAAGCGCTTTTCCGGAAAAGCGCGTCTACATTGGCGGCGCGCTTTTCCGGAAAAGCAGAAGCCCGGAGCCATTTTGAAGAGGGCAAAGGCCACCAGACCTTTCCGGGGGCGGGGCCAGAGCGCCGTTCAGACATGTGGTTAAAGGGGTCTCGCCGGCAGCCGTTGGTCTCCTGCTCCCGTGCCTTGGGGCCTCTGCCAGGGACTGACACCCTTCGCAGGGTCTGTGGTTGCCCTCTGACTTTTGGGGACACCACCCTTTGGCCCCCAACTGCTTTTGCCTGCGGTTATTTTTTTTTTTCTGCCCTGCTCTGTCTGCTATGGAGCCACGGGTGGCCATGTGCCTGGTCGGGCCCCTGTTGGGGCTGTACAGGTGGCTGCGGCTCCTGCTGCAGGCCGGTGCCATGCTGTTCATGGACCAGGAGGCAGAGATCGCCTTGGACTCCCTCATCAGGGAGGCCCTGGCAACCGTGTGGCATCAGCACCCGACCGTAGACCGGCCCATCTGGAGTTTGGAGAGCAGTACCGACTGGTGGGACCGGGTGGTCCTCGGACTATGGGACGACCACCAGTGGATCCGGAATTTCCGAATAAGAAAGCGGACCTTCCTGCAGCTGTGTACCTGGCTCACCCCCGCGCTGCAGAGAGCCACCACCCTGCGGGCACCCATCCCCATGAAGAAGAGGGTCGCCATCGCACTCTGGAAGCTGGCCACACCGGAGAGCTACCGCTCGGTGGCCCAGCAGTTTGGGGTGGGAAGATCAACCGTCAGAGTGATCGTCGTGGAGGTAAGTCCCAGGGGGACGTGGATGATACCATGGCCGGCTTCGCTGCCCTCGGGTTCCCCAACTGCGGAGGAGTCCTGGACGCCACCCACATCCCCATCCGGGCCCCAGAGCATCCAGCGGCCCATTTCATGAACCGAAAGGGGTACTGCTTCATCGTTCTGCAGGCCCTCATGGACCACCGGGGCCGCTTTGTGGACATTTACAGGGGCTGGTCCGGCCGGGCACACAACGCCCGCATCCTCTGGAACTCTGGACTGTATTGCAGGTTGGAGGCGGGCACCTACTTCCCCCGGCGGGACTTGACTGTCGGGGATGTGCCGATGCCCATCTGCGTCGTTGGGGACGTGGCCTACCCCCTGATGCCCTGGCTAATGCGGCCCTACACGGGGCAGCCGGAACAGAACCGGGCCCAGTTCAACGACCGCCTCAACCGGGCCCGAAACCCAGTGGAGCTGGCCTTTGGACGGTTAAAAGCCCGCTTCCGTTGCTTGCTCACCCGTCTCGAGATGGGTGAGCAGAATGCAACAGAGGTCCTGGCCGCGTGCTGCGTGCTCCACAACATTGTGGAGTGCAGTGGAGAGGCCTTCCTCCCTGCATGGATGGCAGCAGAGGCACAGACCTTGGAACAGCCCGACACAGCTGCCATCCGCCAGGCGCGCCAGGATGCGGTGCGCATCAGAGAGGCCCTGGTGGACATGTTTGCCCAAGCCCCGTAGTACGGTCGCCTGGGTCTTCCCAGACTATTCCCGCCCGTCCCCACCCCCTCCTCTTACCTTGCCCCCCAATTGTAAAGCGTCGGGTCAAAGCATGTCGGCCATCATCGAGTCTGTTCGTCGGGTGCGTCGGGCTTAGTTAGGGTTTTTCTTTTTAGCTTAGGCTAGGGTTTAGGCCACCATCGCCTGTCCCAAAGAACAGCCACAAGGATGCAGGGTTCGTGCGGAAGGCTGAAAGGCCCGGAAGGACGAAAGGATTGAGGTGGCCAGCTTCGCCATCATCTTCCGTCGAGGGATCTCCTGGCTGTTCCTCTCCTGAGGCCCGGAAGGACCAAAGGATTGAGGTGGCCAGCAACACCACAATCGTCCTCCCTGCGCCTAGACTATGTTTAATTATCTGTTGTGTGCGTTTGTTATCAATGTAAATATAGTTTGTGGTTTACATTTTACTGAAAAGTGTCAGCATTTATTTCTGCACCACAAACCACTGACCACTTACGAAGGCCCCCCCTCCAGTGTTAGAGTACAGATTTCATTCTCCACAGTTTGCCACCATGTTAAATTTAAGTAGCTACTTGGCATCTCACATCATTTCGTACACTACCTAGAGTTACACAATACCCAACACAGGAATGAACAGCAAAATAGAGAACTGTTTATTTACAAGGGGGGGGGACCTTCAACTGGGACAGAAAGGGGGGGCAGTTACTGGGACAGGCGGCCCCTGTGAGCGCTCCTCCGGGGGCCAGCCTGCCCATGCTGGGCAGACCGCATTGGGGCAGGCTGCATGCGGAGGTGGCCAGGGGCAGGGGTTGGGGCAGGGGCAGGAGCTGGGATAGGAGGAGGGGCAGGGGCAGGAACAGGGGCAGGAGCTGGGATAGGAGGAGGGGCAGGAGCTGGGATGGGAGGGGGCAGGAGCTGTGCTACAGGAGGGATGGTGGGGGCCTGGGCTCTGCCCATGTCATAGTGAATCGCACGCACAATATGTGCCGTCAGCGTGTCCATTGTGGTGCGCATCCCTCGGCATTCGTCCAGGAAGGCAGCCCAACCGTCCTGCCACCACTGCAGGTCCCCCTGCACCCGCTCTGTGATGGAGGCCTGGATTGCCTCCACGGCGTTGACGTGCCGGCGAAGCAGCTGGTCCCTCTGGCGGAGCCTGTGCCTCCGGGGTTGGCCTGCTGGGGGTGCCGCTGCTGCCGCAGTGGAGAGTCTGGTGCTGGGTCCCACTGCAGAGAAGAGAAGAAAGGATGGGTCAGTCAGGCAGGCCGTCCACTGTCCCCACACCGCATGCCCTCCACCCCTGAGCCCAGGTGACTCCACAGTTGTATGGCTTGGGCCCACTCAGTTCCCCTCCTGCCCCCGTGTTGTATGTTTGCAAGGAGGACCGCCCCTGGAGTAGGGTCCCCCCTCCAGTACTGTAAGCACCGGTCTGTATCTTGGCCCCGTGGAGGGCGGGAGGATGCTTGTGCTGCGTTCACTTGTGGAACTCCCTGCCGGTGGAGACTGTGAAAAGTTTTGGGCTAATCACTGGTGTTAGACAGGGAGCGAGATGTATCCCCACACAGTGCCTGGGAGCACATCTGGCAGAGGCGGTCTGGGCTCTCAGATCCCCTCGCGTGGGATATCTCCTGGACGGAACCAGAAGAGTGACTGGGTGGGGGGATGTTCCATCCTTGCAGCAACACTCAGGGGCCCTTCTCCCTCTCACTATCCCTCCCGCAAGCCCGGTAGCCCAGGGACATGTGTGGCCACAGTGGGGACTTCCCTCGGGGAGGCAGCCAAGGCACCGGGAGCAGGCGAGGGGCTCGGTGGGGGTCCACGGTCACAGGACTGTGACGCTGCGATGTACCCAATAGCAGCTGGCTGTGCCTCACAGCGAGGCATGGGACAATGTGCCATTCTCCGTGCTGCACCCTTGGTGGAGCTGCGGGCTCTGGGCTGAGTCCCTGGGGCCCTGGCCGGTTCCAGCCAGCATCCACCCTTCCCCTGGTCCTGCCGAATGAGTGTGAGCAGCACGGTCCCAGGCGTGCCCTGCAGGCAGCTGCCTGCCGCTGCCACGTGCCACTCGGTCACCAGGCTGCACGTGGTTGCATCTGCTGCTTGCTGCCTCATGCTACGCAGCGTGCAGCTCACGTGGCCTGAGTGACATGCTCTCCCCCTTCTCCCTCCGGGCACCTGCCCCCCCCCCCCCGCCCTCTGCCCCCTGCCTGTTGGGAGTGCAACCTGCACAAACTCACCCGTGGGTTCCTCCCTGGCCTCGGCCTCGGAGGAGCTGCTGGAGGGGGCCTGCTGGGCGGTGGCAACGCTGGCCTCCTCACCGCCAGACGCGCTGGCGCTGTCTTCTCCCTCCCCTGGCTCGGTGGGATGGTTGATGGGGGGGCGCTGGCAGGTGTCCACAGGGACAGCTGGGGCTTCCGGGGCTGGCTGGCCCAGAAAAGCATGGAGCCGGTCGTAATAGGGGCAGGCATCGGGTCCTGCCCCCCTTCCGTCGGTGGCCCGCACATATCCCAGCCGCAGCTCTTTTACTTTGGACCGTACCTGCTCGCAGTTGCGGCCGGGGTGTTCCTGCTGCACCAGGTTCTGCGCCAGCCGCGTGTACAAGTCTGTATTGCGGCGGCGGGACTGCAGGTCGTGGAGACCCTCCTCCTCCTGCCAGAGGTCCAGGAGGGTCTCCAGCTCCCTGGGGGTCCAGTATGGGGCCCGGCGTTTCCGGCCCCTGGGGGCTTCCTCCCCTGCGGGTGCAGGTGGCTCACCACCCGGGGCTGCCACGCTGGGCTCAGAGGTGGCTGTTGAGCAGCACAGCAGCATGTGGCAGAGCTCAAGCTGCACGCTCTCCGGCAGGCTCCTGCCATGGGCGCCCAGCAGCCTCCGAGCTCTTTAAGAGCTCGGGTTAGCAGGAAGTCCGGGGCTCTTACCGGGTATCTCGGCGTCCAAACCGCTTTTTTCCGTTTCTTCTGCTTTTCCAGAAAAGCTGTCTACACTGGCCCTTTTCCAGAAAAGCTTTTCCGGAATAAGGACTTATGCCCGAGCAGGAACAGTGTAGGGTTTCCGGAATAGCGGCTGATTTTGTACAGTAGAGCGTCGTTGCTTTTCCGGAAATTCAAGGGGCCAGTGTAGACAGCTCGCAGCTTATTCCGGAAAAGCGGCTGATTTTCCGGAATAAGTGGCCCAGTGTAGACACAGCCTACGTGTGCAGCCAATGGCTTGTGTTCACCATCATTATTACCATTGTTAAAACCAATAGTGGGACATTTTAGAGAAATAAGGCGGGTGTAAAAAAAGCTCTATGTTTCTGTACTGCAAAGTGCTCTGTACAGAAAATCAGTTAGGTGTGTGCTTCACTTCAAATACTTCAGTAATGCTTTTCAGTCTTTTCTAACTTAAACTTTATGCCTATGGATTTTAGTTTCAGAGGCCAGGTCTATACTAGACCCAGCAGCTAGGCTTAAGCTATGCAACTCCAGATGGATTACATCGCTGGAGTCAGTTTACCTTAAGCCAAACTTAGCGGCGTCCTCACAATAGGAGGCCAATGGGAGCAAACACTCCTATTGGCTTTGCTTACTCCTGGCAAAACTAGGAGCACAGGACACGAGAGGGGACACCTTCTGAATTCGATTTAGTGAGTCTTAACTAGACTCACTAAATCAAACTCCAGAAGATCGACTGAGGCAGTGGTAAAGTAAAGACAAGCCTTAAGAGTGCTTGGTAACCCATATTACTGTCACAGGTTGGCACTAAGTATGTGTCCAAATCAGATTTGCGGGAGTTGAGCGTGTGCACTGTGGATGGAGTTCTATGTTGAACAAGGGGCACATTCATCATAGAGGGGCATGACTGAGTGTGTTTTGGTGGTGAGGAGTGAACAGAGGATAGTCCGGATGTTCATATTTCTTAGATTTTCCTGGGTGCAAATTCTCTGCTGCAGTAATCTGGTATAGTTTCCTCCCTTTTGTAGAAGTACGTCAGTGGACACCAGCTGAAATTCTGAAAAGAAGTGGTTGTGTTGAAAAGAAAAGTCACCAACTTTAACCATAAATTAATTAATTTTGTGGATGCGGGTGTGAAGGGGGAAGTTATATTTGAATTCACAGTCAGAGACATACAGAACAAAATAGAAAAGAGATCAACTTGTCTTATTTCAGATAAATTAATTTCATATTTGATTAAAATATTTACAGTTTTGGATAAAATCATGCTACAGCTCCGAGGAATAGTGAGTATTAACATTGTATTGTAAGTAATGACATGCTGCAGTCTCTCATAGAAAAATAACTGCCTGCAGCAGCCACCCAATATTGAAAACAGTAATCTCAAAAGAGGAGATGCTTAGATTTTTAAGCTTGTTTTGGGAAACACTTATCTTAGTTAAGATTTCTAAATTAGGGGGGCTGAGAATTAAGGGGCTGACATTTTTTTTTCTTGGGAGTGAAAACTGGCACTAGAACTTCTCAGAAAGGAGCTATTGTCACCATCTTTTTGATATATTATTATTTAACTACAAGATTGAAATCTCAGACTAATCTTATGCCTGGAAGAGTCTCCTATGGAGTAGTTATATTTCACCTGTGTGGGCCATTTTGATTTTACATATTTCACAGTGCCACCCTTTTTATATAAGTCTCTAGAGCAATGACTACTCTACAAACTTTGGACGACATCCATATATCACCGATGTGTGTGAATATGTGGCTGCTTGCAGCGGCACTGTGCAAGGGATGCTTATGTTAACACAATCGGCAGTGCACAACAGGCAGTTATCCCAGTGTGTCACACACCCTCTGTCTGCCAGACTGCCTTCTGGGAAATTTTTGCAAAGTATTGTGGAGTAGGAATGAGCCACACAGAATTCTCTAGGAGCTAGGGATCAAGGACCACAGTTTGCAACTTTCTTCATCCCATACTATCATCCATATCTGACAATTTTCACACCTTTCTAAACAAATCCTACATACCCACCCATTACTTTTTGCTGTCCAGCATTGCTAACAGAAGACAGGAGCCTATGTAGATCTGCCCTGTTGTCATGGTCATTGTAAGCACATGTGATGGTCCTTCAGAAAGAACCACAACACTAGGGACTGTGATACTGCTATTAAGGCCAGATTGCTGAGAGACAAAAGGGACACAAGGTGATTGGTGACATTCACAGAGCAGCTGCCGACCATGGAGTGATGTGTCTGGGCCTGAGAAACAGGCAATCTCTGGTGGGATCACATTGCAATGTGGATTTGGGACTATGAGCAGCAACATTGGTGCTTGTGGATGCAAAAGGCCAGATGCCTGGATCTGTGCGCCAAGTTCGGCCCACCTTTCAGCACAGGGACAACAGAATGAGAGCATCACTGACAGTGGAACCGTGAGTGGTGACTGTACTGTGAATAGCTACACAATAATAGAACATCATTTTGGAGTTGGATAATCCACCGTGTGGGCTATTGACACACCTGTTCTCTGGGCCATAGAATCATAGAATACTAGAACTGGACAGGACATTCAGAGGTCATAAAGTCCAACCCCCACCCTTACAGGAGGACCAAACACCATCTAGATCATCCTGATAGATGACTATCTAACCCGCTCTTAAATCAACACATGCTACACAGGACTGTTTCTCTTGACAGTGGATGGATTTGAAGCAGTGGAGTTCCTGAACTGCAGCAGAGTGATAGATGGCACACCTAATTGGACACCAGACTACCTTGCCATAGTCATCAACAGAAAGGGCTTCTTTTCTATGTCAAGCAAGCATCAGGGGGTCATGTGGAATGCTCCAGGGATCCCAGTGTGGGCAGGTGTGTGACATTTGCATCTTCTAGTTCTCTAGCATTCAGAGAAGATGGAGTACCCATGGGACCGTGCGCATAAAGATTACTCCTGGTCTGGTCAAGCAAAAGGACACATGAACAGCTTTTGTCCCTCTTTAACCATGAATGAAGTCCAAAAGGAAAGCCCCAATTGAAACTGGCTTAATAAACTACTGTTTGGCCCCTACCTAGGTGAATTCCTAAAGCCTAACCCACCTGGCTCAGTTTGGGACAAATGCACTCATCTTCCAGCCCGGAAGAAAAGGGGTTGGGATGCCTTTAAGGATCCCTTCTGTATTTTGGTTACGATGGGTTGGAAATCTGTGTACTCTGGGGAGGGGAGGTTTTTGTATTCCCCACATTCTGGAAGAAGCACTCCTTTTCGCTCATCACTCACCAGTAGAGAAAACACCCTCCCAGCCTTGGGATCAGAGTAGGACTGTTTTACCATCGGCTGTGGACTTTGCAATACTTGCTTTTTTTTCCCTCTGGGGCAGGGAAGGAATTTTTCCTTGACCCCTACAGCTGATGTGGAAGTGGGTATCTCTGCTTTCCCTACAGCAGGTCGTGGATCCGGTGGGATAGATAAGGAGAGTTAGGTCAAGATGTTGCAATTTAGAGCATGTCTACACTGCATGGATATTTCAGGATCCCAGAGATATCCCGATATGGCTACCCCACATCGTAACAAGCCACCAGTTATTTTGACTATTTTTCAAAATAACAGGCGTGCTATTTTGGAATCCTGGTAAGCCTCATTCCATGAAATAGTGTGTTATTTTGACATCTGTTGTTGTGTGGACACACCACATTTCAAAATAGCCTATCTCAAAATTCAATCTAAATAAGATATGCAATTTGCATAGCTATGTAGATGGTGCTACGTAGATGCATCCTTAGTAAGTGCAGCAGCTGTCCAATGCAGGTACTTATTAGAGAGCTATTACAGTTGCCTGACCAACAGGAGTTAGGGTATGCCTTCTTCTTAATCCATTTTTAAGAAAGTTGGGAAAAGGGTTGTTGAAGTGCCTAACGGTGGCTATGAGGACCGGCATTGGGATTGGAAGATAACAATCATCTAAGAGTGGAGGGGTGGGGTTTCCTGATCTTGCTTGCAGTCTAAGGGACCCTGTAACAGAGCAAGAACCTATTTAAAGCAAGGTGGGGATGAGTTGGCTTAGGGAACAGCTTGGTTTCTCCCTCCATTTTGATGTTCTTGTGTATTCTTCTGAATTCTAAGAAATAGAGCAGTGTTATGTTGCAACCTTCTGGCAAGAGTTTTTCTGTATGTTATCTAATTCTTCTCAGTGTGTGTTCTGTGAACAAATATGAACACCTGGTAAAACAGAGAAAACCCTGCCTTTTTTCTGCCTCCATTTACTCTCATACAAGAGGAATCACCTGACGCTCCAGCAACAGGCTGGGTCCATATTAAGAGAGGATAGGGCTGATGGTCACCTTTTCAGGTAACAATTAAGGAATTCCACCAGGCAATTTATTGCCAGGTATTCCCAGATACGTTATGTGAATAAAGTTGCAGTTTAATTAAACAACATCCACTGAATCTCATCTTTCTTTCTGCATGATTGGAACAAGCTCGTAACTCTGGGAATGGGAAGGTTAACTTCCTCTCAGTAAAGGTGAGAGGGTAAATTTGCTCCCTAGGATTTGAGTGTAAAGGACTTGGAAAAATAGATAATATTGATTAGAAATAGGCAACAGTTCCCCCAAACTGACTCTGTCGTAAAGGTTCTAAACATTAGGTACCTGTGTGTTACTATTTTTCATTTTTACACCTTTGAACACTTTTGATTCCTACTATTAAGTAGCTGTGCTGAAATACTTTACTGACGAAAGGGCAATTTACATAATATTTTCAATCCCACCAGAAGCAGAAAGGACCAGAAATCTTGCACTAGAATCTGTTCTTTATTGGAAGGCTAGTATAGTTTTGCAGGCCCAAGTGTTCAACTAAGTTTCCATATATAGAACACATTCATGTAACAGGATATTGTGAATGGAACAGAGTTAGATCTTGTAACCTTTGTTCATATGAGTAGTGTTATAGACTGTGGCGATGTGTCAGCTGGAAGTGACAGAGGAGGGGAAATACCTGGGTGTACTGGTCAATCACAGCATGACTATGAGGAGCCGGGAAGATGCAGCTCTGAGATAGGGAAGTGTTATTACCATTACTCAAGGTGCCAGTGAGACCTCCTGTGGAATTGCGCATGCAGTACTGGACGCCCATGTTTAAGGAGGATGAATTCAGACTGTAACAGGTGGCAGAGAAGGGCTACCAAGATGATCAGACGAATGGAGAAGCTACCTTAAGGAGCAAGGACCGTTTAGCCTAACAAAACAAAGGCCAAGGGAAGACATGATTGTGCTCTCTATTAATATATCAGCGAGATAAACACGAGAAATGGGGGGATTATTTAAATTAAGGGCCAATGTTGTCACAAGAATGAATGGAGACAAACTGGTCATCAATAAATTGAGGCTTGAAATAAGGCTAAGGTTTCTAACCCTCAGAGATGTGAAGTTCTGCAACAGCCTTCCATGGGGAGCAACAGAATCAAAATTAAAAATCTAACTGGCTTCAAGACTGCACTTCATAAACTGATGGAGGGGATGATAATATGAGACTGCTTACAATGGCATGTGGTTGATAGACAACTGCTAGCAGCAAGTATCTCCAAGGTCCAGAGATGGGAAACTAAATGAGGAGGGCTCTGAGTTGATACAGAGGATTCCTCCTCATCTGTATCTGGCTGGTGGGTCTTACCCACTTGCTCAGGGTATAAACTGATTACCATATGTGGGGGTTAGGAAGAAATCTCCCTATCCCCTGTGGTCAGATTGGCAGAGACTGGGTTTTTTTTCACCTTCCTCTGCAGTGTGGCGCACCGACACTTGTTGGTTTGAAATAGGGTAAAAGAATATATGGAATTGGAAATCTTTAAATCATGATTTGATGACTGCAGAAACTCAGCCAGAGGTGATGGGTCTATTACAGGAGTGGTGGTTGAGGGTTCTGTGGTCTGCAATCTGCAAGAGGTCAGACTTAGATGATCATGACGGTTCCGTCCGACCTTAAGAGTCTATTATGGGTCAATAAGGTCGATCAGTGGTCGTTAAGGACTCTCAGCAGAGAATTGGGCCCTTTATTGACACATTTACCTATATGAAGTAGGTATTGCACATCCACAATGCACTGATCAGAAGCTGAGAGCAGCATCTGGTCCAAAATAGCCGGCATACACTTACAGGAATTTGACATTGCTTAGTGCTAATAAATTATATTTAGATTGTTAATAGGGATAAAAAACACCCATTTTTTTCTTCACTTTAATGACGCCAGGATCATTATCCAAAGGGAACACATCAGGTCAAGTGTTAACAATATGTGCTTTAAGAAAAAAACACGAACCAACCATCTGTTCCAAAAAAGCTCTCTCAGAAGCATCAGAGAGATTTGATGAGGATTTTTTTTTAAAGAAAATGAATAGTACAATTCCTTTGTTTGGTTTAATTTGTTTTAAATAATTAACAGATTTGTATCAATGAAATGACCCAGGAGTAATTGAAATTATTTCTATATGATCTCTCTCTTTCTCTTCTTTCTCTCTCTCTAGATATATATGTAATGAAATAATTGTAGATAAAAGACCTGTGCGCTATGCATTTTTTAATATTGCTGATTTTGATTGAGTAAACCAATACATTAAACATTATTTAAGTCAAGCAATGCAGAAGATCCTTACACAACATGGTAGTAATGTTCCTATAAATCTGTGGTTTATGTAAAAATGCTTTGTATAAACAGAAAAGTAAATGGTGAAAACAGGGTGACGATCCCAGACATGACAAAGTTGTACATACTGGGGGCATAGGAAGGTGTGTGGGGATCTGACTCTGGGAGGGAGTTTGGGTATGGTAGACTGATTGGGGTAGAATGCTAAGGTGTGGAAGGGGGCTTGGGATGCTGGATATGAGGGGCACTCACCTCAGGTGGCTCCCCCACTGTTCCTGGCGGAAGCACAACTAAGCAGCCACATGTGCTGCCCTGTCTCTCCCTGAGCACTGACTGCGTGGGTAGCACCTGTGGGTGGAGGCAGCATGCAGAGTCACTTGGCCATGCCTCCTCTAGGGAAAGCAGACATGAGGAGCTGCCTGAGGTAAGCACCCCCAGATCCAGCGCCCAACCTCCTGCCCCAAACACCCTCCCACACCCAAATTCCATCCTATGAGTGCACTGTACAAACTAGTACACAACATAAAAATGGGTCACTAAAGGAAAACCACATTATGCCCAAAACATGCCATATAAATGTGTACTATATAAGGGTTTACTGTAGTTTCTTTATACAATCTCTTACAAATACAATTTATTAGTATTGATCATTCCCTACAATGTAAGGAACCTGACATTCCTACAAATGAGATTGGATTTTCCATTTGTTATTAGTAAAATGTTGCTGAGTGAGCAAATTACTCCAACAGTCATCTTCAATATCACTAAATACAGGAAGGAACAGAGCTTTATTTCCTTTTGGAAAATGCCTCCACAATTTCTATGAATCTACCATTCTCTCCTTTACCCTACTGCTTGCTAGCTGATCGCAGTAAACCAGTTCCTGAGGTAGCACTGCAGAGACGGAAAGTGCAGTAGCATCAGTGTGCTGGTTCAGGCCCTGGCAGGTAAAAAAAAGCAGCTGGTCATTCTATCCAGTGACCTTAATGGTGCAAAGTTGTCTGTGAGGTGGATTAAAAGGTGAGGTTAAAAGTGACATGAAAGGGAATTACCCTGCGGGACTACTGGACAAATTACTTATGTACGGCATATCTTTCCAGATGATGAAGTAAATATAGTCAATGCACTTCCAGTTATAGAGTAAATAAAAAGCAGGTAATAATAAGGGACCAGTCATGGAAAATAATGCACAGCCTATTTACATAGACTACATGCTCAGGAATTAAGTGTGCAGTCAAGTCACGACTGGTTACTGCAATAGAGTGTTGTTTCTGAGGTGGTCTGTTACAGCCTTTGGCTTCCTGGATTCTTGTGGCATGCAGTTCAACTGGCCACTCTATATCCTTTCCCCAGCATGTGTCTCCACCGTCTGCAGAGCTCTGAGGTATTCCTTTTCAATAGAACTTTCTGTTGCTTGGCTCCTTCAGATGAAACATGGTTCGAAAGACTGTATTTTAATGACTTCTTCTAGCATGGGGCCTTTCAACATATTATTACAAAAAAATAACACTGGTTAATTAAAAGGTCAATCTTTAATCACTGTATGTGCTAAGTTCTGATGTAAAGATGGGTCCCTATCAATGCCCCTGCATCAAGCATTCACAGACTTGAGGGAAATTAGCATCTGCATTGACGTTAAGACTCACTGATAATTTGAGGTTACTCGTGAAGTCAAGCTTTGATTGTCGGGTCTGTTTTTAAAATGTGCGGTCTGATCCTGATGGGTTCTGATCTTCTACGGTTCAGATGAAGCTGAGGTCTCTTGTATGCACCTTGAGGGAGGGACCATGGTGTCTTCTGCATGTTGCTGTGAATACATTGTGTGAAATTTCTCCTTGTTTACAGAAACTGTAATTTACAGGGTTGCTTTAAGCAAAGGAATGAAATGAACTGTCTGCATATTGTGTCCTTGGCTTCTGACAAATATGCTGTTCCACAACCACCTTCAATTTAAATTGCAAGCATTAAAAAAAATAAAGAAAGAAAGGTTGATCCTCTTCCACTACCAAATACAGTATCTAACAATTAGATTCATTTAATGAGTAACCAAATATGTAGAAGGCACGCAGATGTTTTGCCTAAGATTTGTATAAATAGTTTCTGCGAAACACAATAAAATCTGTGTAACTGGCACAGAGACCCCAGTGGAAATAGAAATGTAAAATATCAGGGGATCTAAACATCTGTGCCCCCTTTGTGTTAGCAAATAACATGTACCAGATTCTGAACTGGTGTAAATTAGCATGGCTCCGTTGAACCTCAAAGGAGCCATGCCAATTTATCCCAGAAGATGTTCTAGCCCTCCATTTATGGTTGTTGTGTTGGAATGACTTTAATTCTCTACCATTGTAAAAACCTTAGCAAACACAACAGAAAGGAAGAACAACAAAAATGAACAATAATCCGCAGGTTGGGAAATTGTTTTTACCAACAATTATCAACTCAAAACCATTAAAAGTTTTCACAAAATTAGTAGCCTTCCTGAGACAGGCTTAATGGTTAAATCCCAGGCAGGGGATTCATAAGATCTTGGTTCTCGTCCTAGCTCTGCCACTGAGTAGCTGCAATGACCTTGGCCAAGTCAGTTAATCAAACTATTGCTGTTGTGCCATCTGTAAGATGGGAATGATACTGCTGTATAATGTCTGAGACAGAAGGTGCTTGAGAAGTGAAAAGTCTACAATTATTTATTATTAATTAGTCTCTGTGTGCCATTTATGTTTTTAGAGCGACTTGTATGCACTGCACATAATCTGTCTTCTGGCTATTGTGATCAATGACATCCATAAGAAGTTAATTTGTAAATGTCAGCTCTTAGAAGTTGCTATGCAAATGTATTCTGTCCTCAGGGAGTGATCAGCCAATCAGATTTTTTTCTGATGGTACACTATTTGAAACACCACATCCTTGATAAAACTTTGCTAAATGAGATTATATAAAAATGGTTGCAGCTTGTTTTGTTAGAACACTCCAAAACTAAGATGAAAAAGCCTGTTTACAACCTAAATATAAACATTTGTTATGCTGATTTTCAAAAGTTCTGAGCATCCAGAAACTCCTTTTGACTTCATTGTGAGCTGTGAGGCGCTCAGTACTTTTGAAAATCAAGTGACTTGCAAATGGATTAAAGCTCCTCATTTTAAGTGATTTTTAAAAACAATCTTGGCTCAACTTTGCAGCCTGTTCCTGTAATTGAATTAATTTAATAATACATTTTAGTGATATCATTTGCTTCCCAAATCGTGATGACTGTTACTTCAGATGTAGCATTTATGAACCAAAATTAACGACATCTGGAATTTATTAAGGTGCTGATGATGAAGTGGATTTCTTTGTACTGGGCAAGTCACCAGATTTCTAAGAGCAACGTCAGTGAAAGGAAATCCATATGCTTCATGTGTCTGACATCACTGACAACTTTCTGTGTGTCTGGTTAATTTTGTAGTTAATGCCTCTTGTCCTCGGTGCTGATCAAGAATTGGTTCAGCATGACCGGAGTGAGGGAGAATTGCATAGGCCTTTCTGCTCCCTCGATTCTGGGGTCACTCAGCTTTGGCTACTTACTTTACTAAAGCTCAAGGCTGTTCTCATTTGCCCCAGCTAACAACTGTCTTAATGGACCAGTGAGCCATCCTAGCACAAAAGGACACAATGGGCATTCCCCCATCCCTTTCCCTATACCTCTGTAGGACCCATTAGAGCAGCTGAATATCACCTGAGTATTTGTGTACATTGTGGTGATTCTTTTGTGATTATTAAGCTACATTCAGGACTTTTGGGGGGGGGGGAGGGGAGCTTAAGATGCAACGCAAAGCTGCCCCAGTGGGGATGGGACTCTAGTTCTATTGTCTGCAGTGTTTTCACATTTTCTTATAGTTAGGACAAAAACAGCACCAGAAAACATGAAATCCAAGCTGTAACACTCTTCACATGACAAGCTTGAAGATAAAACTTCTGAATGTGCCTAAAATCCCTTTGTCAAAGGGATGATATAGGTGCTTAGGAGCCTATCAATGACTGTCAATAGGAAATAGGAACTGTCCTAAGATGGGGACTGTTAATTTTTCTTCATTGCTGTACAGTGTTCCACATAGGTGTAGGTATGGACATACGTACACGTATACAGCACAGGTTGAACTTCTCTTGTCTGGCACCCTCGGGACCTGACTGGTGTTGACCCAGAGCATTTCCTGGATCATGGGAGGTGAATATTGTCTAGCAGCATTAACAACAATTCCACTGCTTACTGGAAGACATTTAATGATAAATTAGAACCTTAGAAGACATTTAGGGGTAAATTACAGCTAAATAACAGCACAGAACACTGGGAGCCAGGACTGGTGGCTGTAAACTAATTTTATGGGACCACAGGAAAGTTGGCCACACCCGTAAGTGGGCATTTTGCTAACTAAAGTCATTCCAGGCCACGGATGCTGCTGGAAAGGTTCAACCTGTGTGTGTATATATATATTTAAAATCTTCTTGTGTCCCTAATCTTGTTCTTCCTAGTATCATTTTGTCTTTTTTTAGTTTTCTTGGCCTTCTTCCATTGTACTGTTTCCTCAGTCCCAAATGCTGATGGCTTCTAATTTAAAGCTGACCTTTGCAGGTGTCTGTGGCTTTCAAGAGTGCTTTACCCTTTGTCAGAGTGGATTTTAACTTCATTTTTTATTTTTTAAAAAGATCAGTTGGGAGATTCAAATGCTTCTAGTTCAGATTTTTCACTTACAGTACAAGTCAGCATGGTTGAAGATAAGGGAGAAAGGGAGAAAGCAAGAGTGCATATTCATGTAGTAGAGTAGTGCCTATGTGCCATGATTAGTGAGGATGGCTCACCATTTCTATTACTAATGGCGCTGTCCACCAAGGAATGGATCTGTTTAGTACTAATCATATCCAAATAAATCTGCAATATTGTGAGCATTGAATATATTGTTGGTATCAAATTTTGCAGCCCTTTCACTGTTAGGTATGCCTCACAATAGCTGTGTCTAGACTGGCCACTTTTTCCGGAAAATCAGCCGCTTTTCTGGAAAAACTTGCCAGCTGTCTACACTGGCTGCTTGATTTTCCGCAAAAGCACTGACGTTCTACTGTCCGAAATCAGTGCTTTTTCCAGAAAAGCTTTGACGCTCCCGTTCGGGCAAAAATCCTTTTTGTGAAAAACTGTTGCGCAAAAGGGCCAGTGTAGACAGCTAGCTAAGACTTTTGCGCAAAAGCAGGCTAAACGGAAAAAAGCAGTTTGGACGCTGGGAGACCCCGTAGGAGCCTCGGACTTCCTGGTAACCCAAGCTCTTAAAGCAGACGCAGGCTGCTGAGCACACGTGGCAGGACATGCCTCAGACCTCTGGCCTGAGGTCTGTCACAGTACCCCTGCCGTGCCCAGCAGCCACCTCGCAGCCAACATGGCAGCTCCGGGAGCTCAGCTACCTGCACCCCCAGAGCAGGAGGCCCCCAGGAGCCAGAAAAGAAGGGCCCCATCGTGGTCCTCGGGGAAGCTGGAGACCCTACTGGACCTGTGGCAGGAGGAGGAGGGCCTCCATGACACCCAGTCCTGGCGCCGCAGCGCCGACATCTTCGGCCGCATGGCCCAGGCACTAGCCCAGCAGGGCCATCCAGCCCGGAACCTGGAACAGGTCCGGGCTAAAGTGAAAGAACTACGCCTGGGCTCTGTGCGGGCCAGCGAGGGCAGGGGGGCAGGACCAGACACCTGCCCCCACTATGCCAGTCGACAGCAGCGTGCGCCCTCCTGTCACCAGGACCACCAAGGTGGGGGAAGGAGACAGCACTGAATCGGAGGATGAGGCCAGCATTGCCACTCAGCAGACCCCCTCCAGCAGCCCTGACGTCTCCCGCGCATCCTCCGAGGCCGGGGAAGGATCCACCAGTGAGTCTTTCACTTTGCACTCACAAGGGCGGGGGGCAAGAGGGGGAGAAGCCAGGCGCCTGGACGGGGGAGGCGGAGAGCATGTCACTCAGGCCACGTGAGGGATAGTGGGAGGAAGAAGGGGGGGAAGCGCTCGGGCCGCCCTTAGGGCCGCCTGAGTTTTGCTGCAAGGATGGGACGCCACCCCAGTCACTCTCCTGGTTCCGTCCAGGAGATATCCCACGTGATGGGGATCTGAGAGCCCAGACCACCTCTGCCAGATGTGCTCCCTAGCACTGTGTGGGGATGCATCTCACTCCCTGTCAAACACCATTGATTATCCTAAAGCCTCACAGCCTCCACCGGCAGGGAGTTCCACAGGTTAACACGACACAAGCGCCCTCCCATCCTCCACGGGGCCAGGACACAGACCAGTGGTTACAATACATGGAAGAGGACCCTACTCCAGGGGCGGTCCTCCTTGCAAACCTACAACATGGGGGGCAGGGAGGGAACCGAGTGGGCACAAGCTACACAACTGTGGGGTCACCTGGGCTCAGGGGTGGAGGGTATGAGGTGTGGGGACAGTGGTCGGCCTGCCTGACTGACCCATCCTTTCTTCTCTTCCCTGCAGTGGGACCAAGCAAAAGCCAGGCACCCTCCAGTCCGGCAGCAGCGGCACCCCCAGCTGCCCAACCACGCAGGCACAGGCTCCGCCACCGGGACCAACTCCTTCGCCGGCATGTGCAGGCCGTCGAGCGCATCGAGGCAGCGATTCGACAACGCGTGGAGGCGGACCTGCAGTGGCGCCAGGAGGCCTGGGCCGCTTTCCAGGCCCAGTGCACACGGATGGCTGACTCCATCGCCACCCTCACTGCCCACATAGCCCATGCCATTCATTATGGCATGGCCTTACCTCATACCCCCGCCATCCCTCCGCTAGCACTGCCCATGCCCCCTCCTGCCCCTGCAATGCCCCCTCCTGCCACCTCTCCGTGCAGTCTGCCCCGATGCGGCCTGCCCCGCATGTCCAGGTCTGCCCCTGCAGGAGCGCTCTCAGGGGCCACCCCTCCCAGTTGAAGGTCTCCTCCCCCTCCTCCTCCCCCTCCCAGTTGAAGGTCTCTTCCCCCTCCCCCTTGTAAATAAAAACATACAAGTTTTTCAGTTGAAAACAAAACTGTGTTGGTTATTGTGTTACTCGAGGTAACTGTAATAAATGATTTGAGATGCCAATTAGCCAACTAAATTTAAGAGGATTACAAAATGCGGACACCAAATTCTGTATCTATCACCGCTCTTTCCTTTAAGTGGTCATTGGTTTGTGGCACATAAATAAATACTGACACTTTTAAGTAAAATTTAAACCACAACTATATTAACATAGATAACAAACAAGCAAGAAAGATTAAAAGACGCGTACAAAAGAATATGTACATAGTCTAGATGCAGGGATGATTGTAGTGTTGCTGGCAACCTCAATCTTTTGGTCCTTCCGGGCCTCGGGAGAGGAACAGCCAGGAGATCCCTTGAAGACGACTGGAATCAGGTACGCTGACTCGAGCCTTCCGCACAAACCAAGAATCCTCTTCCTGTTTTTCGGGACAGCTCGGACAGGTGATGGTGGCCTAAACTATAAAGAAAAACCCTAGCTACGTCCAACGCACCCGACGAACATTCACAATGAAGGCCGATGTGCTTGGAACTTAACAATTGGGGGGAGGTAAGGGGAGGGGAGGGGAAGGGAGGGAGAAGAGTAGGGGATGGGAGGGAGTTGTATGGGGAGACCGAGGCGACCCTACTATGGGGCTTGTGCGAACATGTCCGTCAGGGCCTCTCAGATGCGCACCCCATCCTGGTGTGCCTGGCGGATGGCAGCTGTGTGGGGCTGTTCAAACGTCTGTGCCTTGGCTGCCGTCCATGCAGGGAGGAAGGCCTCCCCACTCCGCTCCACAATGTTGTGGAGCACTCAGCACATGAACAGTACCTCCCTTGCATTCCACTCACCCATCTCGAGATGGATGAGTAAACAACAGAAGCGGGCTTTTAAGCAGCCGAAGGCGAGCTCTACCAAGGCCCCATGTAGGGCCTCATTAGCCACAGTAGCAGGGGGTAGGCCGCATCCCCGATGACACAGATGGGCATAGGCACATCTCCGATAGTCAACTCCCACCGGGGGAAGTAGGTGCCCGCCTCCAGCCTGCGAAACAGTCTGGAGTTGCGGAGGATGCAGGCGTCGTGTGCCTGCCGGACCAGCCCGTGTAGATGTCCAGGAAGCAGCCCCGGTGGTCCACAAGGGCCTGGAGAACAATAGAGCAGTACCCCTTCCTGTTCGTGAAATGGGCTGCTTGATGCTCCGGGGCCCAGACGGGGATGTGGGTTGCATCCAGGGCTCCCCCGCAGTTGGGGAATCTGAGGGCAGCGATGCCGGCCAGCGTAGTGTCCATGTCATGCAGGCGGATCACTCTTGGGAGCAGGACATCATTGATGGCGTGGACGACCTGCAGAAGGGTGCAGAGAAACACAAGGGAATACATCACATAAGGCAGGGGTGAGTGTGCACTCTCTTGGCCCCCCCTGTGATTCCCTCTTTCCTCACACACACGCACACGTACACACACACCAGGGCCCCCTCGCCTCCCCCCCCAGCAGGCCTGTGCAAGGGAGGGACGGCTCAAACCCCTGGGTGACCCAGCCTGGAGTCTTGGCTGCCCCTGGGCATGGAGTGCAGCACGCTCCCTGCACCCCACTCCCCACTCTCCCTGGGACTTACCTCCATGAGGATGACACTGACGGTGGATCTTCCCACCCCGAATTGCTGTGCCACCTATCGGTAGCTGTCCAGGGTGGCCAGCTTCCATAGCACGATGGCGACCCTCTTGTTCACGGGGATGGGTGGTGGTTCTCTGGAGCGCAGGGGTGATCCAGGCTCACAGCTCCAAGAACGTCCGCTTTCGCCCTTTTGCCCTCTTCAAAATGGTTCCGGGCTTCTGCTTTTGCGCAAAAGCGCGCCGCCAGTCTAGACGCGCTTTTGTGCAAAAGCGCATCGTTCTAACGATAACTCCGGGACCAATCTAGACACTCTTATGCGGAAATACTTTTAACGGAAAACCTTTTCCGTTAAAAGTCTTTCTGGAAAATCATGCCAGTCTAGACGTAGCCAATAAGTACTGAAATATCTGTATCCTTGATTTAAAAATAATACATATTTCTTTGTTTCTTCCAAGGCCTACCAACTTCAGGGAATGACCAACAGGAATCAGATATCAAACCTTGATTTCTTCTTGGTAGTACAGAGCATTCTGAATATTTCTTTAACCGAGGTGCTGAAACGATTCTTTTAGATTGTATGTTTTATTCCTTTTGTGGCATGATGTCCTCAGATAACAAGGGAAACCTTCCTTTGCAGTGTGGATGCATTCCCCATTGGAATTACTAATGTGCAGAGGGAGGCCTGAACTTCCCCACCCCAAAAGTCTAGACTTACTGAGGTCTCCCACAGCATGAATTTGACCCAAGAGCCACTAAAAAGCAGAAAAGTGGCTAGTCTGTCTCAGCAATGTATTTTTGTGCAAACAAATAAATTTAAAAAAACTTTTGATGGACAGAAAGAACTTTAAAATCCCAAGAGTTGCACATTTATCTGAATGTGCCTACAATAATGTGTTAAATTTTCACAAAAGGTTTTAATCCTATATTTCTGACATCAAAAGAAGCCTGATGCATAAAACATTGATTCTATCAATGTTCTAGAATTTTGCTATAGATCTTTTCTTTTGGAAATGGGTGCATATTGTGTGCTAGATTGATTATAACAAAAAACCCTGAAGTGTTAGTCAGCAGTGGCCTGAGGGAACCATCTTGGCAAACACACAAATCTAAGTTATAAAATATCAAAAAGGAATGATACAGAACAAAAAAAGAAGACTCCTTATAAACACAAAACAGAGGAGTTTCTGTAACTGAAAAAATAATATATCAACACTGTCAAAAATCATAATTGTCTCAGCACTGTAACATTATTTATTTAATATTGGGAAATTATTGCAGTCTAGTTTTAAAACATCCCATCTTAAAAATGCATGAAAATAGTATTAAAAATTAACATTAATACTATACAAAGGGGGACTAGGTGGTAAAGAAAATTGATAATGGGATCTGGAGTCTTTCAAACCAGGTCATTAATGCTTGGAAGTCATTCTTATGTGCCGGCTATTTGCCTGTTGGTGAAAAATGACATGGTAGTCTTCATCCAATTTCGAGTGAGCAAATGTGACTATACCATGGAGACTTAGGCCTTGTCTACAATAACAGGCACCATCGATCTACTTTAGCTACTCAAGTGGCATAGCCAAAGTCAATATACTAACTGCAGCATCTTGTGTGCGGTAAGCTTAAAGGAGGCAGTTCTCCCATCAATGCCAGCTACACTTCTTGCCTTGGTGGACTACCCGCATTGAGATGGATTTATCACATCTAAGCAGATGTGATAAATCGATGGCCAGTGGAATAATTGCTGCACCATTGATCCCTGGTGTTGTGAAGGTCTTACACTAGTGGCACAAAATATTGTAGTGTACTTGTGGCAAAGTGGCCAAGGCTTGGATAGAAATATATAAAGTGAACTATTCACTTTCCTTAGAGGTGATCCCATTTAATAAGGCATATTGATGGGACAGCATGGACAATTTTGTCCTATGGCTACCCATGCAATAGTTTTACTGTGGATAAAGGAATGCAATATCCAGAACTGTCAGGCACCTTTCCACCATTACTAACCATTTGTTTAATGAGAAACTCATTCTTTTTATTATGAATGTTGTTATTAGTTAACATTTATAATTCAGTAGTGCCTAAAGGTCATCACCAAGTCAGTCTGAATCATGCTAAGCACTACTGGGCAAAGGGCTCACACTTATACACCCAATTCAGCCTCCTTCTGAGTACTTAAAATGAGCTTTGCACGGGTCCTCTGCAAAGGAGTGAACTTTTCCTGATGGCCTAATTCTAAGAAGAGCTGTGTGAGTACAGCCAATGGGAGTTGTGGGACTGAGAGCTTCTCATCAGGCCCTTATTTATAAATATTGCAAATAAAGTTTTGTGTTGTATCAATGGACCACACAATCTTTTAAAATAGGGACTTATTTGTTTTGTTTTACTTCTGTGGAAAAAATGTAATTGTGAAATAGATACCAAGTATTTTTCATCTGTACAATGAAGATGGTCTTTCGTTCAGATAAATTGTACCTATGTCATCTGCAAATTATAGCTTGCATGTTTTTCCACCTATGAGACTAAAAATGGGAAATGTGCCAGGAACTGAAGGAAAAAAAAATCCTGAGGTTTGTGAAAAAATAAAAATTGCTATCAGTAACATATGGCATTAACCATTAGGACATGACAACTCTGTTGCAGGTGGATAAAGATATTTGGATGTAAATATCTCCTTTTCACTGAAGCAAGCTATGACAACTTGAGGTCACTGACTTTTTTAAAATTACTATTATATTTTTTTCTAAGCTGTACATATGGGGAAAGCTTTTTCTAAGTTATAATGCAGTTCAGACATTTCTAACATATATTCAGTGTGCTTTAATTACAATGGGATATTTCCAGTTGTAACTGTGAGCTTGCAGAGGCTATTCACTAGACTTTTGAGTGCAAATGTGTAAGAGCACTTTTGTGAGTGCAAAGTGGGAATTTGAATGGACACGAGCAATACTGATAGAGTTCATGCAGTAGACTTTTTAATGCACAGTTCAGGCATGTTCATAAGCATTTCTAAAAAATTTAATCTAAGTCTGTTTTGTCATTTTCTAATAAATAATTATAATAACCTATAGAACTCCTTTCATGCAAGGATCCTAAATCACCTTAGAAATATTAAGTGACTGAATTTCAAAAAGTTCTTTTGAAATAGACATTGTGAGAGATCTTTTAGAGAAGATCTTTTAGAGAAAATGCCAATAATCTAAGGTTCATAACAGATGAATGCACATTGGACAACAGGGAGGCAAGTGGCTTGAAAATGAAACATTGGTTTGAATGTGCAATCTATAATATCAGCTAGCTGTTCTTATTCTCCCTGTTTTGAGTGCATCTGAATTCAATTCTAAAAAAAAAAAAAGCAAATTTGTTGTTTTGAGTAGAAACTCTATGAATATCAGGATTTTTGACCTAGTTTTGTTTGTTTAGACCTGAAATTCTAAGCAAAATTCAAGGGTTGAGAACTCACAGGAACTGAAAGTAAAAGCATTCAGATATTCCATAATTAGCTCATCCTAAAAATACTTAAGATGTGGGTGGTGGAAGCAGTTCTTTTCACAGTGATGTCTATCCTAAAAACTGCAAGAGTGAAAATTAACAATGAGAATTTTTTTAAACAGACGTAAGACATTGTTGTAGAGTCAAAGCAAATAATAATCCGGGAATCTGATTCTGCTGCCTTAATGATAATATTGGAGATCAAGCCACACTGTTCTCCTCCAGAGTGTTCATAGTCAGGGTTTTCTGTCAGGCCATTATCAATAATGAGCGACTGGCAAATTTCAGATCAAGGTTCAGATTTCAAACACTGTCGCCCAGTCCCCTCCACCCCCTTACTACTGAGGTGTGTTCTGAACAAGAGTTTTTATTCAAACCAATCTCTGCTAAGTGATTGTATGGTAGATACAGAATTCTTACAACATAGAATATTTTCTCTGAGCCACAATTACAACTTTAAGTTACAATTGTTGGGGAAAGTAAGACTGTGGTGTTCAAATGAAGCTTGACAGTCTGTGTAGCAGGCACCAGCCATCTGCGCCATGGCAGCACTGTTTGTATTTTAATGTTTAAACATACAGCAAAGATAATTAAGAATAACTATAATTAAAAATGATTACAACAAATTACTTTTCCCTCAGCAGTAATGTGTGACTGCAACTTACAAGTTACTTGATAAAGTAACCTTTTGGTAAGCTAAACAGAATAACACTGCAATTCCTACCCTTTTTCTCACAATTTATAGATTTTCAGGGGGAATTTTTTTCCCTAAATGATAAAAGCATTTTACTTACTGGGCTTTGCACACCTATTTGATGTGCAGTAATTATTGCTGAAGTTTCATCCTTCATATCAGCTGCTTCTTTCTTTCTTTCTTTCTTTCTTAAAAGTAGTTTATTTCTTGGAGAATAGAAAGCCAAGTGATGAAAAAGAACACACACTCTTTTTTTTCATTTCAAAGAGAAAATACTAATATTTGTCTCTGAAAAAAAAACCCAGCAACAACCCCAAAACAACTCCCCCCACCCCCCGTACATTTTAAATGGAGAAAACATGAGGGGGGAAAAGCAGCCAAAATTCTGTCACAATGTAGCTTTTCCATATAACATGAATGATTTCCAGGTATATTGCACCTTTCATCTGAGCCTCTGTAAAATCCTGGTCCTGCAATGAGCTCTATATGGGCACTCTTCCACTGAACTTGGTAGGATGCTTCGCAGTCACAGAGGTCTATCCTCCTAGAGATTGTGGGGTACTGAAGTCTGAGCTGGACTTGCAAGTTACCAGTTTGTGGAGGAGAAGGGGCTTGATCCTACTTGCAGTCTAGGGTCTTTGTAGGAAAGTCTGAGATCAGAGTCACTTCTAGAAAGAGCCAGCTTAAAGAAAAGTGCCTCTTTGCCTTAAGGGGCATCCTGTGCTTCTGGGTTTTTGTGTGGTGTAGGTTTGAATTCTAAGAAAGTATTTGCAACCTTCCTGCAAGAGTATTTATGTATTTAATCTAACTTCTTTGAGTATGCTGTGAAGAAAACAGATCAATGGAAGAAGAGGCCCTAAGTGCTTTATAGTGGTCAAAGGCTAAATTTTCAGAAGAGCTCAGGGCTGGATATCAGGAGCTCAGCACTGGGCAGCTCCCACTGAGAAGACTTAAATGACCAGATCTTTAAAAGTTCTCAGTGCTCAGACTGTTAGAAAATGGTTATTTTTCTGCAGAAAATATCAGTGAAATATAAAAATTTGAAATCTTTCAGCCCCAAAATGAAATATTAAGATTTTTAAATGGCATTGTGGTACTTCCTGGAAGTAGTAGTTGTGCTCCTTATTCATCTCTATAGACATCTCTTCTCTATATACTCTGTGATTGAACTACATGTTCTATGATGCATCACTATCTCCTTTCTTGGGAGACAGCTGAGGGAGGTTGAAGAATCTCCATCACTGGAGATTTTAAAGAGCAAGTTAGACCAGCACCTGTCAGCAATGGTCTAGACGGTTCTTTGTCCTGCTATGAGTGCAGAGCCTGGACTTGATGGACTCTCAAGGTTCCTTCCAGTTCTATGATTCTTGGCAAGGGCATGTGATGCATAATGGCAGTCGCACAGCCCTAGTGCATCAGTGGAAATTCAGCTCACTTGGGTGGCTCAGTCCATGGGGCACTAGAACAGTGTTTCTCAAAGTGAGCCACGGGCCTGCTTTGGGAAAGCCACTAGTGGGCCTGTGCCACTTTGGTTACCTAAAGGATCTATACCTCTTTAGGTAACCAATGGAGCCTCTTAGCTCCCATTGGCTCCGGTTTGCCATTTCCAGCCATGGGGAGCTGCGGGAAGCTGTCACCTTGATGAGACTTATAGTCAAGGCATTAACTGTGCCAATTTGACATATGAAGCAGTGGTAAGGGCTTCCACTGGCTGGAGAAAGCAGATCGGAGCCAATAGGAGCCACAAGACTTCATAGCTATGGAGCTTTTAGGAAAATAAAGCAGTGTGGAACTGCTAGTGACTTTCCCAAAGGAGGCCAGCGGCTCACTTTGAGAAACACTGTACTGGAGCTACAAGTTTCATGAGGCATCTCAGTGGCATTCCAAAATCAAACCATGATTTTCAGCTAAAATATTTCAGTGTGAGGGTGTTTGGTTTTTCAAGAAAAAGCCAAAATTGTCCCCAGAATGAAAACACTTTTGTTTAATCAACTTTCCATTGACAATCTTGTTAAATGGAACATTTTTGACTAGGCCTAACCAACAGCTAGTGTGCTGAGCTTGATTGAAAAATTGAGTCTAGGTGTCACAACCACTGGGAGGCTGGTCATGTCATTTTAAACAAGGATAAACTGAGTCACTTAGAAACTGAATTATTTCCTTATGGCCACAAAGGGATTCTGTGGCAGAGTCAGAAAATGAATCCAGGGCTTGATTCCCTAGACTCCAAAGTCACTGCCTTAACCATTGTACTTTAACGATGCTATTAAGTAAAATAGTCTGTTCTTGTCCTGGATGGTGGTTTTAGGTAATTTGCCTTTCCAAAATACAATATCCCAGATTCAAAACCATACTGCTTAAAAGAACATAAAAAGCACTTTATATCCTCACTAACATATAGGAAAAAACCACATTTGTCATTTTACAGAACAATTCATTTAAATACTACTCCCGATCAATCTAATATGGTGTTTCAAATTAATATCAAGGGCTATTGGAAACAGGCATAGTTAGGCTTGGCAGGTGAATTAAAACACATGTGTTTGAAAACTAAGCTTGCTATCCGTGCCATTCCTGTTGCCTTGCAGGAGCTACACCATTTCAAAGGACATTGAAGTCTATACAACTGAACTGTTTGATCATATGGTGGTCACTCAGATGAGCAGAATGAAGAGAATATTGAAGTGGGACATGAATAAAACATTGCAATAATGTGAGGGAAAAAATCTGAAGCTCTTTCCCAAACTAATGTTTTATTTACTGCTTTAAGGAGTCTAGTGCTGTTCTGGCATGTAATATTTGATAAGTATTATGTTTTATAAAGTTTGCATTGATACAATTATCTACCATTCTTACTGGTGAACCACAAAAGCTCTTTGCCTTAGAATAATATTATTTCATCAGGCTGGTTGAAATCATGTTTGAAGTTATTTCATATTTAAATATTGTGGGTCAAATTCAGTCCTGATGTAACTCTGCATATGTCAGTGAAATTACTAGAGATATATTTGAGTTTATGGATTAATGTAATAAGATAGCAGCATGCTTTGTGATCCCATACATTATGATGGGAAAAACCAGTTAAGTCAGCTTGTCCACTGATTCTAAAACAGGGATCTGGGAGTGAGGTAGTTTTCAGGAGGTTCGACAAACCAGGCCAGCATTAGATTTGCTGGAGCTCAGGGCAGAAAACCGAAGCTATGTGGCATAGTGCTGAAGCCAGGGGTCCTAAGACCTGTCACCCAGGTTTGAAGCTAGAGCCTGAGCAACTTAATTTTGTGGGGTCCCCTGTGGTAGAGGACCCCTAGTAATTTCCTGGCTTGCTACCCACATATGCTGGCTACCCATGGTTTTCATATGTACAAAAACATAGGCACAGGTAGGCAATGGCATTTTAAAAACATGTTGGGGGGAGGCTCAAAAAATAAAAGGTTGAGAACCCTGAATTAGTCCATACCTGGGGTCCCAGTTCACAAGAGTTCCCTGCAGTATATTCTTCAATGCTCTTGTCATTAATTTTAATGGACTCCAGCAATATAATTTATGTCTTGGGAAACTATTCCATCATCTGTCTAATCTCACCATTAAGAAATAATTTTTGAAATCGAGTCTAAATTTTCCTTTGCATAATTTCAGTCTCACTAAATTTAGTTTTAAATTTTGTCTTCTGCCGCTCTAAACAACTCTTGTTTTATCTGAAGTAATTACAGGTATACATTTTTTTTTTATGAATTCCTCGCAACACATGCTATATATTATCAGACTGCATGTGTTTCAGTCAACATTTATCTTAGATGCACTTCAGGCTCCCATCTAGTATGAGAGTTCCCTAACTTTCTGCAGAGGGGTGGACTATTGCAGATTAAATAAAAGTCAATCCAAACTTTATCTTTATGTTTGAAAAAAGTTTAATTATTTTTTTAAAAATGTTATATTTTCCCCTCCTAGAAAACTGGGGCTATAAACAGAAATACCAAAACACTTCAGGAAAGACCACACTTGCTGAATTTTCAGTGTGGCCAAATCCCGGAAATACTAATGATTTAATGAGAGATTGATTCTGATCAGATTTGAGCTTGATTTCAAGGGTGGGCCTTGCTCTGTAATCCCTTACAAAGAAATGATTTATAGTAAAAGTTCACTAGATTCATATGGGGGCTGTGGTAAAATTCAAGGCAGGCCAAGCAATAGGCTCTGCTGAGTAAGTAATTGAAAATAATCCACATAAAAAGTAAATGGGGGAAACAGTGAAAAGAACAACAAAGTAGTACTATAAGATTACTGTTACTGGTATAGTTTTTCCAAAAGTCAACAAAAACATACTGTTACACATGCACGCCTTGCAAAGGACTGACTAACAGTAAAAGTTCACTGGAAAATGTAAGCAGTTAGTCAGAATTTTGATTCCCTTGAGCTATACAGAAAAAGGAACGGAGGTAATGGCACGAGGGAAATAGTTCCGAAGTCCAGATTTTCAAGGCAAGAACGAGCCCTAACACAAGTTCAGCCTTCTGCTAGTTCCTTACTTGCTATGGCAGAGCTCTACTTTACCTCAGCTTCCGAGCCCAACCCATCCCTGGAATGCCTATACCTTCTCCCTAACCAAGCAAGAGGGAGTAGGGTTAGGCACTCAGCAGTTGCTTATTGATATTACAGTGTTCCAGCTAAGCTGCATGGCAACACAGCTTCACAGGTGATTAATCAGCCCTGCCCAGTCAGAGGCTCGTGGAGCTGCAGCTAAGGGTGTGTCTAGACTACCTAGTTTTGTCGACAAAAGTGGACTTTTGTCGACAAAACTATACCAGCGTCTACACTACCGCTGAGTTCTGTTGACATAACGTCAACAGAACTCAGCAATTTTGTCGACGCTGGTATACCTCATTTTATGAGGCATAACACCTTCTGTCGACAGAAGGTGTTATTGCCTGTAACACTGCGTCCAGACTACGGAGTTCTGTCGACAAAGCAGCTTGCTTTGTCGACAGAACTCAATGTGTCTGGACGCGCTTTGTCGACAGAAGTTTTGTCGACAGATACTGTCGACAAAACTTCTGTCGACAAAACGCGGTAGTCTAGACGTACCCTTAGAGGGAACACTGTTGATAAGCTTGGTGTTCTTCACCTACAGATGAATTTTTGTCTGTTCACTTTACACAATGGCTGTGTCTACACTGCACCCCTTTTCCGGAAAAGGGATGCAGATGAGACAAGTCAGAATTGCAAATGAAGCGGGGGATTTAAATATCCCCCACTTCATTTGTATAAACATGGCTGCCGCTTTTTTCCGGCTCGGGGCTTTGCCGGAGAAAAGTGCCAGTCTAGATTGGATCTTTCGGAAAATAAAGCCTTTTCCGAAAGATCCCTTATTCCTGATTTTAAGAGGAATAAGGGATCTTTCAGAAAAGGCTTTATTTTCCGAAAGATCCCGTCCAGACTGGCGTTTTTCTCCAGCAAAGCCCCAAGACGGAAAAAAGCTGCAGCCATGTTTATACAAATGAAGAAATATTAAAATCCCCTGCTTCATTTGCAATTCTGACTTGTCTCATCTGCATCCCTTTTCCAGAAAAGGGGTGCAGTGTAGACACAGCCAATGAGGGTATGTCTAGACTACTAGCCTTTGCTGACCAATCCTCGTCTTGACTGCCGCTTTGTGCTGACAAACAGCTGAGTCAGCACAACGCAGCGGCCATTTCTATTCTAATGAAATGGGGGATATTTAAATCCCCGCTTCATTGACTATGTCAGTATGTCTAATTTACATGCCTCTGTCGGCAGAGGCATGTAGTCTAGACATACCCTAAGAGTGGCAAGGAGCCATAACTCAATATCTGGTTCTGGCCCAGTGATTTTAATATAGATAAGTGCTGCGTGTTGGACAATACCTGGCAAAGTGCAGTGTAAGAATGACTAACGTGGACAGAGGCACTGAGGATCAAATGTTTAAATTACTTACTAGACTACTTTCTTGATCTTACACTCATGACAGGGAAGATCAATGGATAACACTTCAGATACTTAAATACTTCAGACTCTTTAATGACACAGCATAGACTGTTAAATTTGTTTAAGAAATCTGTCAAGTTTCTGCATGACAAATAAGTGTAATGGTGGTGGCACTCACCTCTTGTGAGCCAAGTTATGTGCCTGTACTTGCTCTGTTCTTCAGCCTTTTTTGACTACTTAGCATTCCAGCCAAGTTCCACTCATGTGTGAGTCGCTCAAAACCTCCTCCCTGGTACGCATTTACCAGGGCCCATCTCGGTGCCATCTGTATGGTTTTTCAGTTTCTTCCCCTCTCAGCTGGAGAGTGGTGCCTCCAGGGTTTCCCCTCCTTGATACAGTGTCTTGGCCCTTATCATAGGGCTTTATTACAGTTTATCATATAGTTCATAATAGCTCCCCACACGGAGCACCCCGTGGTGCTGCCATTCCTTCAGCCAACCAGTCACCCATGGTCTTCTCTCCTTGAGATCTCCAGTGGCACTGAGCTTCCTCTGGTCCTTCAGCTCCTTTTAAGAACATAAGAACGGCCATATTGGGTCAGACCAAAGGTCCATCTAGCCCAGTATTCTGTCTGCCGACAGTGGCCAATGCCATGTGCCCCAGAGGGAGGGATCACAACAGGTAATCCTCACGTGGTCCCTCCCCTGTCACCCTTCTTCAGAGAAACAGAGGCTAGGGACACCATTTCTACCTATTCTGACTAATAGCCTTTGATGGACCTAACCGCCATGAACCTATCTAACTGTTTTTTGAACCTTGTTAAAGTTCTAACCTTTTCTGCATCCTCTGGCAAGCAGTTCCACAGGTTGACTGTGTGCTGAGTGAACAAAAACTTCCTTTTGTTTGTTTTAAACCTGCTGCCTATTAATTTCATTTGGTGGCCCATAATTCTTATATTGTGGTAATAAGTAAATAACTTCCTTATTCATTTTTTCCATACCATTCATAATTTTATAAACCTCTATCATATCCCACCTTAGTTCCCTTTTGGCCCCTAATTGGCTGCTTCCTCCACTGCCACACGTGCCAGCTTGGTTTCTCTGGGATGGGATATAGCAGGACTGCAGGGTCTCTAGCAGGAGGCCTCAGGGCTTAAGCCACCCCATTACACTAAGGCTGTGTCTACACTGGGCCACTTATTCTGGAAAAGCAGCCGCTTTTCCGGAATAACTTGAAAGCTGTCTACACTGGCCGCTTGCTTTTCCGGAAAAGCAATGACGATCTACTGTAAAATTGTCAGTGCTTTTCCGGAAAAACTATGCTGCTCCTGTTCGGGCAAAAGTCCTTTTCCGGAACACTGTTCTGGAAAAGGGCCAGTGTACACAGCACAGATTCCTTTTCCGCAAAAAAGCCCCGATCGGGAAAATGATGATCGGGGCTTTTTTGCGGAAAAGTGAGTCTACATTGGCACAGACGCTTTTCCGGAAAAAGGACTTTTCCGGAAAAGCATCCTGCCAATGTAGACGCGCTTTTTCTGGAAATACTTATAACGGAAAACTGTTCCGTTTTAAGCATTTCTGGAAAAGGGTGCCAGTGTAGATGTAGCCTAAGGGTGCATCTAGACTACATTCCTCTTTCAAAAGAGAAATGTAAATGAAGGAAATAGAAAATGCAAATGAAGCATAGATTTACAAATCTTGTGCTTCATTTGCATAATCACGTCCAATTGCTTTTTTGAAAAAGGTTATTTCGAAAAAAAAACAGTCTAGATGCAGTTCTTTCGGGGAAAAAACCCATTTTGCGAAAGAATACTGTAAACCTCATTTTTTCAGGAATAAGGGTTCTTTCAAAAAGGGTTTTTTTTTTAAAGAACAACGTCTAGACTGTTTTTTTTTCGAAATAACCTTTTTTGAAAACGCAATCAGACGCAATTATGCAAATGAAGTGTTCGATTTGTAAATCTGCTCTTCGTTTGCATTTTAGATTTCCTTCATTTACATTTCTCTTTCGAAAGAAGAATGTAGTCTAGATGCACCCTTTGTGTAATAGGTTATGAAACAAAAAGAAGTGCGTTTTTTCAGATTAAACTGATTTAAGGTCTTGCTAATTATTCAAATGTGTCTATCAATATATTGTATGTCTTTACATATTCAAAAATAATATACACATATATTACTATATGAAAAATTAAAAGGACTCAATAGCTCATGATATTGATGATAGGATAAGGAGTCTTTCATTTCTAGGTCACCATTTAGAATCCAGATCATTAAATCTAGTGACTAAATCTCTGGCTTATCCAAAATGAGTTGTTATTGAGGTTAGCCTGATTTCCAATAAATATGAGCTGTATCACAAAGCCATCACCACCATGATTGACACTAATTGCTATATATGTTGTTAGCCAAATACTGAGTTGCCATGAAAACTGAATTATTCTTTCATACTTTAGAGGTGGTTCCTCTCGCTCAGCGTGTATAAACATTGATTTGAGCATGTCAAAGAAATTTGTACCATTGGTACTCATGCTGTCTTTTTACCTGTGAGAAAACACACACACACACACACACACACACACACACACACACACACACACACACAGTGGTCGACTTGGCTTTTGAACATTACATTAAAAAAAATCAAGGGAAAATGTGTATATGAACATAAGAATGGCCACACTGGAGCAGATCAAAGGCCCATCTACTCCAGGATCCTGTCTTCCAACAGTGGTCAATGCACGGTGCCACAGAGGGAATGAACAGAACACGTAATCATCAAGTTATCCATTCCGTTTCCCATTTCCAGCTTCTAACAAACAGAGTTGGTATTGTGGTTAGCTAGGGACACCATTCCTGCCCATCGTGGCTAATAGCCATCAATAGAACTATCCTCCATGAATTTATCTTGCTCTTTTTTTTAAACTCTAAGACTTGGTCTTTACAACATCCTGAAGGGAGTTCCACAGGCTAACTGTGTTGAGTGAAGAAATACTTCCTTTTGTTTGTTTTAAACTTGCTGCCTATTTGGTGGCCCTTAGTTCTTGTATTGTAAGAGCAAGTTATTAACTTTTCCTTATTTACTTTCTCCATACCAACTATCATTTTATAGAATTCTATCATATCTCCAATTAATCTTCTTTTTCTAAGCTGAAATGTCCCAGTCTTATTAATTTCTCCCATCTAACATCTGTTCATACCCCTAATCATTTTTGTTGCCCTTTTCTGTACTTTTTCCAATGCCAAGATATCTTTTTTTGGGATGAGGTGATCACATCTGCGCACACTGTTCAAGATGTGGGGTTACCATAGATTTATATAGAGCCAATAGGATATGCTCTGTCTTTTTCTTGATCAGTTTTTAATGATTCCCAACGTTGTTTGCTTTTTTAACTGCTGCTGCACATTGAGTGGATGTTTTCAGAGAACTATCCACAATAACTCCAAGTTCTCTCTCTTGAGTGGTAACAGCTAATTTAGTTTTCATGATTTTATACATGTAGTTGGTATATATTTTTCAATATTCATTACGTGGCATTTAATGGCATTTATCAACATTAAAATTCATTTGCCATCTTGTTGCCCAGTCACCTAGTTTTGTGAGATCCTTCTGAGGCTCTTCAAAGTGTGCTTTCAACTTAACTATCTTGAGCAGTTTAGTATCATCTGCAAATTTTGACACTTCATTGTTTATCCCTTTCTCCAGATCGCTTATGAACATGTTAAATAGGATTGGTCCCAGCACAGATCCCTCAGGGTATGTCTACACTACCACCCTAGTTCGAACTAGGGTGGTAATGTAGGCATACCGCACTTGCAAATGAAGCCCGGGATTTGAATTTCCCGGGCTTCATTTGCATAAGCCGGCCGGCGCCATTTTTAAATGCCGGCTTGTTCGAACCCCGTGCCGCACGGCTACACGCGGCACGGGCTAGATAGTTCGAACTATCAAGCCATTCCGAACTATCTGTACACCTCGTGTTTTCAGAGAACTATCCACAATAACTCCAAGTTCTCGTGGAACGAGGTGTACAGATAGTTCGGAATGGCTTGCTAGTTCGAACTATCTAGCCTGTGCCGCGTGTAGCCGCGCGGCACGGGGTTCGAACAAGCCGGCATTTAAAAATGGCGCCGGCCGGCTTATGCAAATGAAGCCCGGGAAATTCAAATCCCGGGCTTCATTTGCAAGTGCGGTATGCCTACATTACCCCGCTAGTTCGAACTAGCAGGGTAGTGTAGACATACCCTCAGATCTCTCAGTTCTGAAAACTGGCCATTTATTAATCTATGAAAGGACCCTCCTCTTATCACATGACAGCTTATTTTGCTGAATGAGGGATCTTCTTAAAGACTTTGTAGAAATCTAAGTACACTATGTCCTCTGAATCCTGTTGTCCACATGCTTGCTGACCCCTCAAAGAATTTTAGTAGATTGGTGAAGCATGATTTCCCTTTACAGAAACCATGTTGACTTTCCCCAACAAATTATGTTCACTTACGTGTCTGACAATTCCATTCTTAATTATTGTTTCAACCAATTTGCATGGTTCTGAAGCTAGACTTAACAGCCTGTAATTGTCAGGATTGCCTCTTGAGTCCTTTTGGAATCTTTGATTAGCTGTTCTTCAAATTTCTTTTTGAACTTCCAATTATATTTTTACACTTCATTTGACAGAGTTTATGCTCCTGTCTGTTTTCCTCTCTAGGTTTGAACTTCCACTTTTTAAAGGATGCCTTTTTAACTCTCACTGCTTCTTTTACTTGATTGGTAAGCCACACAGAGGCACTTTTTTTGATTCTGCTAATGTATTATTTGGGGTCTACATTTAATTGAGCCTCTATTATGATTTCTTTGAAAAGTTTCTATGCATCTTTCAGGTATTTTACGTTTGAACTATACCATTAATTTCCATTTATCCTCATTTTTGTGTAGTTCCCCTTTCTGAAATTAAATGCCACAGTGTTGGGCTGCTGTATTGGTTTTTCCCATTCCAGGGATGTTACATTTAATTATATTATGTTCACTATTTCCAAGTGCCCAACTATATTTAGCTCTTGGACTAGATCCTGCACTCCATTTAGGACTAAATCAAGAACTGCCTCTTTCCCTTGTGGGTTCCAGGACCAGCTGCTCCAAGAAGTAGTCATTTAAGTGTCAAGAAACTTTATCTCTGTATCCCATCCTGATGTGAAGTGTACCTAGTCAATATGGGGATAGTTGAAATCACCCATAATTATTGAGGTTTTTTTATATTTATAGCCTCTTCACTCTCCCTTAGCATTTCATGGTCACTATCACCATCCTTGTTAGGTGGTCAGTAATATATCTCTACTGCTATATTCATTTCATTAGTACATGGATTTACTATACTTAGAGATTCTGTGGAACAATTTGGTTTATTTAAGATTTTTATTTCATTTGATTCTATGCTTTTTTTCACATATAGTGCTAGTTCTCCCACCAGTCCGACCTGTTCTGTCTTTCTGATGTACATTGTATCCTGGCATTACTGTGTCCCATTGATTATCCTAATTCCACCAAGTTTCTGCCTATTATATCAATATTCTCATTTAATATAAGGCACTCTAGTTCACCATCTAACTTGGTAGTCTTCTAGCATTTGTATATAAGCACTTAAAAACCTTTCACTATTTAACTGTGTTCTATTACATGATGTAATTGAGTGAGACTCTTTTTCACTTGATTGCTTCTAAGAAAAGACCCTTCCTGTATTTTATCATTTTTCATCCTCTTCGCCTTACTAGAACATAGAGAATCTCTATTAATAGTCCCTCCCCTAAGGAAAGTCTCTATGCGGTCCAGGTCCTCTGTTCTGTCAGCTTTCCATAACCCTTGGTTTAAAAACTGCTGTACAGCCTTTTTAAGTGCCAGCGATCTGGTTCCATTTTGGTTTATATGGAGCCCATCCTTCCTGTACAGGCTCCCTCTTTCCTAAAAGTTTCCTGAGTTGCTAATAAATGTAAATCTAAACCTCTCCTCCGTACACTATCACTATGCATTGAAACCCTGCCGTTCTGCCTGTCTCCTTGGCCCTGCAGGTGGAACTGGAAGCATATCAAAGAACATTATCATTGAGGTATTGGATTTCAATCTCTTTCCTAGCAGCCTAAATTTGGCCTCCAGGACCTCCCTCCTATTGTTCCCTATGTCATTGGTACCTACACGTACCAAGATCACTGGCTCCTCCCAGCACTAAACTTGAAAGTCTATCCAAATGTCTCGAGAGATCCACAACCTTCGCATCATGCAGGCAAGTCACACTACTGTTCTCCCAGTCATCGCAAACCCAGCTGTCTATGTTTCTAATGATTGAATCCCCCATTACTATGTATACGAATGACTTGTTCATTTCCTTTTATATAGGGGGATCTCAACTTTATTAGTAGAACAATTGGCTGAAGTTCAGAATTGGAGGACCTGATTTTTAAACTAGATAGGCCTTTCTCATGACTAAACACATAAAATTAAGCACAATATTGCTTGTGCAAATAGGCGATAGGGTAGGACAGTGTTGTGCTATTGCAGTAATTGCTCAATGGTGCTAGGTTTGTTTAAAAATCAAGCCCAGAAAAGATATGGCTATTGATAGAAATGATACATTTTCATTTTTTATTGTGCTCCTGTCTTTTACTTGCCCCTTGAAGTGTGTGAATTTTTAGTGTCTATGAAAGGTGCTGGAATGACTGGTGTTCTCTGCTGAGTCACAAAGGAGATACACATGGGGAGTGTCAGTGCATCTTTCTTCCCTCACTTAGATGCCTGAGCCCAGTCCTGGAGTGACGACTCCTCTGGATGAGAACATTCTCCATGTTCCTTCATACTTTAGCTGGTCTAATGCAGTAGCTCTCAATTTGCCAGACTACTCTTCCATTTTCAGGAGTCTGATCTGACTTTCCCTAAGTTTCACCCCCATTTAAAAATTACTTGCTTACATACTCAGACATAAAAAAACAAAGTGTCACAGCATTCTATTAGTGAAAAATTGCTTGCTTTCTCATTTTTATCATGTAATTATAAATCAATTGGACTATGAATATTGTGTTTACATATTGGTGTATAATATACAGAAAAGTATTGACCAGACTTATGAAATTTTAGTTTGTATTGACTTCACTAGTGCTTCTTACATAACCCTCTGTGTTACATATATTTTTTTCTTGCATTTTGCCTTCCTTTACTTTACTAAATCCTGTTTCTTGGCTGCATGATACTATGATTTACACACAAGATCTAGATGCTTGCTTTCCATTTGTTTCCAATAGCACATTTCTTTTATCTGACTTTTGCCTTAGATTTTCTTCACTGATGTATTGTCATTTTGTTCTTTCTTAGACACATAATTTTGTATCTTTTGTTAATATAAGTTTTATATTTCCTTAGGCCTTAAGCGTGCTGCCTACTTTCTATGCTCATATTCCTGATTCAAGTAAAAATAACTGTAACAAAGCCCAGAGCTTAAACCTGAAGTAAAAATTGAGCAGAACCTGATCTTTCACTTTTCTTTTTTTTAATTTTGTTAAAAAGCTTGGTTATTGACCAAACTCCCTCGTACACAAAAGCACAAGGGGGCAGCATTACATTAAAATAAATTGTAGCGCTATTTTTATGTATTGTACATTCAGACACACACAATTGCTGGCAGCAGCAGATGAAGTGATATGATTTGAGTCTACCGTGATATTTCTGAAACTTCTGTCCAATCAGTTTATTTGCCTAGTCAATGTTGGTAAGTCAGCAAAAATCCTCAAGCTGTAGTAAACATTGTTTACTGCCATACGATGTGGTGAGATAACTTTTTCTTTCCTATATCTTTTAAAGCTCCATCATTAAGTTTCAGAGCTTATGCTGATTATTAGTTTGCATTATGAAGAAATTCTCCCTTCCCTAATGATGCACTACTGCATAATAAACTGTACTCTGTAGGTTTTATACCATACCCTGAAACATACAGAATTTATCATTGATGTACCATTTGATACAAGCCAACTTTGGCGGTCTGTTCTGGGATGGCAATTCTTAATCAGATCAGTGTGCGGAAGGGAAGATTTTCTGATATTGCGCCATGATGACTCTAATAGCTTTGCTGTTAGAAATCATCCAGAGAAAGCTTTTGATTCCTAATTGCAAGAATCAGAACATTTCAAACAGATATTTCTATGTTATTATTTCATTGTTTAATTTTAAAAAGTCCCGGTGCTGACAATTACAAATTCTGTGTTTCTCTTAGTAAGAGGGATATTAAAGCCCATGTCCTAGCCAAACTCTGATTCATGCAACTATGTTCTACTTCTCTAAATGTCTCTTGAAGTCTGCATTAGCTATAGGTGCTGACTGCTGATTTGCATTTACTCCTGTGCAAGGCAAGTATAGAATGCTCTAATTCTGATTTGTACTGAATGTAATGCAAAGTGTTACAAACTTAAGGTTATATAATATGGAAATCCTTAAATGTTGAAATGAATTGTCTACATTTTGTACTGCAATTAGCACCCACACCTAGTTTAACAATTCCACAGTGCACATAGGGTCAGATTCCAATCCCATTGGAATGAATAGGAAAAACTTCACTGAATCCAATGGTGCCTGGAATAGGTCTCACTAGGCAGCAATCCCAACCAACCACTTACTTTTGTTTTCTCATCTAGGAATGCAAGAGCTTTTGTGTTGCTGGGCATCACCCGTTGAAAGCGTTTCAGTGCTTGTGTGATTATTTCCACCTGTATTGAAATACATAATCTCTTTAGTACTCTTCTACACCATTTGCTTGTTCAAAGGAAGGTTAAAAAAAGACTGTCCCAGGGCCTGCTTATGTGAGCTGAAGAGCCCCCAATGAAGTCCATAGGGATTTAAGGGTTCTCCGCACCTCCCAGGATCATGCCCTTGGAAGACACAACAGAAATGAATGCACTGCATATATATTTGTATCTGTTTAGTTGCTATATTACAGATGTGGGTTATAGGAAAGTAGCTCCTTCCTAACTGGCTCTCAACCAGATCAGTAACAAGAAATGCTATTAATCTTTGACATTAGTAAGTGTTCTATGTAAGACATTGCTTGTCTCTTCCCTTCATTTCAGGAGCCAGGACTGAACTCTATAGAAGTGAAAAAATAATAATACTTTAAAAAAATGATTTTCTCATTATCTTTCTCTATAGTTCCAAAGCCAGTAAGTAAAAGCTTAACTGAATCATGAAATTATCGATATTTACTTTCATCCTTAACTCAAGGGAAAATATTTTTTACAAGAAAATGTATAGTTTTTGAAAGAAGCCAGAGAATTCAAAGTTTAAACAAACACATGCACATGAAAAGGGGGAAAGTACGAAATGGGAAAGTATGAAATTTAACTCTAACTGTACAAGTCACCCAAATAACCTTAATTCTGCTCCCATATTCCAGTTTATACACTGTGATGTAGTGGGCAGGCCATACCCTCTGGGCCACCACTGGTGGCTGTGTGTGGGCTGGGGTTGACCCCTGCTGGCTGGTACCTGTAGCACTGCCTAGCAGGATGGCTGCCTTAAGTCATGTAGGCAAAGACCCAACCTGTCTGACCAGTTGAAGGCAGGCAGGGAACAAAGAAGGGAAGTTTCGGGGGAAGGGGCAGTTGTTGGCTGGGAAACAAGAGGGAGTGAGCCTAAACTGAGGGTTGGAGGTCTAGGGGTGTGATGGACCCACCTAACCCAAGGGATCTGAGGCATCCTGGACCAGACTCCTTTAGCAATATCACGTCTATGCTGTGCTGTATCTTGGAGGAGCAATAAACCCTCTCTATTCTCTGGCTGGCGGAGACTGTTCTTGCTGCTACAGGGCTGAAGGATTTGGGGGAACCCCAACTCGGCGTTACATACACCATCCAATTTTTTTTAGAGAAACAACAACTTTATTCCTGATCATTGTTCACGGAGCATCCAATAATTCATTTCCCATTCATAAAAGACATATTAGTCTTTCATCGTTACAGTAGGTTCACAAGCTGAAATCCCAGCTAGTTAAACCCTATTTTAAGGAGCACTGTTTTAAGATTATGGGACACAGGATCTGTGAGAGTTCTTGCACAACTCACCTCCTTTATATCAAAAATAAAGAATGTCATCTCCCAGCATTCTCCATATTTAGCTAAATCGGCATCTGAGTGAAGAGCAGCTAGGCATCCGGACTCAAGAAAGATTGATAGAAGGTGCCATGGAGAGCTTGCCTTCTCTATAGGGTCTCCCATTATTGAAGTCATCTGCCTTCAGATTGTTACATGGGTGGTTAGCTCCAGAGTCCTTGGGATTCACCAGAGATATCAAATGTCTCAAGAGCTTTTGTGGCTGAAAGATTACACTCCAGCCTATCAGATACAAATCTGTCCATGGTGTTCATTGCTTGTAGCCTATTGTGTATCAGAATGAAACCATGCATCCTGGACAAAATGCCAATTGGTTCAACACACAGTAACTTGCCACCTTGGTAACACTAGTCGCCATTAATTCTGTTGTCTGTTCTATTCAGAGTCTTATATCACACTCATCTCCTCTATCTGGGCTGAGTGCCCAAAGACACATCAATCCACTGCTCCAGTTTGTGCACTAGTTTGTGCAGAGTCCATTCAAATTTCCTGTCCTAATAGTCATGGGACTGGCATTAGATACTTTAGAAAATGCCTCTCCTGTAAACATGAGCTTCTGGCAGGGCCACATTATGACTTTCGTGGGCCCTAGGCACTTTTACCTTCGTGTGCTCCTTCCTCCATAAAAAAAAATTAAAAATAATTTTTGATATAACTTTAAATACTTCAACATTTTTTTTCTGTTTTAGGCAAAATTTAATAGATTTTCGTGGGCCCTAAAAGTTTCATTTTTTTCTGATGTGAGAAAAAAATTAAAACATTTTCTTTGACCCTAAAAGTTCATTTTTTTCCTTCTGATTTTAAAAGAAATTAAAACATTTTTGTGGGTCCCTAAAAGTATCGTGGGCTCTACGCACTGTGCCTACTGTGCCTAATGGATAAGCTGGCCTGGCTTCTGCCATAGCTTTTAAATGTCCCTCCTTTTGATGGACGTCCCTCATTCTTCCCTGAAACCTACCTATGTGCCACATGAATATGATGCCCCCTTATCTTAGCCATTGACCACTCTTTCCACCAGAAACTGAGTTGCTAAAGAAAGAGTTGCTAAAGAAGGGATAGCTAATATGCCTGTGGGAATTATATTAATATTCTGTCTTCAAAATGCGACAAGCAGTTTGGCTGAATGTCTTTCTCTGGCATAATTCTTTATTGATTTTCATTGCCAGATTGGTCATCTGCTTTCCCCTCATTCCCCCCAGTTTGTCAAATAAACCCTACTGTGCTGTTCCTTGATGGAGCTTACAATGTATGTGCTTCTTTACTTCCAGCAGCTTGGAGCTCTGACTAACAACTTTGCCTGAAACATTCCTTGCAGCCTGGGGCCCAAGGGTGACAATTCCATTTTGCGGTAACTTTCGGGGTTTCAAACAAAATTTAATTCCACATTGGAACTAAAAAAAAACTTTTAAAACATGTTAATAATGTTGGAATTGGGTTGAAATGTCTGTTTTAAATCAAAAGCTGAGCTTTTCGATTCAGGAAATGGTGTGTCTATCCTGGTGGTTAGGGCACTACTAACCTGGGTTATAGGAGCCCTGTTTTTAATCCCTATTTTGCCTACTTCAGAGCAGAGTTTTTCGTCCCAGATCAGCCTGAACCAGCCAGAGACAGGACCTGGACTAAGGTCTACCACATCACAGACTAATGCATAAGGCGAATTACAGAAGCTGAAATCTGAATAGCTCTCTCTTGCATAAGTATTTCTGACAAAACCTTCATCAAAACTGATGTCTGTGCAAAATTATTTTTATATTGACAAAACAACATACACCATATTAACTAAATGGAATTTTAACCAACTCTATTGGGGTATTATCTGGTAACAAATAAATTCAAGAAAAACCTCCGCTCACATCAGAGGTGCCCTTGGAGATGTATATAAACTAATAATATTTTATGAAGTGTTTTCCCTTTCCTTTATTAATGTGATGGACAAAGATGGCATAGGCAATGTGAAATATACTTCAGTGAGGACTTTAATCCAGCAATATGGTCCCCATCATTGCATCACTTTCAAGTCTTTTTTCAATGTTGACCATGTTTGCTATGGCCAAACAATTATCTAGGTATTTAGTGAAAGCAAAATTTCAAGTTGTCCTGGAAAGAACTGATGTAAATAGAGGGTAATTGATGCTTGGACAATGATTACAATGGTGAGACTTGTTATATATTTTCTAAGATTTTTAGAGTAAAAATATTGAGCTACTTAGCCTGCAAATTTTCAAAATTAGGTGCATGAAGTTCTGAGTTCATATTTTGGAACTTAAGTAATTGGCTTGTTTTTCAGAGCTGCTGAACATCCTCCCATTGATTTCTGATAACTTATTTAGATGCCCAAATACGGACATAGCTGCTAAATGTTCAGCACTAGTTTGAAAGTTGGTTTTTAGGATGAGCTCCCAAAACATGTTATTTTCAAAATATCTAAGGTTCGAGCCTTTCTTTTCTTTCCATTGGATGTTCTTGTTGAGTTTATCTCCCTCTGATCTGCTAAGGGAACCTTCAAGATTGTTTTATGCTTTTTTCTTTTCAAAGAAGCAAGCATGCTGGCTAGGCAGGTTTCTTCCAGTTCTTTGAGCTTCAGTAAAAAGTGGTAGGACTAGGGCAAAATGAATAATTCCATTCTGTACTGCATACATTTTTATTTGATCTGCTAATAAATGGAAAAGGCTGAGTCATAAAAACTCAGATGTTCCTTTACACTAGAAGGGGAGGAAATGAGCTATAGAGTCTATCCAGCAGCTAAAATACACAGGTGCCTCTAACTTATCTTTTTTGATTAAAATGGGTAAAAGAGATACATAACTCTTTATTAGCTTGGCTCTAGGAGACAATTTGAGGTAAGGATTATGAGCAGAGATCTTGTAGACCACCTTGTCCTCCACAACCCTGGCCAACAGTCTGCACCTCTGGGAATGCAGGCCTCCCTGAGATATAGATATCTGCAAAACTGAGGACAGTTGTGCCTATTTACTCTTTGCCCTCCCTCTTTAGAGATGTGGAAGTAGTGTTTGGGACAACTGGGTTGAGGGTCCTGCTTTACTATAGCTTTCCTGTGTGACCTTGGGCAAATCATGTAACCTCTCTGTGCCTCAATTTGCCATCTGTAAAATGGGCACAATCCCCACTTCCCAAAGTTGTTGTAAAGGTAAATACATTAAGGATTTCATGGAAATGGAGATGATATAAGTAAAAAAGAAATAGTCATTTGCCCAAAGTGTCAGGACTACCAGATTATCCCAAAATGGCAGAAAAATATACATATTAATAATGGAGGAAAATGTGACCAAGGAGATGAATAGATGGAAAGGATTCACTCCCTGGCAGGCATCTCCCTCCCCCCACGCCTTTGCTTGGTAGTTACTTTCTCTGGGTATGTGTACACAGCAAAGTTATTTCAGAATAACTTTTTATGTGTGTGGTTTCGGCTTGGGTTCACCTTAAGTAACTGGCCTTTGAAGTAAAATGTTGCCCAGGATCTACTCTGCTCAGTAGAAATACATGATTTAAACCACCTCTGAGACATGTGTGAATAAGCTTGTTGTCTTATGAAAGCCTGATCAGGGCAAAAGAGTGCCAAGACTTGAAATGTTAGCTTGCTCTGCATTTTAAAGGCTAAACTATAAAACCATTAGGTGGAATATGTGCTCACAAAACAAATAATAGCTTTGTGTGTGCACCACCCACATCTTTTCAGAGAATGTATTCCTCTAAACTGTCCATGCAAGCTTATGATATGATAAAAGTGTAATACTGTCAATCCTACAAAAGGGCCTCTTTGTTTTGAACTAGTTATCTTTATAAAGGATTAGGAATGAGTTACATGGCAAGGATTTGAATGATGCTGTGAAAAAGAAAAAAAGTTTAATTTTAAAACAAATATTTTTACAGTTGTAAGCAGATTTACAAGGAGAGTTCACTAACAAAACTCTTTGGAGAATCTGCCTGAAAGCCTCGCAATGGGTGCTGCTCTAGAGGTTTCTGGTTAAAGAGAAGACAGCCCTCTAGTCTATTCCTCTTGCCATATGTGTGGCTTGGTTATAGCTTTACATACAAGGGTCATAGGAGGAGTTGGCAGGTGTGACTGGTCCTTAGCAGGGTAGGAAATAATAAATACATTGCATTTAAGCAGCACTCTTCTTCCATAGACCTTAAAACACTTCATAAAGGCACAGCAGCATTATTTTGGAATAATAATGTTACTCCAACTGTTACTCCAAAATAACAAAGTGAGTGTCTACACAGCAAATCCGTTGTTTCAAAATAAATTGGAAATAATGGACAGCTTATTCCAACTTCTGTAAACTTCATTCCACGAGGTCTGGAATAACACCTATTCCAAAATAGCTATTTCAGAATAGCAGCTCCACCGCCGCTATTTCAAAATAGCTCCTCCCTGGGGCTATTCAGACTAATTACTCCCGCTGCCTCCTGAGGCTCTAAATTGAGGTAGCGCATCCACATTAGGGAAGCCTGCCTTGGACTAATTTTGAGGCTTCCATGTAGTATAGACGTGCTATTTCAAAATAAGCTATTTTGGAGTATTTCTTCTGGAATAGCTTATTTCGAAATAAGCGTGCAGTATAGATGTACCCTCAGGGATTAGATTAGTTGTTGTCACCTGCAAGAGAGGAGGACAGGGTTAACTGAGAGAGAAGCAGCTAGTAAAGGGCTGGAACAACACCATAGAGTCAAAAGTTTGAAAGAGACTTTAGGGGAAGGAGCCTAGTCACTTCTTGAGATGGAGGAGGTTGTCAGTGCCAAAGAGGAAGTCCTGTCCTGAAGTAAGAAGTCTAACAAGTGGATGGGATGGGATGAAGTACCCATGGAGAGTACAGTATACTCCCAGGGGAACCCCGAAACAGGCAAGGGAAGAAAGAGAGGCTACACAAGAAGGACCCCACAAAACAACAACACGGAAGGGGATAGAGCATATCTAGATTGCTGGCTATAAGGCCACAGGCCAGACCCTAGTGCATTGAGTGAGTCCAGACGCCCTAACTAGACACTGGTATGGTGGTACAGAACTCTGAGCTGGGACTGAAAATCAACTGAAGAAGACTTTTGGAAAGTGGCTCCCCTGGGTGGCACTTTGTTAAACTGCACTATACTATTTTTCTAACATCTTTCTTGGATTAAAACCAAGATTTACGAGGAGAGTTCACTAACTAAACTCTTTGGAGAATCTGCCTGAAAGCCTCGCAATGGGTGCTGCTCTAGAGGTTTCTCTTTAAAGAGAAGGCAGTCCTCTAGTCTATTCCTCTTGCCATATGTGTGGCTTGGTTATAGCTTTACATACAAGGGACATAGGGAGAGTTGACAGGTGTGACTGGCCCTTCGCAGGGTAGGAAATAATAAATACATTGCATTTAGGCAGCACTCTTCTTCCATAGACCTTAAAACACTTCATAAAGATAGAGGAGTACCGTTGCCTCCATTTTTGTGGTCAGAGATGAAGAATGAGATTATTACTGCCATTCTGGCCCCCTTAGGCTGAGTAAAAAACCATGGAGATTTAAGGGATGCAAAAAGCCCCATATCTGGCCAAGGGAGCAGGTTCCCACTGCAGCCACTGAGGTAGTCAGGTCTGCGCCAAAGAAAGTAACAGTCATTTCCATGCTGCTTTCTATTAAACACACTTTCAGAGGTTAAAATTTCATGTGTGGCGTTTTGCTTGCATGTTTTTAGTAAGTTAAAAAGCTTTATGGTGCTGGAAGGAGAGACAAGGTCAAAGCACCGTGCTTTGCATTTTGACTTGAACATAGTGACATTTATGGGAGTGCTTAGTTTCTAAAAGAAAAGTTCCACAGTCTAAGGTTAGGGTCTGTGCAAATGACTGAAGTGGTCAGCCAGAAAATTGATCTTCGGACTAACATAGGCAGACCTTGTTATTATGGAAGAATTTCTAGGCACAAAGTGCTCTCACACTGACAATTTGTCTGTAGTCAGCATCCCCCAGAAAAGAATTATTATGTCTTGTGATTATTTTTTATTTACATACACATCAAACTGACAAAATGAGGTTTATACTTTTTCCACTTTTTGGCTTCCAGACGATTATCATTTTCTTTTGAGATTAAATAAGTAATTTATTGAACTGCAACATCAACTATTTATTAGGAAATTGCTGGATAATTTTAACTCTCTTTTTTTAAAACATAAATCTGCATCCAAGGCCTCGAGTAACTTTGTGCGACTCTGCACCATTAATTTCTTCCAGAGTGACATTCTGATATGAGCTGAACAGATGGAATTGCAGGATTGTTCTAGCAAATTTATCATAAAAAATGCATCCGACACCTGTGTAATTTGCCTAATCATTTTCCTAATAAGCTCCCACCATTAATTATGCACGATTTCCACAATGCAATCAAGATAAAAGTAAATCTGATGACTTAATACCCTTCAAAATAATTGGTTCACCCAACACAAGGCCTCCTTTGCTTTCCATAGCCATTCCAGTTAATTAGAAAAAGGGTGCACCTTCTAGGAGTCAGCAGAATGGAGACTGATCGCATGGTGGGAGGCAGGCCTGCTGTTTTTTTGGGCAGGAGTCAAGGATATTAACTCATGAAAGAAAGAAATAGAATCCCCCCACATCTCTCAGCTTTCTCTCCCTCCTCCCCCACCCCACCCAGTAGCAAACAGATGCTATTAGTGTTCTTCAGCCATCAGAAAACTGACTGCAGGACTCCACGGGTCTAATGAGAATCAACTTTTCTGAGGCTGCTGTCTTGCAGTGCAGCCCACCTGTCACATCATTAGGTGCAGCATGTGCCTGGAATTCACTTTGCTAAATGAGATTTACAGGCCCCACTGAAACCCATCCTGCCGTATTCCTGCTTCAATTAGCTAAAGATTAATTGTCTGAGAAAGGGAATGAAAGTTTTACTTCAACTGACCTGAAAAAAAAAAAAACTGGGGGGTGGAAGGGAGTATGGTTCAGGTATTCCACATAGGCCTTAGGCAGTGTGGAAAAACGTGATAATTTAAAGGTGCTGCAAATTTCCTACACTTCGTCTGGATGAGTGAAATTAACTAGCACTAAAAGCTGTCAAATTAAAGGTTGACTTCCCGATATTAGCACCTTAAATGTCACCGAATATTCTCTGTTTCTCTCTCTCCCCCTCTTTATCTTTTGGCCTCTCTTTTCCCCTCCCCCCCTCGCTTTTTTTTATTTTTGGCAAACACTCACGTCAGCGCACCTGTACATGCACACAAACATTATCCTACTGCTGTTCCTGCTAACTGCTTGTGCGTGCTTGGGCTGGAGTTGCTCGGTATAAATCTTTGATGTAACCATAGCTACGGAACAACTGGCAATTACAAAATTTCCTCCATTTTTAATGTTACACTAATTATGTTTGAATGCGTTTTAATGGAGGGAGAAGTCGAGGAGGTGAAGCAACATTCTGTAAGCAAAGACAAAGAGAGGGGAGAGAATTCTTCCTCCTCTCCCTTTCAATTGCTTATCCAGCTATGGAAGAAGTACAGAGTTTTTTGAGGGGGAGCAGAAGTGATGAAAAGTTGAGAATTTATATATTAGTCTATGACTTAAGGCACATTTGTTTTAAATTCAGATAGGCCCCAAATATGGCCAAACATTGAGGGGATGAGAAGTCCAAAGTGAATTTGGATCTGAAATTCATTGTTGATCAAATTCTACAATCAGTTGAACCAAACCAAGTGATCCAAACATCCTGGCTATCAAGTACAGAGGTTTAAAATCCAGATCAATGTCGTGCCTTTGACCTAGCTCTGATTTTGAACTGTAAACAGTTTTTCATATGTTAACATTTTGATCCTTTACATACAGTGAGTAAAATCCATCCATTAACAATACTGAAATCCCACACGGGAGTAATTTGGCCTCTTAATTGTAAAATAAGTTTAAGTGGTGCAATGTGAAGAACAACATTACTGCTTGCAGAAGACTTAAATTTTGGTGAAGAAAATGGCAAACCATGCTGATACTTGCTTTTGTATTCTAAAATAAGGGTCTCTTTTTTGTTCAAGTGTATATTCAAACTGTAATGAATCTTATATGCCACACCAACTGGTTGGCAATTTCCGTGCCTTTGATATTTGTGTCTCCACATCAAATACTGCGAATAAGACACATTCACCATGACTTAAATTAGCATCATTCACATTACTCCTAAAACAGATAGATAGTCGTTTGCTGTTATATATACTTCAAACTCTGTAATTTGCACTCCATCACATCTAATGAAGTGGGTTTTACCTACAAAAGCTCATGACCTAATAAATCTGTTAGTCTCTGAGGGCACTAGGAAATTATTTTGAAATAACTCCCCAAATAACTACTTTGAAATAGCATGTCTACACCACAGGGATGCCTCAAAATTAGTCCAAGATAGGCTCCCTTAAAGTGGACACGCTACCTTGACTTAGAGCTCCAGGAAGCACTGCGGAGTAATTACTCTGAATGACTCTGGAGAGTAGTTATATCAAAATAGCAGCAATGGAACATCCACACTACCACTGTTTCGAAATAACTGTTTTGAAATAAATGTTAATCCCTGTAGAAAGCCGGAGTTGTTATTTTGAAGTAACCAGCCCCTTATTTTGAAATAACTCGCTAAGGTAGACTAGGGCTAAGGTGCCATAGGACTCCTCATTGTTTTTACAGTTACAGACTAAGGCTGTGTCTATACTACCAAGAAAAGTCTGAAAAAGATACAGAAATTGTGAACTGCAATTTGTGTATCTTTTTCTGCTTTTCTTTCGAAAGAGGCTTTTCCAACTGTTGGCCCGTCTACACAGGGCCTAATGTCAGGGAAAAAACCTTTTTTCGGAACATCCCTTCTTCCTTGATAAACGATATTTTTTTTTTGGAAAAGCAGACGCATTTCTTGGACTTGGCAGAGTTTTTCCAGGATACCAGAGGTATACCCTAACATGGCTAAACCTCTGATACAGATTCACTGACGTTTAATGTAGCAGGTATAGCCCATCTTGATTTTAATGGAATGCTGGAGAGAGATCAATGGAACATTGCTGCTTTAACACAGATACTGGGATGGAACAATGCTTTTCATCTTTGTTGCCCTGTGCAGATCCTGATTGGGATGCAAAATATTTAGGGATTGATCCTTCACTTATGGAGGCCCTGAGGAGCACTAAGAGCCTTCCTTGTCTACACCACAGGGGGCTTGTGCCTCATTCCTCCCTCACGTCCTTCCACGTACTCCTCCCTAACCCCCTTCCTGATTTCAAATAAAATACACGTATTTTCATGAACACAAACTCTCTTTATGTAACAAAATGGGGGGATGAAACTTTGGTGAGACTGGGGAAAGGAGGCAGGAGAGGGGAGGGGGAAACCTGGAAGGAGGGAGCTGGAAGGAGGAAGCAAGGGTAAGAAGGCGGAGGGGAAGGTCAGGGCTCAGGGTTGGGGGTCTTGCCGGACCAATTTGATTTTTGTGAAAACCAGCTCCTGGTTTCACATGTGGCCTTTGGTGGCCAGGCTGGCAGCTATCCTGACATAGACGGCCGTGTTCATCCATCTAGTGCAGAGACCCACCTTCTCTCGGGCCCTGGCAGGCTCCTGGGAGCTGGCAGTCTGCTCCTGGGGAGCAGTGGAGGGCTGGCTGCCAGTGGCTTGCTGGCTCATGTTTTGGGGCCACTGAGTCAGGGGCAGTGACTGCTGGCTCTGGGCTGGCAGGCTTGGAGCTGGCACAGGCACTGTGGCCCGAGTCAATCCCTTTAAGGGCTCCGGGGAAGGGGGGAGAGACAGGAGTGTTCTTGGTTGAGGCTGGAGTGGCCACCAGGGCACCCTGGGAAGGCTGGAGGTCCCCTATTTCCAAATAAGTGTCTACACAGTACTTATTTCGAAATAGCCGTTTTGAATTTGGCGTTATTCTTCATGAAATGAGGTTTAACAAATTCAAAATAAGTTTTCTACTATTTCAAATTAATTTCAAAATAACGGTTTGGCTGTGTAGATGCTAGTAAAGGTATTTAGAAATAACAGCTATTGTTTCAAAATAACTTTGCTGTGTAGACATACCCTCTGTGTTTTAAGAGAGCTCTTTAGGGTAGGACAAAGATCTTATTTTAAACAAACACTTTACAATGAATTTCTTCACCCTTCTCTCTCATCTATCATGGAGATTTAATGTACATGCACGCTCACTGCTGAAGGTGGGGAGGGAATGTAGTCACAACTTTCCTTGCTGCAGTGGGCTCTAGAGCCCAGCTGTGCTTTCAGTGACACAGCTTTCAGAGCCAGCTTGATTATGCTAAAGCACCCCTGGATCATTTCCTCTTTTGTTTCATTCTACTCCAGGTTTTTAAGCTTAAACATTTGACATGGTTGGGTAGTTTCTCCTGTAATTTTATCCCAGCTGACTGCAATGAGTTTAACTCATAGCCCTTGGGTGCAAACCACTTTCCACAATATGTATTAAACCTTAGAAAACTAGCCAGTATGTCATTACCCAGAATATAATTACTTATATTGGAATTTGCCCAGGGTATGTGGGCTAATATTGTTACCCTTGCAGAAAGTGATGTGGATTTTTTTAATGACCATATGTGGTCAAGTGCCATGAGTTTATATCTCATCTCAAGGGTGTCCCCTTGAACACTACAGTGGCCCCTAGAATCCCCTCAGGATAGGATTAAAGTGGAAACTGAAAGCTGGGAGGCTGATCAGATAACATTTGAGGTTGACACCCTTGAGATGAGATATAAAGATATGGCACTGATCCCATGAGATCATTACAAAAATTACACATCACTTTATGCCAGGATAGGAGTTTGATAGTTCAATGACTAGGGACATTTCTGACATGGTGTTGGAGTGAGTTCCACTTTTGCAATGCCAGCAGCTCTCCCCAGTCCACACCTGTGACAATCTATAAATCATGACTGGATGTTTTTCTGAGGGTGGTCTGCACAGTAGGGCTTAACTCAAAATAAGCTACGCAAATTGAAATAACGTGTCAATTGCGTGACTTATTTTGAAATTAAAATTGGGAGCATCTACACAGTACTTATTTCAAAATAGTGATAGAAATGTAGCCCTGTTAGTCTGGTGTAGCTGAAACAAAATACATGACTATGTAGCACTTTAAAGACTAACAAGATGGTTTATTAGATGATGAGCTTTCGTGGGCCAGACCCACTTCCTCAGATCAAATAGTGGAAGAAAATAGTCACAGCCATATATACCAAAGGATACAATTTAAAAAAATGAACATATATTAAAAGGACAAATCAAATTTCAGAACAGAAGGGGAATGCGCGGGGGGGGGGGAGGTAACTGTCTGTGAGCTAATGGTATTAGAGGTGATAATTGGGGAAGCTATCTTTGTAATGGGTAAGATAGCTAGAGTCTTTGTTGAGACCCCTGAGCAGAGTGTCGAATTTTAGCATGAATGACAGTTCAGAGGATTCCCTTTCAAGTGCAGATTTAAAAGGCTTCTGAAGCAGGATGGAGGTAATTAAGTCATTGAGACAGTCCCCTTTCTGGTTGAAATGGCAAGAATCTGTTTTTTCTTTGTGATCCTGTCTAATATCTCTTTTTTGGGCATTGATCCTTTGGCGAAGTGTCTGAGACATTTGTCCAATGTACAAAGCAGATGGACACTTTCGGCACATGATAGCATAAATTATATTTCTGGATGCGCAGGAATATGTGTTCTTGATCTTATAACTCACTTGGTTAGGTCCAATAATGGTATCAGCAGAGTGAATATGTTGACAAAGCTGGCAACGGGGTTTTTGACATTGGCTAGGTTTATGCTGCAAAGAAAAGTGGTAAAAGATACGCAAATTGCAGTTCACAATTTGAGTATCTTTTTCTGCTTTTCTTTCAAAAAAGGCGTTTCCGAAATTTGGCCTATCTACACAGCACCATATTTCAGAAAAATCTCCTCTTTCAGCACATTCCTTCTTACTCATAGAACAAGGATTACAGGGATGGCGAAGGAACACATCCACTTTTTTGGAAATTGTGCCAAAAAAACAGACGCGTTCCTTGGACGTAGCATAGCTTTTCCAGGGTATATCCGGTACCATGGAAAAGCTCTGCAGTCTAGACATAGACAAGATTTTGAAATACCTGTCTGCTGTATAGACGCAGATTAAATTATTTTGAAATAATGCTAATTATTTCGAAATAATGTTGCTGGGCAGACATACCCTAAAAGACTCACTATACTTCAAAAAGGAAATAATTCAGGTAAGCCTGTGCTATCCAGGATATCAAGCTAGTGAATCACAGTGGTCCTTTCTCTCCTTATCTAAGAATACGTTCTCTGCCTGCCAGTCTTTGGCCAATTTCCAGCCTTCTTAGTCCAACATGATATCAAAGTCACTATCCTTTTGTAGATGATATATATCAGATAAAACATAAACCAAAACTCCAGGTTTTTTCCCCACTCCAACTCATCATCTGATGAAGTGAGTTTTACCCATGAACGTTCATGGTACTCATGATGCTATCTATAGTTTGTTAGTCTCTAAGGTGTCTTGGGATTACTTGTTATTTTTAAAGTTACAGACTAACATGGCTATCCCTCTGCGATTTCAAAACTCCTGGTCAACTGTGGACTAGATACGAGTTCCATATTACTGTTGGGCTAATTTTTTTCCTTCAGCTTCCATTGTATGTTTTTTGCTTCATTTCTTGTCCTAAATTGTTAAATAGTTCTGTTCTCTGCTGTTAAACAGTTGTTAACTTGCATTCTACAGGTGGCTGATTTTTTCATTATTAGTTAAAGTGTTCATCTATGTAAAGAAATTTTGCTTAGACTTCTTGGTTCAGCTTGTTTTACTCCATAATCCTTCATGAAATATTTTGAGATAAAAGATTCTGTATAAACAAGATAATAGGTCACCTCTGTTTTTGTACAATCTGATTAGTGTACAGTCTGCTTCATCCTTCAAACTGCTCATGAAAATATAAGAAATTGTTGGCCTGGGAACTAACTTTCTTACAATCCCACACTTTCATCCAAGTTTAGATTTACATCCTCCTCCTTCAATGACCCCATATGCACCTACCCTTCTTCCTCTCACTTCCTCCCTTGCCAGACATTTACTCTACTCTTCCGTTTTTGGTTTCTTCTTTGTTGTCCTCCTGAGACTCTTGAAATGGATTAAGTAACTCTTTCACTCATGCTCCTCCATCTATTTAGTGCACCGTTCCTTTCTTTTCTACTTCCCTCGGAGCCATTAAAACATGTTCTCTTTTTATATCCCAGGTTGAAACCATCCATTTGCTTTAGCTTGCAGCATAATTGACTTTTACTGTAAAATATTTGATACAGCTTCAGTTTTGGCCTTTGTGGCTTGTTGAGGTATAGGTGGTGTTAAGGGCACACATCTGTGTGTCAGATGAATTTTCATCCTGCTATCAAAGGCAGTGGGGAACAGGAGGGCAGAATGCTTTTATCTTTCAAAGGTTCACAAGTGCCCTCTGCTTGAGAACCCATCCAATGACTTTGACAATCGGGCCACTTATGGGCCTGTTTTCAATCTTCCTTTTTTTGGTTATGTATCAGAGATGGTTTGGGTGACACTTGCCTGACTTTTTACTCCTGATGTCTTTGAATCTTTTCAGTTCATTGCAGTCCTGGATAGAGTACAGGAATTATTTTTGCAGATTAATTAATGGTCCCCTCCTAACCTGTATTATTTTTCCAAGATGCTTTTACTACAGCTTAAAAAACAACAATAGACTAGTAGCACCTTAAAGACTAACAAAACATGTAGATGGTATCATGAGCTTTTGTGGGCGCAGCCCACTTCTTCAGATCACAGGAATATTAGAAGTCCAAATCCAAGAATAAATAAGGGAAGAAGTTGGGGGGGGGGGGGGAAGGGGGAGGCGTAGACATCGACATCCTTTGTTGCAGATTTCAGGAAACTATATATTTATTTCAGTGACACTTTCTGAGAGATGTATTGCAAATATTATAAGTGGCTTTTGCACATATACCCTTAATACACCAATTTACTAGATGGTAAATCCAATATAACAGATTGAATGTACTTTGAGGGGGGGTAGAGGGAAGGAAATGGAGGTTCTATTCATTTTTTTCACGTTTTAAAATAAAGAAGGAAGGCATAACCACTTGGAAAATGAATGTAAATTAAGCATCCCTTGTATGAATGTTTATAATTTGTTCCTGAAAACTATGTGGCTGCTGCTGCTGATGATGATGAGTAATGTCACAATGTGTAATTTCAAGTAGGAAATGAGAGAGAAGTTCTTTAGGAGGCATCTGTAAGGATCAATTCCTAGAACATTTCCTGAAAAACCTGTCATTTAGTACAACCTACAGTAATCCAAAGGGAGTCTGTGTGAGTGTGTGTGTGTGCGCGCATGCATGTACATCTTTACATCTGTCCATCTATCCATCCCTGAATTAGCAGTATCTTCAAAGAGCATTAGTCTATCAAAAGCTTGAAAATCACCCAACCTCCTTTTGGCTTGATGGTGGAATTTTCCCAAGTGGCTCCAGGAAGCCACTCAAAACCTTTTTCAAAATGCATCACTGAATTTTATCACTCTTATTGATGTTGATATTCAGTCACCACTTTTTAGGTGCACCTCTATTCTAACTCTGATGAAGACCTAAAATATCTTTGGCCACTGATGTACACGTGGCATGAAATGAAGACAAACCCAGGGATGGATTTTAAGCAGCAGGGTGCAACTAACACAGGGAAGGAACACTACCTGCCCTGTCTCTCATACTCTCACCCACCAGGCATTTTAACTGGTTCTTATGCAGGGAGGTTAAATAACCAAAGCTCTAGCAGTCAGCTCACTCATCTAGTTCCTACACCTTTTCATGTCACCTATGAGGCGGAGAGAGGATACAAAAGAAGGGGGAGGGGGAATTAGCCCACAAAGGCCAAATGATCTTTCACTATCCTATGAGCACAAGGCCCATCAGTGAAATCCTCAGGTCTTTTATTTCTGGGAATGGTTCCTTTCAGCCTTTAACCCCACTTGAAAAGGCCACAAGTGATGAACTAACATCCCTATCAAGTACTACCATGAATAATTGAACCCTACTTCTATAACTATGTATTCAGGGTGTTGCAAGGAAGATGAAATATTCCCTAGACCTCTTCCAATTTAGAGCTTGTGAGAAGAAAAAAATTCTGCCCCTCCTCCCCCCAAAACAGATGTCTGGTCCATCCTTCAGCATTGGCAGAACACTGCTTCAAGGCTACCCATACAGCATGGGGCGGGTGAGCTACTAGAATGAGGCAAAAAGAAGCTTCCAATGGCACAGCTTCAAGTTTAAATTAACGAAAGGAGGGGGCAGGAATCATTCATCTCCCTTCCTCACTAAGCTAGCCAATGAGTTTCTAGAACTTGAAGGCAGGGTCACTGATGGGCAGGGGAGTTATCTCAAGGCCTGGTGGTTTCAAAGGGCCTGGGGCTCCAGAACCCTGGTCACTTTAAATTGCCTCTGGAGCTCCAGGCAGTGGAGTCCAGGCAGTGTTGAGGGCTGTCTGCCCTAACCCCACCCCTTCTTCTTAAAGCCCTGCCCCTTCAGGGGCCCTGTAGCCAAGCACCCTCCACTTTGCCCAAGGCCCGGTGAAGTCTGTCACAAGTCCTGCTTGATGGGCTAGTGCACCTCTGAGTCCTTTCAGGATGTGTTCTCCTTCTTCATTCATCTGGGGCTGTCCCAATTGCCACTAGCCCTATCAAGTTCCTCATGCTTTCAGGTGGGTGGGTGGGTGGCATTCTCACAGATCAGCTGTTAACTTTTTAGCTCCAGTCACCAGCCAGGCTCCAATGCGGGTAAATGTATAGGCTTCATCTCTGGCATTAATTGGAAAAGTTATTCTTTGCTTCCCATCCTAAACTGGTGTGTAGCATTGTGGTGTTGCCATGATCAATCACAGAAATGGCTACACATGGATGACTGAACACATACACACCTCCCTCACCTGAGATAACTCTGGATAAAAAACAGCTATACAGATAGGTTCCTGTGCCACCTTATCTAATGTACTGGCTGTAAATATGTGTACCATCCTTTTTCAAATAGAATTAGACCTACTCAAGTGCTGGTAATTATGTTGTTCTCTGGTGGCTGGAAGCCTAAGAAAGGATATGGCCATAATTCAACTGACACCTAGTAGAAGTATTCCTTTTAGCTGAAGTAGCAAAGGTCTGTGGTTTAGGAGTCAAAGGTCCTGGGTTTATTCCACAATGCTACAGAGATGTCATTAAGCTAATACCTGTATGTATGCAGCTGGTCATGGATGTGTTATTAGAGGTGTGAGTTTGTGTGTGAGTAGAAGGACAGAAACCTTACATAAAGTAAATCACCAAGAGTTTTTTTATACCAGTTTTGCAAAATAATCCATTTCTCTCTAATCTCAAACAGTATTTATAATGAAAATTATTTCTTTATATCACAGCCTGTTAGCATCCAATATTACTAAAGTTGACAACACATGATGTTCGTAAACCTTCACAATTTCTTGAAATACTCATTTTGTAAGATGACTGTATTGACTGCATAGGTTTTGTTGGGTTTCTGCAGTTACGCATTGAATTTAAATGTGAAATCATAATTAGTGAGGAATTTTTCTTCAAACTTTCTTCATTTTCTAGAGCTCACTGAGATTTAAACCTATACTGAGCTAACACAAGCTCAAAGAAAATTGGTCTTATAAAGCTATGAACTTTTAAACCTTGCAAGCTCTGGAACCTCCTTAACTACTATGTAATTTTAAGTAGGGCCCTACCAAATTCACAGCCATGAAAAACATGTAATGGATGGTGAAATCTGATCTTTTGTGCACTATTATCTCATAGGGGCATGTCTCAAACAGGGGTCTTGACCCAAAGGGGTTAAAAGACTATTGTAGGATATTGTGGTATTGCTGCCCTTACTTCTGTGAAGCCTTCAATGCTAGGTGGCTGTAGAGCAACATCTGCTGGATGGCTGCCTAGCCCTACAGTCAGAGCTGTCACCAGCAGCTTGCAAAGAAGTGACTTGGGGGGTCATAATTGGGCATTATCGTGGGATTTACATGTCTATATTTTGCAGTTTCTGAAAACAAAGCATGGATATATAATAACCCTGTGAAATTTAAGATTTAAATTATCTGAAAGCATGACATTCAAAATATCTTAAATACTATAACCGTTTTTATGAACAGAAATTTGTGAAAGAGTCAGGAATTTGGTAGAGTCATGATTATCAGGGTATATATTTGCATAGATTAAAAGTGTGATTTCTTTTTTTTTTCCAGCTCTCATAAAAATGTGTAAATATTACTGTGGAGTGAGACCTGTTCTGCAAAACAGCAGGTAAACTATGTATCTAAGAGTGGTATGATTCACAGATTTTTAAGGCAAGAAAGGACTATGATACTGATCTTCCATGTCCTAACTACCTCACTGGTAAATTTTTGCCCCATATTTCTAAACTGCATTTATCTAGTTTCCATGTCAAACCACTGGACCTTTTTACATCTTTTACTGCTAAATTAAAAAGCTCCATTTGTGGCATTAATCAGATAACTCTCCCCCAGCTAGGTACTTGTAGACCACAGTCAAGTCACCAGTGGACACCTGCATAGTTCCACTGGGGCAAAACATCATTTAGGCTATGACTAGATTACAGGGTTTAAAAAAAAAAAAAGCCTTTTTTCGAAAAAACTTCACCTGCGTCTAGACTGCATCTAGATTGTTTTTTTGACAGTGGCAAACCTCATTTTACAAGGAAGAATGCCTTTTTTTGAAAGAGCTTTTTCGAAAAAAGGCGTTCTTGACTGCAAACAGGGCTTTTTAGAAAGAGAGCATCCAGATTGCCTGGGTGCTCTCTTTCAAAAAAGCTGTGGCTGTCTAGCCAATCTCTTTCAAAAGAAGCTTTTTTGAAAGATTCTTTCGAAAAAGTTTCTTTCGAAAGAAGCATGTAGTCTAGATGTACCCTTGCACTGCTTATCTCTTCTGATACCATAGATCTCAAAGAAGTCTGGATTCAGACTAAAAACTTTAGAAAGATACTAATTCTGGGATAAAATTTTCTCAAATATCCAGAAAAAGCGACGAAGAGTCCTGTGGCACCTTTTAGACTAACTGAAGTGTAGGAGCATAAGCTTTCGTGGGCAAAGACCACGAAAGCTTATGCTCCTACACTTCAGTTAGTCTATAAGGTGCCACAGGACTCTTCGTCGCTTTTGCAGATTCAGACTAACACGGCTACCCCTCTGATACTCAAATATCCAGATGACTTGAAGTCAATTTTCAACAATAACCTAGGGCATGTCTGTCAACAGAGCCATGTAGATTTGTTTATTCGGAAAAGGGAAATGAAGTGGCGATTTAAATAATCGCCACTTCATTTAAATTAAAATGGCTGCCGCACTGTGCCAATCAGCTGTTTGGCGGCACAGCGCTGTAGTCTGGACTCTCTGCAGTCAACATCAAAGGCATTTGTCGACCTCCCTGGTAAACCTCATCCCACGAGGCATAACACCTGATCGGCACAGAGAGGCAGGCTTTTTAATTTAAATGAAGTGCCAATTATTTAAAATGAGTCTGAATTATTAAAGCTTTAAATTTGAAATGGATTAATTACACTGCATTAAGCCTCAGTGTGAATACCCTCCATTCAGCGATAAAGTGGTCTTGTGAATTAACCTAAACAGAGTTTTGTCCACATTAACTCTGAGTAACAGCATACATGCATGGATTTAACAAGGTTTGCCTAACCCACTTCTAATTCATGCTTTCAGTGAATTTGGATTAATTTTCCCGTGTGAGAAGCCCTAATTTACTTTTCTTAAAGGGATTTATGCTCTTAAATCAAAAATTTTCCCCTGGATTTCAATTTTGCAATTTTGGGCCATCTCTGAAAATGGTCCCGTTGCCTCTTTGCAGTCTCCTGGAACCTATATTTGCACAGAGGCATGAAAATGAAAGAACAAACAAACAGTGAAGATTTCACAACTGTTGTAAAGACTGTGTACAGTTCCAGAATTGTACTGATTTAGAATTCTGAAATACTGTCTTGTCACTCCTCAGAGTGGTTCCTCCTGGACATATTTGAGATGTATCTTGGGATACAGAGGAGAAGTTTGAACTACTGTTGTTCATATTGTATCTGTACCGTGGCTAAGAAGAGGACTTTATTCTCCAGCCCTCTTATTCTGGTACTATTCACCATAACTGAATTCACTTTAAAAATAAAGGAAATATGCATGAAAAGAAATCACCATATATAGTTCACTGTGACCAGAATTTGAAATTAATTTTAGCTAGTTGGATCCTAATATGCTTCTATTGAATCTTCGTGTAAGTCATATGATAAGAAAATCTAAATTAAAGTTTAATTCCTCAATAAAAGCCTTGAATTCTTTGATCAGAAGAGTTCTGAAGACTGTTGTTCGGCCTACAGTGTATAGGTCGTACCATCCAGATTGTATTTATAATTGGACCTCAGCTTTATTGCTTAATGAACTTATCCAAGTCTACACTTAATTTCAAGGCATGATTAGAAGCCCCTACTATGCAAAATGTACTCTCTGTGAACAGGCTGGCTGCTTTTAGATCAAAACTGGAAGCTTTATTGATTAAAGTCTCCCTACAGTAGGGATTAAAAAAGTATGTTTTATCTCACTATCTATTTGAAAGATATAGATTCCTTTTATTTGCTGAGGTAAGGGAAAGTTGCCTGTATCAAGTTCTTTACACAAGGACTGACATGAGAAGAAGCGCCTTTGAAGATTTACCTCACTGTCTTGGAACTGTCCAGACATTTTGAGAACAAAACTATTCTGTTCAGGAACAAAAACAAAACAAACCCAAACAAACCCAAACTTTCAGATCAGTATTGAGCTGACTCTGTTTGCACCAGTAGGTAGATATATTACTATATTTAAAAAAAATACAAATATGACTGAGTTGAATTGGTTTTATACTGTAATCTGACCCTGGTACAGCCCTCACTTACCTTAGTCCTCAGGAGGACATTGGAATTGCATTGGCATAAATGAGTGCCAAAATGGCTATATCTACACTACATTTTAAACAAAAATGTCTGTTTTTGTGCAAAAACCCACAGAGCGTCCACACCTCAAGCGCGTTTTTTCACAAGAAAATCTGCAGTCAGTTGGCAGAACAGAGGGCTTTTTGCAGTGTAGATATACCTCCTTCTATGAGGCATAACTTCTTTTTGCTCTACAGCTCTTGCACAAAAAGGCATGGGTGGATGCTCCGCAGGGGTTTCTTGTGCAAAATGAGCCTCTCTCAAAAAGCACAGGTGTTCTGATGGCCATTCAAACTCACCACTTTCCTTGAGTTTGGCCCTGTTAGTAATTCTTACAAAAGAACATGAACTCCAGCCTCAGTTCAAGAGGAGCCATTAGTAGAATTTCCTGCTCCCCTAGTCAGGATCATGCTCACATCTAGATTCAGAACAGGAGTTCTGTTTCATGAAGAATCTTGACAGTTGATTTTGTTCTGAAATGAACACCAACAATGTTGAAACTCTGCAAAGTGGAATTAATGTTTTCTTTTCAGTTCATCTGGAGCTGGGTACTCTAGAAGTCTGGACTTGTAAGAAACTAGGGCTACATCTATAGTACGAGTTTTCTTGGCATAAAATATGCTAATGAGGGACTCATTTGCTTGAGTCGTGATCTCATTTGCATATTTTCTGCCGACCCGTTTTTGCACTGGGGTTTTTGTGCAAAATGGACATTTTCTTTTTGCGCAAATCCCCCTTTTTCTGCAAGATTGGTAAGGGGTTTACCAATCTTGCAGAAAAAGGGGGTTTTGAGCAAAAAGAAAATGTCCATTTTGCACAAAAAAACCCAGCACAAAAACAGATTGGCAGAAAATATGCAACTGCGATAGCGACTCATGCAAATGAGTCCCTCATTAGCATATTTTATGCCAAGAAAACTCATACTGTGGACATAGCCTAGGAGTTTGGGACCTGAGATTCATAGGATTTCCAACCTCTTGGCTTCTCGTCAGACCACCAGGCAGGTTGCCAAAGAGCCAGGAGCTTGGAACCTCTGTCAGCTTCTGACAGAATTTAGTTGAAATGAACACAGTCTCATAGAATGTTTCAGTTTTGCTGTATTGGAAAATTCCAACCCAAACCCAAAATATTTATCCAACCAGCTTCACTGAGACCTCTTGTATTTTGGTAGATTTAAGCTACAGCTGCCACAATGATAATGTAGGTCAGCAATAATCCAGCATCTCTATGTGGGATTGGAGATCCTGCTATCAATGTAATTGGATTCTCTGTGGATTGTGGGTCTTCACTCCTTATTCACGATTTGCTTTGTATGACCGAAACCAAAGAGCAGTCTTGTGGCACCTTAGAGACTAACAGATTTATTAGGGCAAAAAGTTTTGTGGGTAAAACCCACTTCATCAGATGAATTGGAGTGGAGACTTGGGTGTGTATATATATATATATATATATATATATAATAAAAGAAAGAGGGTACTTGTGTAAATGAGGCTAAATCAAGTCAGGGTGGAAGTATCCAGTTCACAGCAGTTGATGTGGAAATGTGGATACCAAGAGAGGGGAAATTGCCTTTGTAATGCATTAACCAGCTAAGATCCTTATCCAGTCCTAAATTGATTGCCTTGAATATGCAAATGAATTCTAGTTCAGCTGTCTCCCTTTGTAATCCGGTTTTTAAATTATTTTGTAGAAGGGTGGCTACTGTATGACTAGATAGGTATATCACATGGTATTGTTTCTGTTACCTGACTGGACGATCTAAGTTTTGTAAACTGAGTGTGGGTAGGAAAGCTTCCTTTTTCGTTTGAAAAGAGAGAGAGAGTAAGAGCACCAGAAGGTGATAGTCACTTTATTTCTGGCAGGCACTCCATTCCTAATGGTTATGGTCATTGAAAATACAGACACTGCAGCAACACCTGCCTAGTCTAGCCTGAAGTCCTGAGAATGTTCTTTTTCTACTGCTCAGTCACAGGAAGTAAGCTGTTTCATTCTCCTCTCTGTTCATGTGTTCCGAGTTTGAGCTCCCCAGGAGTAGAATTTTGGGGGCTTTTTTGGCTTCCCAGCTGTCATTTGATACATTCTCCAAGCTCTGATGTTTTCTTGGGCTAATAACTCAGGGGTTTGTATGGATGAACCACTGCAATATTACCTTGAAGATTATGACAGATGGACCTATATCCATAGGCTGTGTCTAGACTGCATCCCTTTTCTGTAAAAGGGATGCAAATTAGACACATCGCAATTGCAAATGAAGCGGGGATTTAAATCCCCTCGATTCATTTGCATAAACATGGCTGCCGCTTTTTTCCGGCTCAGAGCTTTGCCGGAAAAAAGCGCCAGTCTAGACGGGGATCTTTTGGAAAATAAACCCCTTTCTGAAAGATCCCTTATTCCTTTTTTTAATAGGAATAAGGGATCTTTCGGAAAAGGGCTTATTTTCCGAAAGATCCCCTTCTAGACTGGTGCTTTTTTCCGGGAAAGCTCCGAGCTGGAAAAAAGCGGCAGCCATATTTATGCAAATGAATCGGGGGGGATTTAAATAGTGCTTGGCTACTAACCTATTCAGCACACACAGGTGTCTATCTTTAGCTAACCTATTCACTTGGCCCTACTTTGTTCCCCTGAGTAACTTTTGCTATACATTACCAAGGACTTAAATTAAGCCTCCCTGGCTTAGTCTACACTGGCAAATTTACTGTGCATTTTTTCAGCAGTAGTGACAGTGCTAGCATAGACACAACAAAATTGTTTGCAGCACTGTTCTGCCAAGCCGGTTAAGTCCAGAGATAAATGTAGTGTAAGCCTTTCTTCCTCTTTTCTTGTTTTAATTTTTTTAATAATACCCTTGACTTGTGAAAGGATGAAATTACACTGTAAAGTTAATAATTAAAGAAAATAAACCTCTAACAGATCTGAGCTTAATATACTAGGCTTTCTTTTTTAGTGAGCCATTGCTGATCGACAAATCATATTTTCCATTCAAATAAATACTAACAGTGCTTACACATTCTGTGAAAGATTTTGAAGGGAAATTTACTTTAACAATAATTTTTCTGCTGTTGTCTATAGCTCGAAAATGGCCCCATTTGGCTGAAGAAAATGGAGTGCTGGTATATCAAAGAGTCGGCTTTGGCTCAATTATGTAGTGACTATTCAAAGGATATAGATTTTTCCTTCAAGAAGTAGAGGTGATTATGGGGTTGAAGGAGCAGTGTTGTTCATAAGTGGAATTGGTGCTGCCATTTCTCCTAGCTTATCCAGCAGGCAGACTGTGACATGAAGATGTCATTAACTTGGGTGCACATATCCCAATAAAGAGCCGACATTTTGATGCAAAAAGTTGTCTTGTGCTGCAGAGCAATGTGGTGGTGTTGAGTGTCCTCATGTCATAATTCAATTTCACACTATGATGACATTTTATGGCCTTTGAATAGTGATTATTTGGGGGGAGGAGAGTAGTGAATGTCCCACAAACAGGGTGAAGAAGATGAGCTTCATTCAGTATTTACCTTGTATAGCTGTCAATCGGTTAAGCCGAGTTCCTTGTCCCAGTCTGTCTCAGCCTCTACACATCTCATATTTCAAATACTGGGTAGCTCCTAAATTGCTGGGCTGAGGTATTCCTTTATAAGGCATATGGGACAAATTATTCTGCTGGGATGCATCCTTTGCCATCTTAAAAAAAATGAACCTAGGAAATTCCATCACCAAAATTAGATTAAAATAAGTTTTCAATTTCAAGCAAACAAGTCTGGAAATGTCAAAATGAAGGTTGTGCAAGCAACTTCCTTGCATGCATAAAGGGGGCTCTCCTTTTAGTATTCCCAGTCCATATATACCCATATCATTTTGAATAGCCCATGAGACATTTCTAGCCCAATCTCAGGGTATGTCTACACTACCCCGCTAGTTCGAACTAGCGGGGTAATGTATGCATACCGCACTTGCTAATGAAGCCCGGGATTTGAATTTCCCGGGCTTCATTAGCATAAGCGGGGAGCCGCCATTTTTAAATCCCCGCTGCTTCGAACCCCGTGCAGCGCGGCTACACGGGGCTCGAACTAGGTAGTTCGGACTAGGTTCCTATTCCGAACTACAGTTACTCCTCGTGAAACGAGGTGTACCGGTAGTTCGGAATAGGCACCCTAGTCCGAACTACCTAGTTCGAGCCCCGTGTAGCCGTGCTGCACGGGGTTCGAAGCAGCGGGGATTTAAAAATGGCGGCTCCCCGCTTATGCTAATGAAGCCCGGGAAATTCAAATCCCGGGCTTCATTAGCAAGTGCGGTATGCATACATTACCCCGCTAGTTCGAACTAGCGGGATAGTGTAGACATACCCTCAGAGACAAAGGGTTTTGGCAGGCTGAGTCAGGGGCCAGATCTCCTTGCTGGCGGAGAGCCGACAAGAGCGGAGGCTTCTTTCCCTACAGGGGCAATTGGTTACCCAAGGGAAAAGGTGGGGGGGGACGCAGGCCCAACTGCTCCACTGCGTCCTAGCCCAGGGCCCTAACAGTGGCAGCCCCACGGCCACTGGGTCAGCGAGTATCCAAGCCGCAACATGCCAACTGGGTCTGTGGGTCAGTGGGGGTTCAAGCCACAAAATGCTGCCCAGCTGAACTCCATCTCCTCAGCTGCTCCAGGGTTGGCCGCCCTGGGCCACCTCCCTGTTCCCCCTTGCGGCTACTTGGCTCAGGTGCTGCTCCTCGGGTCAGTATGAGACTGAGGCGCCCGCAACGTGTCCATAGGCTCCAGGTCCAGTGTGGGTGAGGGTCCAGGCAGTCCAGCTGATTCATCTGAGCCTGGCAAGCGTCCTGGGGTCTGGGAAAATCTGTGGGCCCGAGCAGCGGCTTCCACAGCCTTGTCCAATTATCTGGGTCCAGCAGCGACCGTGGCGGCCTAGGTCAGTGCTCAGGGCCCGGCAGTAGTTCGGGCAGACCAACCCAGTCCTCCCCCTGAGGGCAGCATGGCAGGGCCTTCCTCCACTGGGACTGGGGAAGAGTCTCTACCTTGCTCAGCAGCCAAGCTCCAAATGAGCTTGGAGCTCCTCTCTTTACACCTTTGGCCCTGCCTTTCTGTTTCCTGTGGGTGGGGCTGGGTGGTTCTGGCACCTCCCACGAAGGGGTCTTTGGGAGAGTTTCCCCCTCTGGGTCAGTGGGAGGCCACGCTGACTCACTACAGGGAGGGATACAAGATTTCTCTGAGGCAGAGGGATTACATGACAAACCAAATTTTCATCTGACTTTCAGCTTTATACAGGTTGAAACTCTCTTAACTGGGATTCTTTGGTCTGGCAACATCCATAGTCTGGCTTGAATGTTTCAGGACCATTGTTCCAGTGGAGGACCAGTAGTAAGATTCCCTGAGGGGCTGGCAGGGCAGTGGGCTGCCTGCAGGGAACTAATGGCGGGACCACGCAGCAGGATTGGGAGACCCCGGCTTGTGGATGCCCCACGGGGCTGGAAGCCTCAGCCCATGGCACATGCACGGATGCACAGCAGGCAGCACATACGACTGCCCAGGGAGCCATGGTGCACACTGCTGCTTAGAGCCCCAGTGCCACACTGCCCAGCAGAGCCATGGCAGCAATGGCTGCACAGCAGGGTCTGCAGGGTAGCGTGGCCACAGGAGATGGGGATCCAGCTGGGAGGCCAGCGGCTGGTCCAGGGAGGCAGGTGTCAGGGGTCCAAAAATGACCTCCTCTGGTCTGGCAAAATCCCTCATCCAAGACTGGTCAGGTCTTAAGGGTGTCAGACCAGGGAGGTCCAACCTGTACTATTACTTCTGTTTGTGCAAACAGTTGTGCTCACAAAAGAAGCAGTCCTTCATTTTGAGGGAGCAAATCCAAATGGTTAGAAACCTAGCCTCTTGAGTTGCATATTCAAAAAATAATTAGAATGTAATGCATGCTCAAGTTGTATATGCCATTGGTTGAATACAAATAATTGGAAAGTGGAAATAATTCTGTAAGTGGACAGTGGAAAAATAAATGCATCAAAAGAAATTGATGCTACAGTGCCCATACTCCTGTCTCCATCAAAACAGTATGAAATCAGTTCCTTGGTAATGGATTCTCACTGGTGAAGAAATAATTCCAGATAACAGCATCATAGGAATGGTTTTACTATGCTGACATTACAGGGAAAAGAGAGGAAGGTTGTTGTAGCATTTTTCTGGCATAAATAGGATATCTAATGACTTCCTGCTGATGACTGTGTATTCATTGGAATAAAAACACGTAGCCAAAAGTGAAGACTACCTTAGTCCATTTACATTGAATTGATATTTCCCCTCAACCAGTGTTTTTTTTTGTAAGAAAAAGAAAGGTGCTGGTACTCCACGGGAAACATTGTTGAGGTCTGACTGGAGGTGCCACTACTGCATACTGGGCAGTACCATCACAAAGAAAGCACTTCCTTCAGCCATATGCATCTGACTCCTGTTTTTTTGTTTGTGAAAAGTCCTGAACTCAGCCGCTTTTCTGTTCATGTAGTCTCTTCGGGTACATCTAGACTACAGGCTTCTGTCGACAAAGAGCATCTAGACTACATTGAGTTCTGTCGACAAAGCAAGCTGCTTTGTCGACATGGTAGTGTAGACGCAAAGAACAGTTTACATGCAATAACACCTTCTGTCAACAGAGTTTCTGTCGACAGAAAGCGTTATGCCTCGTAAAATGAGGTTTACCAGCGTCGACAAAACTGCTGAGTTCTGTCGACGTTATGTTGACAGAACTCAGCGGTAGTGTGGACGCAGGTATAGTTTTGTTGACAAAAGTCCACTTTTGTCGACAAAACCCTGTAGTCTAGACACACCCTTCTTTGAAAACTGCTTCTATATAGTCCCACTTATGGGATATACTACTGGCACCACTGAGTTTTGGAACCTTCTCTAAAGCAGTGCTCTCTGGAGCTGCAAGCATATATTTTGAGAAAATAAATGTGCAGAGCCACAGTTATTTAAAAAAAAACTTCCTGGAGTAGTCTAGGTTGCTTGCCTGGGGCTTGGTAGACCTAGGTTCAATTTTCTTCTTTACTGCAAACTTACCATGTGAGTTTCATGCAAATCATTTAACTCCAGATTTTGGTACCTATAGAAGGAGGAAAGTGCCTATTGAGATGTTTGCAAGCATTCATGTGCTTACAACAAGTTTTAAAGGTATTAAGGCACTTAATCGTCACTATTTAAAAAAAAATCTGGCCCTTGGGTACTCTTGAAAAACTCACTAGTCACCTAAACACTATTGTAAATCTGGCTCTTAGTTTTTTGACAGTTCTGTATCTGTAAAATGGAAATATTCCATATCACAAAGTGGTGGTATGAGGACATTTATTAAAAGGAAGCACTCAGATATTGTAGTAATGATTGCCATATAAGTACCATGACTAGATACAGTCCCTACGGCTGGTATAGAAAGCCTCATTCCATATCTAAATAATTAGAAAATAGATTTAGGTGGACCCCATGTGCCTGGGCACCTAAATAGAATTCTCTTGTCAATGAAATAATTGTGCCTCAGTCTCAGGGCTAGTTGGGTCCATCCATTTGAAGTTATGAATTGTGCTGTTATCCATCCTTCAACACAAAAACTAAAAGCCACTGCAGAGGCTTCTGAACTGTTTGCATAGGCTCTGTCTTGAATGAGGAAAGAAGTATTACCACAGATTCAGAATCTGAAGAGTTACCTCAGATATCATAGCATCATAGAATAATAGGACTGGAAGGGACCTCAAGAGGTCATCGAGTCCAGCCCCCCGCCCTCAAGATAGAACCAAGCTCCGTCTACACCATCCCTGACAGATGTCTATCTAACCTGTTCTTAAATATCTCCAGAGAGGGAGATTCCACCACCTCCCTTGGCAATTTATTCCAATATTTGACCACCCTGACAGTTAGGAATTTTTTCCTAATGTCCAATCTAAACCTCCCCTGCTACACTTTAAGCCCATTACTCCTTGTCCTGTCCTCAGAAACCAAGAGGAACAAATTTTCTCCTTCTTCCTTGTGACACCCTTTTAGATATTTGAAAACCGCTATCATGTCCCCCCTTAATCTTTTTTCCAAACTAAACAAGCCCAGTTCATGAAGCCTGGCTTCGTAGGTCATGTTCTCTAAATCTTTAATCATTCTTGTCGCTCTTCTCTGTACCCTTTCCAATTTCTCCACATCTTTCTTGAAATGTGGCGCCCAGAACTGGACACAGTACTCCAGCTGAGGCCTAACTAGTGCAGAGTAGAGCAGCAGAATGACTTCACGAGTTTTGCTTACAACACACCTGTTGATACAACCTAGAATCATATTTTCTTTTTTTGCAACAGCATCACACTGTTGACTCATATTCAACTTGTGGTCCACTATGACCCCTAGGCTGTGTCCAGACTCAGGGGTTTTTTCGAAAAAAGTAGCCTTTTTTCGAAAAAACTTCACCTGCGTCTAGACTGCAGCCGCGTTCTTTCGAAATTAAATCGAAAGAATGCGGCTTTTCTTTCGAAGGTGGTAAGCCTAATTCCACGAGGAAGAACGCCTTCTTTCAAAAGTGCTCTTTCGAAAGAAGGCATTCTTGAAAGCAAACAGGCTTTTTAGAAAGAGAGCATCCGGACTCACTGGGTGCTTTCTTTCGAAAAAGCGGCTTGCTTTTTCGAAATTCCGCATGCAGTCTAGACGCTCTCTTTCGAAAGAGGCTCTTTCGAAAGTATCTTCGAAAGAGCCTCTTTCGAAAGAGGCATGCAGTCTAGACATAGCCCTAGATCCCTTTCCGCCATGCTCCTTCCTAGACAATCGCTTCCCATCTTGTATGTATGGAACTGATTGTTCCTTCCTAAGTGGAGCACTTTGCATTTCTCTTTATTAAACCTCATCCTGTTTACCTCTGACCATTTCTCTAACTTGCTAAGGTCATTTTGAATTATGTCCCTATCCTCCAAAGAAGTTGCAACCCCACCCAGTTTGGTATCATCTGCAAACTTAATAAGCGTACTCTCTATCCCAATATCTACATCATTGATGAAGATATTGAACAGTACAGGTCCCAAAAGAGACCCTTGAGGAACTCCACTTGTTATCCCTTTCCAGCAGGATTTAGAACCGTTAACAACAACTCTCTGACTACGGTTATCCAGCCAATTATGCACCCACCTTATCGTGGCCCTATCTAAGTTATATTTGCCTAGTTTATCAATAAGAATATCATGCGAGACCGTATCAAATGCCTTGCTAAAGTCTAGGTATATGACATCCACCGCTTCTCCCTTATCCACAAGGCTCGTTATCCTATCAAAGAAAGCTATCAGATTAGTTTGGCATGACTTGTTCTTCACAAACCCATGCTGGCTATTCCCTATCACTTTATTACCTTCCAAGTGTTTGCATATGATTTCCTTAATTACCTGCTCCATTATCTTCCCTGGGACAGACGTTAAACTGACCGGTCTGTAGTTTCCTGGGTTGTTCTTATTCCCCTTTTTATAGATGGGCACAATATTTGCCCTTTTCCAGTCTTCTGGAATCTCCCCTGTCTGCCATGATTTTTCAAAAATCATAGCTAAAGGCTCAGATACCCCCTCTCTCAGCTCCTTGAGTATCCTGGGATGCATTTCATCAGGACCTGGTGACTTGCTGACATCTAACTTTCCTAAGTGATTTTTAATTTGTTCTTTGTGTATCCTATCTTCTAAACTTTCCCTCTCTCTGCTTGTATTCACTACGTTATGCACACCTCCAGACTTCTCGGTGAAGACCAAAACAAAGAAGTCATTGAGCATCTCCGCCATTTCCAAGTTTCCTGTTACTGCTTCTCCCTCCTCACTAAGCAGTGGGCCTACCCTGTCCTTGGTCTTCCTCTTGCGTTTAATGTATTTATAAAAGGTCTTCTTGTTTCCCTTTATGCCTGTAGCTAGTTTGATCTCATTTTGTGCCTTTCATAGAACCATAGAATAATAGGACTGGAAGGGACCTCAAGAGGTCATCGAGTCCAGCCCCCGCCCTCAAGACAGGACCAAGCTCCACCTACACCATCCCTGACAGATGTCTATCTAACCTGTTCTTAAATATCTCCAGAGAGGGAGATTCCACCACCTCCCTTGGCAATTTATTCCAATATTTGACCACCCTGACAGTTAGGAATTTTTTCCTAATGTCCAATCTAAACCTCCCCTGCTGCACTTTAAGCCCATTACTCCTTGTCCTGTCCTCAGAAACCAAGAGGAACAAATTTTCGCCTTCCTCCTTGTGACACCCTTTTAGATATTTGAAAACCGCTATCATGTCCCCCCTTAATCTTCTTTTTTCCAAACTAAACAAGCCCAGTTCATGAAGCCTGGCTTCATAGGTCATGTTCTCTAAACCTTTAATCATTCTTGTCGCTCTTCTCTGTACCCTTTCCAATTTCTCCATATCTTTCTTGAAATGTGGCACCCAGAACTGGACACAGTACTCCAGCTGAGGCCTAACTAGTGCAGAGTAGAGCGGCAGAATGACTTCACGAGTTTTGCTTACAACACACCTGTTGATACAACCTAGAATCATATTTGCTTTTTTTGCAACAGCGTCACACTGTTGACTCATATTCAACTTGTGGTCCACTATGACCCCTAGATCCCTTTCTGCCATGCTCCTTCCTAGACAGTCGCTTCCCATCTTGTATGTATGGAACTGATTGTTCCTTTCTAAGTGGAGCACTTTGCATTTCTCTTTATTAAACCTCATCCTGTTTACCTCTGACCATTTCTCTAACTTGCTAAGGTCATTTTGAATTATGTCCCTATCCTCCAAAGAAGTTGCAACCCCACCTAGTTTGGTATCATCTGCAAACTTTGCCTTTCTAATCTTGCCCCTGCATTCTCGTGTTGCTTGCCTATATTCATCCTTTGTTATTTGTCCTAGTTTCCATTTTTTTATGACTCCTTTTTTATTTTGAGATCATGCAAGATCTCCTTGTTAAGCCAAGCTGGTCTTTTGCCATATTTTCTATCTTTCCTAGGCAGCGGAATTGTTTGCTTTTGGGCCCTTAACAACGTCCCTTTGAAATACTTCCATCTCTCCTCAGTTGTTTTTCCCTTCAGTCTTGCTTCCCATGGGACCTTACCTACAAGTTCTCTGAGCTTATCAAAATATGCCTTCCTGAAATCCATTACCTCAACTGTGCTGGTCTCCCTTCTACCTTTCCTTAAGATCATGAACTCTATTATTTCATGATCACTGTCCTCTATACTGTCTTCCACTTTTAAGTTCTCAACTAGTTCCTCCCTATTTGTTAAAACCAAATCCAGAACAGCTTTTCCTCTGGTAGCTTTTTCAACCTTCTGAAACAGAAAGTTGTCTCCAATGCAGTCCAGAAACTTATTGGATAGCCTGTGCCCCGCTGTGTTAGTTTCCCAACATATGTCTGGATAGTTGAAGTCCCCCATCACCACCAAATCTTGGGCTTTGGATAGTTTTGTTAATTGTTTAAAAAAGGCCTCATCCACCTCTTCCACCTGGCTAGGTGGCCTGTAGTAGACTCCTAGCATGATATCACCCTTGTTTTTTACCCCTTTTAGCTTAACCCAGAGACTCTCTACACAGCTATCTCCTACGTTCATCTCCACTTCAGTCCAAGTGTGTACATTTTTAATATACAAGGCAACCCCTCCTCCCTTTTTTCCCTGTCTGTCCTTCCTGAGCAAGCTGTACCCTTCCATACCAACATTCCAATCATGCGTCCCATCCCACCAGGATTCTGTAATACCAATGATGTCATAGTTGTATTTATTGGTTAGCAATTCCAGTTCTTCCTGCTTATTACCCATACTTCTCGCATTTGTATATAGGCATCTAAGATACTGATTTGATCTTGCCTCCCTGTTGTGCCCTGACCCTCCTTTCTCCTTGCCATTATAGGCCATAGTCCCCCCCATTTCCAACCCATCTCCCAGTCCCGCACATTCAGCACTTACCTGTGGGATTTGCTCACCTTTCCCCGTCGAACCTAGTTTAAAGCCCTCCTCATAAGGTTAGCCAGTCTGTGTCCAAACAAGGCCTTCCCGCTCCTGGAAAGGTGAACTCCATCTCCGCCAAGCAGTCCTTCCTGGAAAAGCACATAGATGTGTTAGGTAGTTGAGATGCTGTGGCTGGTCATGTGCAGCAAATGTTGAGTTTCCCTCATGTGAATTCTCCTCCTCTCTCTCTCACAGTGGGTGCTGCAACAAACTGCCATTTTCCAAATCATCCGATTGGCTAAAAGAGCAAGAATGTCACTTGTTAAAGAATATGTGAGGATGTGGTGGTTTTCTTAAGTTCAGGAGAAGAACTGTGTCAAACAGGATTCCCCAGTTTTATTCTATAAAGATGACAGGATACACAAAACATGGACATAAATATCCCCAGGACATAAACAACCAGTCTTGGTTCTGTAGGCTTGCAGAGAGAAGGAAGTTAGCTAAAGCTAATTCTGGCTGTCAGCTTTAGGGCTGCATGGTCAACCATGGCTGCAGTGAGTTCTGGTTCTTTTCTCCAGTTTTCTTTCTTCTGGTAGCAGGCCTTTTAAGCCTGTGTGGGCCAACCAGTTGCAGGTGTAATTGGTCTTTTATGTAAATGCTGTGCTTGTAGGTTGTATTTCCTTCCCTTCTAGCTAGTATTCTGACTGCTTCTTCTTTACTCTTTCTCTTTACTTTTGTTTTGTGTACGAGCTTCTCAATACTAGAGAAGGGTATGAACTGTAAAATCCAGATCTGGATCCAAACTTCCCTAAACTAATGAACATACTTTATGAATAATTTATCTTTATTATTAATAATAAATAGGGAAACAGGGGAGAAGGATAACACTTTGGAAACCCTATGGTGCTCTCCAGCTAGTTAGTTAATATCTTTGAATTTCCTCTTAACCATGATAACTCAATGTCTAAGATCTTGAAAATTACCTAATTGCAGATAGTTGTCTTGATTTGGCCATTTTGTTTCTGCAGTCCATTGATCTGCTGATATATTACAGCCACCCTGCTCAATGCACTATTGAAATACTTTATTGTAGCACATTAACAGAGCAATATTCATTGATTGATAACAGGGGAGCACAGCAAGATTTCTTCTATATGTTTTGCATAATGTAAAATGAAAGGCATATTCTGTGTTCACATTGTAAATCCAATAGTTTCATTGTAGTCAATGGAGTTATTTCAGTGGTGCAAGTAAACAAAAGCCCTTCCTGCTATGGGAGAGGGAGGGCATACCAGCTAAGGAGGGTGCCATGTGACCTCCCCAACTGATCCCCATGTGACTCCACTCCACCCCGGGACTGGGACCCTCATTCTCTTCCCCTCCTCATATCCGCATCCCATGTTACCAAGGGAGGAGAGGGGGATGGCTGCCATAGTAGCACAACTCCCAGTCCTGCCCCTCCATGGAACTGCCATGTCTGTGTACAGAGCTGGGGATGGGGTGGGGCTGAGATTTCTGCTCCTTTTCCCTGCTGGAAGGGGCAACGAGGAAAGGAGCAGAACACTGATAGCACCTCCAGCTTCCACAGTGCTCCCAGCCTCATTCCCAGGCCTCAGCCCTGTACACAGAGACCCAGCAGCTAATGAAGGGGATGGGGATGGCTTGTAAGTTACCGGTATAGTATACCAGTCCATGTCAGCCCACTTGCACCATTTACTCTAGATTACAGTAGTATGAGTAAGAGCAGAATTTGACTTATGTAAAACAGCTGAAAATCATTGTACTTTTTAGTACATAACCCTTAGGGACAAATTCTGGTTTTGAATGCATCCAAGTGACACCTTGGGACTTCAATGATAGTCTCATGTAAGATTACAACATTTGGCTGAGTATAATGATCACACATTTCTAACTGAGCCCTCTAATAGTTCACACATACTTACACCTGAGGAAAAATATTGAAAAACAATTCTTATGCTGCCTCCATTCTGTGGCTATAGTTTAGCTATTTTTTCCCCTTTTCCCTCATTGCTAAGGATATTTTTGTAAAGGCAACACTGCTGCTTGAAGAATTCCATGCTGCCCTTCAAGGTGTATCTCAACTCTGATCAAAAGGACCACTTCTAGGGTAAAAAAATATTGTTTGGTTCTGACACCAATTTAATTATTGGACCTTTCTGTTAAAAAACCACCAGAACGGGTGTTAATTAGTAAGTGCAGTGAGTTTTGTAATGTGGACACCTGTTTATGGTGGTACCGGAGTTATGCAAAAATATTCCATAATGTTGTTCTGGCACTTGTTTGGGGAGCTGCAACAGTGTTCTGGTATTTCGCTCAATATCGCTTAAGAGCTAGACTCTGTATGCTGGGCTTTCCACAAGGTGTGGAAGTACTGGGAAACTGTCAGGGCTTCAGAGTATCTCCTCTCGTGCTCTACTGGTTATCTTGTCCTTGGCACATGCTAGGATTTCCTTCCCTGTTTTTAGTCCTACAACCCTGCCCCCGGCTACCTGTGGTGTCTGCCAGTTATAAGTTAAGCTGAATCCATGAGGCACGCTGCACCTCATTGTTTTCTCTGCCGTGGCACGTGCCCCCTACTGGGGAGGCAACCTCTTCCTGGAGCTCCTCCTTAAGAAAATTCTGTGTGCCTCTGGTTTGAGCACTCCTTTTTATGGTCTCTGAGGTGCTGTAACTGAGATGTCCCTTCTCATTTCATACAAACTACTATGTGTAGGAGAAAATATAGTCATTACTAATGAGGTGGAATTTGTTTTCAATAATAATAATAATAATAATAATAAAAACCTCAGGGGCTGTAGTCTCATTGAATGACTTGGACTTTTCCATCTATGGTAAAATAGGTGGGCTAATACAAAGTAATTGAATTTTAAAGAAGAGCCTTATATGCATTATGAGCTATATTTTAGATCAGGTTGGGCAAATTCCAGCCCACAGTCCAGATCTGGTTGGCAGAATTAGACCCCGGGGGTCCCCCACCTCCATATTTACCTGCACCTCCAGAGATATTGGAGGATTGCGGTTCTCATTGGCTGCGAATCACTGTTCGCAGTCAATGAGAGTGGCAGGAAGCAGTGTCCTGGTCCACAATGCTTCCTGCCACTTGCATTGGCTGCGAACAGTGATTTGCAGCCAACAAGAGTTGTGATACTTCAATACCTGTGGAGGCGCAGGTAAACATAATGGCAGCAGCCCACCAGGGACTAATTCTGTGGGCTGCCACTCTTTTTATTGCCCACCTCTGGTTTAGAATATGAAAACACATTTTTATGTAGCCCTTCTGCCAGGTGAAGTCAGCAGCAAAAAGGGGCGATTCAGTATTTAGTGGTTCCTTTTAATAATACAAAACAGAACTGACTTGAGTCCCCACCCAGTAATCTAAGAAAATCTAACATCATCCCTAAGTGTCTTGAAGATGCAGTACTTCCCCCTCTTGCAAGCATTTAGTCTATGTATACAAACCGAGAACTTTTATTAAAAGAGTTCATTTAGGAAAACACTACTACCACATTCAAAAGCTTGTGACCATAAGCAAACCAAATCCACAGTGCACTGCCATTTGTCTCAGTTTCTCAGCTGGCTATGGGAAAATCTGGTGAATGAATGCCCCTTTAACACACCTCTCCCCTCTTTGCTGCACCCCTCTCACAACTGGCTTTCCGAAGTTAGTGAAGACCCAATGTTCAGTGGCTCATTCACAGGGTTCACCTCCAAACTCTGGGAGGAGGCATCCAGCAATGCCTCTGCAGTTGCCCCTGCAACTGGCTCACACCTGTTGCTGCTGGCTGCTGCTGCTACTGGTGACCGACCACTGGCTGATGTTGCTACTGGCAACCACTAGTTGCTGTCTCTCTGCAGCCACTCCTCTGCAATAGCTGCTGCTGGACTCTCCCATGATTGGCCACAGTCTCTGCTGCCACTTGCTTCTCTCACAACATTGTGTTCTGAGATTCTGGCACTTAGTTCAGCAACACTATATTGAAATAACTAGCGCTATTCCGAAATAACTTAGTCCGCGTCTACACGGGAGGCAGTTTTTAGGAAATAGTGTCAAAATACCGTCAAGCTGGTGGACTTCTTACTCTGACTCCTGTAACCCTCCTTGTATGTGGAGTAAGGGAAGTCAGAGGAAGAGTGCTCTATTTTGAAATAAGTGCTGTGTAGACTGTCTTTATTTCAAAATAAGCTATTTTAAAATAAGCTACACAATTGACGTAGCTCAATTTGCATAGCTTATTTCGGGTTAAGCCTTGCTGTGTAGACGTACTTTTAGGCTGTGTCTAGACTGCATCCCTTTTCTGTAAAAGGGATGCAAATTAGACACATCGCAATTGCAAATGAAGCAGGGATTTAAATCCCCCCCGCTCGGAGCTTTGCTGGAAAAAAGCGCCAGTCTAGACGGGGATCTTTCGGAAAATAAAACCTTTTCCGAAAGATCCCTTATTCCTTTTATTAAGAAAAAGATCCCTTTTTCCTTCATTTGCAATTGCGATGTGTCTAATTTGCATCCCTTTTACGGAAAAGGGATGCAGTCTAGACACAGCCTTAGTGATTTCAGTTCTCAGTGATTTCAGTAGATAGAGTGGAACCTCATATCCAGCGTTGTGTCTGTGTTGTCTGACCTCACACAAGAGCTAAGGTCAGAAACAAGGACTCTTAATTGAGTCTAATCAATGCTGCCATTAAATACTAGAGAGAAACAGGTCAAATGGTATCTAGGAATCTTTACGCAGAGTCTACACCTCCAGGCAGGCATCTCCTGCCTTCCCCTGTCTTCCCACTCACTCTCATCTCTACAGATATGTGGCATTCCTACTCCTGCTTAGCAAGTGAGGTTTTGCTTAGGGTGACCCCTCAATCATGCTAAGCACAGTTCAACTGCCCTTTAATCAGACAGTAAAAGTAACATTTCATTACCCCTTCATTCACATTCTAGAGTGATCTGTTACTGAAAAGAAGCCAAAATTGATCATTTTGGCAAAACAGCACCATCTGCTCGCAAGTAGGCAGAGTAGGTGTGTCTTTCCAAACACGGGCTGTTCCTGAAATCTTGTTCGTAAGTACATCACTAGATGTCAGTGGAGAGCTCATTCAGAGCCTGCTTGCATCTAAAACCATATTCACTTTTCACTCAGTTATGTTGCATTATTTACAAAAATAGGCAGGTCAGTTTCACATCTTTCTCGGTCATTTTTGTTTCCTAGTCTAATGATGCACTAGACCAATGGAGCTGTATCTGGGTTTGCAAAGCTGCAGTGGAATGAACCATATTTGTTTTTAAGTCTACACTGTAATTTGGAAAACAATTTCTGAAAGCATTTCTGTTCATCTTACAGTGATATACCCTTCTAATGCACACTTTTGAATGTTGGGACTGTATTTTGCTGATTTTGTAGCTTTTGCATATTTAAAAGTAACAATGATATGTTCTTGTACTTTAGTGTTCCTACAATCAGCAATGTTTTGAAAGACACTATGGGCTGTGTCTCATTTCTAGAGGTCTGAAAATGAATTATTTGAATTTGGAAATGATGCTCCAGTGCCTCATGTTCTTATTTCCTTCTAGGGTATGTCTACACAGTCACACATAGCTTGAAATAAGCTATGTAATTTGTGCTACGCAGTGCCAAATTTTGAAATAAAGTGCTATTCCGGCTTCTTCCTTATTCCTCATGCAATGAGGTTTACAGGAAGCTAGAATAAGATGCCCATTATTTCAAATGTATTTCAAAATAATGGACATGCTGTTAAGATGTGCACAATGCTATTTTGGGATAACGGACGTTATCCTGAAATAGCACTGCTATTTCACAAGAAAAAGAGTAACTTCTTTCCTTTGTACCGCTATAGGCAAGATGTACCGCTATAGGCAAGGCTGTCTATGTTTACTATAGCTTCCATGATGCATTATGGTCTCCCTTCTTAGTCTGGAAAGGGACCCAAGACTATGGAAGAGAAAGAAATATGAGGTACCCAAACTACAGCTCTCATAAAGCACTGCAGTAGCCTATCCAAATTGTGTGTGTATGTGTGTTTTCATGATTTTCTTTTTTAGAAAGCAAATACTTAAAAATTATCATTTTGTCAAAATTTCAGTTTTTATCTGACCTTACTCCCTTCTTTTTGAGATAGTTGGTCTGAATTTTTGGCTTAAGCCCAATTGTACAAATTTCCAGTAACAGTCAGAGGGATAACCATGTTAGTCTGTAACTTTAAAAACATCAAGTAGTCCTGTGGCACATTAGAGACTAACAAAAATATATAAGTATCATGAGCTTTTGTGGGTAAGACCCACTTCATCAGATGAGTTGGAATTAAGTCTTTTTTTTGTATGAGAAACAAATGCTTACAAAGGAAAGAAGTTACTCTTTTTCTTGTGAACCATCATTTTCTAACTCACTAGTTCCTCGTAAATTGGTTTCCACTTTAGTAGCATGGAGTTATCTTAGTTCCTGGAAACAAGCTTCAGTGAATCATCAATCACTGTCTGAAGCATGATAGTGGGTTATTTATACAGCTGTGTGAAATGTTCAGTATGAAAGACCACGCCACACTAAATCCTCCTAGTTTAGTCCTTCGTTATAGACTCTGACCAGATTCAATGAAAACTTATGACTTTAAATAAATCAGGTCTCTCTTCAGAACTAATTTAGAATTTCACTTCAAAGCGGGGGATAGAATTAATATTACAGGCAGTCCCCGGGTTACGTACAAGATAGAGACTGTAGGTTTGTTCTTAAGTTGAATCTTTATGTAAGTCGGAACTGGCGTCAGCCGCTGCTGAAACTGATCAGTTTCAACCGCGGCTGAATCTGGACGCCAGTTCTTACTTACATACAGATTCAACTTAAGAAACCCAGGCGTCCCCAAGTCAGCTGCTGCTGAAACTGATCAGCGGCTGATTCCAGGAAGCCTGGGGCAGAGCAACTCTGCCTCGGGCTTCCTGTAGTCAGCCACTGGTCAGTTTCAGCAGCGGCTGACTTGCGGACGCCTGGGGCAGAGCAGCTGGGGTGCTGCTGGGTTGCTCCAGTAGCGCAGCTCCTCGGCACTACTGGAGCAACCCAGCAGCACCCCAGCTGCTCTGCCCCAGGCGTCCTGATTCAGCCGCTGCTGAAACTGACCAGCAGCGGCTGAATCAGGACGTCTGGGGCAGAGCAGCTGGGGTGCTGCCGGGTTGGTCCGGAGCGGCGCTGCGGGACCAACCCAGCAGCCCCCAGCTTCTCTACCCCAGGGGTAGGCAAGAAAAGCCTGGTCTGCTGGGGGGGGGCACTAGCTGCACCCCCCCCAGCAGACCAGGGAGACGGGGGTGGCGGGACCGCCCAAGTCCTCCACGGCTTTGCTCCGTCTCCCTGGTCTGATAACCTGGGAGACGCGGAGCAAAGCCGCAGAGCACGCGGGCAGCAGGACAGTCCAGGCGCGCCGCAGCTGTCCCACTGCTGGCGTGCTCCGAGGCATTGCTCCCCATCTCCCTGGTCTGCTGGTCGAGAGACGGGGAGCAAAGCCGCGGAGCATACCCGCAGGGGGACAGCTCAAGCGCGCCCGGGCTGTCCCGCTGCGGGCGTGCTCCAAGGCTTTGCTCCCCATCTCCCTGCAGACCAGGGAGACGGGGAGCAGCTTTTCTCGCCCCGGAGGATGGGGGCGGTGGACCACGGCGCACCTGGGCGTCCCGCCGCTCCTGTCCTCCGGGGCGAGAAAAGCCCCGTTCGTAACTGCGGACCGCGTAACTCGGGGACTGACTGTATTTACCATGAACACTCTATGGATTGAACTATACTTTTCTTAGCTTTTCACAAGTTGTCTATAAACAAATTGCCAAAGAATTTTTTTATTCTACTTTTTCAGTGAAGATATTGTGCTGACAAATTTCAGCATATGGACAGCTCACAAACTGTTCACTGTAGGTATTGCTTCTGAATTTTGTTTTCAAGCTGTTTGGTCACTTTAATCATGTTGTATTTCTTTGTTCCTCAACTGGATGATTTAATTGTTATAAATGGAAGGCGTGGAGGGGATTTTAGGAACATTTGAAAGATCAGTAAGTAGGCCTTACAAAATGTAGTTAGGATTATTTACCTTTTCAAATCTTTAAACAAATCCATTATATTTTGGCCATGTGCATGAAGGCTGGAATTTAGAATAGTCTCAATTACTTCCCAAATGAGGGAGCAAACCCTACGTCACTGAATGTAAGATTGATTGCAAAGGTTTTGTATTTAATTTTCTCTTAACACAGTCTCACCAGGTAATAATGTGTGCACTCCAGCTTGTGAAGGATGTGGTCAGGTGATCCTTGTCATGTAATTGTGTCTTGATCAGGGGCAAGCTATACAGTCCTAGCAATGCAGCAAATGTAACATCCTAATCAAGGAAGTTTCATTCACATAATCATACCCTCACATGTGATTAGATGCCAGACCTCTGACTTGGTGCTTTGGAGCCCTGCCATATTGTGTTGTTAAACATATCTCATCTAATATGCTACAATAATTTGCAGTAGTTAGCAAGTGCTCCCAGCACAAATGATGTTCTCACAGGAATGTCCATACTTGCACAAGAACACAATTGCCTCCCCGAAACTGGTGACACAAATAGTCACAGAAAAGTGAATAAAAAAGGTGTGACCTGAAATCCTACTTCAAAATTTGTGAATTTTCTCAAGTACTTTTCACACTGTTTGCACAGCTATAATCATATGGCATTTATGGCTTTCTTGTGAATGTTTAAGTCCATAAGTGAAAGTGAAACTTGAAGTATGCAACTCCGATTGACTCACGTAAGAAAAAATTAATATAAATCACTGGAAACCAAACCTACAGCCAAACTGGAAATTTTATATTTCAAGCCTGAAAGTTGAGTGAAAGTAATTCTTACTCAAAGCAAAAATGGTTCTCTAGATTAAGTTCCTATATAGGCCCAATTTCAGAAGTCAATCAAATCAAAGTAACCAGGCCTTTCTGGAAAATTCCAGGTTCCTGTTTTTCTCCAGCACTAAATTTGAATTTGACCCATAATGCTGAGTCATTTTCATTCATAGTTATAAAAATGGAAAGTGTTTTCTTAGAATCTGTATTGTGGTAATATGACTAGGACCCAGGCTAAGTCTAGATGTTTTGATGTTGTAAGCAAACCAGAAAATAGCCTTTTAGCCCACTGTGATCCACACAAAGTTTGTGTCTTCAATCAAAAAAAGATTTTTTTTTACATAAAGGGTGCATCTACACAGCACAGTTATTTCAAAATAACTGACGCTATTTCATAATAACAAGCGTCTACATAGCAATTCTGTTATTTTGAAATAAATTTGAAATAACAGACGGCTTATCCCGATTTCTGTAAACCTCATTCCACGAGAAATAATGCCTATTCCAAAATAGCTATTCCAGAATAGCAGTAGTGTGGATGCTCCACTGCTGCTATTTTGAAATAGCTCCTCCCTAGAGCCATTTGTAGTAATTACTCCCCAGTGCCTCCTAGGGCTCTAAATCAAGGTAGCATGTCCACATTAGGGAAGCCTCCCTCGGACTAATTTTGAGGCTTCCCTGTAGAGTAGATGTACTATTTTGAAATAAGGGTATGTCTACACTACCCCGCTAGTTCGAACTAGCGGGGTAATGTATGCATACCACACTTGCTAATGAAGCCCGGGATTTGAATTTCCCGGGCTTCATTAGCATAAGCGGGGAGCCGCCATTTTTAAATCCCCGCTGCTTCGAACCCCGTGCAGCGCGGCTACACGGGGCTCGAACTAGGTAGTTCGGACTAGGTTCCTATTCCGAACTACCGTTACTCCTCGTGAAACGAGGTGTACCGGTAGTTCGGAATAGGCACCCTAGTCCGAACTACCTAGTTCGAGCCCCGTGTAGCCGTGCTGCACGGGGTTCGAAGCAGCAGGGATTTAAAAATGGCGGCTCCCCGCTTATGCTAATGAAGCCCGGGAAATTCAAATCCCGGGCTTCATTAGCAAGTGCGGTATGCATACATTACCCTCCTAGTTCGAACTAGGAGGGTAGTGTAGACATACCCTCAGCTATTTTGGAGTATTTCTTCCAGAATAGTCTATTTTGAAATAAACGTGCAGTGTAGGTGTACCTAAAGAGAACTATCTTGATGTAAAATCTTAGTGCAGGCCAGGCACCAACAGGTTTTACTTCAGTTCAGCGAGTGGAGGTCAATCCTACACCCTGCTTGAGGAAATTATCTTGATTAGAGAGAGTGACACAAAATTTTTTATCTTCCTCAGGAACCTGCCTTGTTCACTTGTATGATGTGTTGGCATTTTTCCATGCTTTGCAGTACAGATGAATACAGCCAGAAATAAAGCAATATCTATAAAGTTTCTTCTTTGATTCAAAGCATTGGATAACAACACTGTTTCCATATGTTAACATTAGCTTTACTAAATAGCTTTTACTTCTGTATATCACAGTTACAATTAGTTAGATGATAGCATCACAATACTAAACAAAGAATGGATTGGGCAGTGTTTGGTAAGAAGCTTGGCTCTATATGTGAAATCGAAGAGGCAGGTACGGAGAAAAGGAAAACAATGTGATGTTATATTGTTAAAATAAACAATGTTGTAGAGTCTATTTTCACTGTTGTTGCTCAAGTAATTAGCCTATTCAGTTCACTTTTAAAAAAATATTTGTACAACCCTGAGGTGTGGTGAATTCATAAGAAGTGGAGTAGACACAGACAACTGGAAATTAATAAGCGGGAAATAGAATTTCATAATATTTGTCCTTTTCCCAAAAAGGATAAAGCAAAGTGAGAGATGAGGGCACTAAACAGCTCTTAGACTTAGGACAACAGATCTGAAGCTCAAGTCAATGCAAAGACTCTTCATGCCTTAAGTAGGCTTTGGACTAGGCATGTCTTTTTGTTTTATTTTTAAATGAAACATTTTAAGAAAATGAAGATGTTTGAAAGGAGTAAAATAAATGCTTCAAGAAACAAAATCACAGGATAATACTGCTGCTGAAGGGAATGACTGAATTATATATATATAACCTGGGAAATGTAATCATTGTCTGTACATATACTGCCTGACGGTAACACAATCCCCCCAAATTTGTATTTAAAGCTATATTTGATAAAAGCTCCCTGGCAAAAATCAATACAAAGCTTTAGTGGGCAGAATGTGTGTAATGCTAACAAGTAGAAAGGTTAGTGTAGAAGTTAATGGCTCTATCCAGAGTAAAACTGAGTTGGAAGTGTGAAGGAAAGCTTTACCACAAGTGGTCCATTAACCTTTTGGAGCTCTAGTCTATCTTACAAGTAAAAATTACAACAAACCTGACTTAGGCCCAACTAGCAATTGCTAGTTCTTGGCTTCATAAACCAATATGTTTTACATTTCCCTTATGAAACCATTGCAAAACTATACTATAGCTAAGGGCTACGTCTACACTGGCCCCTATTACGGAATAGGCATGCTAATGTAGAACTTTGGAAAAGGCAAATGCGCGGGGGATTTAAATATCCCCCGCGGCATTTGCATTTTCATGGCCGCCGCTTTTTTCCGGCTTGGAGATAAGCCGGAGAAAAGCGTCCAGACTGGCGCGATCCTCCGGAATAAAGCCCTATTCCGGAGGATCTCTTATTCCTACTTGCAAGTAAAAAAAGATGTTTAACCCTGTATAGTAACGAGTTTAATTAAATTGGGGTTATATGTCTAGGTGGGAGGAAAGATAACTATCTACCTAAACTCTGCTCACAGTTCCAGGATATAAGTTTATCTTAAAATGATCAGCACTGAGCTAGTTATCAGTGTTGACAGCTAAATGACATATTTAGAATTAACACCACATTGAGGTAAATGGGGGAAATTTGTAGACACTTGCAGTCTGTCTATCTGAAGACTCAGGAGGAAGCACACTGTATTGATTTTTTTCACAATTAATTTCGATCAATTTCTATCTTTATATGAATGCTAAAATTACTGCAGAAGTTCATGTGGCCAAGAGAGACATAGTGGGATAGTTTATTACTGTGGACTAGCTCAGTTGAAATCTTGTGAAAAAGACTGGAAGGATTTGCAATGGATTACTTTCACAATGACCTAAGTTAAAATTTTCAAAAGCATCCAGATGACTTTGGATCCCAGATCTGAAAGGGATTTATGTGCTTAAGTCACATTGGGAGTCAATGGCATTTAGGCCCCTGAATATCTGAGTTCAAAATGAAAAATAAATCCATAGAGCTAGTGGAAAAAATAATTCTTCCAGCAGAAAAAATTGATACAAATGCTACAATTTTGGCCAATAACCAAAATATTTTGATTTGGAAATATTGCCTCAAGTAGTTGAAGAATGCCTCATGCTCCCATTCTTATCTAACAACCAGGCAACCCATACTATACTTGCTTTGTAATACATAAAATCCACAGTTTTTTCTTCTTGGATATGCCTAGACTACATGCCTCTGTTGCCAGAGACATGTAAATTAGACTACCCGATATAGTCAATTAAGCCGGTTTTTAAATATCCCTGGCTTCATTAAAGTAAAAATGGCCACCGGGCTGTGCTGGCTCAGATGATCATCGGCACAGCGCACAAGTTAAGATGCAGATTGGTCAACAAGGGAAGCCTTTGTTGACAGCTCCATTATGCCTCATGATACAAGGTTTACAGGAGTGGTCGACAAAGGCTTCTCTTGTCGACCGATCCGTGTCTTGACTCATGTGCTGTGTTGACAATCAGCTGAGCCGGCACAGAGCAGCAGCCATTTTTATTTTAATGAATCCAGGGATATTTAAATCACAGCTTCATTGACTACGTTGGGTAGTCTAATTTACATGCCTCTGGCAACAGTGGCATGTAGTCTACACATACCCCTAGAGGTTGAACCTCTCTAGTCTGGCACTCTCTGCTCCAGCACCATTCATGGTCCAGCATGATTTTAGTTAGCTGGATGTCCACTTATCCTGGGTATAATTAAGTTTCCTGTGGTCCCATAATGTTTGTTTACAGCCACCAGTCCTAGCTCTTAGTGTTCTGTGCTGTTAATTTATTCTTAAGTGTCTTCTAAGAGCCCAGTAAGCTGTGGAAGTGTTGAAAATGCTGGTAGATAATATTCACTTCCCGTGGTTCTGCAATTTTTCTTGTTCAGCACCAGTCAAGTCCCGAGGGTGCCGGCCTAGAGAGGTTCAACCTATATTAGCATGTGACCATCACTGCAAAAATTCCAATTAATTTTGTTAGACGGTGGTATGGGGGACTGAAGATGATTGTTGTATTTATTATTTTATAATAGCTCAAAAATAAAGATTAAACAGTGGCAGTAAAAGGGACAATTGGAAATCAAATGATATTAGTACACATACAAGATTTGGATGTTGTTGTGCAGTAGGCCAGTTTATTTCGGTTTCCAGTCCTCCTAATTTTCTTCCATGTTAATGTTCCCATCTTCTTGCACTTACTGCCAGCAACTTTTAGGATAGAAGTTTAAATAACAGCTGCACAGCAGAGAATGTCATTGGTCACTAACGAATCCACTAACAGGGGATACTCTTAAACAGGCTGATTGGTCCTCTTCAGAGATTGAACCTAACCTTTCTGACTCATTCTGATTTCACCACTTGATGCCTGAAAACCTGGGTTCTTATTTGTCTCTAAGTTTTTGGCAATACATCCTGCTGGTCTGACTCTTGTAAATTTCTTTATAACTCAAAATTGTTTGTCTGCATGGCTTTTTTTTAAAAAAGCAATTCAGTTCATAATTAGGGAGTAGTTTTCGACCCATTCTCTAACATAAAATCTGTTATAAATAGATTCTGCCAAAATGTTGAACAGAGTGCAAATTTTGTAATGTGCCAATTTTTAATAGGCTTAGTTCTTTGGACACTTTCTGAAGTCCAACCCTTGTGTCATTTCACCAACATTTTGTCCTTGAAAGCCTTATTCTGCAACCTTCTTTTAAGGCTACATGAAACACATGCTTAAGCTTCCCAGCTGTGACAGTTCAAGACAAAAAAATCAGCATAGGTTTTGGCACACCTAGAGTCTTCTTAAAGTAATCTCATTTTTTCTTGTCCTAGAACTGTTTCTATTAGTCAGCATCCTTATCTCATAGTCACAGCTGAGGATGGCATTGTGGCTCTCCAAATCATAGTGACTATATTGGCTAAAGGGACATCCAGATTTTAGTCACAGCAGACACCAACTTTGGAATTGACTCGGATGAAAACATTGCAGAAGCTCTTCATCTGTTTTATTCCTCTTTCTTGAATTGTGAGTTCAATAGGCATACTTGTGAGCACAATAGCACCAGCTATTTGAAATGCTAATTTTCATCTTGGCCACAATATGTTGAGCATTTCGATTCCTTTTTTTATAGGCTATTGGTTGTGAAGATAATGAAATTCTTCTACAAAGAACAGCACACAATCCATGATATTCAACATCCAGCTTCCCTCTCAGTTCCATGTCAAATCTTGCCTATGTACACAAAGACTGAGCGCAAATATAGTCTCAAGAAAAGGCTGTTTAGATTTACAACGTATCATGTTAGAACTTTAACAAAGGTGGAAAGCAGTTCTTTACTTTTCGTGAAGGAATCCAACAGATGCTGAAATTTGTCCCTGAAGGTATTCTTCTGGGGCCTGTTGAATAATCTATATTTTTTCTTGGCTTCTAATCAAATGAGCTACACATATATTTTTTCAGTTGAGTGGAAAGTCAGATTTTATTCAAATCTCTCATAAAAATTGCTTTATTCATCCACATTGTCTGCAGATGACCCAATCTGTTCTTTCATTTTTCATGTTTAGTAAACATTTTCAGGACAGATGTTGCAAGAGCTGTCAGTTATGAATTCTCAGTTTCAAAGATATATTTCAAAATGGGGTAATTGCACTTATCTGCTCCTTGCATATATTTTGATTGATAAAATAATTCCAAAATATGACTGACACTTTAATTCTCTCACCATACATGAGTGTATGGTGCAGGAAGAATACAGCTAGATTTTTAGTTATCAGTGGACCTTGTAGCACTATGAGTGGAGAAATATGACCGAAACGATAGTGAGCAAATTTTGTTATAGAAGTCACTGAAGTGAAGATGTAGAACATCAAATGAAGACCTGTCAGTTTTGCCCAATTGCTTTTAGACATGTACCAGGGTCCACTGTATAGATCAGCCTGAGAAGTAAAGTTCAGCTTTGAGAATTTGAGAAATTTTAGCTTTGTGGTTACAGTTCAGGCGAAATAATAGATGTTCCCTTATATCAGTGTGCCACTTCAGACTTGTAAACCACACACTCTCACTGTTAGATCTCGTCAAACATTTTTCATGGAAACTTCTTTTTGATGAAAACTGGGATTTTTTAGAAAAATATATTTAAACAAATATTTGAAAAGAAAAATCAATAGTTTTTTTTATTTTTAACATAATCTGTATCATTTGTAAAGCTAGATAATCCAGAAGGAATCCATCTTGAATCTTATATCCCAGGTAGAGTTTGTGGAGATGGGGATAGAGCACTACAACTCAGCTGATTATCCTCAAAAGCAGAGTTCAGTTATTCACAGGAGAGGAATGACCTCAGGGAGCCAATTCTATCTTCCCAATCCTGTCTGCTGGTCTCACTTTAAACTGTAGGAAACTATGTAATAACAATGACATGTAGGGCATGTCTAGACTACATGGCTCCGTCGACAGAACCATGTAGATTTGTTTACTCGGCAAAGGGAAATGAAGCAGTGATTTAAATAATTGCCGCTTCATTTGAACTAAAATGGCTGCTGTGCTGTGCTAATTAGCTGTTTGGCGGCACAGCGCTGTAGTCTAGATGCTCCGCGGTCGACATCAAAGGCATTTGTTGACCTCCCTGATATACCTCATCCCATGAAGCATAAAGACAAATGCCTTAGATGTCGACCGTGGAGCGTCCAGACTACAGCGCTGTGCTGCCAAACAGCTGATTGGCACAGCGCGGCAGCCATTTTAATTTAAATGAAGTGATGATTATTTAAATTGCCGCTTTATTTCCCTTTGCCTACAACCCTAATCTACACGGCTCCATCGACAGAGCCATGTAGTAGACGTGTCTGTGGTAACAATCTGGCATTTTATAGTTTCCCAGACTAGATTTAATTGATTTTAAAACCATATTAGGTTTGGTGGTTTCTTCTGCTTTTTGTATTACTACAGATAAGAGTTAAGGATATAGCCACATTTTTCACTTCCACACCTTCACACATTTGAATTTCTTTTAAGTTTAACCTTAACTCTGATTTTCCTGAATTAATAAGACTTGATCTGGGGAAAATTACAACATCCCTGCATGTATTTTACCCTGCATTCTTTATGTCCTTATGTATATAGTCTCACAATCTTAACTTAATTGTAAAGTAGTTAATGTCTAGGAATTTCCCCAGATTTCATGAAGATTAAACATTTCATATATATCAGCAGTAAACAAAAATGCACAAATTTTTACTAAATTATTTTTCTAATGCTACCTCATTATTTTAAATAAGTTTGTAAGTATTTATTTCTTTAAATATTTATGACCATATTCACTAGTGTATTCTCTCTGATTTATACCACTCAGGAGCAGCATAAAGTAAGCAGAGCATACTGGCCAATTAAGTTGCATTTACAGCTGCTTTGGATTGACAGAGAGCACAAAGCAACCAGGCTGTGTGCCCTAGTTTTCTCCCTACCTTCTGTCCTCCAAATTCCCCCTCTCTCTTCTACCTCCTCATTTCCCCCTGCATGATGGGCATGCATCTCTGCATCCCTCTTCCTCACTTATAGCGTCTCCCCCCTATTCGTTGATGCAATGTATGGCTTTTGAAAATAATTGTTTAGAGGAATTATCATTTATGTCACTCATTTTTGTAACTGCAAGTGTATCTGCTAGCAGGGGCCAGTGCGTACAAATCTTCTCCAGAGAAACTAGTGAAGAATTGGTTTCTGTCAAAATGGCTGCCATCTCCCATTGCCTTCAGTGAGAGGACTGGGAAGATATCTGCCTGAAGTTAGCATGCTTTCTTTAAAAATGACCCCTATATTGTTTGTTCTGAGTGTGAAATCTGCAGCTATTTTTGTTAAAAGCAGCCTTTTGCCCGAAATCTATTGAGGTCAATGGGCGATAGATGTCCTTATTAAAATGTCCACCTAAATGTGGGCAAATTCTGACCTTACTATAATTGGCTATGTCTGCATTACGGGGTATCCTGGAAAAACTCTGCTGCGTCCAAGGAACACGTCTGCTCTTCCGCTTTTTTTTATGGAAGAGCAGACGCATTCTTTTGGAAGCCGTGTCTTTCGCCTCCCACGAAGAAGAAGGACTCTCTTGTAGTCAGGCCAAATTTCCGAAAAAGCCTGAAAAAACTGTCCGTTGCGTACCTTTTTCTGATAGATCATTGTAGTATAGACAGAGCCATTGAGAACAATGGAAGAGGGCAGCCAATTTGAAATGGGACAGTTGTATGTTGAAAATTATTAGACAGCCTTTGCTGAAGAAGAAAATGTCAAGTATGAAGAACAATGGATAAAAAAATAAGCATTGACACTGAAACAAAACAAATGTAGCTTATGTACAAGGTTTCAGTATTGACAACTCAGTCATTGAAAAATATGAGTCTGTTCTATTCAATATCTTCATCAATGATTTAGACGATTGGCGTAGAGAGTAAGATTATTAAGTTTGCAGATGATACCAAGCTAGGAGGGATTTCAAGTGCTTTGGAGGATAGGGTCACAATTCAAAATGATCTGGACAAACCAGAGAAATGATATGAAGTAAACAGGATGAAGTTTAATAAGGACAAATGTAAAGTACTCCAATTAGGAAGGAACAATCAGTTTCACACATACAGAATGGGAAGTGACTATTTAGGAAGGAATACTGCAGAAAGGGATTTAGGGATTATAGTGGACCACAAGTTAAACATGAGTCAACAGTGTGCCACTGTTGCAAAAAAAAGCAAACATGATTGTGGGACGCATTAACGGGAGTGTTGTGAGCAAGACATAAGTCGTTCTTCTGTTCTACTCTGCACTGATTAGGCCTCAATTGGAGTATTGTGTCCAGTTCTGGGCACCACATTTCAAGAAACGTGTGGAGAAATTGGAGACGGTCCAGAGAAGAGCAACAAGAATGATTAAAGGTCTAGAAAACATGACCTATGAGGGAAGACTGAAAGATATGGGCTTGTTTAATTTAGAAAAGAGAAGACTGAGAGGGGACATGATAGCGATTTTCACGTATCTAAAAGGGTATCATAGGAAGTAGGGAGAAAATTGTTCTCCTTGGCCTCTGATGACAAGAAGGAATGGGCTTAAACTGCAGCAAGGAAGATTTAGGTTGGACATTAGGAAAAACTTCCTAACTGTCAGGTTGGTTAAATGCTGGAATAAAGTGCTTATAGGGGTTGTGGAATCTTCATCACTGGAGATATTTAAGAGCAGGTTAGACAGACACCTGTCAGGGATGAGCTGGACACTGCTTCGTCTTGCAGTAAGGTCAGGCTACTGTACTTGATGATCTCTCGAGGTCCCTTCCATTTCTATGATTCTATGAGTCAACCTCCCCAAACTAAGAAATTGTCCTAAAATCCATGAGTTTTTTTTTTAAATAATTCATTTTGGATTCTTTGTATTTGCCTTCTAGTTTCTGAATTTTTAGGGTACACTTCGGTCACATTTTCATGATATTCTCCACAGAGAAGAGGAAGAAATGCTGGTCACGGCATGGAAGAAGGATTAGAAACATGAGGGTTAGAAACTGACTTTTATCTTTACATGAAAGCTGTGGTTCTGGCATGAATCACATGAATCCTGAAGCTCCTAAAGTCTGTTAGAGAGAAGAATCTACTGCAAATGTTCTGAGGAGAAAAAATGTCTTCTTTTTGACAAGCCTCTCTATCAGTTACCTTGTACTCTATATCTGCAAAGGTCTAGAGGCTTCATTTTAAAATCTTTGAATGGAAGCTTAGGTCTCAAGCAGTTATTTGATGTGTTATGATAGGTACTCTAGAATCTGTGTTCCCTGGTGATGTTACTAAATCAAGTGTTAATAGCTCTTGTAATCAGATTTTAATCAACTATATTTTGGTCCTGGGTATTAGATCTCAGTTAGGGGAGTCAGTGAAACTATCTTTATTTCTCTCCTATGTTTATTTGCTGCAATATAGTGCGGGGGGAGGAGGGAGAGACTTTTGGAGTGCTGTTTCAGACCTCTATATTTTAGGAAGTCAGAGCTGAGGAAACTTAGTTCAACTTCAAGTTTTTCAGTTTAACTTTGACCCAGATAAAATATATCAAGTTTGGGACCAATGAAATTTAATTTTTAATTTTCTTTTTGTTAGTTTTAGCTTCTAATACATTTAACGTTGGAAAGTATTCTTTTTTACTTTTGCATTTTTATGTATCTAAATTAAGTATGTTAATTGATTTTTTATTTATATGCATGCTCCTCCCTAGGAAAGCAAGACACCTGCCTTTCTGACATGAATAAAAAAGCCTAACTGTGCTACAGACATGTTTCCATTTTGGCTACTCAGATCAAGAGGGAGTGTATTGTATGATGTGATAGTTGTTTTCATGAGTCTGGTCAGATGCCATCATCTCCAAGCTCACACAGCCAGAGATAGAGGCCATTGCATTAGATCACATCATTGAAGAAAGAAATGGATTGACATTAGGTGCTAAATAATTTTAATTTCTAAATTAATGAACCAATCTATTTGTAAGTTTTCAGAAAACTCCCTCTGTATCAAAGCATGAAAGACTATAATTTTGATGAGGATACACTCTATTCTTCATATTTAAGAAAGTAGAGAGTAGAGGTGGTCTTGATTTTGAAGCAAAACTCAGCTCAACTTTAACTATGGAACTTTAAGCTATTATATGTCTACTATAAATTACCAGATTCAGACATAACATAGCTCCAGGATGCACATATTTAGAAGCTATAATGTATTTAACCAAGTGTCATTGAGTGATAAGGCGAAGGGACAGTTCTAAGATCTATACTTACACAAAGTCAATAAATGCTTGTGCAGTCCAAAAAAGTGACAGACATATTGTATAAAGAGGATTTCTTGGACATGTTCTGTCAATATAAATACATTCTGTCGACATACATGGGCCTTGTCATACTGCCTTTTCATAATTGTAGTCTCAAGAGCTTTAATTATCTTTTTAAACCATCAGTATTTACATTTGGTTTGTCTCATCGTCTTCGTTGCTAATGTGTCACAGGTTTTTTTTTCTCATGTTGGGGTGACAACTGGTCACTCATCATTAATAAAATGACAAGTCTCCTATTCATGCTGCACTCACAATAGGCTGGAGAAAGTTAGACTTTGAGAGATCAAATTCCCTCTGTGGTTTTCCTACAGAGTGTACACTTCAACAGAAAACAGTTACACATCGGCACTTTTCTCCTGTAAGGCACAATTATTTCCAAGGCACAATTATTTTTTACATATTTGTATGGTTTTGAGAAACCGTCTGTGATTCTGAGAATTCTGTAGTGAAATATTCCCTTACAAATAATACTAGTAAATGTATTTAATCTTTGCATTCAAGAAATTAGGAAAATAGAATGTTTCTGTGATTTAGAGCAAACTTCTGGTTAGCGCCACATGTTTATAAAAGAAATTTTCTAACATATTTTGCAGACATCCAGGCTGCTTGTTTCTATCTCAACTCAATGGAATGGAACTGAAAAATAGTATATCAGTAATGTAGAGAAAGGAAAACTTGGGTAGGTTATCCAGTCCATCCTGCCACAAACAGGACTCACTCACATCTTTTATTTCCTAATATTCCCAGCTAGTTTTGAAAGCCCTACATTTCTTCTAATCTAGGGTTTGATCTTCTTATGACATGCTCAGCACCTTTCACTCCCTTAGAAGTCAGTGGGAGTTGAAGGACTCAGGACTGAGCCCTAAGGCCAGTGTAAATGAATCAAGTACAGCCTCTGTTTATGCTTTCCTGATCTCTTTCACACTACAGGTTGGACCTTTTTCGTCCAGCACCCTCGGGACCTGAGGTGACCCAGACTAGGGAAGGTCAGTGCTCCCCTTCTGGCTGCCCCACTCCTGGGCTCCTCTCCTGGGGACTCCTTGCCCTGCTGTTGGCCCCCCTAACACTGGCCCAGCAGGGCTCCCCCCACCCTACTGCCTGCCCACTGCCCCAAGGTCTCCTGGGGTTCCCCACAAGGACTGCTTGGCTACTGCTGGCCCCACTGCCATGGGTGTTCCCTGGGATTCCCAGCTGGGGCCACCTGGTCGTTTCTGACCCTGCTGCTGCCTGGGTTTCTGCAGCCAGGGCATATGGCCACCCCACTGCTAGAGCCATCCCACTGCCACTGGGGATTCTGGTTGCCTGCCTTTGCCAGCCCTGCTTCAGCTGGGGGGTTCCCCGGCAGAAGCTGCCCAATCACCCCAACCTCACTGCCACTGGGAGTTTGCTGGGATTCCTGGCTGGGGCTGTCCATCCGCCAACATCTCCACTGCACCCGGGGGTTCTCTGGCTGGGGCTAAGGCTCCCCATATTCTGCCTGGCCCAGCTGGGGCTCCCCAGCTCATGTGTTGCTCCTGCCTCTGGGGCTCTTTGGTCTAGCAGGGTCCGTGGCCCTGCTGGATCACAGATGTTGCTGAACCAGAGAGTCCCAGATTTGGGAGGTTCAGTCTGTAGTGAATTCTTTGTCCTATGTGATTTCAGTGGGAACTGTGGGGCTTAGTGTATGCTGAGTGCTTAACTGATGTTCTAGAAATGCTAAAGTAGTGGTTACAATTAACTTGAAAACACAGTCATACATATGTGAGGTGGACTTTGGCTTTTCTAGAAGATGAGTCCTGAAAACAAACAATGAGAATAACACTATGAACATGTGTGTGAGTCCATATTTCCTGCAGACCTCTGTCACGTGCTTAAATCAATGGCAATCATAAGCCTGAGAAATATGGGCCTGATCCAAAGCTTATTAACTCAAAGGGAAGTCTTCCTGTAACTTCAGTGAACTTTGGAGCAAGCCCTAAGTTAATATGAAACCATGAAAAATACAGCCCCAAATTCCATTTTTTAGCATTTGGAAACATAGGGCCATGATTCTACATGGTTGTGAATCCTTCCTGGAGGATGGTGATCAGTCTGAAATCCATAGAAGTGTTTGTCATCTTGAAAGACCGAGCTCTTAAGCACACATTTAGTCTTTACATGTAAAATTATAAAAGCGCCTAAGTTTTAGGAGGCTAAGGGCTTACCTTTTTCTGAGACTTATGGCGAACAACAAATTAGACTGTGAATCTACAGCTTATTACAGACTAACTGGCAATGTGAAGCATGCACAAAAATTTCCCTTCAGCTATTGCCAATGTCAGAGTGCACGACAGAAACTTTAGTGCTTGGTAGCAAGGTCCTCATGGCCAGTTAGCCTATGGCAGGAGAACGGGCACAGATTGACATCCTGGTTTGCCGTGCACTAGATCTCCATAAAGACAAACCCTATGCTCCACTTTCAAAAGGAATGAGGCACTTAACTCTCATTGTCTTTCAGTGAGACTGAGGCTATGTCTATATGGCCTTGCAGGTCTGACCACAAGGGTTCAATTGCAGTCTTTACTAGCATGGTGTGGTGTAACTCCCCCATATGGACACTGCAAGCATGAACTAAAAGATACCTAGTTCACATTAATGCAGTCCTCTACCCCAGTGGTTTTCAAACTTTTTTTCTCATGGCCCAATTGAAGAAAATTGTTGCCTGTGACCCAACATAATTTGACTAAAGTGAGGGCTCTGACATGGGGCTGAGGATGAGTGCTTTGACATGCAGGGATCAGGGCTGGGCTTAACTTGAGCAGCTCCTGACACCATAGACTGTGCTGCACCCCAGAAGCAGCCAGTACCAGGTTCCTATCCAGTGGGAGAACAGAGCTAGTGCTCAGGGCAGGGGTAGTTTGCAGAGCCCTGTGTGCTCTTCCTCTTATAACCGCCCCCCTTCCACCACCACCACCTAAGAGCTGGACCTGCTGCTGGTCACTGGCCACTTCTGGAGTGCAGCGTAGTCTGCAGTGTGAGGACAAGCCCATAGCCTGTCTTAGCAACCCCCACCTGATCCACTTATAGCAACGAGACCCAGTGCCTGACATTCTGAGATCCAGTCCTGGGCTGCAACCCATAGTTTGAAAACTACTGCTCTATACCATTTAGACTGTGCTCACAATGCCTACATGGAGTATTTATAGCACAGCATACCAGTTTGTGCTGAAGTTCAGTTTCCCCATCATCAGAATTGTGGACTGTGTCAACAAGCCCTTAGTCTCCTATTTGCCTTCGTTGCTTTTGAAAATGGCACTTAAATTGCTGCACATTTGAAAATTGTGTCCTCCTTGAATGACTACCGTAGTTCTGTGGATGTGTCTTCGATATGAAGAGGAGAGGTATGCTGAGGAAATATACCACTCCTAACCAATGGGACCAATTTGAATGAAGATCAGTCATAAAACTTAACAAATGTTAGAGACATTTACAGCTCTCTGCAGATATAATGGCACCTATATCAAATATTTATATTAAATTGCAAATTTTATGTACCATAATGCTATGCACAATAAATTAGCAATGCCCTTATCAATCTCATGCTGAATATGGAGACGCACTAGAAAAATCATGTTTATTGTTAAGGATAAATAAAGTAAAACACTTTATTGCTCTGTGACAAAAGGTTATAAAATATCTTACAATAATAGAGCACATGCCTTAGTTCAGAAGAGCAGAGAGATTGTCTGATTATGGAAAAGGCCTAAAATTCAAGTAGGGGGGAAAGATTAGGTTCAAAGGTATTATTTGGTATTAAATCTTAACTTATTCCAAAGATAGAGCAATAAAAGCTTTAAGGAAATAAATTCCCATCACAGAAAAAGTTTCTTTTGAAGGTAGGCACTGTTTCTGTAGAAGTAAATGACGGATTCCGTGGAAAACAGTAGGATTTGGCCTTCTATAGGAGTTCTATTTTGTTTTCTCAAATCTGAAAATGATAAAACTCGCTTTCTTTCTGCCTTTCTCTGTGAGGTCATGACTAGGGACATACCTTTACTATTAGAAAAAGCGAACTAATCATCAAAGTAACCTACATTTATGTAGCGCTTTTCATCGTGAAGGATCACAGAGAGCGCTGCAACCATGTAAGAAATGTAAGAAAAACCCTGGAAGAAATTGTCCAGACTGCCTTTAAGCAATATGGCTATCCCTGAAACAAGTGAAGGGATGCTGGCAACAGAATAGTAAGAGAAGTGTCTTGCTGGTGCATGACAAGATAGCTTAGTATGAGCAGGGAGTGAATCTGTTGGGCTGCACAGCGCCTTCTCTCCAAAGCAGAATAGTGGAAGCCCTCCGCTTCAGATGCATTATAACTTTGTGGTCAAGGCACTGGGTTGGGACTCTGGGACTCTAGCTTCTATTCCTATCTCTGTTGAAGATTTCCTATATGACATTGGACTTCAACCTAACACAAATGAAGCCCTGATCTCATTCAGGGTTTCCAGGCACTGTTGTAATACAAATAGTAATAAAAAGATGCTTGCATTCATTGAGACTAACTGTATCTTTGTAGACTTAATAAATATCGCATTTATTAGCTAATGGAAAACAAGCTCTTTTCCTCTAAAATTGAATTTTATAAGTTTACAATGCAGATAAGAGGCATCTGCTTCTTTTCTTTTGGAACAAATTATCGAATACGACAGATGTGAGTAAATATGGGTGCACTTAATTTTTATAACCTTTTAAACATGTAGTAATTTCTACCCTCCCCCCTAAAGTATGAATATTGTTCTTCAAAAATAATAAATATTTCAATAGTGTAAAGAATAACCAACACTGGAACACACATGAGACGAAAGATGTTCTGGACACAAATGCATGACCTTGACACAAACATAAAAAGTGAAGCATGTGATTGTATTTCCAAGTTGATCCTGGGTAGACTTTCATTCCAGGTAGTAGAGCCCTGATTTCAAAAAACATCATTTAGCACACCATTCCTATTTAGCAAAGCACCTAAACAAGTGTTTAAAGTTAAGCAAATATTTATGTCCTATTTACTTTAATTGGAGTTAAGCATATATTTAAGTGTTGTGCTAAATCAGGGCCTAAGCAAATCAGATTAAAACTTTACTAGGTAAGGGGTGAGTTCCAGTCAACCAGTTTTCCCTCTTGTATGTCTATATTGCACCTGTAGCTTGAAATAGTAGCTTATTTCGAGTCAATTTTGAAATAGCTTATTTCATAGCCCAAATTACAAAATAACCCACTATTCTGAAATGTCCCTTACTCCTCATGGAATGAAGTTTACAGGGATGTCGGAATAGCGAGCCCATTATATTTCGAAATAACAAGCTTGCTGTTAAGACGTGGGATAGCTATTTCGGGATACCTCTGCTATCCTGAAATAGTGCTGCAATGTAGACATAGATTAATTCTCTTCTTTAATTATTTCACCTCACTTTGCCAGTTTCTTAAATCCCTCTCCATTCCCTTGCTATTGTTAACTGTATCTCACTATTCTTTTCACAGTCAAAAATAATTTAAGCTGTTCTGAAACAATGATTACAGTTACATATAAGCAATCAACATATTTGTAAGCCAGAGGGCAGAAGACAGAGATGAAGGCAGAAGGCAGATAGAGATGGAACTGTATGTTATCTCTACAGAGGATAAAGGGGAAATGCCAGTTCTAGATAGTCTCATTTATGTGAATTATAATATTGGTTAACCAATACTTTAATTGAAATTTATATTTTGTGTAAATGATAATACATTATTATTATTGTATTCGTGAAAGGGCATGGAAGTTGTGCAGGATATGAATGGTTTACCCTGAATGTTTGGGTAGTGGATCTTGGTATGGCACTGAGACTCACAGGGTCATGAAAAGACTTCAGTCCTATGCCTTATCCTTACTCCAAGGATCAGATGGAGTTAATACAACCAAGTCCATCTACTGGAGCTAGCCTAGCTGAAATGAGTGCAGTGTAAGAATTACCAGCCTGTGAAACAACACTTGAGCTACAGAGAGTGATTTGATTAACATCATAGAATGTTTGAATTACCAAGAATGATTGCACCAGCAGCTGATGAGTTGTAATTCCATCTTCTGCACCCCCACTGCATTATTAGTTCCCATGTTAGCAACTCTGGAGCTTCAACCATCCTATTGCTGAACCAGCTACTTCAAATACAAAACGCCATTTAACTCAAGCTAGAGATTCTTATATGTGGAAGCGGTGAGGAGTCCTGTGGCACCTTATAGACTAACTGAAGTGTTGGAGCATAAGCTTTCATGGGCAAAGATCCACTTCGTCAGATGCATATAATAGAAATTTCCAGAGGCAGGTATAAATATGCAGGCCAGAATCAGGCTGGAGATGATGAGGTGGATCCAATCAGGGAGGATGAGGCCCACTTCTAGAAGCTGAACTGGAGGTATGAATTCCAAGAGAGGAGAAGCTGCTTTTGTAGTTAGCGAGCCATTCACAGTCTTTGTTTAATCCAGAGTTGATTGTGTCAAACTTGAAGATGAACTGTAGCTAAGCAGTTTCTCTTTGAAGTCTGGTACTGAAGTTTTTTTGCTGCAGGATGGCTACCTTTAGATCTGCAATAGTGTGTCCAGGAAGATTGAAATGTTCCCCTACAGGTTTTTGTACGTTGCCATTACTAATATCTGATTTGTGTCCATTGATTCTTTTACGTAGGGACTGTCCAGTTTGGCCGATGTATATAGCAGTGGGGCATTGTTGGCACATGATGGCATATATTACATTAGTAGATGTGCAGGAGAATGAACCAGTGGCAGTATGGCTGATCTGGTTAGGTCCTGTGATGGTGTTGCTGGTGTATATATGTGGGCAGAGTTGGCACCGAAGTTTGTTGCATGGATTGTTTCCTGAGTTAGAGTTATTATGGTGCGGTGTGTAGTTGCTGGTGAGAATATGCTTCAGGTTCGCGGGTTGTCTGTGGGCAAGGACTGGCCTGCCTCCCAAGGCCATCACCACTGGCCATCACCTACAGTCCTCAGCTAAAACCTCTCCAATGCATCATTAGTGATCTACAACCCATCCTGGACAATGATCCCTCGCTTTCACAGGCTTTGGGAGGCAGGCTTTGGGCACATCCCCTGTTGTGCCAGTCAGAGGTTTAGGGACACCTGGACAAGTTAGGGGTTGTGTCCCTAACTATCTTGGCTAATTGCCATTGATGGATCTATCCTCTATTTGTGGTGAGTTCTGAACCTCCATGAACTGGACAACTATGATTTGGAACTGTGGAGCTGACCAAATTCCTGGTGAGTTGATTTGGGTTGCTCATTTTTTCCCCATGTAAACACGAGGAAAACTTTTGTGTTTCTTTTTACTGTTTTTTTCCATTTCCTCTGTTTAAATATAATTTTATTTACCATGTTTCTTAATGGATTGTGAGTGCTTATGAATGTGGAAGACCCACTTGTAAGGTGACCAATGTAGCTTTTTTTTTATTATTGAAAATGAAACCACAATATAACAGAGGTTTGGGTGGTGAAGGGCCAAGCCATCATTTTTGTAAAAAAGCTCTCCTGGTTTGACTGAACTCAAGCTCTTGTTTTTGCCATTGGCGTGTGGCAGTATGGTTATGTACACATATACCCATAACACTGAAAAACCACTACAACCATACCTCTCTCTTGTCAATCCTCACACATTAAACAGGATTGGATTATGTGAGTGCTTGGATTGGAGGCTACCAAAGGAACACCAGAGATGCAGGAATAGCATTAGGGGTTTCAATATGTGGCTTTCTTTTGATTCAATAATGAACCATTCCATAGATAGTGGGCACAATTCTGCTAGGAATGCCCTCTTTCCGAAAGGATAAAGAGCTGAGCTTCTTAGTTCCATGATAGATCTTCTAGGTCTCTGATTGATTTGGCCTGTGCATATGGTGAACCATGGTGCCACTTTCAGTTGGGTATCAAGGACAGCATGGGTCTGATATAAGATCTGAAATTCTAATTTACTAGTAGGTGAGGCCCATTGTTGACCAGGCAAAGTAATTTTGTGTATATTACACTTATAGGAAAGATCCCAGAAATTAAATAAATGTAATAGAATTTTTTATTAATGTGCTTGCAAAAGGGAAGTAAAATAACAGTTTGAAATTTGTAAGATTTCAACTTCAAACATTATTCATTTTATTAAATAATTAACATGCATAGTAAATTTGAATCAGAAACTCCTAAAGCTTTCATTACTCTTTCTATAACTAATTTGAATTAGTATATGATTTGTAACAGTAAAAATTTTCTTTGCACTAAAATGAATAGAAGGTTCAATTTTAATTTTGCTAGCAAATATTTTTATGAACTCTAATACAACCATGATGACATTTTTCCAATGAAAACTAAAATAATTATTTAAACCTTTCACCCAGCATATTCCGGTGTAAAAAGTAGTGCAATCAGTTAATTTAAGTGACAGGATTGTTTATGCAAAATTTGGTATCTGTAGGTAATCACGAAGTATGGTTTTATTTTACACAAGAAATCCACAAACAAACTCTTCAAAATATATAATAGATCTCCACAGATATAAATCTATATGGATAAAATCACTATTTGTTATACTTAGGGATAAATAAGGGAGTTTTTTTTTTATTTTATTCGGTTTTCATAGAAGTTCAAGGGCTATAGGTCTACCCCAATCTGTAGGGCTTTTAAGAACCTTTTGTTTCAACCTGCCAACCAGTGACATGTTAATAGTAACTAGAACTCAGAGCTTGACTCAAAAAATCTCCAGGCCTGGGGGTCCAGTTTGTTTCCCAGCTTCTAATTACAGGCAGTCCCCGGGTTACGTACAAGATAGGGACTGTAGGTTTGTTCTTAAGTTGAATCTGTATGTAAGTCGGAACTGGCGTCCAGATTCAGCCGCTGCTGAAACTGACCGCCAGTTCTGATTTACATACAGAATCAACTTAAGAACCCCAGGCGTCCCCAAGTCAGCTGCTGCTGAAACTGATCAGCAGCTGATTCCAGGAAGCCCGGGGCAGAGCAACTCTGCCTCGGGCTTCCTGTAGTCAGCGCTGGTCAGTTTCAGCAGAAGCTGACTTAGGGACGCCTGGGGCAGAGCAGCTGGGGTGCTGATGGGTTGCTCCAGTAGCGCCGCTCCTCGGTGCTACTGGACCAACCCAGCAGCACCCCATCTGCTCTGCCCCAGGCGTCCTGATTCAGCCGCTGCTGAAACTGACCAGCAGTGGCTGAATCAGGACCTGGGGCAGAGCAGCTGGGGTGCTGCCGGGTTGGTCCAGTAGTGCCCAGAGCGGTGCTGCAGGACCAATCGGCAGCGCCCCAGCTGCTCTGCCCCAGGGTCCAAAACAAAAGCCTGGTCTGCTGGGGGGGGGGGCACACTAGCTGCGCCCCCCCCCCCCAGCAGACCAGGGACACGGGAAGCAGAGCCGCAGCGGAGACGGAGGGGGGACAGGATAGAGGTCTCTAAAAGCAGGAGTTGGGTGGAGAGGGTGCATCCAGAAAAGTTCTTCATTAGTTCCCATAAAGAAGGACTAGAGGACACCAAAGGAAAGGAATGGGTAGCAGGCTTCAAACTAGTAACAGAAAGTTGTTCTTCACAAAGCAAAGAGTCAACCTGTGGAACTCCTTGCTGCAGGAGGCTGTGAAGGCTAGAACTAGAACAGAGTTTAAAGGGAAGTGAGATCAAGTCATGGAGGTTGGGTCCATGGAGTGCTATTAGCCAGGTGGTAGGAGTGGTGTCCCTGCCCAAGGTTTGTGGAAGGCTGGAGAGGGATGGCACGAGACAAATGGCTTGGTCACTGTCTTCGGTCCATCCCCTCCAGGGTCCCTAGGGTTGGCCGCTGTCGGCAGACAGGCTACTGGGCTAGATGGACCTTTGGTCTGACCCAGGATGGCCTTTGTAAGCTCAGGGCTCAGGGTCGGGGGTCTCAGTGGACATCCTTGATTCTCTTGCACACCTGCTCCTGGGTGGCCAGGCTAGCAGCTCTCCTGCCCTAGCCGGCCACTTTCCTGTGCCTAGTGCGGAGGTCGTGGATGAGGTCCACGATGTCCGCACTAGCCCAGGTGGGTGCCCGCCTCTTGCAGTCCCGGGCAAGCTCCCGGGAGCCGCCAGCCTGGTCCCGGGAAGAGGGGGAGGGCTGGGGCGCATAGGGTGGGTGGCTCGATCCGTGCCAGGTGCAGGGTCTGCTGGCTGGGTGCTGGCAGGCTTGCACCTGGCACGGGCACCGTAGCCAGCCCGTGCCCCTTTAAGAGGTCCGGGGCCGGGAGGGGGGCAGACGAGTTTCCCTGGTGCTGGCCAGAATGGCCACCAGGGAACCCTGGGGAGGACTAGCCTCCCACTAGTTCGAATTAAGGGTCTACACAGCCCTTAATTCGAACTAGTAAATTCGAACTAGGCTTAATCCTCGTGGAATGAGGATTACCTAGTTCGAACTAAGCGCTCCGTTAGTTCGAATTAAATTTGAACTAATGGAGCGCTAGTGTAGCGCCTATGAAAGTTAGTTCGAACTAACGTCTGTTAATTCGAACTAACTTTGTAGTGTAGACATACCCAGATTTATGGAGCATAACCTTTCATGGGCAAAGACATGCATCTGATGAAGTGGGTCTTTACCCACGAAAGCTTATGCTCCAATAAATCTGCTAGTCTATAAGGTGCCACAGTACCTGTCTTTAGTTTTTGCAGATTCAGACTAACACGGCTACCTGTCAGCCGATGGCCGGGGCAGTGAGTGGTGTGTGTGAGTACTGTTATACACCCGAGTCTTTAACTGCTAGGACACAAAGTCCCTTCGCAGTGGGCAGCCTGTGAAGACTGACGGGTGCCCCAAGGGTCTGTCCCATGGAGGCGACAGGACCCAAACGCCCAGCTCTGCCTGCGTCTGCCCCTTTGACTGGCTGAAGTTCTTTTAATTGTGTCTGGTTCTGTTGCAGCAACAGAAAGAGTCAGGTTAAAACTTAAAGTTACAGGTTTATTAAAGAAACTTATAAAGCATATGGTTACAATGGCTATTGTTCTACTTCTTAACTGCTAGCAAATACAGATCTTAAAAATTGTTACAAAGGAAAAGGAAGATAGAAAATAACGGTACCAAGTGACAGCTTAATCTTTAAAGAGCTCTAGTCTATGTATGCACTAAAACAAAAGGACACATACTGGTACAATTTTTACCCCTTTCTGCATCTCTTGATTCCATCGTGTCAGGCCAGATTGGTCATTCAATTCCTTGGAAAGAGAAACACGAGGCTGGGCGTCCCTGTGTGGACCTCGGAGGCAATTACCTAGCCCGACCAGCAGCTAGATGGTAGATTGACGCTCAAAGTGAGTGTGCTGCTGGGCCCATCTTTATACCCGTGGGGTCACATATTCTCTTTTTTATCTATGGTGCTAAATTGTGCTGGTTTGTCTTTGTGACGCCAGTTCTTACAAGGGAGTTGTGAACGTAATTTACACTTGTAATAGAGATAGCTAAATTGGGAGTACTGGACATTCTTTACTCAGCGGGAGATTCCTCTGGCGGGACGGTTGTGTGATTGTATCAACACAGGTGCCAGCCAAGGGCAGTTTTCTGCAGCCTCTTGGTCAACGGTTAGCTTGGTCACCCTCTTATCTATGTTTATAGTTGTCCAGGGTCATGATGAGCCAGCATATCCGGGCCTCTGTCAAGGCATCAAAGACTATGCTGATTTTATTGCTTTCTGTGCCCTGTCTGCTCTGAGGCATCTTGGAGGGGCAAGCAAGATGGATGTGATGGGGGGGGGGCTCTGTCTGGCTACACTACCCCTCTGACCTTCTAGCATTCAATTTAGCTGGTCTAATATACTCTGCAAGGAGTAAGGGAAGCCGACAGAGACATGTGCTTCCATTAGCCTTCTGCTGTGTTGACACCGCCACAGCTCAGTTTAACATAAGTGAACTCCAGCTACACGTTTTGCATAGCTGGAGTTGCCTATCTTAAGCTGACCTGCCTGGACTAGTATAGCACATAGAGAGCCATTCAGGGCATAGACACTAAAGCTTTAGTGTCCATGCCCTGAATGACCTTAGTGTCCATGCCTTGAATGGCTCTCTATGTGCCCAAGTAGTGCTTCCCAGGCCTACACTGTTATTTTTAGCAGTGTAGTGTCTTTCTGTAGTTGGAACCTTTCTCCACTCAGAGATAGGCTCCTGGAGTAAGAAAAGGCTCTGACAGAGGAGGAAATGGGGAAAGGCTCTGGCAGTTTGTTATTGTTTCAGAGCATGTCGACGCTACAGAGTTTTTTCAGAAAAAAGGCCGTTTTTCTGAAAAAAAACTTCACTTTTATGTCCACACTGCAATTGCGTTCTTTCAAAAGAAAATTGAAAGAACAGAGGGGGTTTTCTGACATCAGTAAACCTCTTTCTGCAAGGAAGAAGCCTTTTTCCGAAAAAGCTTGTTAGAAAAAAGGAGTGCGTGGCTGGGGAAGAGTGAGTTCTTTTGCAAGAAGAGGAAAGAGGAAAAAGCACAGGTGGCCACTCCACCCATAGTAATCAGAGCTTAAATGCAAGATAGCATCCATTCAGTGTGGATGCTATCTTTCAATAAAGCAGATCACTTTTTTGATGCTCTTTTGCTGTGTAGACACGTTCTTTTGGAAGAAGTTTTTTCGGAAGATCTCTTCTGGAAAAGCTTCTTCCAAAAGAAGCCTGCAGTCTAGACATAGCCTCAGTCTTTCCTCACTACAGGGCTCTGCGGGATATTTCCCTACTGCCTCCCACCAGCTCCAGAGCCTTTCACTGTGGCACGTAACGGTGTGTACCTGACATGCCACTATCAGTGTGGACGAGATTCTACACTGCTGCAGAGCGGGAAAATAGACTTGGAGACGTGTGCTCTTAGAACTTCAATTCCAGGAGCAGGGATCATGAATCTGCAGCAGCCGTTCCGACCAGTTCAGGAGTAGTGTTGCTCTGTGGTTGTAAGGCACAACAAGTCCTCTTCAGCCAAAAGCAAAATCACTATACCACAGGGCTTTGTGCTGGTAGTGAGGGTGGTGAATAATGAGAAAATGAAGGGTTACCATCTGATCTTACAGATTCCCTCTCTTTAGACATGAGATACTATCTTAAATAAAATATCTTAAATATTAATAACATTGTACAAAGTATTGAAAATCACAAAGAAAATATTTTATTAGTATCCTTATGTGCCTATGACCTAGAGAGATAATTAATTTGAAACCTAATAGCCTACCTTATACTGTACAACTTCCAAATCCTGATATAGCAGAATTATATTATACCTATAATATTGTTAATAATGTAAAATATAATAAAATGCCAAACAACATTATGGAAAACAGGAAAAGTAGATAATTATCAATATTATAATATCCTAAGTACCAGAACAAATGGCTTAAATGCTACATGGACAAATGAAACTCTGATGATCCAGTAATTTCTTCATCTGAGAATGATTACACTATTGGAAAAAGTGGACAGAATTTTTGTCTTGACTAAAAAATAGGCTTTTGAGAAAATTAGAAGTGCAATACAGTAGATTTTTCTCACTTAAAATATAATTTAAATGATTAGAAAGCACTGTACTTTTTTTCAGATCAAGGATACTTGATTGTCCTTATCATTTGTACTTTTTCTGCATCTCTGCCTATATTACCTCCTTACCACTTAACTAGCTAATCAATCACTAGCCTTTTCTTACATTTTAAGAACATCTTCATTTAGTAGGAAAGGTGGCAACATGTCCTTATTTTGAGTCGCCTTTGGTCATGCTATCATGTGGTCCCTAAGGCTATGTCTAGACCGCAAGCCTCTTTCGAAAGAGAGCGTCTAGACTGTACACGGAACTTTCGAAAAAGCAAGCCGCTTTTTCGAAAGAAAGCAGCAAGTGAGTCTGGATGCTCTCTTTCTAAAAAGCCCTGTTTGCTTTCAAGAATGCCTTTTTTCGAAAGAGCACTTTCGAAAAAAGGCGTTCTTCCTCGTGGAATTAGGTTTACCACCGTCGAAAGAAAAGCCGCATTCTTTCGATTTAATTTCAAAAGAACGCAGCTGCAGTCTAGACGCAGGTGAAGTTTTTTCGAAAAAAGGCTACTTTTTTCGAAAAAACCCCTGAGTCTGGACACAGCCTAAAAGCTTACAATAAAGATATTACATATTTTAATTCAACAGGCATTTGAAGGTTTATATGAGTAATAGGTATTAATTACTCACTTTTTTAGGATTAAGATTGCCTGTAATTGTAGAAATCTTCTAGAAAGGGAAAAAAGTAATTAAAAAGAATGAACCGAAAATATATGTTGTAGCAGTCTGCACAGGCCATTCATGCCTCTAGTGGATCATTGCTTTAATTACATCTGAACTAGTACAGGCTCAAAGAAAAGCACAGAAATGCTTGCCACAAAGTGCTTCTTAAAAACCAGCCATTCCTGGCTTAGCCTGCCAGTTCATTATCATACCATTGAGTGAGACACATGCTATGAGTCAAGTAGCTCAAAAGACACAAAGAAATCTCAATTTTTCAACAGCCTCATATGCTTATTTATTTCTTTTTTCTAAGGACAGAATTAGTTGTGTGCTACCTCCCAATTCCTGCAGCCTCACTAAAATCACTGAAATCATTGCCCTGCATGTCTACAAAAGAAAGGTGGAAATTCTTGATTAATCAGGATCAAAAGACTATGGAGAAGACATCGACTGAGCTATGAAGGAGCATGGATGAGTTTGTATGTAAGACACTGCATAGGGATTCATAAAATGAAGGTTTTATATCCAGCTGTGGCACAGAGTTTCTTTGTCACTGTGACTTGTGGGCAAGTCACTTAATCTCTTTCTCATTCTCCATTCTCTTCTGACAATAATTCTCTCTCCCACAATGAAATGGGGGCTGTGGCTTGCTCATCAAAAAGAATGGTTTTGCTTTCTAGAGGGTTTGTCTCTCCCACCTTTTGCTCTGATCACACTTTGGCACTTCAAATGCAGAAGGGGAGGGGGGCAGGTGAGACTACAATAGACTTTAAAATACACTACCACTAAAAGCTTCGGTTTAAAAATTTCCCATGATCACAAATTCCCTGACCTAGCATGGTACACTACCACCACCCAAATGCAACCCTCCCCTTTGACAACTCAGGAAGGTGCACTTGCAAATTTCTTCCTGTGGGTTACTTCCAAGCTCTCTAATCCTCCCTCAGGAGACAATTTGAAAAATCACCTGTAATTTCTTAATAGCTGACCTTTCAGTCTCAGACACATGCACACAGAACCTTTTGCCTTCTAGGACACAGGAATCAGATCATAATCTTAAAAGGGTGATTTTATTAACAAAACAAGACACACTTGGTAAGGCATATTTGGTTGCGAGGTGTCACAGAACAACTGAAAAAAGGCAGATTAAAAAACATAGGGAATTGTTTCCCCAGGATTCAGTTTAAAAGTTACGTCTATTGGGAGATACATGGGGTTAAAACAGAGGAGTTCAACAAGCCCTCCCACCCCAATCCAATCATGTCTAACTAAACATTCCCTGTTCTACTTTCATCTCTGTTATTCCAATCATAATCTCTTTTCACTGGCTCCCCAGCTCCCTACCAACACTTCCTGGAGACTCTCAAGGACCCACAACCTCTGGGCTTAACTCTTACAGGCAATTTAGTTAACTGAGAGTCTGGGATGTCCAGAAATGGGTAGTTCCCCCTCCCATTCATCAAAGAGTTCAATTATCTTGGGTAGAAAATGACTGTTTTGCTTTTTATCCGATGGAACTGTGTATTTTGGGAACTGATTGTCATTTCCAGAAGGGCATTCTACTGTTCTTCCCACTGATGTTTGAGTTCAGTATAATGTCATTTATTGGTGCTAAAAGAACACTTTTGTGCGCAGCAGCATGCACAAAATAACAGTACCCACTCGTAGGTGGGTATCCGCTCACGGGTGGATTAAGGTTAAATGGGCTACAGACTGATCATATAGTTGAGTATCCAGATTTATGTGAATTTCTCTAAAAAGTAGAAGGGGGGAACTATTTGACATACTTCCTGACAAGTTAGATTTCCTTCCTTCCTCACCATGTTTTTATCTAACCAGTTATGGAAACCCCAACTGAATATGTGATTAAATCAGCTGAAGTGTTTGGTCCTGCTTACATCCTTAACTTGACAGTTGACTTTATGTTCCCCAGTGAAATTATGCTAAATAAATACTTATGTGGAGGTATTTCTGTGCATGTTTTGAAGAAACTGTGTACTGTTAATTTAGTGGTTACTAGGGGGCTGTGCCCCCTGCTTGCTACGTTTGTTAGTCCCCTCTCCCTAGGGGTAGGCAGCCCTGGCTCTATCCCCAGCCACTGGGAGGGCCATGCCATGCCTTGGCCTCTCCCCCCGGCTGCTGTCCCTCTCCCCATTCCCCCCCTCCCCAAGGCCAGGCCAGCCCCTGCTCTCCCACCCTCCCTCCCAGTGGGTTGGCCAGGTTGAGGCTGGCCCAGCTCTCTCCCTTTGGCCACTGGGGGGTTGAGCGAGGCTGAGGCTGGTCCAACTTTCTCCCTCCAGCTGCCAGGAAGGGTTGGGTTGGGCCGACATTGGCCCAGCTCTCTTCTTCCAGCCGCTGTCAGGGCTGTGGCAGACACAGCTCTCTCCCTCTGCCTGTGAGGAGGGAGGTTGTGTGGCTCTTGCCTCCCCCTGCAAAGGGAGAGGCCTCAGGGCTCCACTCCCCCATGAGGAAGGAGGTATCCAGCAAAGGGACAGAAAATGCAGTTCACCCCCCTGTCAGGGGGGAGAGGGGAAGTCACATGGCTCCTGCCCTGCCAGAGTATTGAGGAAGGGGAGGAGAGAGAGGGAGGAGGCAGGGCAGCTGAGGGCGAAGAGAGGGGCTGTGGGACGCGGAATGACATGATTATGTCACTCTGCCATCCTGCAGGAGATTTTTTTATATATAGAGAGAGAGAGGTTAGATTCTATGAATGACAGCTTCCAAGAGAATAGAAAACTTTCCAGCTACCCATGATTGTTAGGAAAGTGAAAAGGTAAATCTTAATGTATCTGTAATCGATACATACGTGTAGATTCACAGTGATGATTTACAAGTAAATTATGAGAAGTTACAAACAAGAAGCATGTACTGTGACACTAACATAAGGGTGTTGGAATCATTCAGAGTGCAAACAGGTAGCCAAAAGAGGAGGGATCATGTTCATTTGTACAGCCCCTATTGTAGCGAGAATGACTATAAAGGATGATGCTCCTTCTCATTACCCCCTCTCTCCATGCAGGGCAGCCAACAGCCATGCCAGGCCCCTGGGCAAGGTGGAGGGGTTGGCTCTGTGCTCCTGGAAGGGGTGGGGCCATGAGCAGAAGGGGAAGAGCCGAGAGAAGCCAGCCCTCAGTACCACCCAGACCACACCATGATACCTCCCCCAGACCTTAGAGCCACCCAGAGTGTACTACATTGTGCTCTAATGGTGATTTAAAGGGCTTGGGCCTTTGAGACCTTCCACTGCCACTGTAGCAGCATCTACAGGAGCCCCAAATCCTTTAGAATTGCTGAGCCCCAAGGCAGTTGCCCCATTTGCCCTGCCCCTACCCCACCCCCACTTCTGTTGGGTGGGCCTGTCTCCAGGTCTTAGTTTCATCACATTCACAGGCATTACAAGTGAAGCCAGCCATACTTTTGTCCATTCTTTATCTCTTCAGTAGAACAGGAGTAAGAATATGCCTTTATGGGTGTGTCTAGACTACAGGGTTTTGTCGACAAAAAAGAACTTTTGTCAACAAAATTATACCTGCGTCTACACTATGTGTTTTGGGATATGTCTAGACTACAGGCTTTTGTTGACAGAAGCTTTGTCGACAGATACTGTCGACAAAGCTTCTGTCAACAAAGAGAGTCTAGACTGCATCCAGTTCTGTCGACAAAGCGGCCCAGCTCTCTTCTTCCAGCCGCTTTGTCGACATGCGAGTGTAGATGCAAAGGACAGTGTAGATGCAATAATGCCTTTTGTCGACAGAACTCTGTCAATAAAAGGCGTTATTCCTCGTAGAATGAGGTTTACCACCGTCAACAAAACTGCCGAGTTCCATCGACGTTCTGTTGACAGAACTCAGCGGTAGTGTAGACGCAGGTATAGTTTCGTCAACAAAAGTCCACTTTTGTCAACAAAACCCTATAGTCTAGACCCACCCTTAGATTCTTGCCTTTTGTTCCACTGAGTCTTTCCTTCAGGCATAATAAAACCAGTTCTCTTAGCCTTTCATTATCATTATCTTTATATTGCAAACTAGTTTGAATTGTTCTCTTCTCTTACGAGGCTCCTCAACATGAATTCCAGTCTCTTGGTAGATAGAGAAAGAAGCCACTGGAGAAGTATCAGATAGGGAAAGAGTGGGTAACGTGGAAAGAAAAAGTCTGGTTAAATTTAAATAGATTTCAGTAAATAAATGGACACGTTTGTGATTTTTGGAAACATTTTAGAAAATTAGAACCTATTGAAGTATAAAGGCATATCATTTTGCAGTTTTTAGAGGACCCATCAGAAAGGCCTTGTGTAGATGTAAAACTATTCTGAATAAGAAATTTTAACAAACCCAATCCACATAATCGAAAAAAGAATGGGCCATTCTTCTGGTCTTAGATGATCCTTGAAAAATATTAACCAAGAAAAGATTACTGCTCCTGCAGACAGAACAATACTCATCCACTTTAAATACATTGGTAGTGCAGTTGCAATCAAGACTCATGGGCTACCACAGGATTAGGTGCAAACCCTGAAAAAAAACCTACTGAATCTAGCAGCTATAAAAATCTTCTAATCTATCAATTTAGCTAAGAAATCAAAGAAAAAGGAGTAAGATGGTAATTGGGAGAATTTAAACCAAATTCTTAAAGCGGTCTAAAGGGACAAGTGAAAGAAACTGGTAATATAGTCATGGATGTCACATGTAGAATTCACTCACTATGTGCATTTGGCTATTCTTGAATAGCCATTATGGTATGTATATTACCAGTTCTGATTTGGGTAATTTAGTATGTCACTAAGCTATATTCTCAATATGCTCAAGCTATATTACTCTGTATAATGCATATGAAATCTACAAGAAGTCAGCATGTAACGACTTTTTTCTTTCATGCTTAAATCAACTGTTGGCAAAGGTTATTATTTTTTTAAAAAAAGATTTAATAGGAAACAATCTGCTTTCTGGGGCTTTGGGTATGTTTTTATTTTTCTTGTCAGCCCCTGGTCTTTATTATGGCTTGTTTTTCTATAAAAAAAACCTAGTTGATGTTAATTTGGACACGAGTAAATCCTTTTAAAAACTCATTCCTACTATGATGCCTATCAGAAGTTATCTGACTAATAATGATGAGTCAGATTCAGGAGTGAATTTATATTTGCAATTTCTGCAGAACTTTATGTTGTATTATTAAAATGTGCCCCATTGCCATCTTGAGTATTATGTTTATATTTCTGTCACCTACCTTTTGTCAGTCTGTTGTTTAGGCCCTGATTCTGATAACTATACACATGATTATTCTTAGTCAGAGGTACCTCCTATGCTTACAAGTAAACACAAGTTATAGTGTTTCCTTGATTGAGATCTTTGATTGTTAAGTCTTTAAGGCTAGATCTTCCTTTGTCTGTTTTACATGGGTGTTATCAGAAGCAAATAATTTGTTTTTGTACTTTCTAAATCTTTCATGCAGACTGTACATGGAAAATGGATACTTAAAATGCACTTTAGCTTCCTTCTCTGATTATTTCTTATAGACCCTCATGTTCTTTCCACACAATTCAAGATAAATAACATCGTCTGTAAATGTATAGCGCCAAATTTTCAAACATTAACCTTTTTTTGCAGTCTCAAATTGTAGGCTTAAATAACTCTGGGTGCAAAGATGCCTCAGCAGTTATTTGTAGGTATGACTTATTGTATTATAAACATGAGCCCAATTTGCCATCTTGATTACTTTTTTTGTTGCTTTCTAAGTACCCATTTGGACCTGTGTCTAAATTAGCTGAATTACACATGCAAGTCATTTTGAACATGGAACTGTGCCAGCTGAAAAAGACTCATGACTAGATTGAAACTGTCCCCTTTGGGATCATTTTGTGCTTATTAACAATAGGGAATCTGATTTAAATCACTGGTGTACCTGAGGGCATAATCTGGACTAGCATTTTCTTATAGAATGCTTGGAATATTTATTGCCACAAGCTCCCTGCCAGAGATTGAGCATGTTGACTTATAGAAGTTAGAGATGCTAAAAGATCTATTAGATCCTTTTTTTCCATTCCAAATATAGGTGAGTGCCCTCACCAGTCTTTCCTGCTGGAACTATTTGACCTTGTATAAATAATGTTTGTTGGACGAGAGAGACAGACTGGCTCTATAACCTGATCCTACCTAAATTAGAGTATATAAGAATGGTCATGCTGTGTCAGACCAAAGATCCGTATTATGTATCTTGTCTTCTGACAGTGGCCAATGCCAAGTGCCCCAGAGGGAATGGGCAGAACAGGTAATCATCAAGTGATCCAGCCCTTGTTGCCCATTCTCAGTTCCTGGCAAACAAAGACTAGGGAAACCATCTCTGTCCATCCTAGCTAATAGCCATTCATAGATCAATCCTCTATGAATTTATCTAGTTCTTTTTTGAGCCCTATAGTCTTGGTCTTCACAACATTCTCTGGCAGGGACTCCCACGGGGGAAGTTGCATGGGGGGCGGAATACTTCCTTTGTAAACTGAACTTGGATCTCCTACAATGAAGATGAGTGACTTAACTTTTAGATTATTGGGTGTTATGTCACCCACCAGAAATTCCTTCTGGGAGCTAAAAGTCTTCCCGATGAAAATTTTATTTCTGAAAAAAGTTTCAGATTGAAAGAATTGTCATTTTTCTGGTGGAAAAAAACCATTTTGTCAGAAAATTCTGAACCTGCTCTACTTAGGACAGACTTTGGCTCCTGTAGTCATTCTCCTGTATTTCGGTATACTTCCCCACCGTAAATTCTCATGCATAAATGTATTTCCCCTGTGATGTGTAAACTCTGATATGTTGTATATACATGTACAGTATGATTTGTATTACCAGGCGGATATATTCTGCAATCATCAACTATTTCTATTTGAGTCAGTGAACACTTTCCATTTTGTCTTCATATGCTCTAAGGGGCATAGCAAGATACTGCAGGATAATGTTCATACTGAATCGTACAGATAGCATCAATGAAAGGATGTTAAGTCATCTACATAATTAAATAGCAATTGGCCTTAACCATTACTCATTATGGTGCAGCTTTTTGTCATTCTGTTTGATGCTAAAGGATGTTCAGTTGCTTGTAATTGATAAAGAGGTTTCATCTGTCGTGGTTTCCATCTAATGAGTAAATCAGTGAAATCATTTTTTATTTTTTTAAATGGGTAAAAGACCCTTGTTTAGGTGTATGTATTGCCCCGATACACCCCGGAGCCTGGCAATTCAAAGGGACCTGGAGTTTCCGACCACCACATGCCGCAAGCTCTGTGTATCTCTGAGGACTGTGGGAGCAGCATGGAAGGCTGGCTGCCCCTGGTCCTGTCCTTCCTTTCTGAAGCCCCGCCCCTTCCAAGAGAGGTGAGCTGCCCTCCCCCACCTTTTTCAGGGGTCCGCGAAGACTGTTGGGTCCCCTGCACTGGAATAATTATTTTGTATGTTGTCACAGACTAGAAGCTTTGAAGACGACTTTCATTTTCATTTTAAAACTGCATCTCTACCATATTAATGAGCATGACTGGACATAATATGTAATTCACATGACTTTAGCTAAATCAGTAACTCCAGGGGTATGTGAGAGGAAGAAGAAATGTCCTGGTTGACTTCTTTTGAGTCAGTTTACCAGAATGGAGGAAGAGAGGAAAGGACCTTGGCCTGACATCAGAGTTTATCAGAAGTGTACCTAAAAGGCACAGAAAATCAAAAGCAAGGAGATCCTCTTCTCCTTAATTTGCAGAGAGGTTCCTGCAGACGTCAGTTCCAAAAGAAACATGCAGACTGAGATATTAGGAAAATGTAGGCTATGGGAAACATTAACAGCAAAACAAGAAAAACATCAACACTATTCGTTGTTTTTAAAGTTTTTTATTAAAACACAGATTACTCATATTGAAGTAACAGGGAGGTTGTTGAAAGACTGTGTTTGTCTGAAACTCAAGAACACTTCGGAGAAGTGCCTGTAATCTGAGTAGGTTGTCTAGCTTTGGGAAAAATCATGCAGGAAGAGTTGCCACACATTTGTGAAGCTCATAAGGACAAAGGGAAAGGACTCCTCTCCCAAGGATCTAGAGATCAAAGAAGCTATGAGGAGCTTACTGTATTCGGGGACATTTCAGAGCTAAAGGCTCCACTGCTGCCCAGATCCTCTACTATTTCCCCTCTTTGTATATAATATATAAGTCAGAAGCTGTGGAAGGTGATGTCTTCCATAGGATAGAGTAAAACAATTCTCTGTAATTTGGAGAAGAAGCTTCCCTCTTCCTCACCTTTACCTCATCATGATGTATCTAGGTAAAGCACAGCTCCCTGCACACAGACCAGCCACTTGAACTGGCCACTAGAAACAGGACTTCAATATATATACCTCCGGGTGAGGAAAATGCTTAGGCCAAATTTTTTTCTGTGTTTATGCAAGGATACAGGATGGAGAAAGCTCCTTCCCTGGGAAGCAGATGATTATTTCCTTGGGGAAAACTGTTTACACTAAGTTGAATATGACTGAAATGTGATGGGAACATTCTTAAATAAAGAAATTGAAGCTGCCGAGATGAAAAGAAACGAATTGCCTAGTACATGGGGGGAAATGCATAAGAGAGTAACATGGTTGTCTTGTTTTCTAGATCATGGATTTGCTATGTGTGGGATAGGCAAATGTCTTAAATTACCCACTAAGAGATGATGATTGCGACTCTTCCTGCAGACTGGAGTCTGCTACAATGACAAATTTCTAAAATTTCGGGTATCGAAAGAGCTTCACAGTGTTCTAAGGGTGTCAACTCAACAGATGGCTGCACAGAAAGACCCAGAGGGACTTGAGAATCATTTTTTAAAACTTTATACTTTTTCATAGTGATCGAGAAAGCCATGCAGCAGTATATAAAAAACTGGGAAACAATAGAGAGTCATCCAAAACACACTGAGAAATCACATTGATCACTGCTGAAATATAGCAATGGGCATGGCAGCTATTTAGCAGTGCATAGTGGGCATAAAATAAATCAATTAATATTAAATTATTTATCTTGGTTTCAAAGTGACCCCTAATCCCTAAAATAATTAGTTTAATTCCAAAAGATTCCTTAAACACTTCAAAAATGTTATAGTTAGCTAAATCACACTAATCACTGCTGAATGGACCACTGCTGGATGGCAGCTATTTAGCAGTGAACAGCTACTGTATGATAGAGTTCTAAGAAGGGAAATCAAGAATAGAAGACTATAGACTGTCAGAACCTAATTACTGATGCTGGAATTTGGCCAGGACACTGAGATTAACACTCCTACCCTTGAATAAAATGTCATGGGCTCTTAATGACCACAAGTGTCTAGGAGTTTGGATTTATGTCTCATGCAAAAGACAGACAGAGCACAGATTTGGTATAGAACTGGCCAGTAGCGTACTAGTCATCAAGTATGTTATTTGGCATTTTTTCCATTTCTTGTCAAATAATGTATTTGGTGAATAATATTGTACTGCATTTGACCAGCTTCTGTGGCTGTGATGATTACATTATTTGATGAATGACAATAACATACATCAAATAATGTAATCTGGGGATGGGGGGGGGGATGGTATTTGACCTATGCTAATACAGTATGCAAATAAAACATATCAGAAAAATGGAAGCAATGGAAATATAGTGATAAGAATGTATGCAGTTGCCCCCAGAAGGTTTCACAAAATGGATTGGAAATGAAAAATTGCTGAGAGTCATGTGGCTCATGTTTTCTTTCTGTTTTCTTGACTTATTTATCTTTAAGACACACACAATAATTAATGGTTTAATTGGTGCTGTAAAGAAATCATGTCACTGGATACCTGACGCTATTCATTTAGGCAAGAATACAACTGGGTTCTTGGAAATGAAAAGAACAAAAAAAAAACCCTATATCACTGTTTGAAGAGATATTTTTGAGTTGTTCAATGAGGCAAACAGATACATTAATAATTAGCATTCACTTCAAGGCTTACTTTTTTGCTTAGAACAGAAAAGAACACAGTGTAGCATGCCAACATGTGCTAGGAGAAAAAGGAAGTGGAGGGAGAGGTCAGAAGTGGTTGGCCATGTGAGCAAATTTGTTTGTTGCACTGTGCTGCTGTTAGATTTGAAAAAATGTGATAATGAATCCTATTGCTTGAAGTCTGTAGTGATTTGTTTTGCTCAGCTGTGCTTAATGTGCCGTATCCACCTCTGGGGTAACTCCACTGACTTCAGTGGAGTTAAAGAAAGGAAGAATTAACCCCCTCTTGACTACCATTGAGATATTTATGGCAGATCTTCAAGAAATTCAGGAGGTGTGGTGTATTGGAAGCACTCAGAGGAGACATATTGGATGCTCTACAAATCTAGGAGTCATGAGTAATCTCAGCATCTAAGCATCTTTTATATCTACATAGAAGATTGGTGCTAGAACTAATAGTGCTGGGAATACTCCCTCTCCCCCCGACTTGAAGTGGTTTCCATTACACACAGGATCTAGAGTTTGGATCAATGGCTCTCAGAGCACACATACATGCTCCATACAAATTGTTTTAGCAGCACTGCCATAGAAATGAGAAGTAGGGATTCTGGAAAGCTTCAGCATTAAGGTCCTGATCCACAGTCCATCTGAAATCAATGAGTCTTCCCATTGACTTCTTGTATGATTTGGTCCGGCCTTAGATTATGACTGATCAAAGGTTACACTTGATTGTCCAAAGGTTTGTGGGAGGAAACTTAACTACTATAGTAAGATAAGTTTTTTAGCTCCAGATGCTCTTGGTTCATGGTTCTGGGTTAGTGTGTCTTTTTAGCAGCACAGTAATAGGCTACAACTGATGAAGTAAACACATACTTCATAAAATTATAGGTCCATGTATTTCTGGTATTCAGTACTGATGCATTTGTCACTACTAATTGGGTCCTAAAGTGGGCAAAAGCAGTTCACAGCATGCCCTCTGTGAGCTGTCATAAACAGAAATCTGAGGTAGTGCCAAATTCTCTAAGGCTTGACAGCAAATGATTAGGATGTTTTAATTTACTGAACATACAAAACTCCCTCTGACATCTAAATGGGTGCATGCCATCAGAAATCCAAGTACAAATATTTGGAACAAAAGTGATTTTTTTTAAGTTTTGAGGAAATGGACGCTTTCAGAATGAATATATAATAGTGTGGTGTGGGGAGATGAAGGAATGGCACACTTAGAAAGATGGTATAATGTGAAAGACAAGAATAGAGATTTTAGAATTTGATCCCTGTTTTATTGCCATCCCATCTTGGTTCCCAGTGTATAAACATCTACAGCACAAATTGGGCTTTGTGAGCTTTACAATTCTACAGCCCTTACTATGAGAAAGGTCTTCTGGACTGGCCCCCTGTGACTAGAATTACAGTGGGGCAGAAGGCAGAGGTCTTTGAAAATGGGATCCTGCTGCTTTTCTCTTTGAATTTTGTAACTCTGGGGGTGTCCGATAAAGATAATTTTAGCATGGACCCTGGGAAACTTCACCTCACTAGTCTGGAAACATCTGTGGTCTGGCATGATTTTAGATAACTGAATGCTCATTTATCATGGGTATGACCAAGTTTCCTATGCTCCCATAAAGTTTGTTTACAGCTGCCAGTCCTGGCTCTCAGTGTTCTTTAGCTCTAATTTATCCTTAAATGTTTTCCAAGAGCCCAGTAAGCTGTGGAAGTGTTGGTAAAGCTGCTAAACAATATTGACTTCCCATGGTTCAGCAAATTCTCTGGTTTGGCACCGGTCTGATCTCAAGGTCATCAGACCAGATAGGTTCAATCTGTACAACAAAAACAAGATTATGCGAAATGGTAGGTAATATACTTAGGTGTATTTGAGCTACTTTCTGACCCACTATCTGCAAAACTTTATTGAAATGAGTAGTATCAATTTAGAACTTGAGGTGTTGACTTTGAGAAAGGTTGCCAGTCCATGTATATACCTCCTGCAATGCGTGTCACCTTTATTCACAATTAGCAGAAGTTGTCACCCTTATTTCAATGCCTCACAGTCTCCTTGTTAAGTTTTTTTCCCCTCATTCATGGTCTTCTCAGGATTTACAGCATGCAAATATATTGAAATACCTTTAAAACTGCTATAAAAATTGTAAGGTAAGTATACCATGACCTCCTCGGGAAAACGAGTGCTTTAGAGATTTAAAATCATTATTGTGTTGCCCCTAAATTCATCTTCACCCAATGCTCCCATGTGGGTTATGAGAGTGCACTTTGAATGCATTCAGATGATGCTTCAGCTTCAGAACTAAGGGTGTGTCTAGACTACATTCCTCTATCGAAAGAGGGTAACTTTGGGTAACTTTGTCATATGAGGTTTTTCTCTTTGAAACTAAATCCTCTGTTTTATCCAGACAGCCCTGCCCACAGTGGAACCCGGGAAGTTCTGCTGGGAGATGGGCAGGATTTAGGGAGCCTGCACTGATCTGTGCACCATTCTACATTCTCACCAAGAAGCATAGGAAGAAGTAATTTTTGCTGTCATTAATGTATCACTTGATGGTCTCATGGTATTTCAATGGATTTCTTTGAGGAACTTGTCAAACCTGTTTCATAGGGAAAACTGGATGATATTTGAGTTTAGCAAAACATCACAATTGTTTTGTTTCATTCTTTCTTTTCATTTTCGGGTTCTAGAAAATATTTAATTAATAGATGAAATGCGTTGTCTTTTCTGAACCGCTGCATAATGCACAATAACTCGGGGTGGAGCTAGAGCTTATCATTCACAAAGACCTCAAATCTTATTTAAAGCCTTCAAGTGATGAAGAATTTATTACTTGACTCTTTCCTTGAAAGCTGTTCCAAGGAATAATTATCCTCATTGTTATAAGACTGTGTCTTATTTCTAGTTTGATTTTAGCTTCAACTTCCAGACGTTGGATCTTGTTTTGCCTTTGTCCGCTAGATTAAAGAGCCCTGTAGGCAGATAGAGTTTCTTAAATCATTTTTCATTTTATTTAAATGATTGATATTTACAAAGGGAAAAAATTGATTGCACAGCATCAGCTTCTATTCCATTAAAAACATTTTTAAGCAAGAATCTAGTTTGAAGACTGTGAAGAATAGTTTTGTGGAGTGGGCCCTAAACTACCAGTGCAGATGCCTCAATTCAGTTCCTCATTCTGTGACCTTGGGCTCCTCCTGTGACAAATCATTCAGTTCTGCAAGGCTCTGAACAGTCTGACCCAATCCAGCAAAGCATTTAAGCTACAATCTTAAAATCAATGGAGCTATTCACATGCTTATAGTTGGATACAAGTTTAAGAGCTTCATTTGATTGAGCCAGAATACTCAGCATCCTCCAGAGACTCAGGTCCTTGTGGCTGTTCCGCATTTGTAAAATGGGGATAACTCTCCCCTTCACACACTTTTTGACTTGTCTATTTAGACAATCAGCTCTTTAGGGAAGGATTGCTTCTTACTACATCAGTGGTCACCAACCAGTAGATTGGGATCCACTGGTAGATTTTGGATCCTCTGACAGGTGATCCTGACTGGTTTTGCAATGAGGCTATCAAATACCAGCACTTCAGCTGCCCCTTCTCCCACTGCTGCACATTTCCTGCCCTTTGTCTTGGCGTTCCCCCACCCCCAGAAGCATCTTGCTTTCTGTGCAGAGAAGGGGAGGGAGAGGAAGGGTGCTGATGTCAAGGTGCCCCACTCCCACTCTGTATTTTTTCTCCACAGAGCAGAGAGGGGGCACAACAGGGCTTGGGTTGGAGGGACTTTACTGGCTGCTTTTGGGAGTGGTGCAGGGCCAGGGCAGAGGTGAGCCTGCCTTAGCCCCACTGCATCTCCAACCAGGAGCCACCTGAGGTAAGCAGTGCCCCGCTGGAGCCCACATTCCAAACTCTTACCCAGCCATGAGCCCCCTTCTACACCCCAAGACCTTGTCCTAGTCCTCAGCACCCTTGCATCCAAACGTCCTCCCAGACTGCCTGCCCCCACAGCAGTTCACAGTCCTTCACATTCCAGATCCCTTAATCGAAGACCAGAACCTGCACTCCAATCCTCTGCCCCAGCCCGGTGAAAGTGAGGGAGGATGGGTGAGAGAGGGAGAATGGAGAGAGTAGGGGCAGGGCCTTGGAAAAGGGGCACAAAAGAGGCAGGGCCAGGATATTTGGGTTTGAGGTAGATCTTGGATTCATTTAAATTCAAAAAGTGATTTTGTACTTAAAAAGGTTGGAGACTACTTTACTACATGTTTGACTGATGAAAATGTTGCACAATGGAGTCCTGATCTTAGTCAGAGCCTCGAGGTACAACCACAGTACAAATTATACATAAATTAAGTTTGAAAGGAATTTTTTTCCTGTTTCTAGGACCAATGGAGAAATAAAACATATGAACATAAAGCAACTAAGAATTTATATTTTGCTAGAACCAAACAGAACATAAAACTCAAAGCCTGGCACTCATTTTTCAATCTAGAACTTTCTCTTTACAAGTGGGTTTGAATGTGGCAAAACAATTTCTCTTATCTCCACTAGCAAATACCTTTCAACTCCTACCTATGAAACAGAAGCATTTTCTGAAGAAAAAAAAAGATAAGTGGCTTATGAACTACAGTAATTAAAATCTAAAAGATGCTTTCCCAGCTGTTGCTTTTGAAGTTGGGCTTAGTTGGTGGCTAGGTGCCAGGATTCAATTAGAAGTAGGGAATTTTATTAACAGAATATCATGTGTTATATTGTGTCAATAATTCCCTTTAAATTAATTCTTTTTATTTCTTGAGATAGTCACAGGTGTACAAGTCATCAATTATTAAAACATGGCCCCATTGCTAATTGTGGAGCATTTTATGTTTGCTTTATTCACACACCATTTGAAGTTCAAAATTATAATATCTCTGAACTTTTTAGATGGAAGTTTTGGCTAAGATGAATACCCAAGGACACAGCTACACAGCCAAAATAAGCTACGCAACTTCAGCTATGTCAATTGTGTAGCCTAAATGGAAACAGCTTATTTTGGCTTTTGGTGCTGTCTACAAAGAAGAAAGTCTGAGGTAGAGCACTCTTCCTCTGACTTCCCTTCCTTCTTATAAAATGAGGGTTACGGGAGTCCGAGTAAGCAGTCCTCCAGCTCACCATTATTTTGACATTATGTCAAAATAACTGCTTGTAGTGTAGATGCAGACTATATTATTTTGGAATAACGTCAGTTATTTTACAACTCAAAACACAGTTAGGCTCTCCTGTGCCTACCCTTTGGGCTCATCTCTCTCTGAGTCTTAGCACTGTCTCAACCATGAGAGGGATAGAGGGTACAGCAGGGTGGGGACCTCAGCCTATGCGGGCCACAAGGTCTGACTTCAGCCATCAAAGGCCACAACATCTCACCCTATCACATGAGCTGAAGGCTCAGCTCCAAAATCTCAGGCTTTTCATCTGTGGGACGCCATCTGCAAATGTTATGGGGACTATGAGATGCGATAATATATTGAGATTAATATTTATTAAAATTGCATTGTGTCCCCCCCCGCTTTTTATGTTTATTGCTAGTAAAAAGTGCTGAACTAACAGCCATATTGTAGACAGAGGATATCAATCAGTACAGCTGCAGAGCATGGGTACAGTGTGCTTCGTTATCACTGACCTCAAGGAGCCACTTCTAGTTGTACAGAACAACTTAGCCTGTATTCTGATTTAGTCCTTGGTTCTTCTGATGAGGCTCCCAGTGTAGGAACTATAGGATTACCCTCACAGATTTGCTCCTTCCTCTCTCTTATGATGACTTGGTAGAATTGAAAGATTTTTTTTCAGTAAACTGTTTCATTACTATTAGTAACAGCAATAGTATGACTTAATGGATTGTGGCAGAGTTCTGGCTGTATTCTCAGGGTCCTCTGCTTCCAGCAGATAGTATTTGTCTCAGAGGCTCGCTATGACCCTTTACACAGCCTCTTTTCCTTTGCTAGAGGCCAGGGTCACAGCCTACTGAGCCATCTTCATCATAGATTAGTCCACAGTTTGGAGTGAATACCCCTCCATAGTCCTGGTCTCCCCTCTCAAGGGAAGACTCTGAATGGCATGAGGAGGGGTGGGGAGAACTCAAGCCTGCCCATTACTCCAGGCTGTGGTCCAGGGACCTTAAGGCAGCAGCAACAGACAGAGTTGCCTTTGCTCCCAGTCTGGCAGCTTCTTCCCTGGGCCACTTCCCCAAATGATCCCTCCCAGTACCTTTCCTCTGGTACCTGAGAAAGTCAATCCTACTCCATCATGGCACTCTCAGTCCTCAGCTCTCTCCCAGTGAACCTCTTCATTCTCTCACCTTGTGCACCTGCCATCCTTGCAGGGAGATCTTTTAAACAAATTCTGGCAGAAGTTTGCATGTAAGAAAAAACTGAAGTTAAATGAAGCTGATTTGATCAAACTCAAAGCTGAGAATAGAAGCCATGTGCCCTGATTCTAAATCTTATGTTGGTAGTGTCTTTTAATTTGGCTAATAGAATACTATTTCTTGAAGGTTTGGGATTTGCCAGGATTTGATACAGTTGGGCTGCGTCTAGACTGGTATGATTTTGCGCAAAAGCACCTGCTTTTGCACAAAATCTTGCCGACTGTCCACACTACCCGCGAGTATTTGCGCAAGAACACTGACTTTATAATGTACAAAATCAGTGGTTCTTGCGCAAATACTCTGATGCTCCCGCTCAGGGATAAGCTCTTTTGCACAAGTATTCTTGCACAAGAGGCCCAGTGTATATAGCAACGTTAATTTCTTGCTAAAATGGCCATCGGAGCTTTCTTGCACAAGAGAGCATCCACACTGTCACAGATGCTTTTGCGCAAAAGCAACATGACAGTATAGACGCTCTCTTGCACAAATACTTTTAACGGAAAAACTTTTCTGTTAAAAGTATTTGCGCAAACTCATGCCAGTCTAGACACAGCCTCGGTGGATAGCAGAAGAGATAATAGTGTGGATTTTTAGACACAATTGCCTCCCACCACATCGTTGTCAATCTCAGTAGGGTTAAGCAAAGGCCCAGGTGGGACAAAACAATGGAGTGCACCATTAGAAAAGAACAAAAGAGACCAGATAACAGTGATGGAGGCATTGGAGAATAAGGCAAATTGAATTTATGAATTCTCTCCTGGTAACACCTTTTCAGAATGATTTAATTAGAAAATACAATTGTTGTCTTGACCTGTTAGTCATTGTTCATTGTACTTTTGAAGTTTCAGATTACAATGCAGTTCTTAACCATGTGCAAATAGCTAAAGAAAAATGTAACGCTCCTGTATTGTGCTTTGAAAATTGATAATATCCCATGGAGCACTCAGACAATAAACTGCAATAGTTATTTCATTTAAGCATGGCTCAGATGGTGGCTTTAGACACAATCCTGTGCAGAGGGTGGTGCTTTAGCTGTGCCATCCCAGGGCGCAATTCTATTAAGTCACCCATCTGAGGCACAGCTCTTCCCCCTACTTTTTCCTTCCTACTGGCCTATACCAGCAGCAAATTACAATATCTCTTACACCAGCTCCACTGCACTGGCCAACAAGTGAAGGGGAATGGGAAACAGGAGACATCAAGGTTTTTTTCTGATCCTTGCTCTTCTTCACCTACTGCCTGCCCAGCTGTTCCTAGAGGGGGAAATAAGGAGGTTTGCAATGAGCAGAGTCAGGAGAACCCATGCATAGCTACAAGGAGAAATCTTACTTCAATTTCTTCCTCTATATGGGGTATGAAGGCCATACCATCAGCTCTTGGCAGAAGCTTTCAAAGTAGAGGGAATTTAGTTGTTCTAATTTCTTACTCCTGCCTATATAAGGGTTAATCATGTGCTTTTTAAATTCCTTGCTGGCCATGCGAGTGATGTGAACAACTGGCTTCTAGAAAATGGATGAAGATTATTAATTCATTTTACACAGGTGACCAAAAAGACATAAGTCAAATACCTGTTGTAACTACTATCATATTGGATCAAATCCACAGGTGAAAGATTCCTTATCCTATTACTCTTCTCCAATGAGTCATTTTTCAAACTTGTCAGTTAGTTAACTTAGATCCAGTATGTAGAACTATTGTATTAGGGAGAGTGGAAAAATTAAATTTTCCTTAACTTCTGTTTTCAGCTCGTGGTGTGATTTTTTTTGTTTGTTTGTTTTTTTTGTTCTTGGAAATATATTTTATTTTATTAGGGATGACACCAATTGCGGTGAAAACAGACAAGAGAGACTTTATATCATGAGTCTGAAGCAACTGCTCAATGATTCAAAACTCAAATGTAACAAGAAAGGAAGACTCACAAGAAAGAAAAATGTATGCAGCCACAGTTATGGGTAGAGCTGTGTAGAACTAGTTGGTCTCAGTCCATAGGGATTTGTTCAAACCCTTCCATTGATCTGTGAGGACTCAGAACTGTTGGCTCATGTTTAATGATACTCAAAGGCTGAAAGTGAAAGTACAGAGTTTCAAGTTACATTATCTCAAAACCATAAGGTGGACCTCTGTCATAACCCAAATTCCTCCAATTTTTGGAGTAAAGGGAAGACAGATTTGAACTTTGCAGTTGATCCCTTTTTTGCATCAAAATTCTTTGTGCCTGATTTTTCAGATCCTTGTATTTTGAGAAATCATTTACATTGGTTCCTAGAGGTCTTGACCTTTTATTAAATCCAGACAAGCTTTTTACCCAATCTCTTTATACAGATAAATAAGTATAATAGAGCAATGTACTAAATAACTAAGTCCCAGATCTAAAGCGGGCATTAAATATTGGAGAAGAGGAGACAAAAATTATTCAAAGGTTAGAAAAAAATATAGTGAAACAGAAGTTACAACTTACAATTGGAAAAATGGTGCAAATTTGAAACTGTGTGGGTGATTAACCACTGGAAAAAAAACATCCCGGGAAAGTGATGGATTCTCCATCCCTTGAAGTCTTCCAGTCAAGATCAGATGCCTATCTGAGGTAAGCTTTGGTCAAACATGAATTATTGGGATCAATGCAGGAATAACTGGATAAAATTCTATGGTCTGTATTGTAGAAGGGGTCCAACTACATGACCTAATGGTCTCTTGTGGCGTTAGAGGTCTGTTAACATGGTGCCTCAGGCCTACTTTAGGTTTTGATGCACAACTTTTACTTTAGCCTAGGTGTGTTGAAAAGAGCTGAAGTTATTGGAGAACTTGTTGAGGAACCTGCACTAAGTTTAAGTTTGAAACAAATGTCAAAACTAGGCTAAGCTTCAAAAATTTCTCACTGCTCATATTCTGCACCTACTCTCATGGACTATTGGTTCTGTAATATTAACTAAATGTATTTTAGGGAAAAGCTGGTTTATATTAAAGAAGGCCTGATTCAAAATTTGAACTGAAATAAAACTATATTTGAGATCCTGTTAATTGTTCTATTTTGGGGGTGTTTTTTTATTAATTATGTTCCAACTGCCTACAGTCCGTGCCAGAATTGTAAGCAGCACTGAAATAGCACAGAAGACTATTGTCCAGCCATTCCTAGCCAAACCCAAGCATGGAAGAATTTCAAACCATGATAGAACCAGATGCTACAAATCCCCTAATACAATTTGCAGACCAAGGAAGCCAGTTAAGATTTTCCATCATCAAGGTGTTTTCATGAAAAATGACGTTTCCTTCTCATTGAAATTGTCTATGGGAAATATTCTTTTTTTTTTCTCAAATTTTTCATGAGAAAAACCAAAACAAAATATTTATGTGCAGGTAGTTTGACCTCATTTGAAGTATTTTAGTTTCTTGAAAGGATCCAAAACATTTAATTTGGAGTCAGTTAAACATTAGACTGCATTTTTTTATAGCTGCATATTGCCCTCACAGGAGTTGTCATGCAGATGGTTGGTGCTTCCATTCTCTCCTAGGGCACAACAGCATTATTTTGAAATAATATCAAAGTAAAGGGCATCTTATTTTGGATTATGTAACCTGCATTTTAGGAGGAATAATGCCTATTCCAAAATAGCTATTTCAGACTAGGGCATGTGTAGACAGGGCAGCTGGAATTATTTCTAAAAAAGAGGCCTCCAGGAAATCCCACAGGTACCTTGCTGGCAACTCTGTCCACACTCAACAGAACTCTCTAGTCCATAATCCCCCGCAGGCTTTAAAGCTATAGCCAAAGGGGAAAGGGCTTGTGGAACAGCAGCACCTGACAGCACAGCAGCAGCCAGCACAGCATTGGCAGCAGCCAGGAGTGACTCTGTTGTTCCCACTGAGCCTTCCATGTTGCAAGGGAGCCAGCAGCCAGCTCCCAGGATTCTGCCCAGGAATGAAACAGTTGCGCGCATTCCTGGTTTGGTCTGAAGATCCTGGACCGCACTGAGGTCTGGAGAGAGGAGGCAAACCTCCAGGATCTCCACACCGGATGCAGGAATGCAGATGTGTATGGATGGATGGCTGACAGTCTGGGCCACAAGGACCACATGCACACCCAGGAGCAAGTGCACACGAAAGTTAAAGAACTAAGTCAGGCCTGCCCATATGCCCAACTCCACCACATCCTAGGGGGCAGGTCAGTCCCTTCCCTCCCCTTTGTTGTTGACTCAGGGATGGAGATGCCTGTTGTTGCCCTCCCAGGAGGCAGAGTCAGTGTGGAGGAGGAGAAAGAGGATCAGGAGGAGGACCTGGATGAGGCCAGCAACATTTCGATGCCTGCCAGTCAGGAGCCAGCACCCACCACCCAAAATGTCTCTCAGGCAACATCTGAAGCTGGAGAAAGCCCATCTGGAGAGTTCCATTACTTTCCCTAGACACACATGGGTGGAGGTGGCAGGCAGCGAGTAGTCTTCTCAATGTGGGGATCGCATGGTATGGAGGAGGAGGAGGAGGCAGATGAGGCCAGCATCAGCTCTATGCCTGCCAGCCAGGACGTCATGCTTGCCCTGCAGTAGGTACCCCCTCCCAGGATGTCTCCTGGGCAACATCCGAAGCCAGGGAAGGCCCCTCAGGTGAGTGCCATTACTTTCCCTAGACACACACAGGGGTGGAGGTGGTGGGTGGCGAGGGGCTGTTGTGTGTTCCTCACTCAGCCTTCTTGGCCTGAGGAATCGCACAACAGCCTGTGCACATGGGTGCACATGGAGTGCCAGTCCAGGGCATACAACCCCAGGAGGCTGCAACAGAGGACCCTTGTGCTCTGCCTCACAGGGTGTCTGGAGAGGCCTGCCTTACTCCCGATGCCAGGGTGGGACAGGCTACCAGTATAAGGAGGCTGGGGACATGGAGACATATGCACATGCACACACACACACACACAAACACAAACACACCAGTGCCACACATGGGCATGCCCGCACTCTCCGGGCAGCATCCACTCCCGGGAACAGCACACACCTCATGACACCCTGCCCTCCTCTCCTCCAGCAATCAAGGACACAAATCCTCTCCCTGTGGGACACCACCACTGCTGGGCCTGGTGTGTGTGCAGCACAGAGGGAAGCCCAGCTGCTCCATGGCCTCCCTCCTGCCTGCAGGCTCCTGGTCTGGCTGGCACCTTCCATGCCTGTTTGCCTCCAGGACGTGGGGGTGGTGAGACTCCCCCCTTGGACATCTGTGCCCTTGCAGGAAAGGGCCCACTGTCTAGGTCACAGACGGCCTTGCTCAAAGCACATCACCTGTGCACAGACGAGGGCTGGGCTTCATGCACAGTGTCTCCTAGGATGACTGACCTTCTCTTTGTTCTACACAGCTGGACCAGCTGCAAGAAGGGGGCGCTCTACACATCCTGTGCCACTCTCCTGACTTCGTGTGAGCCACAGGCACAGGTAAGCCCACAAGGACCTCCAGAGAGAGCACATTGCCACCCTGCAGAGCTCTCTGGACTGGCAGGGCTGGAGACTGCAGGAGGACCTGCAGCTGCACTGTGACACCTGGTGGGAGCTGCTGCAGCAGGGCAGGAACATGTGTGCAGGTTACACTGCCATCCTGGACCGACTCCTAGTCTCCAAGGGTCCATTGTTGCAGCCTCCTGGGGTTGTATGCCCTGGACTGGCGCTCTATGTGCACCCACGTACACAGGCTGTTGCCTGATTCCCCAGGCCAAGAAGACTGAGCAAGGAACACGCAGCAGCCCCTCGCCACTCACCACCTCCACCCCTGTGTGTGTCTAGGGAAAGTAAGGAGACCATGGAGCAGCTCCTGATCTCACTCCTGCTCCTGCCTCACCCCATCTTCTCCCCCTAATTCCTTCTGTGGCCACCAAGAGTCCCACACAAGAGGTGGTGGATCCACCCAAGCAGATGCCAGTCGTAGCCCCATCCAGGGGCCTCTCTTCCATCCCTCTCCTCCTCCCAAGTTCTTTCCTCAGTCACTCCCCTGTTACATTTACCCCAATAAAACAACACCACTATATTCTTTCAAAATGAAAAGTATGGTTCATTGTGTCTGCTGGGAGAGGGAGGGGGTGGGATAAGGAAAAAATGGGAAAGGAGGGTAGGGAAAGGGAGGGGTGGAAGAGGAAAGGCCCACTGGCCCACTGCAGAGTCCCCTTGTGGGGAGACCCAGGGGAGAGTCTCTTAGCTGGCCCTGGCTGAAACTCTCCCTTAGGGCCTCCCAGATGCACACAGCCATCTGATGGGCCTGCTGGATGGCAGCCATGCATGTATGCTCGAAGGCCCTGCTGAGCCATGCAACCTCTGCCCCTCAACCTGAAGGAATGTCTCCCCCTTATGGTCACAAAGGTTGTGGAGGACACAACACACAGCTACCACTTGGGGGACGTTCTGCTCCCCAAGGTCCAGGCATTGGAACTTCCCCTTCAGATGCTCAAAGGTGCCCTTCACCTCAATAAAGGCCCTGCTGAGCCTTGCATTAAAATGTTCCTAGTAGGGTCAAGGTGTCCGGAGTAGGGCTTCATCAGCCAGGTTATAAGAGGGTAGGCTACATCCCCTACAATACAGATTGGCATGTGCATGTCCATGTCCCCAACCCTGATGGTGTGGTCAGGGGAAAAGTGCCAGCATACAGCTTCTGGAAGAGGCTGGAGTTTCGGAAGATTGCAGTCTTCATGCACCTTCCTGAACCACCCGATATAGATGTCCATGAACTACCCACGGAGGTTGACGAGGGCCTGCAGGACCATCAAAAAGTACCCCTTGAGGTTGATGTATTTGGATGCGCGGTGGTGAGAGGCCCAGATGGGGATGTAGGTACCGTCAATGCCCATCCCCCGCAGTTGGGGGAGCCCATGGCGGCAAAGTCGGTGACGATAGGGTCCACATTGCCATCCACATCGCAGAAAGTTGCCAGGGCCCTTGGGAGTTCTCTGAGCCCAAATTGTGCCCCCCTCCCAACACAGCAGAAGCAACCCCTACTTACCCCATCCTCTGTCAGAGCTTTGTGGAAGTGGGACTGAAAAACCTCCCATTGAGGAGGCTTCTACCACCGCCACTACCTCTCCCCCCCCTTCCCTTGGGAACCCCAGTCCTACAGTTTACCACTCTCCTGGGACAATAGCACAAGAGTACCATACCTCATAACCACCACCTTGATGGTCTATTTCCCCACACCAAACTATTTTCCAATGGATTGGTAGCTGTCAAGTGTGGCGAGGTTCTAGATAGAAATGGCTACCCACTTCTGGAGGGGGATGGTGGGTTGCATGTAGATCTCTATAAAATCATGACTGGTGTGGAAAAAATGAATAGGGAAAAGTTATTTACTTATTCCCACACTATAAGAACTTAGGGGTCACCAAATGAAAATTAATAGGCAGGAGGTTTAAAACAAACAAAAGGATGTTTTTCTTCACTCAGCGCACAGTCAACCTGTGGAACTCCTTGCCAGAGGATGCAGTGAAGGCTAGAACTTTAACAGGGTTCAAAAAAGAGCTAGATAGTTTCATGGAGGTTAGGTCCATCAATGGCTATTAGCCAGGATGGGTAGGGATGGTGTCCCTAACCTCTGTTTGTGTGGAAATGGGTGACAGGAGAGGGAGCACATGAGGATTACCTGTTGTGATCCCACTCTCTGGGGCATCTGGTATTGGCTAGATGGACCTTTGGTTCTTATGGTCTTATGTCCCATTGTGTCAGGGCAGGGGTGAGCCACTCACACAGCTCCATGAAGCTGTCTTGTTGTATATGGAAATTCTGGAGCCACTGCTAGTTGTCCTACCACTCCAGGACCATCTGGGCTCACCAGTTGGCACTGGTGTCCAGTCACCAGAAGCAGCGGTGTGCGGGAGAGGGTGGGAGGTGTTGTGCTGCATCAGCAGCACCTGGAGAGAGGTGAGAAGCTGCCCCTCAATGAACTGGGGGTTGTTCTCCTGCAGGGTTACCAGGGCAGCCCGCAGAAACTGCAGCAAGAGGTGCAGCATGTGATATAAGTGCCATCAACTGTTTGGAGGCAGGCCTGGCTCCATGGTAGGAGTGTTGAGGTGTCCACCAGGGGAACCAGAGCAGGCAGAGAAAAGACTTTGCTGTTCCCTCAAGGAGGTAGGCAAATGAGAAGAGCCTGAGATATGACTGTACAGGGGGCTCCTTTAAACATGAACCTCAGGCAATAGCTATGGGATATAGAATCATAGAATAATAGGACTGGAAGGGACCTCGAGAGGTCATCGAGTCCAGCCCCCCGCCCTCAAGGCAGGATGTGAGTGCTGTCCTGATGCCCTGCCTGAAGTGCTTCCAGGTGGCCTTAATTCAGCATCCAGTGAGTATGGACGCTCTATTTCAAAATAGCGCAGTGCTATTTCAATGGACCTTTTGCTGTGTAGAAGCTCTATTTTGAAATAATCTATTTCAGGGTATTTCTTCCAAAATAACGTAATTCAAAAGAAGCGTGCAGTGTAGATGTGCATCCTTATAGGCCAGCCTTCCTGATTTGATTACATCTCCCAGGCTGGAACATCATCTTGTGTCACCTCTGCCTGAACAGGGTAGTGCATCAGGGCATTTATATGGCTGTGTGTGCATCATGGGAAATGTATTCTAGCCGGCATGTGTTGAGAAAGAGGTCAACGTTCTTTTCATAAGTCAAGAGCAGAAGGCCCTAGTGCAATGGAGCATTCTTTTGGTTCATTAAACCAAACATCTGGCTTGCCAACAAGTACAGAATCAAATATCGGTATATATAATATATATGCACTGCATTACTGCCAGCTGACACATCTACAGAGCAGGCCATATACCAGTTTAACTTTTTAGGATGGAGTGGGCTAGAGATCCATTAGAGCAAAAGTCATCTGTGTCCCATTTATTTTCTGTTTCTTTTTATCTCCTCTTCCAGTTTCTGTTTTTCTTATTTGTCAGGGATATTGAATGCCAATAAAATTATTCTTGGTCCAATCTCAGGCGCTCATTTCCAGGAAGTGTACTTGGCACCATAGTAGCACTTTACATATGCATCTCTTGACTTGGAATTGGTTGACTAAAAGGTTCAGCATAGCACTAATTTATTGCCAGATTAATTGTTTTTTAAACTAATGCCTAATCATTTGTTTTCCTTCCATTAGCTTTACTCTCTTTTAGGTAGAAAGTGAAAGGAGGGAATGGTGTTATACTACAGCACATTGGTACGAGATGATCAGAGCAAAATGTTTAGTTATTCTTTTTAAGTAGTATCAAGCATCACGCATGCGATATGTTAGTGGTATTCAGTTGTCGGTAGATGCACACAGAAAAGGTTGAGAACCGATTCCCATTGGTATATGGATGATTTCAGTTGCTACATATCCCATTGTCTGTCCTTAACATTGTCAATGTCCTTAACTCCACATTGATAACTAGAGGTGAGTTGCTCAATAGTACTCAAAATTAAACACCACCAAAGCATCATTCACAACTCTCTGGGCTTGAGCCTCTCATAGTTCTTGAGCTCCTCCTCAGTTTCCTGTTCCCTCTTGTAGAACAACAACCTTCAGCCAGCTATCCTGATGCTTGCCCAGGTTCCAGTCCCCACAACTGCTGTTAGCTTTACTTGTGTGGCTCCACTCTCCAGCCACAAATGAGCTTGACTGCTGTAGTCCATAGCCAGCTCCTGAGTGGATTCTCTTCAGCTTTTTTATTATTAGGCTCAGATGTTCACTACACAAACACTTGACCCCTTTAGTCCTGCCCCCAGAAGTTGGGCTACACTTAATTACAGTAAAAAACGGTCCCATTTTCATTTAAAGGGTCCTGTCATCCTTTGATAGTCCTACAGACATATAGGGCCAATCATGCAGCTCATTGGTCATTTAACATGAGTGAAGACAGAAGCAGTTGGCTATTAGACTTTATAAACAAGCCTTTAAAAAAATTCTGCATTTTGAAGACCTAATATTAGTGGAGTGTCTCATTAATGTAGAAACACTTTTTTTGAGCAGTGCAGGAAAATGGAACCACATATTCAGAAGTTAACTTTGTATTTCCATCCTTTTAGTGATTCTCTCTTTGTTTTTCATATAAAATTATTTGAACATATTTAATACTGTGTCTAAACTAATTAATCATAATTTATAATGTCTCCATTTTTATTGCTTTTCCCTTCAATGTGGAAAAATTTAATTTTTTCCGGGGTAATGAAGATCGTACAAGAGCCAAAGTACAATAGATTATTTATTTGCAGTGTAGGGATATTTTAACATTCCCTTTCCAGACAAAATCTTGTTACTGGTGGACCATTATTTTAGGTCAATTTCATACAGACCATTTTTTCTCTTTTTTTATATCAATTCTAAATTAATATACTAGGTGCTCTGCAGCCGCTGTGGTTTTGCATTGATCTTGGCCAGCTTGTTTACACTGTTTTGGCAAGTTGCTGATGTACTTCTCCCTGGGGATAGAGCAGGGGTTAATTGCTGTTAAACTCTCAGTGCCAAGTAATGGTTCAGACTCTCTGCTACATTAAAGATGACACTAATAGGGAAAGAGTGCACTGGATTGCTCTGTGTTGAAAATTGGACTTGTGGTGACAGAAACTTGGAGCTGAGCTGATGTAATAGGGAGGCCATAATGTAATTATAACTGCTGAACATGTGTCATACCAAGTTAAATGATACATTAATGAATCAAAACAGGTGATGGAGTGTTGCTCTTTTAGCAGATAGAGGTGTTTTCAAGGTTAGATTGTCATTAATTTAATAATCTGTAAAATGGCTATTCTCCAAATGATAAACAAAATCAACTTTAATGTTTTCTTATATTGCACCTAGTAGGTAAGAAATAAAAAAGATATGACACCAGGCATTTATCTATCTACCTAGGTATCTTGTATAATATAACATGACTTCTGATCTCATACTATTTTCTTTTAAATGGTTTAACTCCATTGGTGTTTGTAAAAGTACTTCTGATATTTAAATCCCCGCTTCATTGACTATGTCGGTATGTCTAATTTACATGCCTCCGTCGGCAGAAGCATGTAGTCTATACATACCCTTAGAGTCTCCATGCTACATGAAGCTGATAAAGAAGTTGCAAATTGTTCTTACGTACCCATTGTCTGTTTTTTATGTCATTAGGATCTGGAATGTAGTGAGCTATCCAGCCAATGTCTTTATTCCTACTTTTGTGATAGGAATTAAACCTGTAAATGAAGTTAAGTTCCAAGGCTTCCCTGTGTAGTTGCCTTGTGGAATTGGCCTGAAACAATACAGTAACTATAAGTTCCATTAATGGGTTCCAGGGCAAGTTAAAATGTTCCCCAACTGGTTTCTGTGTGTTTCCTTTTCAGATATCTGATTTGTGCCCATTAATTCTTTCCTGTAGAGACTGTCCAGTTTGGCCAATATACATGGCAGTGGGGCATTGCTGGTACTTGATAGCATAGAACACATTAGTGGATGTGCAGTTAAATGAGACTCTGATGTGGTGGCTGATGTGGTTAGGTCCAGTGAAGATATCGCTTGTATGGATATGTGGAAAGAGTTGGGACCAGGGCTGATTTCAGAGGTGGGTTCCTGGATGATTATGATGAAGGGGGACTGGGTGGTTACTGGAAAGAATTTGTTTGAGGTTAGGGGGTTGACTGTAGGTGAGGATTGGCCTGTCTCATGAGGCCTGTGAGAGTGAGGGACCATTTTCTAGGATAGGCTGTAGATTGTTGGATATTCATAATAAATGAGGCTGGAATTTTTTAATGGGGTTAGATGCACATTTCCATTGACTTTGAATGCAGTGGGAGTGCTGAAGCCACAGTGGCCCTTTGAAAAATTCTGACCTAAAAGAATCCTTATTTTATGGAGTTTTATATTTTTCAGTTCTTGATATCATGAATAAATATGAAGGATTCTTAGTTCTAAGCTCTTGAACTCATGTGGCAAAATATACCCTGTGCTGTATTTGTTATAATTTTGGATACAAAAATCTCTTAAATTAGATCATTTTTCCACTGGGAAAACCTGAAGAAGGAAAATTTGGGGGGAAAATCTGGAGATTCCCTTTCGGGAGATCCCCTTTTTGATCATGCCACTCAATAAGACAGGGTTTGCTCCCTTGTGGAAAAGCACCTGTGAACAATTCTAGGCACTACATCACCTTTGAGATGTGCTACAGGTTAAAGTCATTTGTGACGTCCCTTTGCTACATGCCAGGTTTGGTCCCCAGGAATTTCTCCCTCCCTGCACGTTCACTGGCAGAGAGTCCTACTGGCATTACCGTGAGTTTAGTTTGGCTTGTGGGGGTGCGACTGAAAATACAATATGGCATCTGAGTTGTGTTAGTTTTGCAGTGAACATCTCCCTTGGAGACCATGTGCATTAACATACTTCTACTCTGTCCTGGCTAGCCTCCACCCTGACCCCTATCCTAGCCCCCAGGAAGTGGATGGATGTTATTGTGGTAGCAACTGAGCTATCCTTTATTGTGGTCACTTCCATGCATGGATTTAAGGGAGATCATCCTTATCAATCACAGATAAATCTTAATTTGGTTAGTTGTTTAAATATGCGTTTGTGTAAGAACTTCCTTCCTTCCTTCCTTCCTTCCTTCCTTCCTTCCTTCCTTCCTTCCTTCCTTCCACTGCTTCAAATTTAGCCTGAGAGTCATTGTTCCTTATGAATTTCTGAGGCCTCTGTGAAATAAGATGGTGATCTAATTCAAACTACTAATGAAGGCAAGTGTCCATATTGCAAAAACCACCAACACAGATAACCTGTAAGTGACATGCTTGCTGCCTGTTTCAGCAGAGAGACCTATAATTGGCATTCTCAGTTCCTGAAATATAGTCTATCCTGGTCTTGGTGGTAGGAAATGGCAAAAATTATATTGCATGCCCTCCTACTTGTAACTGTGCTGTGGATAAAGAATCCAGTCTTCACAGCCAGTTTAGCACCTTTTAACACTATATGTACTGAATTTTTCTTTTTTCAGGAAATTTTTCTTTTAGCTGTGTAAAGACTGGCCCAGCCCAGAATGAAAATCAGCTTTGCTCATGTTATGAGAAGCATGTATTTGCTGAATACAGTAACACTCTCCCACCAAACATCTTCTGTAATCAGCATTACTCAGGGCTTGTTTTCACCACAGAATTCACTCAAGCTTAATAAGAGATTTTCCCCTGACAGTGCTTTGTGTTCAATACTACACAGTGAAGTAGTCACCACTCCGTGAGCTAAAAAGGCAGAAGCTATGGTAGCTGTTAAGGAGCACTGCAGTCCCAAAGTAACTACAGTGAAGGTATGCAGCCAGGGACTTTCACAACAGTCTATGGTCCATTAATTCCTTTCCATCTGACTACTGAATACCAATCTGCCTCTGCTTGGTTCTCTTTTGATCAGTTTCCTACTAGCAGTTTGCAATTCCTCCAGCTTCATATATCTCAGGTATTGTATGCAGCTGCCTGGCCACATGAATAAATAAATACAGTTCTTCAGGGTGGGCAGACAAGTTGTTCCACAGCACATGGAGAATGTGAGGACACAGCAGTATAATGAGATATGGCACTAAGAATCTTGAGATGTGTGTCCAGATAGCTGTATTGCTTGTAATAGCCAGTTACAGAACCAATGCAGACATGGGGCAAGGCAGCACAGTAATGCAGGTTAGAGTATTGTGAGTTAAGCCTACTTCATGCTTAACATCTAGTGAAGACACTGGCCGCTTGATTTTGTGCAAAAGCACTGACATACTATTGTCTGAAATCAGTGCTTCTTGCGCAAATGCTTTGACGTTCCCATTCGGGCAAAAGCCCTTTTCCTGAAATGTTTTTGCGCAAAAGGGCCAGTGTAGACAGCTAAAAACTGTTTTGTGAAAAAAAGCCCCGATGGTGAAAATGGCAAAAAAGCCCCGATGGTGAAGAGCTTTTGCAGAAAAGTGTCCGTGCCAATCTAGATGCTCTTTTCTGCAAATGCTTTTAACGGAAAAACTTTCCCGTTAAAAGCATTTGCGGAAAATCATGCCAGTCTAGACGTAGCCAGTCTGTTCGATATTCCATATCTCTATTGTTTGGCTGATCAGTCAACCAGACCTGAAAATATTTATTATATTAGATATTTATTATAACTGACAATCCAAAACTAAGTTTCACCTTTGGAATCGATAGGAAATTTCATTGCCTATTTTATTTATGACATTAATTTTAGCATTGTAATGCCTGATAAGATGACATGCTCAAGGCAAATTTCGTTATTACAAAGGAGAAAACATCTATGTATATTTTATTATGCTGGCTTTGTAGGATCTTAAAATTGTCATTATAGGTGAAAGTTACAATGCCCACACATGAGCTCGGCTACGTCTACACTGGCCCCATAAAACGGAATAGTCATGCAAAGCAGGTAAGTCAGAATAGGGAAATCCGCGGGGGGATTTAAATATCCCCCGCGGATTTAAATAAACATGTCCGCCGCTTTTTTTCCGGTTTGGGGAAAAGCCAGAAAAAAGCGTCTAGACTGGCGCGATCCTCCGGAATAAAGCCCTTTTCCGGAGGATCTCTTATTCCTACTTTCAAGTAGGATCTCTTATTCCTACTTTCAAGTAGGATCTCTTATTCCTACTTTCAATATTTTCCTATTCTGACTTACCTGCTTTGCATGACTATTCCGTTTTATGGGGCCAGTGTAGACGTAGCCAGTCTGTTTAAATTTGTTCTTTGCAAGGGTGTTACACATAGCAACTTCGTGGAGACATAATCAGCCCTAAAGTTTTAGACCAGTTATGGAGTAGAGCTGGTTGAGAATTTTTCCACAGGAATGTTTTTCCATTGGAAAATACTGTTTATTCACCATTTAAACTTTCTCTTGGAATAGGGTGTATTTAATTGAAATGTCTATGATAACAGAACAGAAAGCTTTGATTATTTCTTTTTCAAAATGAATTTTCATTTTCAATGTGTATTTTATTTTATATGATAAATTGTAAGATTTAAAAAGTCAAAATTGGCACAAATCATTTTGATTGTATTTCTACTCACATAATTTTTTTTTCCAGAACTTGAACATGTCAAACATTATTGGTTTTGTTCCAATTCAGAATGAAAACTAAGTTTGAAATGCTGGAATTTCATATGGAATGAAAATTCTGAGTTTTGATTCACTCTAGCATGGAGTAGCCCTGATCTTTCTTACACAGCTCCACTCTGGATGTCATCTGGCAAGATAGTTATATGAAAAACTTTTGTCTTCATGTTCTTTTCTGACTCTCAGCCAGGAAAGTACTCAACAAATCTAGGCTACAGTCTCCATTCATCTTCTTTCCCATCTCATCAATGTCTGGTTGATCAGCTAAGTATCAGTTCCTGATTTAGCACAACTAAACTCCAAAAGCATGGTTAAGCTTGCCTCCTGATATTTCTCACATTTGAAATTGAACCAGAAAAGCAGAAGGCTCTGTGTAAGATTATCATCAAGAATTTATCATGGCGTTATCTCCTATAACTGATGACAAAAATACACGTAAAAAGAAGGGAAAAAATCAGCTCAATTCAGCAACTTGCGGATAATGTACTCTATTTAAATTTCTCTGGTTGGAAAGTTTTCATAGGTATAACTATAAAATAAAGTCCATCATCAGTGAGAAGTGTTTTTTCACAGCTGTGGCAGAGTTGTGAATTGAACTGATTCCTGTTCAAAGTCCTTTGTCTATCACTTTAACAACAAAGCCAAGCTCCCTCTATGTAGATTTTGACCATATATCACATTTTGACTCCTTTATAAAATATCTGCTTAGAAGATGCAAGCAATACATTTTGCTAAGTGCTTGTTAAATAGAACAATTAGTTGCAAAAAGAAAGTAGCAATTAGCCAGGCCTGTTTCATTGATTTATGTGTTACATACAGCTTTTCTTAATCCACAAAGCTCAGATTTCAGAATTCTCTCTCGAACATGAACATGTTACATTTGCCCTATGTTTTTACATTGCCTGCTTAGAAAATGCAAATAGACTGCAGGCTAGATTGATGGTTTTTAAGGCTTTTGGAGGTGCACGATAGTCATCTGAATATTCCCCAAGCCCATATGGTCTTCACCCTGATAGATATCTCTGTATGACACCTGTTATCAAAATGCCACAGATTCCTCTCAAGCCCATAAGCAATCATGAACTGACTGTGGGGAGCCACGTCACATGGAGCTCACGTTACTATGCAATGGTCCTCCTCTCTCTCCCCCATTCCCATTTTTAGAAAATACCTACAAACCCTTTCCCATAACATAATTGAGTCTGGTTTTATTGTGTTATCCAGTACCCTGAGTGCCTGCAGAAGGTTAGGGAGCATTGTAATAAATATTGGTATAAATTATTTTTTTTAAAGGTTGCAAAATATAGATCCATTTGTTGAATGGGCTATTTTCAGGAGTGCGAAGCATCTGTAGCTTAGTTCAGTTCTCTGAACATCATACACTGTATTTCTTTGCTTACTTCAAGTCTTCTATTGCTTATCCCTGGCTCTAGGCACTGGACAATAATTAAACTAACAGTGTTCTTACAGACCTAACCAACAATACACCTACTGATCTGCCCAAGGAGATAACAAACCCAACCATTCAGAAGTCCACTCTTACACCTTGTGAAGCTTTCAGTCCACCTACCCATTCTCATTATTCCTGAGGATTCTTAGCACCTCCCAGAAGATAGATGCACAGCACCATGAAGGATTGTACCCTATATTTATAGTATATACAACGTACTGCTGGCTAATACATGTATTATAATGAAAAGATGAGGGGAGTGTTGCCCTTTCGAGTCTCTAATGCTGCATGATAGTGGGGACTCGGCTAATAAAGTTTTTATATTAAGAAAGTTATGGTTTACTAGCTGGACATTTGGCAGACGTCTGTGGAATAAAACAGTACTCTTTCCCCCTCCCTAGTGGGCCTAATTCCCTGGTAACCTTATTGGAAATGTGCATGGGCTACAAAACTAAAGATTAACTATCCAGGGACCTGCTTTCTGGATCTTACTTGAAGATTAAATCAAATGGCAGGCAATATATATTTAGTAATTCAGCTTTGTGTCAGACTTTTCCTGGCTAGTGGCAAGAGTAATAGAAGAATCTGACACACAAAATCAGTAAAAAAGGATGTTTTAATGGGTTTTAGTTTTGTTTTATGGTGAAATAGGGATTAATAATTATTTTTGCATGACTGAAAATCTGCTGCTTTTATTTTTTGAATAAAAATAATAGAATAATTTCAATTTACAGATGATCCTGGCTTTATAAGAGATATTATTCGTTCTTAACTTGTTGAATAACAAATGCTAGTTCAGACAAGACAAGTTTAAAATGCCAGCTGTAATATAGTAGCATTTATTTAAACAGAAAGGGCAACAAATACATTTTAAAACCTCTGTTTAGGCTAGGTATTAGTAAATGGATTTCTATTCAACAGATTGGGTGAGATGGATGGAGATGTTATGCTGTTTTAAAAAACCATATCTACAAGGCACGTACAAAGACACTGAAGTGTGATTTGTCCTAGTAGCAGACATCTGAAGAACAAGTGACATTCTTACACAAAATCTATATTGGTGATGTATTTAATTACAGAGTTGATTGAAATTGACAGCTTTAGTGACCTATGTGTGCACTGGTAGTGATTGATGGATGCTTCAGATCTAGTTACTTTTAAGCCAATTCACATATTGTTCAATAATATCATCCTGTCAAATTGCAAAATACAAGTGTATGGACTAGGCAGAGCACATTTTTAATTAAAATAAGGTAGAGATGAATTATGTTTAAATATTCATGCAATTGTTAAAAATATTATCATTTTAATTTGAATGCAAGGTGAAGAAAATTCAATATTACTCAAACCATGTTCCCCAAGATATGTATATTGTACTTTCATGATCTTTCATATCAACGCAAGACCTTTCATCACAGATTAATACTGTGAGGTCTTGTCTCTTCTGTTTATGTACTAGTAACTCCTATTAATATTGTGTCACAGTCATTGAGAAAGCTGCTCCAAAAATATGTGACATCTGCTGATATTTTGAATGCTTTCCAGTCTGGCTTCCGGTCAGGGAACAGCATGGAGACTGCTTTGGTAGCACCAAAAGATGACTGCCCTATGCACTGATTATGCACTGAGTGAAGAAAAAGATCATTTTGTTTGTTTTAAACATGCTGCCTATTAATTACCCCTAATAACGCACACACATACATATAGGCTAGGTCTACACTGTGGAGCTATTTCAGGATACCAAAGCTATTCTGCGTCTGAAGAGAAAGCCTGTTATATTGAAATATAATCGGTTCGCTATTCTGATGTCTCTGTAAACCTCATTGCATGAGGATTAAAGGATATTTTGGAGTAGCACCTTATTTTAAAATTTGGCACGGTGTAGACAGAGCCAGATTTCAAAATAAGCTGTTCTGAAATTACCTTGTAATAAGATACATAATTTGTGTAGTGCAAATTGGGTAGCTTATTTTGAGGTAAGGGTACTGTGTAGATGCACCTATACATAGCTGTGTGGGTATTAAGGACAGTTCAGGTAGTGATGCCAATAATTGTTTTCCTAACACTTGCTGTTATAAGACCCTGTTTTGCACGGATTATATCTATGTCATATTTTAAAAGGGTGGTCTCAAATTTTCAAGTCAGCTGTCAGCTGTAGGCTGATTTTTTTTAAATTTGATTTTTCAGCCATTTCCAAGAACAAGACTATAAAGGAAATGTTCAATTCATACAATATTTTCATGTAGACTTTCTAATACCTCCATATCTTGAATGCAGGAGATTTGGTGCGTATGTCTCTGATGCCTTTAAAACTATCATTCCCAAGTCAGTAGTAAGAATCAAACATTTAAAACACAGATCCATATTTGTAGGCCAAATCTATGTTGCTATGATTCTCTCAGCACAGGTGAGGAGTCGGTCCTCATCAGGGATCCGGTTTTGGCTCCTTGATTCTGAGAGATTTTCTGTGATGGCCCCAAGGATAGGTGTTCTCTAAATTATGTCTGCAGTTTATGGTCTCTTGATGACATACAGAATCTGATGACTGCCAGCTTTACCAGAGTGAATTTTGGATTCAGGAATGAGGTTTATGGCAATAGATATAAGAACTGGGTGCAACAGTTAGTTTGGGCTCTTACCTTCAAAAAATGTTGGAGGTATTCATTGCTAGATACTTCTTTTGGTCTTAGCGCTTGTTTTCAAGGTCAACTCTTAAAACATCTTTTTTCACCTCTCTTTCATATTATCTCTCTTCTCCCATCTAATTATTCTGAAATGAAATTATATTTTTGTGAGGAAAGACCATTTATAAAGACTCAGGTTACAACACTCAGATATTAAGGTAAGTCTAAATTCATTTTTTTCTTCAACTTGTTCATTCTGATTTAAACGTATTGTTAGAATAATCTCTGTACTAGCAGGCAAAGATAAGGTAAGGAAATACATTGATGAGAATATTGTATATAATTTTAAAAGATCTTAGACAAGTAATATTGATAACATTTTTTATTTCTCTTTATATTTCTCTTTGAACCATTTTTGGATAGACACTATAAGACAATCATTGTGACTAGGATGTAACAAAAGCCACCAGCAGGTCAATTAAATCCATCCATCAACAAGTGGACCTAAAACATTTATAGAACTTTTATTCATGAGAGAAAGTAATCATTAATTGGTGATTAACATAAAAAGGTAATAATGAACACAAAACTGTATAGTAGGTTTTTTATTACTCATCTTTGGCAGGCAAGATAAGAAAACAAAATGAAGAAATTAGTTTTCACATGCCGGAAAAGCTGTATTTGTGTAGGCTATCGATTGAAATAAATGTTGACGTTCAATGCTAAAGGACAGATCCAGATTCAAATCATTAATCTAGCTAAAAGATCACAAATACATTTAAAGTGCTACTTTTCTGTCAAACTATAAAATCTGAATCAATTACAGTGTATTCAATAGAATTCAAAGCAGCAATATTTTATGATGATATTTAACTATAAAATTCTATACATTTTGAATTAGAAGTATGGGGATTTGTACCAAATGTTCAAATAACTTTAATAGATCTGATGCCATCATGCAAACATCTTTGTAGTCAGCAATTACTGGGTATAAAAATATGAAAATTAAAATATGAAAACATGAAAACAAGTTCAATTTGTCAGAAGTAGACAGCCATATCTGAAATAAAGGTAATGTTCCTTTAAGTGGCCTTCTTCATCAGGAAAAGACACGCAACAGCAAGTGTCATAAAATTATATCCAGTACTTCCCATACTATTGTTTAATTTCACTTTAACTTTATATAAACATTTCTTTACCTTCAGTAACTGTGGGTGGGGGGAACCCTGGTCTTATTCATTTTGTATGATTAAAACTACATTAGCAATATAGATGTATTAATTTACAGATACAGATACTAATTGCTTAAATATTGAGTTCAAAACTAGACACCAGTACTGGGAAGGGATAATTGGTTCTTGCAGTAGAAAAAAAAACTATAATAAAGAACTTGAAAGTGCTGTCACATTTCACATAACAAGCGAAATCTCAGAATATTTGAAAAATATTCTGAGAGAAAATGTCTTGGGGCTTTCCTAATGAGAATGAATGTGGTTTGAAAAGATCAAATAATATCCACATATGTCAAATACAGGTTCTAATAACAGTTAGAGATAATGAATAAAATTAAAGTAGGTCATTTTAAGTCATTTAGGATCCAACAGGAGGCATACCTTTTCATAACTGCTTGTTAAAATATAATTAGAAGCATTAGCTGTATTTACAAAAACTGTCAATATCAAAGATTTAAAACAAACAATGAAAATGAGATATTTTACCATTCTTTAATTTTTACTTGTGTTTTGGTTTTATTAGCATTTCAGTAGTAAATGGGCATATAAATATATTAATAACTAGGACAGTGAGTAATAATAAGTAACATTATAATAGAGTTGTATGTCAGAGCCAGATTCTAAAAAAACTATTTACAATTCATGCTGCTAATAACTATGTCTCCTGGGCACATGTGTGTGTGTTTGTTGGATCTGAATCTGGAAAACTGTCAAAGAAAGCTATTAGTCCCACCTATTGTGGGTTCAACTGTGCTCTTTAGGCAGAGCCGTGGCTGGGGTCAGTGCATAGTTCTGTGAGAAACTCTGTCTTATGAATTAAATGTTTCTGTGATGTTGCACCCCACCTACCTTATGGAAATATGCTTATGAATTGGAATCTAACATAACTCAAATATTCTTTATGCAAAATACTTCATGCAACCTATCATTTAAAAGTTACAATCTGCTGAATGTGTTTATTCCATTTGTGTGCACATGTCATTCTTGTATTTGACATGAGAAATTTGAAATATAAACCTGACATGATATGTGAGGGCCATTAGTAGTAGTCAAGCAGCTTAATGGCCCAGTACTCGGGACAATGATCTGTTGTGAATAGTTTTAGCCTTCTTGTGAGCCTGGACTATGGATGCTGGAAGCCATCATGGACATTGTACTTTTCCATGGGAAGTGTGAAAAAGTTTAAACTGAGTACAGAGGCGTCCCACCTTAGGCAAATTCAACATATAGTTGGGGAGCTAGACAAGAAGGGCAGGGGCCAAATTCCAGGACACCCCTATTTGTCATCTAAGATGTCTGCCGCAACCACTTGGAACTGAACATTAAGAAGGATCTGGCCCAAGCTGGGAGGCTACCCAGCTTGTGAGAAAAGATTATTAGAATTATTGTTAGGGTAAGAAATTGCATGAAATAAGTTTCTTCGAGAATTAGACTTAGCTGGCATGTTTTGTTTTATTTAGCTTAGTAGCTTACTTTAATCTGTCTGCTATTACTTGCAACCACTAATATCTTACTTTTTATACTTAATAAAATCAATGTTGTTACCTGGGTGGGTGGGAGGGGGAGACAACAGCTGTGCATATCTCTCTTTCATTTATAAAGGGACTAAACAATTTATAAGCTTGCTCTGCATAAATGTTATACAGAGTAGGATGGATTTATTTAAGGTTCTGGTCCCATTGGATGTGTGTACCTGTGTGCTGTGTCAAGTCACTTTAACAGAGCCTTCCCAGAGCTGAGGTTATCTCAGGCTACATCTACACTATGGCATTTTTTCAGAACAGGAAAAGCAAATGAAGCACTTATTTGCAACTCTCACGCTATCATTTGCATATTCTCTTCTGATCCTTTTTGCGGAAGAGGTTTTTGCACAAAAAAATGTAGGGTAGATGGGGCCATTTCTTGGAAGAAAAACCTTTTGCACAAGATCCTATAAACCTCATTTTTTGAGGAATAAGTGATCTTGCGCCAAAGGGTTTTTTTCTGAAAAATGGCCCCATCTACACTACAGTTTTTTGCACAAAAACCTCTTCCGCAAAAAGGATTGGATGAGACTATGCAAACGAGAGCACAAGATTTGCAAATGAGTGCTTCATTTGCATTTCCTCTTCTGCAAAAATGCCATAGTGTAGACGTAGCCTCAGGGTCTGTGTTGCTCTGCTGTGGGTTGTGACTCCAAGTTTGTGCCAGTGCTAGAGGAGACTGGAGGGTCTGTCTCAGCAGGATAGAGTGGTGAGGTGCCCCAGAGGGCAGGAAGGCAGAGTCATTGGTATTTCAGCACATAAGATGACTGTCTTCAGGGGATATCTATGACCAAACCGATCACAATTCCAGTTGTCTCTCTGTCACACAGGAAGAGCACATTTGCTACAATCCTTAGAGACATGCAACAAACTCCCCTCCGTGTGCTGTTTCTATTTCAGTGCTGCTGTAGGGAATGGGCTGGCATCATGGTCACATCTTCAAACTGTCCCTACCTGTCCCTCTTTGGGATGGTGAGTACCCTTGGGCCTGGGACAGTGTTGGGAATGAAATGGGGATGGTACTGGAGCTCAATGCATTTGACATCCTTCAGGGTGAGGGAGGTAAAAGGAGCATAACATGGGTGTCATCTTCACCTTGACCTCTTTGTAGTTCCTCACACTCATGATATGTCTAAATCTAGCTAATGCATTCTGCATAGCATCTTTAAGATACAGCTAAAACCCTTGTATAGACTCTCCTCTTGATTACTGAATTGCTGGCCTCAACCAATGCCATTTTTTCCCTGCAAATGTCATTTTCCTAGCCATATCGCTTGGGCCTTATCACCTTTCTGTTTGAATTCCTCCACTGGCTCCCCCAAAGATTTCCCTACACCCCCCCATAGGGGTGTATACCTCCCCTGAATTTCCCCACTCCCAGTTTTGTGAACTAGTTACATTCCAATGTAATGATTGTTTGGAAATTGGAATTGAAATTGAAACATTAATACACACTTTAAAAGCATAAACAGTGTATGATAAGATATGTGTATCTGAAAAAGTATAATAGATTTGAAAAGTATGAACATAGACTAGCTTCCTTATACAGCTGTTGTTTTTTATGACAATGTCAGTGCATTCATTTTGGTGGTGTTGGCCAACCTAATAATTTCAAATTATGATTTGTAAGCAAAGTCAAAATGAGCTCTCCCTGACAGCTAGTGATGAGCTGGGGGATGTGGGGGAAAGGCTTCAGGACCAAATTATATTTACATTCACACCTAATCTACCTAGGTATCCAGCAAACAGAGCTGTGTTGCCCAAGTGATAGATTTTGGCTGGGGTTGGGTTACAAATCACTTGAATGCAGGGGGCGGAGGAATGAAATGTTGTTGTTTTTATTTTATGAGTAAAGTGCAGTAGAACTGTACTTAACCTGTACTGATTGAGGGCATCAAGAGAGAGGGTGGAGACAGGTGTTTTGCTTAATGGTCTGTCTGAGTGACAAGTACTATTTGACCTGCCCCTCTGCACTGAACAGTGAGCAGCTGGAGGAACAAGCAAGGTAACTTCTTGCCCTCTGCCTGGGAGGTGTATTCACATGAAAGCACCTCTGAATTCTGAGTCTCCACTGACCAAGGACAACACCGGTGAGTGGGGTGACGTGGAGGGAAAAATGAGGGGCATGTTAAATAAACATTTGTTCGTTGGACTATATTTTAGTGACTTTGCTCCAGAATGCTAGATTTATGACTGAGAATGGAAACTTATATAAATGTGTTTCCTAGTAGGCCAAGATTTTTAAAATGCATTATTTGCCAGAAGATGCATTTTTAGATGTTCAAGTTATAGAAAACACATCGGATGTTTCTGTGACAACCCACATCTTAGAAGAGTTAAATGCATGTCAATTGGACCCCAAACAGATGGTTGCTTGTGAATTTGATGGAGCTGCAACCTTCTCTGGAAGACATGGTGGAGTACAAGCTTTGCTCAGAGAACAGTGTAACCCTAATCTCTCCTATTCTCACTACAGAGGCCATCTACTCCAACTAGCACTAGTACGAGCTGCAGAATCTTCAAAAGACGACTACGTTCAGAGAAGACTATTGCTATTCTCTCTCTCATAAATCGACTGTTGAAACCACTTGGGTCATTAAACAATGCCATCTAGGCATCTGCTACAACAGTAGTAGATCTTTGTTCAGCAATAGAAGCTACGTTTGGATCAATCAGAGAGCTATCCATTGAAAAAGTACTAGAAGAAGCAAAGATTTCAGTCCAGCAGTTGACTAATGAAGGCATTTATATTGAATCCTTAAGTGAAGAGGACAAGAAGTGTTTGTTAAGACAACTGAAAAAGTACACAGACTTGATTATTAAAAATCTACTACAGCAACTTCTAGATTCTACTCATCCTCTACGTAGCTTTTACAGATGGCTGTCCTATAAAACACCGACAGTTGAGTGGAGTGAGGCACTACCAGCAATGAGGCTGCCATGTGCTCAGGACAGAATAGAGAATTTGAACACAGAGTGGAATATCATATGACGAATGAATGAAGATTTAACGTCAACTTCCTTTTTATCATCACTAGTGGCTCGACCAAATCTTTGTGCTATGTTTCCTGGGATGAAAGAAGTAGGAATTCAACTCTTGCTACTCCCAGTCACAACAGATCCAGTTGAGCGTTCTTTTTCATCACTGAATAGAATGTTATGTTCTGAAAAAAAGTCGCCATTGCCTGATCATGTGACCGAACTAATGAGCATATCAATTGAAGGAATGGAAGTACCGGACACACGAGAAGCCACTGAAGATGAACACATTGCATTCAAGAAGTTCATTAAAAGAGTTGTGGAAATTATAACAAGAAACCAAGAAGGATGTAGTACTTCATAGAAGGCTTGAGTAGCCAACTTTAATGTGTGATTTTAAAACATGAGTTAAACCTAATAAAATGATGATGAAACATTTTTCAGTTTTTACTGTGGTGCTATACAGCCAACCTTCACCCTCACGGTCTCACCCCTCATCGGCCCTGATGCCCCCCTCCCCCGGTAAATTCAACCCCTTCCCCCCAATTTCAATTCCTGGGGAAAACACTGCTGTTCTCCACTACATTAAACATAAGCTGCTTGTCTTCTCTCACAAGCCTCTTCACAGCCTAGCCCCACCCCACTTATTAGCTCTCATTCGCTGCCAAGATGTTGATCTCCACCTCTGGTCGGACCATGATACCATCCTCCATTGGCTGCTTGTTACATTTTAAATCTGTGATTTCCCTGCAGGCTGCCTATAGTCCTCCAAATCCTTCCTTTGCTTTGTGTCCACAGCTTGACAATGGTTAGGGGGCTAGTGTGCTGATACCACTGCTTGCCATGCTGATTAGGATTGTTTCCTTGCACTGCCCCATCTGTCTGCTTGTATTCACATGTAGTCCTTTGTTTTACACTTGAGTACGTCTAGACTACAGGCTTTTGTTGACAGAGCATCTAGACTACATCCAGTTCTGTCAACAAAGCGGCTTGCTTTGTCGACATGAGAATGTAGACACAAAGGACAGTGTAGATGCAATAATGCCTTCTGTCAACAGAACTCTGTCGACAAAAGGAGTTATTCCTTGTAGAATGAGATTTACTGCTTTTGACAAAACTGCCGAGTTCTGTCGATATTATATTGACAGAACTTGGTGGTAGTGTAGACGCAGGTATAGTTTTGTCGACAAAAGTCCACTTTTGTCGACAGAACCCTGTAGTCTAGACACACCCTTAGATTGTAAGCTTTTGGGGGCAGGGATAGTCTTTTTGGTGTATTTTTAAACACCTAAGTACAGTGGGATCCTGGTCCCGGCCTGGGACTGCTAAGGTCCTCCCCATCCCACATAGCCTGAGTTAGATCCAATGGTCAGGACCTAGGGAGATATGTTCAATTCCTTGCTCTAGTACAGACTTATAAGGCCTTGGACACGATCCCTTTGTGTGTCAGTTCCTCCTGGTGATAAAAGCACTGCCCAACCTCATAGGGATCTTATAAGGAGGAATACATTAAAGATTGTAAGTTGTTCAGATACTATGGAGGCCATAATGTCATATCTTTCTCAAGTAACTAAGATCAGGAGAGTGGTGATTGCAATACTAAAAGATCATTTATTATCACTGCCAATGCAGTGTAATCAGTAATGGGCTTTGGGGTCATAGGAGGAAAGGCACTGCTGTTATCCTTTCTAGGTGACAATTCATCCTGAATGTATAGATGTAAATAGAGCATAAGATTCATCCTGAAATTTCTGGTTGTGGGCCAGATTCAGTCACTCTCACTTTGTCATAGTATCAACTGAAATCAATGGCACAGCTAACAGTTTCAGAATCTGGCCCCAGGCACCTTCTCTTTCTGAGTACAATGGGACTATCTTCATGTGTCAAGAGTGTGAACCTGAGTAAGAGTTGTAGGATTGTGTTCTGCTATCTCATTTATGCAGTACATTGAAATTTGATAAATGGGGAGTCTTCTTTCTATTTTTTTCCTTTTTCCTATCTGTGATAATAATGGGTTTCAGTCTCCCTAATGCTTTTTCTTTGCTTTTTACCAACTTTTTCTGACATTTTTACTACTTTGTTTTCTCCTGCTGTTTTCTCCTGGCATCTCTTGCCAAATGCATTTTTAAAGCTATTATTTATTTGCTGCTGCTTGGCCAAGCCCAGTTCTTTCAAAAATTCCCTTGGTGTTTTTTATACGAGTATTGATTTCTAAGCACCCCAGAGATGAAGTGCAGCTGCCAGTTAGAATGTGTTTCTCTATCTGCAGTAGCTCCTTCTTTTGAAATGGTTGACTGAGTGGGCTATGGCTCAGGACATGAGCAAGAAGCAAATGATTTCCTTCTGTGTGATTCTAAGACTCAGCAAACGCCAGGTGATTCTGCCAAAGTACCAAGTCATCATTTGGTTCATCTTTACACATACTCTTTCTCTGGGATGAAATTTTTGTCAGTGACACAGCAATTCAGCTATACTCCCTGGCTACATCTACACTGGCATGAATTTCTGGAAATGCTTAAAACGGAACAGTTTTCCATTATAAGTATTTCCGGAAAAAGAGAGTCTACATTGGCAGGATACTTTTCCGGAAAAGCCCTTTTCCCGGAAAAGCGTCCGTGGCCAATGTAGACGCGCTTTTCCGGAAAAAAGCCCCGATCGCCATTTTCGCGATCGGGGCTTTTTTGCAGAAAAGACTACTGTGCTGTCTACACTGGCCCTTTTCCGGAACAGTTTTCCGGAAAAAGGACTTTTGCCTGAGCAGGAGCAGCATAGTTTTTCTGGAAAAGCAGCTGATTTCTTACAGTAGATTGTCAGTGCTTTTCCTGAAATTCAAGGGGCCAGTGTAGACAGCTTGCAGCTTATTCCGGAAAAGTGGCTGCTTTTCCGGAATAAGTGGCCCAGTGTAGACACAGCCCCCAAGTCATTAAAAATGATAGGTCGAGATCATTTTTTCTCTTACTATTTGAAATCTGCTCTTGATGCCACTGTATCTTGTTAAATACTTCAAATGCATGCAGGCACTTGGTGACCACTGAAGTCAATGGCAATAAGAACATAAGAATGGCTATACTGTGTCAGACTAAAGGTCCATCTAGCCCAATATCCTGTCTTCAGACAGTGGCCAATGTCAGATGTCGTGGAGGGAGTGAACAGAACAAATAATCATCAAGTGATCCTTCTCCTTTCAACCATTACCAGCCTCTGATAAACAAAGGCTAGAGACACCATTCCTACCCATCCTGGCTAATAAGTATTGATGGACATAACCTCCATGAATGTATCTTGTTTTTTTGGAACCATGTTAAAGTCCTGGTCTTTACAACATCCTCTGGCAAGGAGTTCCACAGGTTGACTGTATGCTGCATGAAGAAAAACTTTCCTTTTATTTGTTTTAAACCTGCTACCTATTAAGTTCACTGGAAGCAAAATGGTCTCTCTTATGGAAACAGCAAGTAAATCTGTAGCAGTTTGAAGCAACTTTCATTAATCACCCAGTTTTGTTGTAAGTCTACAGTCCTATTTCCAGATAAGAAAGAGGGACATTTTTAAAACTAAAGTAAACACTTCAATATAATATCTGGCATAGTTAAGTTGTTGGTAGGACATTTGATCTGGCCATAACTTGGGTCTGTTTCATTATTAGTAGTAGGTTCAACAGAATGTAAAGAGTGCACATAGACTTGGAAAAATGGTCATTAATTGTAGAATAATGCACACTCAAATAAATTAACCCATATGTGCTGCAATTGGACAAGGAAATATCCTTGCATATTTAATACAAAAATCCCTTTCATAAAATCACATTTTCACAAAAATGTTTTTTGAAAATGGCTTCCCAATGTCTAACAACATATCTGCCAAGGATCTTGGGTTTTGACTCAAAGATCACATAACCCTCAAGAATCATCATCCTCAACTTCTGCTCATTACCCCAGTAGAAGGAACCATAGCTTCAAGAACTCCAGGGTAAGTAGCATTTTCCTATCTTACCAGCCTATGATTTCATAAAGAAAAATATAACTGTCAAACTATCAATATATAAATCACCACATTATATATTAGCCCTCACTGGGTTGTATAACAGAACTTTCATTTTATAATTGGTATCTTATTTATTTACCCTTTCCCAGAAATTACAAACTGCTTGTACATTCAAGGAAGTTTTCTTAATGATACATAACTTTTAGACCACTCCTTTGCTCAGTTTACTTTTCAGAAAAAAACAACAAACGGTCTGGTAGCATTTTGTAGACCAACAAAACATGTAGATGGTATCATGAGCTTTTGTGGGCACAGCCCACTTCTTCAGTGATGACTGGAGTATGAGTAGGGGATATGAAAACTCGTAAGGTACATCTAGACAGCAGGGTTATTTAAAGATACCCTGGGTATCCCGAAATAGCTTCCCGATGTCTTTTAAACACGCCCGTTATGTTGAAATATTTTTTCAGACGTCCCATGAGGGTTGAGGGATGTCTCAAAAAAGCACATTATTTCAAAATTTGGCACTGTGTACATGTTTCAAATTTCAAAATAAGCTATTTCAAAATACAACTGAAATAAGATATACAATTTGCATAGCGCAAATTGTGTATCTTATTTTGAATTTAGGGTGCTGTGTAGATGCACCCATATTGAAGAAAAGATAGAAAGTCCGTTGGCCCAGAAATGAACCATGTGTACCCAGTGATTTACATACAGCCTACTGTGGTGTAAAAGAGGAGTGGGGCACCATTTCTCTGAATGTTCCAGCCAATCAGTTAGCTAAAATCTTTTCTCGGTAGTTGTTAACTCTTTAACTTTAATTGACTCACCTATAAGACATTAAAGCCAGAGACAATGAATCCTACAGAATCCCTAGGAAGAGAGGGAAGCATGAATGAGTTGGCAGTATGCTAGGAGAGTGGATGAAAACAGAGTATGGGCTTTTGAATTGCAAGCAGCAGCTCTTTCTGTTTTCTGTGGCTGAGGGAGACCTCCAGGAAGAACACGTAAGAAGCCAGGGAGCCAGGCATGGAGAATCCAATGACATCCATGCATAGGAGAGGGCTAAGTCTTAAAACTACAAATGTGTGAGTAGAATTGAGAATGTTTAATCAGATATGATCAGGTTATTTCTGGGTTGTTGGACTTCACTGAGCTGATAACATCTAACTTCCCCATCATACTGTAGGTTTCCAAGCGGAATCCCAGGGAAGCAATTCTCTATGTTTTTAATCCTGTTCTCAGTTGCTCTGTAACACCTAGCAACTGTGCAATGTTTTACCAAATGTGGGTTTTTTAAAATGAAAATCACCCTTTCAAAATGTGATCTGATTCCTGTGTCCTACCAGGCAGGAAGTTCTATGTTCACTTGTCTAAGACTGCTCAGCCAAATTACTATAAGAAATTAAAGTTCCATTTTCAGTTGATCTCAGCAGCTGGGTTTCAATTTCTCTCCACAGGGAGGGATAAAAGAGACTGTGGGTACTTCACAAGAAAGAATTCTCAAGTGCTCCTTCCTAGGTTCTCAAAAAGGGCTTACATTTGGGTGGCAGTGACCATATCAATCTGAGGCCAGGGAATTTGTAACCTTGGAGTGGTTTAACACAAGCCTTTAGTGGCAAACTATAGTAAAATCCTTTACAGGCCACAATCTTCTGGACTCAAAATGCTAGCATGGGGAAACGGCCTTGACACCTACTCACATGCTAAGAGTCTTTAAGAGAAATAGTTTTCCTGACATTTAAAAAAAAATTCATGTTCTGCTTTGGAATGAAACAGACCTTGTGTCACTTTCACATAACATGAAAGAGAAATGCATCTTGCAATAGCCAGATCATTAGGGAACTCTCCTGGAATAAGGGTAAGCCAGAGTCAAATCCCTGAATTTGATTTGGAGCAGAGATTTGAATCCAATTTTCACACATTCCAATGAGATGCTCTAACCACTGGGCTATAGACTCTGTCTTAAATGTATATTTCATTATACAAAGTGGAACAGTTCCAACAAGAAAACTAGACAGACTCCCCTCCACCCCAGACAGAATAACTAATAGCCTGGTCCTCTTGCATATTCTCTCTCTCTCTCTATATATATATATGTAAAATCATGCTCTCTGCTATCTGTGCCAATCAGATGTTCAAATAATTCTTTAGATAATTTTCTATTTTTCTACTATTTCATTTATCAAATGCATTGTAATATGGTCTACATTAATACAATAGATAGAGCCATGTTGTACAAAGCTTACTCCTGTGGCTTTGTCTTCTCATGTCTACTCACTACAATCACAGGTTTTTCCAGGGTAGTCCTGTCAAGCTCTCCCATGGTACATAGACCAACAGATGTCCCATGGTTGGTGTTTTAAGGCAGTCTCATGTGTCTGTGCTGTTGAGAAGGCCTCACCTCCATATATTAACTTTTGACCTGCTAACTCTTGTTCAGAGGTTATTTAAACATCTCCAGGTCAATCAATCCTCTTCTGTACCTGTGGGAAGACATTTGGCAACATCAGTATGCATTTTGATGTGCACCTATTTATATGAGCTGCCCTTGTGACCCTAATGGGTCTATTTGTTTCAGTTCTCATGAAGCTGAGTAAGACTTACACAGTCAAGCCTTATAAGTGAGATTTTTATTGCCCAAATGTGTAGAAAATCACTTATAATTCCCACAGCAACCTTCACTGTGTTCTTGCTGTCATAAGCCAGACAATTAGACCTAACATTACATGATCAAACAACAATTTGAGAGTTTCTCCTCCCTCTGGCATCACCCAGAAACATGCATGTGCTCAATTCTTGCTTGAGAGCCTGATGCTCTTCAGGATAATGGAGATCATGTCCGCCTGCAGCAGATCTCTGCTCATATGAAGACAAGACAGTGGCAGTGTCTCCCTCAGGATATGCGCCACGTACCTGTGTTAGGATACCTTGGTTACTTTCAGGAACAAAGCTGGCCTAAACCATGCATTGGTCTAGTAAAGAAAGGAAGATGATATTCATCACTATAAGGAAAGTATTGCATACCAAAGGTCGAGCCAGGAACAGCTTCACTTAGAAGTAATACAGGCAGTCCCCGGGTTACGTACAAGATAGGGACTGTAGGTTTGTTCTTAAGTTGAATTTGTATGTAAGTCGGAACTGGTACATATTGTAGGGGAAACTCTAGCCAAACATTTTTTTTAGTTTTGGATAGCATAGGGAAAGGTTAACTCCCCTCTAATGTTTGTTTTGCTGTCTGTTCCCCTGTTCAGAAGATTTCACATCTATTTCTGTCCCTGTGACAAACTCAGGACTAAAGGAGTAACTCATCAAATACCAAACAGCTCTGCACCATGCTTTGAGCTAATAGCTTTATTTCCACACACCACCCAGGGTTCTAGGAGGAGGGTCCTTTTTTTGCTAAACACAATGAGGCCAGCACTTTGTTTGTTTTGGTGGAGTCTTTGTTTGCCCAGGGAGCCCAGCATGTATAGGGGGAGGAGGGGCGGAGAGGCTGCTTTTGTCTGCTGTTCGGCAGCCTGTTGCTCAGGGGAGGGGGCAGCCTGTTGCTGGCAGGGGGGGAGGGGGGAGGCGTGCAGGATGCGAGGCCGCGGGGGGGCGGGGGCAGCGGGCGTGGGGAGGCACTTTTCCTCTGCCCGGCAGCTCTGCGGGATCCCTGTCCCTGTGGCCAGCTGCTGCAGGCAGAGGCCAGTTGGAGCCGGCCGAAGAGGAGGAGGAGGTGGATTCTAGGACCCAGGTGAGCGAGCCCCGGGGACGCTGCTGCGCTCGGGGAGCCCGGCATGTATAGAGGGGAGGAGGGGCAGAGAGGCTGCTTTTGTCTGTTCGGCAGCCTGTTGCTCAGGGGAGGGGGCAGCCTGTTGCTGGCAGCGGGCGTGGGGAGGCACTTTTCCTCTGCCCGGCAGCTCTGCGGGACCCCAGTCGGAGCCGGCCCGAGGAGGAGGAGGATCCTAGGACCCAGGTGAGCGAGCCCCGGGAATGCTGCTGCGCATGTGCGGGAGTTGCCTCACCCCGTTCGTATCTAGGGATCCAACGTAAGTCGGATCCATGTAAGTCGGGGACTGCCTGTATAGCAAAATGCAATGACATTGTACTAGAATAAAATAAAGTACCTACTGCAGTGACTGTGACAAGTCAATAGATGGCACAGCAAAGGTTCAGTGTACAGTGCCTACTTACAAACATTAGAGTAAACTTACCCACCACTTACTTTGATAGAGACTTATGTTTAAAAGAACCTTTAAACTTACACAAGGCCATACACCATTATATTATGCAAACATACTCCGTCCCTGAGTATGTGGTAGTTTTCAAATCCTAGCCACACTTGCAATGGTGGCAGGGCTGGTCCTAACCAATTGGTGGCCCTGAGAAAAAAAAAGGCTGGGAAAAATTTGCCAAGCAAAAAAAAAAAAAGGTTGGCGGAGGTTTCAGGAGGTTGGACCATGACCGCTCTGTCGGCGACCCCTTGAAAATGTCAGCCTCGGGCTACCACCTGGCTTGCTCACCCCTATGACTATGATGGACTTAATGAATGGGAATTCAAGGGCAACACTAGGCATCTCTGAATTAGCAGATGGAATCCAGTGAGACAGTTTCCTATAGAGCATGTTAAAACGTAGCCAGCATTATCTGCTGATAATTCTGGCTATAGAATAGTAGTTACTAGCTCTTAAGCCAGCAACCACTTTTCTTAGAAGGTCCCCAATCGTCTCCTCAGCCAGCACATGGACTTTAACACCAGATCACCCTGAGGCCTGTCAGAATCTTCCCAAACAAGGGTAGCCTCTGGGATACTCACACTTCTCAATTCAGTTGGTAGTTCGAGTATTTTGACTCCAATAAGCAGTACAGAGAGACCTAAACAAAACACCTCAGCAAGATTCGGAGTTCTCCCACACCAGGAGGGGGCTATGTATACATGGAAGTCACTGCTATTTATGCAAAATACATTACATAGCTGGGTTGGCATATTACAAATATTGGCCATTGACAGTGGGTTCCATTTGCATTGCTACCTTTGATTGAATGGAAGAAGAATCCCTATTTAGGCATCTAGTTGAGAAACTCTCAGCCTAATATGTTGGGTCAAAATTTTTTGTCCTTTTTTCACCAGTAGAGAATTTGGCCCATTAGTCCCATTGTTCCATTTCTTCATAGTGATAAGGGTGCCAACAGTAGCAGTACTGACTTGAAAACTTCAATCCCCACATCAAAACTTGCTTTCGCAGCTAATTCTGATAACAATATTGCACTATTTGATGATGTTGCATCATGGTTAGAAGTGCCATCCTTTAAATTAAGCATTAAAGAGAGGTCCATTCTGCCCGTCCCTGTTATCCATTAAAGAACTGAGTCCCTATGACACTCCTCTAAAGATTAAGGGATAATCCCCAATATCGTGGCCAACATTTCCTTTCTGTTAAACAGTTTCTGATATCTTAGGCTATGTATGATCTATTGCTGCATGTATAATGACAGTCAAGTTTGCCAACACAATCACTGCACTACATTATCTAACTCATTGCTCTGTAAAGTGCTTTGAGATACCTTGAGTATGAAAGGTCATATATCAAAACAAATTTCATTTTATTCTGTATGGTGCCTGAGTTGTGCCAATACATATTCAACAAGCGGGGGGGGGGGGGAACCCTCTTAACTGTACTATACTAGCCTTTCTTTGTGTCTTCCCTTCACCTTTATTTTCTGATGTTTGATGTTCACTCTGAAATTTGTTTTCGCAGTTATAACTCTGTAATGGAGCACGATAAGGAACCACTTTGAGGTAATGACATTTAAAGGACTGCCATCAAAATAACACACTGTTTCAGTTTTGCACTCTAATGATAAAACAAAGATTTTTTTTTTTACTTTTATCCCAATAATATTTTTTGAAAAAACTTCCAGGACTTTTCATTCTACCAGGATTACAAGTTCTTGGAGGAAAGAGACCCTTGTTGAGCTTTGGGATGTCACTGTCCTTGTAAAAAGAGTAGCACTACATGGCATTTCCTATCTCACTACATTCAATTACTCAACCAGTATCTATCTGAATCTCATCAATTTAATGACTTAGCAGTCTCATCGTACCATATGGCTATCTTGTCTGCAGGGGTAAGTATATTTCTTTGAAGTTCATGCTTGCCTTATGACCTGTTTGTATGCAAAGTTGTGAGCAAGGTGGGAATACTATTTATTTTACTTCTCTAACACTAGATTGAGACTTTTATATTTATTGAAGTTTGACTATTTCTTTACTAGCTAATTATTTATACAAGAAAGGCCAAATTATGCTTTTAACCCCCAAATGTCGTTCTTTCCCACTATGAAGGAGAATACTCTAATGCAGGAATGGGGGACCTTTTTGGGTCCACTGACCCACAGAAAAATCAGTTGAGGGCCGCACACAAAAACCCCTCTCTGATGTGATGCCCAACTGGGAAGGAGGAAGACACTGTCTACATTCCTGTTGTACACCAGGGCCTAACAGGGGCAGCCTAGTATATTTTGTGTGCTATAGCTCTGTGGTGCAGCAGTGGCAGGGACTGGAGCATTGGAAGGGTGTGGGGAGCTGAGCCTCGGGGGTCAGATCCAGGCCACAGGACCTGAAGTTCCCCACCCTTGCTCTAATGTGAAGGAGAGAATGTTTCTACATGTTTTTTTAATTTCAGCAAGATTTTTAAATTATTAATTAAAATATGTGAAAGCCATGTTCGAGTCAATATTCCAAAATATGAATGATTATCCAAATGTTAGTCAAATAATATCACCCCTTTTGAGGATGCAATACTGGCCTGGAAAACTCTCAATAACAAGCTTTCTCATGGTATTTCAGCACATATTTTTCTGGGAATGCTGGAAGCTGGAGGGGAGAATCAAGCAAAAAGGAAAAAAAATACATAAAAATGTAACTTTTTTCAAACTTCAGGAAAATATTTTATCTTTAATTTGTTACAAAAGATGGCCTCCAGCTATCGAATTCAAATCTAGCTCAGATTCTGAAGAGCTCAAAATACTGAAAAGATTGCATCAAAGAGCTCTTGCAGTTTTAGGTGTGCGTTTTGTAATTTGCCAAGCTTTGGGTGTGTTTGGATAAGAAATTTTAGCTGGACCCATCTCTATATTTAAAACTTGTGTGAATGTCTGAGGCATTCCTAATTGTATCTGAACTAGTTCTCCCATCCCTACTTAAACTGAGGGTCTGATTTGTACTATTGGTAACATAGCTTGTAGGAAACTTGTATCATGTTTCTTCTGCTTTCAGGTTATCTCACGGATTTAGCATTGGACAAGGCAGACATCTATCTTGGGCTATATTAATTGTAAGCTGAATGGATGGCCATACATCTCCAGTAACCACTTTTTTAATGTTGTCATAGGTGTCATCTCTTGTTTCCAGCTTTTTGGTTTCATTGCAGTTTTATTTTCTGTAATTTTCTTCAAATGAGAAAGATATAGTTCTGCTATGATAAATGAGATGCAGAAGCCATAGCTCAGGCACTAGTTTGTGCAATGACTGACCATTGAATGTAAAATATGCGGCGCTAAGAACAATTTTAAAATGATCCATTGTTGCATGGGCAATGATTCATTCTCCTTTTCTGAGCATGCTATCGTTTTCTTCATTTTTTTCCCCATTTGACATCTTTCCCTATGAATAGGGAGCCCGGAAGACAAAAGCATGATCACCACCAACTCTAAAATTCAATCCAGAATAAATGAAACAAATATACTGGACAGAAAAAATGTGTACATGACAGTGTACAATAGAGAAAACCAGGCTCCTTGGTATATCAAAAGAGTTCCTAGAAAAGTGATACTGAGATTGAGACTTCACTATCATTTGGAAGTATATTGATTTGGGTTTGGGTTCTGTGTCATCTTAAATCCTTGGTGTGTGTGTGTTTGTGTCTATGTAAAAAAGTGTATCCTTATCTCTATCTATAGATAATCTTAAAGCCTGCTCATGCTTTGTGTTAATCCCTAATTCACCAAAATATGTAAACATATGCTTTAGTACATCCCTAGCCAGCAAATAACTTGAGCATATATTTAAAAGTAATCACTTGCTTACATTCTTTGCTCAATTGGGGTCTTAGTGGTTTGAGAGCTTAAGCATATGCAATAGTGTCATATAATTATGGACCACCCCATTGACAAGGAATGAATTGTTTTAGGGAACTTGTATCATTAGTACTGCTCTTTACTAGAAACCGGCGGCTTTGAAATGAGATATATATTTAATATGATTTCAGTAAAAATACATTGCCATTTATTTTAATGTAAAGAAGAAGGCGGTATGGATTATTCAGTTGATGATACCACTGGATTAAAAACAAGACAGGTTGGTAGCCATCCAGTCAGTGTTTTAGCTGAGGAAGAAAGGAACAGGTAAGCACATATGGCAGAACAGCTGCTTTCAAATTTAGGAAATATCTTTGTTAATCCCTGCAGCTTTCTTGGCTTTTTTCTCGTAATTCTCTTTCTGCACAGAAAACACTGTGAAAACCATTCTGGATTTTTTTATTGTAATTTTCCCCAAATAGTAAATCACTTCAAATTTCACTGTATAATTGTAGCTTTCAAAATACCCTGAATGCAGAAGCAAATAAATGTAGAATAGTTAAATACAGATTCAAATCATAATGTATATAAAAAAAAAATCCTCCTACTTGAGGAGATTAAGATTGTTTATCTTTGTATGTTGATACATTTTATCCATGTTCCCTATTGTTGTAGCAGAGTTGAAAGGACTTTTATATTCATTATTTTCATTCCATTCCCAGTCCAGACCCCAAAGACCAATCTAAAAAGTGTTCATTCATCAACCTCGAGATAATAATTTTCCAATAAGAATACTAGTTCTTGAGTAGTCTATAGTATTTTAAATTCTTCATATAATTTTACAGACATGATTTTTTTAAGTTTCATAACACTTGGATGGTAGAAAACTAGACCCATTTTGTACTTACGGCATGTAAGGCTGAGAGGTTAAAAGAATTTCCTAAAATCATATAGAGAGTCTATGGCAGATCCAAAGTTAGAAATTTAGAAGCTTCTTTCCTAACTTTAGTTTTAACCTACTGAACCATATTTATTTTCTTCCTTCCAGCTCATAGTTTTTAGGCTGAATTGACTTCAGGAAGCACTCATAATGAAAAGTCACAATTAGCTCCCTTTTTATTTAGTTACCATGATGATTATTTAGTGATTAATTTATTTTTTGTGGTGTTGCAATTAAATGCTAGTGTCTTGCTTGAAAAATTATATCATTTTTTAAAATTTTCCTTTCAGTTTTTTTGCTACCCTCTGGAACAATGAAGATAAGGATTTAAAACTGTTCACCAAAAATGGTTTTTAAAAGCTATTTTTTTATTTCAGTTTTTCAGTGAACCCCCCCCCCCCCACACGTTCACTGAGGAAAATTTGGAAAAAGTATGTTTTTCAAAGTTTCTCAGCATTTTTTATTTTATTGTTTTATTTTATTAACATTTTCTGACCAGTTTTTACTTGGAGCTGATCAAAAAAGTTGAAAACCTTTTAAAACAAAGAATGATTGTTCCACACTGAAGACATTTCAGTTTTTGATGGATTTTTTCAAGCTTTTATGAAAAAAAGAAAAATGTTTCCAAAAAGTGATTTTTGTTTAGTTTCGGGGCATTTTTAACTTTGTGTGTGTGTGTGTGTGTGTGTGTGTGTGTGTGTGTGTGTGTGTGTGTGTGTGTGTGTGTGAGAAGAGAGAGAATGGGGTCTGTTTTTCAATGAAAGCCTGAAACATTTCATGAAACAAAAGAATTTCCTGACCAGGTTTAGTTCTAAGCAGGATTCCCATTTCTGAACTGATAAAAGAAGCCCACAGAATAACCTGATGTGGATTCACTGTTGATCTTATTACTGAAATCCTTTTCCTTCTGAATTAAAATATCATCAGTCATTGCACCTTTTGTACCTGAATAAAGAGTCATCACAGTCTTCTTACTTAGCTAATTATGTTCATTCTTGGCGTGTTGAGAAGATGAAAGCTGCTGACATTTCTCTTCCTCTGAAGGAATGTTGCAAACAGAACATAATTTAACAGGCATTTTGAACTGATACTGCAACCCTGCTCTTTTCTAAGCCAAAGGGACTTTTACTATTGACTATTGTAGTGTAGTAGCAGGTACTACATTATTTCCCCTTGGCTAAGGAATTAGTGTGTAAATTAAGGCAGATTTCACATCTTCTTTGCTGTGAAGATGGTAATTTGCAACTATTTTTTCAAGGGTTTAAGCGACTTAATCTGTCCTGTTTTCAAGGTGATTTAGGCACTTAGGGCCAGATTTTCAAAAGTGTTTAGGTGTCAAAGATGCAGATAGGTGCCTATTGAGATTTACAAAAGCACCTGGACAGGTCAGGTACCTAACACCCATTGATTTCAAAATTGACCAAACTCCAATTGAATGATTGTAATCAATAGGCATTAGGCACGTAAGCTTTTGAAAATCCCACTAGGCATTTATCTGTATCTTTAAGTGCCTAAATGCCTTTGAAAATCTGCCCCCAAGGGCTCATAACACATCAGAATTTTTTAGGTGAAATGTGTCGAATTATATATAAGATGTTGATATTAGAGAACTGTGTTGTGTGGGAGAGAAGTAGTAAAACTAACTCTTTACAACAAACTGCAAGTTAATTGCAAGGTTGTTGGATTTAGGGGGAGTGACTTGGAAGGTGGGTTGTTGGTTTTTTGGTAGGCTGTTAAGTGCTTTTTGTATAAAAGGAATCACTAATCTTGGCTTGACATTTCAAATATGTTTTGCAGAGAGAAAAGATCACTGGAATTATGAGTACATCTGCATTTGGCAGTTCAGTAGATCTGTATTTTCCCCTTTCTTTCAACACATAGGAGTTTAATAGCTTACCTGTAGGACAAGAAGTTTAGGCCAGGTCTTTGAAGTCCTCTGTCCTATTCCAAAGAAGACCTCTATCATTATTCCAACTATGCTGACAACACAGAGCACACTGTCAAAGTCTTCTAGGTAAAACCCCTATTACATGTGTCATTAGAGGATGTTTGCCATATCTGCTTTAACACCGTAGACATTTTAAGTAGGTTACTCCATCACTTTGCCATTTTGATTATGACAACAAAATGACACCATATTGAAATGGATTTTGGAAAGAAAGGCTAACTGTCCAAAGAGGTCCATGCTCACTCTAATTAAAATTGGCTTAGGTGGCACAACCTTCATAATTCAGACTATGACTATGAAGGATATGCATGTTGAAAGCGCTCTTTGCTCATTAGTGCTATTTCTGTCAGACACTGCTACCTGCTCTTTTCTTAATGAATGCTAAGCCATCTCTTTAGAAGATTGTGCTGCTTCCCTGAACTGAAGGAACTGTCTTATTTCCTCCCAAGTTCGTCGAGAGTAAAATCAGGGAGTCACCTCTTTGACATTTCCCAACCTCTGTACTTATTTATCTCTTTGAGACCCTGCGCTCCAGAGATATCACTGTCTTAATTAAGAAGAAGGATGTGACCATGGTAAATTGACTGATTTCATTGATTAAGGACTAGCTGTACAAGTAACATTGATTTTAACAGTGGGTCTACATAAATGTAATTGTTCGAACATGGGGCTGCATAATTATGGTGATGTACGAGAATAGTTGGTTTGTCCTTTTCAACCTTCACTAACATTCTTTTGCATGATAATGCACCTCGTTCAATTAGCAGAAATCTTAAATGCTACAAAATGTCTTTTGTGAAGGCACACAGTAATCATGACAGTCTAATTTAATCTAACAGTAACAGACAGATACATCTCTTTCTTTTTCATTCTCTTATTCCATAGGCTTTTCCCTTTTTTGTGTCCTCATAGGAACACATATGTCACACATGAGTACATAAGCACAATCCGATGGGGGAAAAAAGTATTTTTAGCAGCTCCCACCATGTATGGATTTGAGGACCTTCAGGACCATAAGGCAGGTTTACTGCTTACTGCAGCCCCACGCTGCTCTGTGTGGCTGGCTACTCCCTGTGGTTCTCTACTCCGGGCACTGAGGGAAAAGAGGTGGTTTTGTGTGCTTCCCTCCTCACTACAATTTTTCAGCTCCTATTGGCCAAAAACTTATTTAAGCCTAGCTGGTTTAAGCAAACTCAATAGATGTATTTCTGAGGGCAGCAGGAAGTTTTTCAATGTTGTTTCTTGCTACTGTGCCACAGAATACTTGGGGCCTTGCTTAAACTCATGAGGCTTTAAGAGAATGCTGGGCATCCACCCTCTAAAATTCACATGGCTCTAAGGGGCCTCTTGTTAGATCAGTGTTGGGCAACCTGCAGCCAAGGACCTCAGGCTGCCCATTGGGAGTCTGTGTGTGGCCTATTTTCCATTGCCCAAACACAGGGTTACCAGATTCTGCTGGTTTTCATCCACACAGATTTTTTTCCCTACCAGTATAACAAAAGCAACATGCATGTAAAGCAAGGGCACATAGTGTGAGGTGAACGCTGATTGCACACAACATAGTGTGAGGTGAATGCCTGGCTGCGAGGATGGTGTCTCCAGGAGGGCTTCGGCTTCCTTGACCACGGGGTGCTCTTCCAGGAAGGACTGCTTGGAAGAGATGGAGTTCACTTTTCCAGGAGCGGGAAGGCCTTGTTTGGACACAGACTGGCTAACCTTGTGAGGAGGGCTTTAAATTAGGTTCGACGGGGACAGGTGAGCAAAGCCCACAGGTAAGTGCTGAATGTGCGGGACTGGGAGATGGGTTGCAAATGGGGGGAACTACGGACTATAATGGCAAGGAGAAAGGAGAGTCAGGGCACAACAGGGAGGCAAGATCAAATCAGTATCTTAGATGCCTATATACAAATGCGAGAAGTATGGGTAATAAGCAGGAAGAACTGGAATTGCTAACCAATAAATACAACTATGACATCCTTGGTATTACAGAAACCTGGTGGGATGGGACGCATGATTGGAATGCTGGTATGGAAGGGTACGGCTTGCTCAGGAAGGACATACAAGGAAAAAAGGGAGGAGGGGTTGCCTTGTATATTAAAAATGTACACACTTGGACTGAAGTGGAGATGAACGTAGGAGATAGCTGTGTAGAGAATCTCTGGGTTAAGCTAAAAAAGGTAAAAAATGAGGGTGATGTCATGCTAGGAGTCTACTACAGGCCACCTAGCCAGGTGGAAGAGGTGGATGAGGCCTTTTTTAAACAATTAACAATACAATCCAAAGCCCAAGATTTGGTGGTGATGGGGGACTTCAACTATCCAGACATATGTTGGGAAACTAACACAGTGGGGCACAGGCTATCCAATAAGTTTCTGGACTGCATTAGAGACAACTTTCTGTTTCAGAAGGTTGAAAAAGCTACCAGAGGGGAAGCTGTTCTGGATTTGATTTTAACAAATAGGGAGGAACAAGTTGAGAACTTGAAAGTGGAAGACAGTATGGGGGACAGTGATCATGAAATAATAAAGTTCATGATCTTAAGGAAAGGTAGAAGGGAGACCAGCACAATTGAGGTAATGGATTTCAGGAAGGCAGATTTTGATAAACTCAGAGAACTTGTAGGTAAGGTCCCATGGGAAGCAAGACTGAAGGGAAAAACAACTAAGGAGAGTTGGAAGTATTTCAAAGGGACGTTGTTAAGGGCCCAAAAGCAAACAATTCCGCTGTGTAGGAAAGATAGAAAATATGGCAAAAGACCAGCTTGGCTTAACAAGGAGATCTTGCATGATCTCAAAATAAAAAAGGAGTCCTATAAAAAATGGAAACTAGGACAACTAAAGGCACAAAATGAGATCAAACTAGCAACAGGCATAAAGGTAAACAAGAAGACCTTTTGTAAATACATTAGAAGCAAGAGGAAGACCAAGGATAGGGTAGGCCCACTGCTCAATGAGGAGGGAGAAGCAGTAAAAGGAAACTTGGAAATGGCGGAGATACTCAATGACTTCTTTGTTTCGGTCTTCACCGAGAAGTCTGGAGGTGTGCCTAACGTAGTGAATACAAGCAGAGAGTGGGTAAGTTTAGAAGATAGGATACACAAAGAACAAGTTAAAAATCACTTAGGAAAGTTAGATGTCAGCAAGTCACCCGGTCCTGATGAAATGCATCCCAGGATACTCAAGGAGCTGATAGAGGAGGTATCTGAGCCTTTAGCTATGATCTTTGAAAAATCATGGCAGACAGGGGAGATTCCAGAAGACTGGAAAAGGGCAAATATTGTGCCCATCTATAAAAAGGGGAATAAGAACAACCCAGGAAACTACAGACCGGTCAGTTTAACGTCTGTCCCAGGGAAGATAATGGAGCAGGTAATTAAGGAAATCATATGCAAACACTTGGAAAGTAATAAAGTGATAGGGAATAGCCAGCATGGGTTTGTGAAGAACAAGTCATGCCAAACTAATCTGATAGCTTTATTTGATAGGATAACGAGCCTTGTGGATAAGGGAGAAGCGGTGGATGTCATATACCTAGACTTTAGTAAGGCATTTGATACGGTCTCGCATGATATTCTTATTGATAAACTAGGCAAATATAACTTAGATAGGGCCACGATAAGGTGGGTGCATAATTGGCTGGATAACCGTAGTCAGAGAGTTGTTGTTAACGGTTCTAAATCCTGCTGGAAAGGGATAACAAGTGGAGTTCCTCAAGGGTCTGTTTTGGGACCCGTACTTTTCAATATCTTCATCAATGATGTAGATATTGGGATAGAGAGTACGCTTATTAAGTTTGCAGATGATACCAAACTGGATGGGGTTGCAACTTCTTTGGAGGATAGGGACATAATTCAAAATGACCTTAGCAAGTTAGAGAAATGGTCAGAGGTAAACAGGATGAAGTTTAATAAAGAGAAAGGCAAAGTGCTCCACTTAGGAAGGAACAATCAGTTCCATACATACAAGATAGGAAGCGACTGTCTAGGAAGGAGCATGGCAGAAAGGGATCTAGGGGTCATAGTGGACCACAAGTTGAAAATGAGTCAACAGTGTGATGCTGCTGCAAAAATAGTAAATATGATTCTAGGTTGTATCAACAGGTGTGTTGTAAGCAAAACTCGTGAAGTCATTCTGCCACTCTACTCTGCACTAGTTAGGCCTCAGCTGGAGTACTGTGTCCAGTTCTGGGCACCACATTTCAAGAAAGATGTGGAGAAATTGGAAAGGGTACAGAGAAGAGCGACAAGAATGATTAAAGGTCTAGAGAACATGACCTATGAAGCCAGGCTTCATGAACTGGGTTTGTTTAGTTTGGAAAAAAGAAGATTAAGGGGGGACATGATAGCGGTTTTCAAATATCTAAAAGGGTGTCACAAGGAGGAAGGAGAAAATTTGTTCCTCTTGGTTTCTGAGGACGGGACAAGGAGTAATGGGCTTAAAGTGCAGCAGGGGAGGTTTAGATTGGACATTAGGAAAAAATTCCTAACTGTCAGGGTGGTCAAATATTGGAATAAATTGCCAAGGGAGGTGGTGGAATCTCCCTCTCTGGAGATATTTAAGAACATGTTAGATAGACATCTGTCAGGGATGGTGTAGATAGAGCTTGGTCCTGCCTTGAGTGCAGGGGGCTGGACTCGATGACCTCTTGAGGTTCCTTCCAGTCCTATGATTCTATGATGCTATGATTTACCGTGAAAGCGATGTATTCCCTCTGCATCCAATCAAAGTGCTGCAACAGCCTGCAGATTCTAGGTATGCAAGCGCAATTAGTAAAACTATCTTGATTACAATAATCTTGTAACCCACTGAGATGGAGGAGAATCATTCATGTGACCCACTCACTAGCCTATGATACCCCTCACCGAGGCTATGTCTATAACTGCAGCCTTCTTCCCCAAAAGCTTATGCAAATGAAGTGTGGAGTAGACTATCACCACGCCTCATTTGCATAGTTAATTAGTAGCCATTTTTGCGCAAGAGGTTTTTGCGCAAAAAGGAGCCATGTAGATGGCTCCTTTTTGTGCAAAACCCCCTTCTTGCACAAGAGCTGTTCTTCCTGAAAAAATGAGGAAGAACATCTCTTGTGCAAGAGGGAGTTTTTGCACAAAAAGGAACCATCTACACAACTCCTTTTTGCTCAAAAGCCTCTTGTGCAAAAATGGCTGCTAATTAATTATGCAAATGAAGCATGGCGATATTCTACTCTGTGCTTCATTTGCATAAGCTTTTGTGGAAGAAGGCTGCAGTATAGACATAGCCTGTATTAGGTCAGGGGTGGGCAATATTTTTTGATGAGGGGCCACTCTAACATTTTGGTAAGTGGTCAAAGGCTGCACTTTTCTACTGTGGGGATGTGGGGTCTTTGATGGAGGTAGGGTACAGAATGGAGCCCAGGGTAGGGAAAATGGGATGCAGGAGTGGGTGTTGGGTCTGAGAGGGAGTTTGGGTGCAAGAAAGGATTCTGGACTGGGAAGGGATATAAAAGAGGGTACAGGGTCTGGGAGGGAGTTGTGACCTGTGGGGGGGGGGGGGGGAGTGCAAAGGATTTTGGTGGTGATCTGGGGCAGGGAATTGGGGTTTGGGAGGGGGTGGCTTACCAGAGGCAGGCTCTGGGCCAGATGTGCTTCCTTAGGTGGCTGCCAGCCAGCAGCCCTTCAGGACTACAAGGCAGGCTTACTGCCTGCTGCAGCCCCATGCTGCTCGGTGTGGCTGGCTACTCCCTTTGGTTCTCTACTCTGGGTGCTGAGGGAAAGAGGTGGCTTTGCGCACTGCCCACCCCACTACAATTTCTCAGCTCCTATTGGCCAAAAACTGGCCCACAGGAGCTGAGAAATCATGCTGGGTGTCAACTGGCCTATAAGAGTGAGAAATTGTGCTGGGGTTGGGAGCAGTGCGCAAAGCCTCCCGCTCAGCATCCTGAGGAGAGCCACAGTGAGCAGCCAGCAGCAACGTGGGGCTGCTTTGTGCCTGTGTGTCCCATTGGGGTGTCCCAAAGGCTGGATCCGGTGGCCTCGTGCTCTGGATCCAGCCTGTGGGCTGGATCTTGTCCACCTCTGAATTAGACACTCAAAAGACTGGGATACTCAAATTTGCTAGTCATCCCTGATAATCTTGGTTGTTGTAAAGTGGTTGATTTCAATTCACAAAAGTTTCTTTTACATTTTCAACAGTGGGTAACAGCAGATGTTCCTAATAGTTGTAATGGGATATACCCCTTAGGGAGATAATCTTTCATGCTGTTAGAAGAAGTAAAATTGGTCCCAGGGCAGATGGGTTTCTGTATAAGAATGATACTCAATACAACTAAATGAGAATATGCACACTTTAGCATTTTAGTATGTGCACAAGTAAAGTGAGGTGACACAGGGGCATAAGCTGCCGCACATACAGATGCCTACACACAGAAAATCATAGCCTGGAGTTAAAAAGCTTGAAGAGTAAAGGCCAAACAGGCTTAAAACCTATAGAAATGCTCTTGCTGCGTTATTGCATATTCATAAGAGAGCATTTCATCAAGCAGACTGAGCAAAATAGCTTACAGAATTATTCAAAGATTAGTGTTGATTCCTGTGTGCCACAACAGTGTTCATAAAAAAAATGGCAAATAAAAAACCATACAACTATATTTTCTCTCTACTACAGTATGTTTTTACAGCTTTTTGAGGCATGTAAGTTAGGGAAGGTTGATGCTGTTTTGCTCAGCAAGCCTACCTCATTGGGGTACAGGTCACTCAGCTACAGAAAGACAAAAGGTACATAGAAAAGAGGGGACCACACTTTTCATGCTGGCACATTTCAAAGTGAATGAGTTTAAAGCTGAGATTGCTCCACAACTTGAGTTAATTCTGGCACTCCTAAAGGCTGGATCCAAAGCCCTCCCATTGACTACAATGGGCTTAGATTTGAGCCAAAGACATATCACAGAAGACGCTCTAAGTTATTCATACCTCATTCCTGGAGGAATCACAATGTGCTAATTTGTTCCCTTCCATCTTTTCTAGACCTGCTAATTTGAACCCTAGAAGATGGACCATGGCTGCTTCTATCTTATCTGTAGTATGACAGGGCCTCAAGGAGCAAAGTGTATGGCATGTCTATCTGCCTTTTCTAATAGAAAAACAAATAGGGTGTTGAGAGTTGGTCAGAACATTTTCAACTAAATGAAATTTCATGGAGATGTATTAGTTTTGACAAAAGTTTGGGCTGTAAGCACAACTTTGATGCGCTCTGTGGCTTGATGCTTAGGACACTTGTTACATGTGGGAGATCAAGGTTCAAATCCCTGCTTTATGTGATCTAGGATGAAAAATGCTTTTCTAAATGTGCTGAAACAAGGATGTGAACCTGAGTATCTCACTTTTCAGGCCATTGCCTTAACCATTAATCCACTCACTCACAAAATGAAGAAGCCCCGGTTTCAGTCAGAAAATAGATATTTCAGTACATTTCCATTTTCTTTAAACCATTTGAAATGTAAGGAGGGTCTGAACCAATGCTTCTATTACAGGCAGCTGGAATGGAAAGGAATCCTGGGTGTGGTTATGTAAATGCAGTTCACTCAGTTGCTTAGGCCTGCTAGATATTCAATTGTTAGAATGGTATTTTGCCTATTGTAACCAATTTGGCTGTTGTAGGGTCACAAACTATGCTATCCCTAACTGTAAAAATTGTAAAATATGACCAGCCAATGCTTGCAGTTATTGGGAATGCAGAAAAGTCAGACTGTGTTTAACGCAGTTCAAAGGAGAGACACTGTCACTGTAAAGAATCTCAGCTGGACAAGGCTTTCTCTTCCAAACTCTGGGAAGTGAATTGGGGGGAAGGGCAGAGTTCTAAACCGGCAGCTGTACTGTACTGCAGGCCAAGAGCTGAAATCACTGAGAAGCTGACATCACAGAGAGCTGAAATCACTAGGTTTGGCCTAGAGCCAAATCTATCACAAGGCTGGCCGGCAGGACCAGTAGCTGGTGGGAGCAGCAGAAGGCAGCCAGCATGGTGGCTGGAAGGAGCAAGTTGCCTGCAGGCTGCTGGCGAGAGCTGCCAGCAGGAGCAATGGCAAGCGGCAGTTGGGCAGCTGGTAGGAGCAAGCAGGTGGCCGGTGTGAGCAGCTGGTGGGAGTAGCAATAGGCAGCCGGCGGGGCAGCTAGCAGGTGGCCAGTGGGAGCAGCAGCAGGTGGCTGTCAGGGCAGCCGGTGGGAGCAGCACATGGATGGCATTACCACATGCTCAATGAGTGAGACATCAGAATGATATACCTACGCACTCTGGGTCTGCACTGACTGAACAGAGCCGTGAGTGGGATGTTTGAAGTGGGGGGGAAACCACACTATATGGCTACGTCTAGACTGGCCTCAAATTCTGGAAAAGGGATGCAAATCAGGTAAGTCAGCATAGGGAAATCCGCGGGGGATTTAAATATCCCCCGTGGATTTAAATAAACATGTCCGCCGCTTTTTTTCCGGCTTGGGGAAAAGCTGGAAAAAGTGTCTAGACTGGCGCGATCCTCCGGAATAAAGCCCTTTTCCAGAGGATCTCTTATTCCTATTTTCAAGGGGGTGGCGGGATGCCCAAGTCCTCCACGGCTTTGCTCCATCTCCCTGGTCTGCTGACCTGGGAGACGCAGAGCAAAGCCGCAGATCACGCAGGCAGCGGGACAGTCCAGGCGCACCGCGCTATCCCACTGCTGGCGTGCTCCGAGGCTTTGCTCCCCATCTCCCTGGTCTGCTGGTCAGACCAGGGAGACGGGGAGCAAAGCCACGGAGCACGCCCGCACCGGGACAGCCCGGGCGCGCTTGAGCTGTCCCCCTGCGGGCGTGCTCCGCAGCTTTGCTCCCCGTCTCCCTGGTCTGCAGGGAGACGGGGAGCAAAGCCTTGGAGCACGCCCGTAGCGGGACAGCCCAGGCACGCCTGGGCTGTCCCGCCGCCGGCTTCCCCTGAGGCTTTGCTAAGCCACGAAGAGGCTGGGGCTGGGGCTGGGGCTGGGGCTGGGGCTGGGGCTGGGGCTGGGGCTGGGGCTGGGGCTTTGCAAAGCCTCGGGGGAAGCTGGCGGCGGGACAGCCCAGGCACGCCTGGGCAGCCCCAACCCCTCCACGGCTTTGCTCCGCCTCTTCCTGGTCTGCAGAGGTCCCGCAGTCCATGTCCTCCGGGGCGAGAAAAGCCCCGTTCGTAACTGCGGATCCGACATAAGTCGGATCCGCGTAAGTCGGGGACTGCCTGTAACGGCTTACAGTTCTTTGCATCAACCCTAAGAATAACTCCAGTCTTCAGCTATGTCCCACAAGCCATAGGCTCTAGCATGTGGAAAAAGCTGGAAATAAGATTGTGAGGGGTCTGTGATGCTGATTCAATATTCATAATATTTCCAACCCAGGGATGATTTATGGATTTGTAGAGCAGTATATTATTATTTTTAGTAGACATGTTGGTTAATTAAGATCGCCAACTTAAAGCTCGTGTTAATTTTTTTAAAATCTGAATAATCCATTATTTTATTAAAATTCAAACTTATTTAAATGATTTCTGCACTACCTTTAGCTTTTAGTATGAGCTAGTATAATATATGTCTGAAAATGTTTAGTCTGTGCCTTAATTGCTAGAACTTCCAAGCAGGAAACAATCCTCCCTCTTAATGAATGTTGGTGTTGACTCCATAATTGAAGTTATCATTACAGTTACCTTTAAATGCCATCGTTTGATCCTTCTACCCTTAAATTTCTGTAAAAACACTCTTTTTTTGCTGAAAAATCTTCTTGCTTATCTTTAGAACAAAAAACAACTAACGGCAAAAGTGTAACTTGCATAGGTTACTAGGCTATTAATTGGGATAATGTAACTTTGAAAAAATGGTAACTCTTTTTGAAAAGTCATTACATTTTTCTTTCAAAGTATATTTCAAAAAACCTATTTTAAACAAAAATGACAAATATATTTCATCTTATTTTTCAGCAGAAAGAGTTCATAGGAAGATTTTGATTAAGGTTGGTTGGGAAATTCTAGATATATTAGATATGAAAATGTAATGGCTGGGAACTATGTGAAGATACCTGAACATTATAGCTTCTGAAAGGACATGCTAAAGTTACAAGCAATATGAAAGAATGTACAGAGCACATACATTCCATGCAGCAGATAGATAGATAGTTAGATATACGCTTCTCATTGTCAAAATAAAAATTCTCTCTGTGTGAAATTTGAAATCTTTTGGGGGAAAGTTTGATGTCAACTTCTTCTCTGAGAAGTTCTTTAAGTAATTTTTGTTTGTTTTGTAGTTTGTAATATTTTGCAACATCCCATCTCAAAACTGATACTCTATATATTTTTAATATTTCTAAAATCTGGATGGGGATTTTGTGAAGCACACAGTATTGCCCTAACGTCTGTTTCTAAATCACAATGACAAACTGTTTCATTGCAAAATAAGTAGGAGACACTTTGATCTAGATAGAATCATAGAAATGTGGGAATGGAAGGGATCTCAATAGGTGTTTTAGTCCAATCTCCTGCACTAAGTCAAGACTAAGTTTTATCTTGACCATCTCTGACAGGTATTTGTCTAACCTGATCTTAAAAACATCCAGTGACAGAGATCCCACAACCTCCATAGGTAATCTGATAATAAGATAAGATGTTTCAATATTCAGTAACAGCAGCTCCCTTTAATAATTTTTAAAATGAAAGAAAACCCAGTAATAGAATATTTGGACTGTTGCCATATATTGTACTTTGGCATGCCTTGACAGACTATGATCTGTCCTATTATGCACTCCCACAACTGACATGTCATGAAATAATGTAAACATTATTTTAAAACTAGCTGGACTTACCCGGCGTTGCTCAGGAAATTGGAGGAACAAAATTTAGGAAATTTTGGAAGGGAGGGGACCCTGAGCCAGGGGACCCCCAGAGCCACAAACCGTGGGGGCTGATGGCTCCTGGCTCACATCTGACCCTCTGAGAGCAGCAGGACCCTCCTCCCCCCAGGACCAAGCAGCCAGCCCCCAAGAGAACACAGTCATGTGGCCAGAAGCAAGGGGACTTCTCTTTGCAAGGTTGGCTCAGGGATCCACCTCCCGTGCCTTGGCAAGCAAAAGCTCAGAGCTCACATCTAACCCCAACAGCTGAAACCAGACACAGAAGAGCCCCACTCACAGTACGAACAGCAGCCGGCTGGCTTCACAGCAGTGTAATGCATCGAGGGTTTAATCCTCACAGATTCCTTCTGCTCAGATAAGCTCAGCGAGCTGAGCAGAAAGGCTGGCGGGCTTTGGTTTTGGTTTCTGGAGGTGCGGGGGTGGCAGGTGGGGAGCAACCCTGGGTGGAGGGGAGGTTACATGCGGGAGGGGCACCCCAGCTCACACCCGGGGATGCAGGTGCTGCAGGGGGCAGGGCGGGACCTCAATCGAGTCCAAAAGTGCCTTAAAACCTTCTCCTGGATGAAAGGTAATCACATGCAAATTTTGGTTGCGGTAGCTCTTACAGTGTCCAAGTTATTCGCGCACAAACATACAAACATTCTCTTTTATATATTAGATAGCATGATACTTGGACAGATATGGTGGAAGAAAATCAGATTCTCTGTCTGTGTGGGGCACAGGGTGGCAGTTTGGGAGGTGGCAGGAGAGAGGTAGGGAGGAGAGGGGCATTGTCTGTGTGGGGCACAGGGTGGCAGTTTGGGAGGTGGCGGGGGAGAGGTGGGGTGGAGCGGGATGCTGTCTGTGTAGGGCACAGACCGGCAGTTAGGGAAATGGTGGGGAAGTGGAGGTGGCAGTGTGCAAAAGAGCCAACCCCGCTCCCTCTTCCTCCTTCTCTCTCTCCCCCTCTTGTGTCTGGCCCGGCGCTGGTTTTAACCATCAGCGCCCTTTTCTACGCTGGCATCCCTGCCAGCACCCCTGCTTTCCCCGGGTCCACCTGTCCGTCGGTTTGCACGCTGGCTGAGGCGCACCTGCGCCATTAGGGTGGTCCTCTGCACGCTGCCTCTGTGCAAGCGCCACAAGCCCAGAATAGCAGCGGCCTGGGAGTGCATTGCTGCCAGTGGAACTAGTGCGGGGGAGGGGGGAGGAGTGAGGCCCCTGTCACACCCTCCCACAGTACCTTAAAACCTTCTCCTGGAGGAAAGGTTATCCCATACAAAGTTTGGCTGCGGTAGCTCTTATAGGGTATGTCTAGACTACAGGGTTTTGTCGACAAAAGTGGACTTTTGTTGACAAAACTATACTTGCGTCCACACTGCCTTTGAGTTATGTCGACATAACGTCGACAAAACTCAGCAGTTTTGTTGACGTATGTAAACCTCATTCTACGAGAATAACGCCTTTTGTCGACAGAGTTCTGTCAATAGAAGGTATTATTGCATCTACACTGTCCTTTGCGTCCACACTGTTATGTCGACAAAGTGGCTTGCTTTGTCGACAGAACTGGATGTAGTCTAGACGCTCTATGTCAACATAAGTTTTGTCAACAGATTCTGTCGACAAAACTTATGTCGACGTAAGCCTGTAGTCTAGACATACCCATAGTGTCCAAGTTATTAGAGCACAAACATACAAACATTCTCCTTTATATATTAGACTAGCACTGGACATAGAATTCTCATTGGAGGGGGTTTTTTTCCAATCAGAAATGTTTTTGAAAAAAAACTAAACATTTCAGTTTTGCCCCCGCAAAAAAAATCACCTTTCTGGATGGAAACATTGGCTGCTTATGAAAAGACCCTGATCCGCTGACTCTTAGGGTTGATCCCTGCTCTGAGTTAGACAGGAAGAGATCTCTGCCTACTCTGTAGCCTGAAAATGTGAGCTCGCCTGCTCTTCGGCAGCTGGTCAGGAAAGCTTCTCGGTGGGCAGCCTGGACACTGGAAAATTCTGTTTCCATTCTTTTGAAACATAATTTTTTTAAAATCCTTTCTGTGATAGGGTGGACTAGACCCCAAAGCCTTCTGCTGGAGGCCCTGTTACTCCCAGCCCTATAAAAGAGAAATACAGAAGTCCTCCAAGCTCCCTGGAGTGGCTATGTGAGACACAGCCAATCAGAGCCCAGTAAGCTAGTATAAAGAGCCAGTGCAACCTTTTGGGAGCTGCAGGACTGTAGAAAGTGTGGCTGGCTAGCAGAGCTACAGCACCCTGGACAGGGTGGTGCTGCTAAGAGTGGAAGAGAATGAGAGTGAGCCCTGAGATGGTTCCTGGGCCAGGAACAAGAATAACGGGCAAACTGGGATCCCCCAACCTCTATTAGCCTCTGGGGGAAGTGGCCTGGATATTGAGTCACACCTCAGAGGGGAACTGAAGCATAGTGGTCCAACTTGAGAGATGTACTCCCAAAAGTTAAAGGCCTTGTCTGCAGGGAGGGAGCCCTTGGACACTGCTCTACCTGGAAGCAGGAAGAAACTGCAAGAGAGGGGGTGCAGGTGCAACACTAAGCCAAAGTGAGGAGCCAGGACAGGAGAGTAAAACATGTCACATTCTCCCATAAAACATTTTACAGAAATTGACATTTCATCCCCGTTTAGAATGAAAATATTTTAAGGAAGATTTTCCATTTTCCATCCAGTTCTCATATCAATGATCATTTAAAAAATAAAATTGAAAACAAAAAATTTGGTTTTGAAACAATATTATGAAATATTCCCCAAACAGAATTTTCTAAAGGGAATGTTGGAATTTCTGTTTCATGGGAAATATATACATTAAACAAGGGCTTTATTCTGATTTAGAATAAAAACAAATTTTGCAATGTCAAAATTTCCTGCAAAACAGAAATTCTGTATTTCAACCAGCTTTATTTGTAAGCAAGGAATGTGTTGAGAAAATATGTCCTGCAGGGCAGGAAGAATTTTTCCTTTGGGCTCATGGTATTTGGATGGATCCAGGCTCTCTTTAGTTCTTATCCACACCTGACTGACCCTGCAGCATACTCAACCACGATTAGGTAGCAGGGGGGCTGTGAGCACTAGTTACAGTGCTGATTATAATTACCTCACTGTTATGTGATACTGTCTCTTTCTGTTTGTTGAATCCATATGTTGTAAGTTGTCTTATGAATTAGACTGGAAGCTCTTTGGAGCAAGGACTGGAGGAGCACTATTCAACAATGTGACTCTGATCCCTGCTTGGGAACTCCTGCCACTATTGCAGTACAGATAATAACAGCTAACATGTTCTAATAACAATATTTTGCACTTGTATACATAACAGTTTTCATTCATACCTATCAAGGCTCTATAAAAGAAGACAGTCTATTATCATCTCCATTCAACAAATGGACAAACTGAAACATAGAAAAGTTAAAGTGGGCCACCCAAGGTCCTATAGCAAGTACACAGGAAAGCCAGAAATAATTCATGGATCTCCTTACTCCTACTCCTCTTTAATCACTGGCTCACAAGGCCTTTATTTGAGACTAGAGACAAATCTGGGCCAAAACTCTGGATCCTAAATTTTGGTGGAGTGTAAAATTTAAACACTTAATTTTAATCTGCTTGACAGAACCAAAACCTCTGAGACATCTTCCTTCACACCACCCAGACCTGACCTGTAGAGTGGCAAGCTCCAGACCTTGGGCTAACCTTTCACAGAGAGGTATTGGCACAAGCGTGGCCATCTGTTTAAAAAATGTTAGCCTGCTGTGGCTTGACAGCTAAGCTCTCTATTTCTATGGTAAAACAGTATAATAATAGCAAAAGTAAAGATTTTGTTACACTGACAACTATTGAATTTCTTCATGCACTTTAACATGTACAGTTACCAATTTGTCCTCAGACCTCCCATATGGCAAAGGAGTTTTAGGCACTAGTGTCTAGCAGGTTAACCCTGCATAATGAATCAAAGGCTAAACTGTAACCTTCATCTGACTACATGGGATTAGCAATCAAAATCATAGATCAGGCAGAAGCCTCTGCATCACAGATCATCAAATAGAATTCACAGGAGCTGATTTTTTCCCACAACGAATAGAAAATATCAAAGACAATATGACACATTTGCAGAGACATGGCAACTCGTGGGACTGTAATCATAGCGAGTGTTGATTAGGGCACTGATATTTGAAGAGAACAGCAGTGTGTGGTACATACAGTAAAAGTAAAAATACTACAAGGCACAATGACTGTATCGACAGCCTTCCCCCCCACCTCTGACAATTCCAAATGTGCCTAGGTTTCCTAATGTTGTGTTTCTTACAAAACAAAGTCTTTGTTAGATTTAAACGTAATCTATGGATGTCCCAGATACTTATTTCCTTTGGCAGAATAGATCTGGCAAGGTGACTTTTGCATAGTTACATCGACCCGCTATATACTGTGTTAAAGAATTCCCATCTATCTGCAACTGTCTACATAGGAAGCTGAGTCAGCATCTCAGTGAACTATATTTATATTGACTATCTGATGTCATGGTGATGGGGCAGGAAAGTTGGGGGGAGTTACATGCTTTTATAGTACAGTGCAGTGCTCAAGGTTATATTGAGAAAGACCTCCGTCCAAACCTCAGTTGGTGTTAATCAATATAGCTCCACTGACTACACCAATTTATACCAGCTGAAGATATGGTACTTTGTATTTTTTATCTCGTCAATGGTGGACTGCATTAAATTACCAGCATGGCACCTGGTTTCCCTGAAAACACAGGGTGAAATCCTGGTCCCATCGAAGTCAATAGCAAAATTTCTATTGACTTCAATATGAGTAAGATTTCACCCCAAAGTGACTTGAATTAGTGGAGTTTTATGAGGTAGAATCATAGTTCTTTGTATTCTTATTCAAATCCATGTTACAGTGAGAAAACAAAATTAAGATCTGGACCTAAATTTTTGTAAAGTTCAAGAGGGCTTACTATTAAACCAGTGTCTGGACTCAGCCCCCTATGTTTAAAAAAAACTATAGAAGATACTCAATTAAAGGGCACCCAGCATTTATGTTTTGCTCTAAATATGCAAAAAGCTAGTAACGGCCATTTAGATCCCTTTGTCCTCAGTAATATAACTATTGATTAAAGAGATTTCAGATAGCCCGCAAATCAAATGTGATGAATATAGGCAGCAGTGGATATTAGAATAGAGTACATTGGAATTCAGTGACTCACATGGGCAGAACTAAGACCATAAATTGAATGTTTGTCCTGTTATGGCAGGACAGCAATTGATTTCACTGTATCCTATTGGAAATACAACTCAGAATCCTCACAGTGTTAGTAAGAAATTAGAAAGAAGGACTTGTTTTGTGTGCGGGAACAGTCCTTACAGTATAACTAGAAAAACTTTTAATTGAGGTATGTTTCATATTTTCCCCAAAACCAGACCCATTGAGTAGCTACCACTGTATGCATTCTGCTCAGTGGCCTACATGAAGTGAGCTTGGTTGTATTAATTTAGTTTTTCGTGGACAGGTGTGAACATCATAAAAGATATTTACAAATGGCATTGGCTTACCCACTGGTGACTGCCTCTAGAGAAATGTCATGGATTGAATTGGCTATTGAGGCTAAACTGCTTTATCGCCAAGGCAGGTTTGAGGCATGTTGGTACATTGGAGTGGAGACGTAAGCATGGTCCCTATGCTTGTACTGTTTAAAATCGCTGGATTTCCATTCTATCACCAGTGCAGTCAAACCTTCAAAAGTCCTCCTCTGTTTTTAAAATCTTGTATATGAATTACATTCAGAGAGGATGATGAGATTTAGTGCAGCCCATTCATGTGCACTGGAAAAGAATTGGTCTCATTTTCCCTGAAGGATGTCTGTCTGGATCAAATATTCTCTAAAAATTCACTACTTCACAGTCCCTGACAGTCCTGAATCAGGACGCCTGGAGCAGAGCAGCTTGGGTGCTGCTGGGTTGGTCCAGTAGTGCCGAGGAGCGGCTGCGCTACTGGACCAACCCAGCAGCACCCGAGCTGCTCTGCCCCAGGTGTCCCCAAGTCAGCCGCTGCTGAAACTGACCAGTGGCTGACTACAGGAAGCCGGAGGCAGAGTTGCTCTGCCCCGGGCTTCCTGGAATCAGCTGCTGATCAGTTTCAGCAGCAGCTGACTTGGGGACACCTGGGGTTCTTAAGTTGAATCTATATGTAAGTCAGAACTGGTGTCCAGATTCAGCCGCTGTTGAAACTGATCAGTTTCAGCAGCGGCTGAATCTGGATGCCAGTTCCAACTTACATACAGATTCAACTTAAGAACAAACCTACAGTCCCTATCTTGTACGTAACCCGGGGACTGCCTGTATCCCCGCTTCATTAAAATAAACATGGCCACTGCGCTGTGCCGACGATCAGCTGATCCGGCACAGCGCGGTAGTCTAGACGCAGATTGGTCGGCTGGAGAAGCTTTTGCCGACTGATCCTGGAAGCCTTATTTCATGAGTCATAAGGGATCGGTCGGCAAAGGCTTCCCCAGCCGACCTAGCCGCGTCTAGACTACCGCACTGTGCCAGATCAGCTGATCGTCAGCACAGCGCAGCGGCCATGTTTATTTTAACAAAGCAGAGATTATTTAAATCCCCGCTTCTTTGCCTATGCCGGGTAAACTAGTTTACATGGCTCCGTCAACAGAGCCATGTAGTCTAGACATACCCGTAGTGACACATTAAGAACGTAAGTAGGGAGAGAGTGAGATATAAAGTTAAGATGGAGTGCATGCCCTCTGGCCCATGGCATCTTAGTTTGATTATGGTGGAGAGGAGACCTTGACCAAAAAGATTGCCCAAGATGTTATGCATGTGCATCTAAAGATCCTAGTCTTGTTAAGTGCTAAAGGGTCTCAACTCCCCATTTAAGCCAATGGGGGAATTTCGGGCATTGAGTCCTACCCCAGGGGAAAACAATTGCATAGTATTTTATTTAAGAAATAGTAAATGATCCTGTAATTGAAGACTGTGGGCCAGATTCTGATATCATTTAACACCATTTTAATCCAAAGAAATTGAGATCAGATGCTGTCTGAAATAGCTACACATGAGGGGACAAAGTGAAGGGTGTGCATTCAACCTTGACTTGCATGTTTCTTCACTTCAGAGCTTGTTAATTGGTAAATTTAACATTCGATTATAGTTCATTGTATTTATCCTACGTCACAACCTGCTTTATGGAATAAGATGGGGAGCTGGTGGGAATTAAGATAGAAAGGGTTTAGATCTAAGAAGAAGCCTTTTTAAAAAACATATTGCACCATTTAAAATAAAATCTATGCAGAACAAGTTTAAGAGCAGCAGGTACCTAAAAAACTGTCAAATAGCACTGTTAACTATAGTAATTTATTCTATAATTTAATATAGCCCTGACCCCTGTCACAAGTTAATACACCATGAAGAACAATGTGCAAAAAACATGCTTATTAATGAATTGGAGAAATAATGTGACATTGTTTTTGCCATGTTCCTATGAAATATCTTAATATCGGAGTTAGCAGAGCTTAGACAATTTTACTATGTAATTATGTCTGTCCATATCGTGCTAACTTGTGCTGTGATTAAGAAGCTTTTAAATTTTAATTATGGTATCTGGAGACAGTTGTTTGATTTCAGGACAAAGATAATATGGGACACGAACACTTTTTTTTGCCAAATGAATCTTTTTGTCTTTATTATATATGTATATAATATCTGTTACTGGTTGGCAGGTAACAGATTGCACGCTTTAAAGATTCTCTGGTTAAAAGATTTGTATTTGTGACTCAACATCTGTAATTAAACTTAAATTATGAATTTTAAAAATTAGGCTTTCAGGTTTAAAAAGAGAGGTTTTGGTTATAAACATGCAATCCCACTGAGGTCAGCTCCTGCAATAAACTTGGAACAAAATGTGACCCAGAGCTCTTCTAGAATTCGATATCTTTCTTAGGTTCTTAGTAATGAGCAGACCGCTAAAGGTCTAGAGGGTCAATTCAATTCAGCTGAAGTGGAGTGACATACACCTGAAAATGAACTGAAACTGTTCTGCTGGAGTTCTCTTTATAGAGAGCCAGACTGTGTGTGACACTGATTATTCTATGAGGGGGTTGTAGACGGACAGATTGCATAAGAGTTTGTGGCTAGTTGCTCCTATTGTACACATTCAAGGTCTCAGTCTTCATATCCTGACATGCAATGTGCCATTATTATAGTATAATACATGAATTATGGCAATGCCTGTGGACCAGATCTGAAGATGAATTCATCACAAGGTTTTGGGGAGCTAACCCAGAAACCAGGGGTAGGAATTGCACTCTGGCTGCTCTGCTTTTCTTTTAAGGCTGCTATCTGGTTCAGGAAATCTTGAGAAAACTGTTTTTCTTGAGCTGTACATTACCTCTTCCTTCTGATAAACTCAAACACAGCAACTGCACTTTAGAAAATACCTTGCCAGCCCATGCCTAGAACTGGACAATGAACATTTTAAAAAATTATCCAAACTGTTTGCAGTTCACAAATGAGCTTCTTTCTGGGTGAAGTTTAAGGTGAAAGTAATGAATCTTTTCTTTCTTAACCTGAATGCGTTTCACCAGGCTCAACCCTCTTAGACCAAGAGAATTTTATAATTATTTTAGTAAGAGAGAACCAAACCTTTGTACCATCGTATTTCAAAGGTGGCCCTGTTGCACTCCTGTGCCAATGAGCATATTGTGTGTGGGTTCAGATGAGCTTCCTTGAATAACTCCCTGATGACAGCATACATGACAAATCTATTGCAGCGGCTTTAAAACAAAAATAAAACCACAAAACAACCTTTAAATATGGTTGTAGTCTGCAAAATTACTGCATAAAATAGCATTATAGGGCTACATATTAAATTTTAGTGACTCCTTTTTGAATTTACTCGTATTACATATGTGAGGAAGTTTTTGCTATTTGAGAGACCTGAAAACTCAAGCAGAGATCTGAGAGTCAAGCTGTGTTCTGATTTGTGGATCATCATAAGTAATAAAGATTCCAGAAGCGAAATTCCATCCAGTTACAATTGTGCATCCACATTCTCTTCAGTGACAATGTACAGCTGTTACGGAGGGCAGAATTTGATCATACAGTCGGAATTAAATTAACATTTCTGCTGACAGTGCAGAGTTAGCATCTCCATCTCTCGCTCTTTAAGTTATGTTGGCTCTCCAGTGCACTGTGTTGTATAAATGTAAGGTTTTTTTTTTAGTAAAGTCAGTTTATCACACATTGTCTATCCATCCCTCAGTCTGTGAGTTTGTTTGCTCAAGAACTCCTCCTAATCGGTAAGAGCTAGAACCACCACATTTGGTGTGTGGTTTTTTCTTATGTGTTCCCCTTACTAAAGGGACCTCTGTTTTATTCTAAAAAGACCCTGTGCTACAATCCAGACTACAATTCCCATGAGCCCTTGGAACAAAAGAGGGAGGAGGTCTCTCCATGTGCTTGAAGAAGAGGCCTAGCAGTCTGGGATTCTGCCTTGGAGTTGGGAACCAGAGGGGGAGCCAGGCTGCTGCCAAGGACATTGACCCAGTGCAGGGGCTGTTGGATGCAGCTACTACATGCCTGTTGGAATTGGGAGTTAGCAGGCTGCTTCCTATAGGCACAGCATGAGGCAGTAAATTTGGGCCTTGTTGGAAGAGTGCTGCCTGGGACAGAGCTGCTGTTTAGCCTGGACCAAATCCTCACCACAGTTGCAACATCAGCGCGCCAACGCAAGCAAGTGTCTGGGGCTGAGTCTCAGGGTGTGCACACTCTGGGGTGGAGTCACTGTTGTCTAGCTATATAAGCTTCAGTTATTGTTATGTGTTTTGTTCATGCTATTCCTTGCTAATCTGTTAATCCCTGTTTAGTTAAGTAAAGATGGTTTATTTTAAAGTGTTCTTTTAGATGTATATGATTTGTAGTTGTTCTGGAATTAGATCCAGCTTTTTGTTGGAATGAGAGTATTCCTGGAGGCTCTCAAGGCACCAGTGTGTGTACAAGGCCAGCCAGGTGGAGGCACCGCCACTTTACATTCATTGCCAGCAAGAGACTGCAGCAAGGGGGTGGATAGGGCTTTCCCCAGCTAAACACCATCACCACTGGGGTGCTCAGGATCTCTTTTGGGTTAAAACACCAGGTGCCCCGGCACACCTATGAGTGTGACCTGCTCCCCAGTAACCCGGGGAGGAAAAAGGGGGGTTACACTTATAAAGCAAGTTCAGGGTTTGGTTGTGCCAGGACAATGGGATGTGCATGGAGTGGGATTAATGGGCTTGCTACTCATCAAAGAAAAAAGGAGATCTGTGATAACAGGGACAGTTATGCCCCAGAATAATTACAAGAGACATGAAGCAAGCACCATCCCACCACCCTGACAGCCCTGGAGTGCTGTGGGTTCCCTTGTCTTAGACATTTTGCAAATATGTATTCAGAAATACAGTCCCTGAAATAAAGAACTTGCAGTATAAGGGGAAGATTTTGAAAAGTACTTACGGGATTTAGGAGCTTATATTCCACTGCGTGTATGCTCCTAAATTACATAGGAGCCTTTGAAAACATCCGCCTTTGTTGTGATATTTGCAAAGTTATTCTGTGATGGAAATGTTTTTCACAAATTTAGTAATAAGTTAACAGAATAGCACAGTTTATTGTTTTCTCAGATCTTGGATGTGTGCACTGCTAGAGCTTTAATTTAAAACATTACACATAAGCATAAATATGAAAAAAGGAAAAGGTAATTCAGAATTCCCTCTTTTGTCCTGCACTCAGATTGGAGCTGTGTTCTATTTCTGGAGTTCTAACCTGTGTTCCTAAAGTGGACCTCCTGCTGGAAAATCTCTGTAAAACAGGAGCTGTTAGTGTGAGCCCTCTGGACTACTGTGAAGGTGGTAAAAAAGAGAGCTATTTCTGCACCCCTCTCCTCGGCCCCCGAATTCTTTAGAAATATAGATCCTAATCCTGGGAAAGGGTGTATGCATCCTGCAAGATGATGAGTGCACTCAACTAGAAGGGATGACATCACACAATCAAGCCCTCAGGAAATAACTAAACAACCATGTTGTTAGCATAGTTTTGGAATGGTTTCTTTATTCATGCAAGACTTCATTACCCATGAGTTAATCACCCGAACCAAGAGCAGCCAAATGCTGTTGTAGTCAGTACAAGCCATATATTTAGCAGATACCTTTTTTAGACATGTTTATTTTACATAATACTTTCATGTGTTTGTTTTAAATTGCTATTTCTAGCTTTTTTTTTTTTCAAGAATTTCTAATTTCTCTTGGTAAGATGAACATCTGGATTTTGAACTCATAAAAATGTACTGAAACCTTTATCAATAGGACACAGACCTGCAATCCTAGACTGATGTAAATAATACTCTCAAAATCTGTAGTTCTAGTCTCTTAAGAAAGGGATTTCAGGATTGGACCCACAGTCTGCATAAAAAGAGAGTTTTTAAGTTTGTTGATGTGGTTTAAAAGTTTCCTGCAGATAGAAAACATATTTTCTAAAAGTGGTTGGGGGAAAATATCTTTTCAATTTTAAGAGTGCTGTTTACAAGAATTTGATGTTGCTGTCCTTGTTATAGAAGTTCACCCTATAATTGTAACACTAATTTTTCAATGTACTACTGCACTTTACGAAGTCGCTATTTGTGTCCCTTTCTCTATGATATTTCATATCTTAAAATACTATTAATGGAAATATATTAAGAAAGATTCTTCATGGAATTAAATTGCTAAATATAAATTTAACTGCTTTTTATAATATGAGACCTGAGTTCTGAGGCTCTTTTCCCTTTAGTAGCTGACAATTTGTCTAACATCTGGAATGCAACAGGGAAGTACACTCATGGCCCTACTAACATCTTTAAACAATCAGTTCCTGAAGGGAAAAGAAAGAAGTCCAAACCTGAACATTGGAATTTAAGTAGATAGCTCTGCAATGGGCTAAGTGGTATAACAACCTGGATAGAGATCAGTGGTCATCTAGCCCAGTCCCCTGTAGTTATGGCAGGACTAAGTAGTCCATCCTTGACAGGTGTTTGTCTAATCTATTCTTAAAAGTCTCCAGTGATGGAGATTCTACAACCTCCCTAGACAATTATTCAAGTGCTTCACCAACCTGACAGGAAGCTTTTTCTAAGGTACAGCCTAAACCGCCATTTCTACAATTTAAACCCATTGCTTCTTGTTCTATCAACACAGGTTAAGGAGAACAATACTTCTTCTTTCTTCTTGTACTATTTATATACATGAAAACTGTTATCGCGTCTCTTCTCAGTCTTTTCTTCTCAAGACTGAACAAACTTAACTTTTTTAGTCTTCCCTCATAGATTATGTTTTCTAGGCCCTTAATCATTTGCTATTGCTCTTCTCTGGACTTTTTTTTCAATTTGTCTTGGTCTTTCCTGAAATGTGGCACCCAGAACTGGACAAAATAATTCAGCATGAAGTAGAGAAGATTTCTCTATGTTTGGTTATAATGCAGCAGCTAATGCATCCAGGAATGATAATGGCTTTTTTGTTTTTTGCAACGAAGTTTCAATGTTCACTCTTATTTTGTTTGTTATCCACTGTGACCCCCAAACGCCTTTCTGCAGTACTCCTTCCTACATAATCATTTCCCATTTTCTAGGTGTGCAACTGATTGGTACTTTCTAAGTGGAGAAGTTGGTATTTCTCTTTGCTGAATTTCATCCTATTTACTTTAGACCATTTCTCTAGTTTGTCCAGGTCATTTGTATTTTAATCCCACTTGCGATCCCTCCCGTGTTGATATTATCTGCCAAATTTATAACTGTACTCTCTGTGCCATTATCTTAATCAGTGCTTTGTTTTATAGGTATGGACTGTTGAATTGGGGCCCTAAATTAAGTGGCTTGGTTGCCAAATTACCGAGCACCTGTCAGAGCCAATGGCAGCTGCTTTCAGAATTAGGCCTCTTCTTTAAATGCCTAACTAGATTTGGAAGCCTAACTTTAGGTACCCATCTAGGAAAATCTCTCCTTGGTTTTAAAATGCATTTAGATTTGACTTTTAATGTAATCCTTTTGCTGGTGGCCTTTTGTTGGGTTGGTTGTGTGCCTGTTATTCCAATAATAGTGCAGTGAGAACAGTGGACTGTTCAGATGCCTTGGCCTTTGTTCCATGTGAGTAGAGCTGCAGAGGTTTGCTGCTTGGACACATCTGGAACATTTACCAGAACCCTTTCCAGAGAAAGGGTTAACTGGCTTGTTGTCTGGAAGCTGGCACTGTATAGTGGGAGTTGACATTTTCATACTAATTAGAACAGACTGCCACAGTCCCTATGTACATGTAACTCATATTTAATTCAATGGAAATGTTGAGTGTGTATCAACTGCTGGATTGAGCCCAATGTTTGCATTAAGCTGGGTATTTTTGCTGTTGTGACATTCAGGACCAGTCTTATTGAGTTGTTTACTTTTTCCCCCCACAGCTTTAATAGAGAGTCTTTAGAAAGTTTTCATTAAATGTTGTATTAATATTCATGGGCCAACTTCTGAAGCCCTTTTATCAGCCCATGCAGGCAAAATTCCCACTGAGGTTGAGACTTGGCCCTGTGGGCATGATCCTAATGTCACTGGCATCTATTGAAAAACTTCTATTGATAGGAATGGTATTTGAATCAGAGCCTATGTGTCCAGGAATTCAGAGCAGTTTAAAATATGCTTTTGGATCTTTTTAATTTCCCATCATAGCTATTATTCATAGGTCTCTTCTGTGTAAATACAGTCTGTTTAAAAATATGAGCTCTGTGAGCTAAATTCTGATGATGAAGCACTAACAGGCTTTTGAAAGGAAAACCATAGAGACACTGTAATGTAAAAACAGATTGTCCTAATCCTGGCTTCCCTCAGACTCAGCAGAGCAGATACTTCAACATTATCTAAGGCAGACATAGGAATTCATGGTCTCTTTGTTCCTATATTTGGGGCCAAATCCAACTCCCATAAAAGTAAAAAATGGGAGTCTTTCTATTGTCTTCATTGAAGCAGAATCAGGGCCATATGCTCTCACCAAACAAGTTCCCCATCTCTCACACCTATGTCAATTATTTGTTCTCTTATGAATAACAATCTATGTGGGGGTACTTAATGTGGGAATTCTGCTAGTCAGCATAATGGTTCAATTAAGACAGTATTGTCAGGGTCTAGGGATGCTTGTTATATTTACCCCCATATTTGCAAAGAATCCAAAAGAAAAATATTTGTCCTTTCAGATGACTGCATTTTAAATATAAAGATGCTAAATAATCAGTTGTTGTTCTCTCTCCTAATTTTGGGGTGTTGTATATTTATTTATTGATATGAATGTTTTCTTCCTTCAGATCCCTGCAGGTCTGACATACAGTTTCTTATATTTTGGTGAAAATTCAGCTGTAGATGTCATCATGACTATGGACTTTTATAGTACCATAAAAATTCAGTGTCACCATAAATCCATGCTGCTGAAAATGTTGACATTTATGGCAACTTCTACAAGGACATATTTTAAAATGATATTAAAACTTGATGCTGCAACTTTTATTTAGTTAAAAAAGTAGAATTACAAAACAAAATATTTTCTCATACAACAAAGGGGGTTGATGAATATTTTAAAAAATGAAAAGCAATTGCATAGGTTTCTTTTTAAGTGAATCAGTTAGCTATAGAAAGCACATGAGACTCATGTCCTATTCACATGTAACTACTAATTGAAGGACATCATTAATATTCACTTAAACTGCATTTAATTCAGAGTGTTAATAATTCTACTTTGAGGGCTCAATGTCTATATAATTGATTTTCATTGCTTTTTTTATTTTTATGTGACTTCATAGTGCCATAGGGCAAATGGGTTGCCTGAATATTGTTCATGTATTCACTGAGGGTCTCACCAGCTCCACATCCATTGTAAATTTCAACAGTCGAATGGGATTCCCTTTCCTTTGGTAGTTCTACAGAAGGTCCTGTATAAGTCTGAACAGAGACAGCACCCTTCACATAGAGTTTGCCAATAAAGAGGCAGTTACTTTCAAGTGGCCTCATCCCAAGCCCAATGGAGTAAATGGAAAGATGCCCTTACATTTCAGTGGGATTTGGATCAGGCCCAAAGTTTACCTCACAGGAAGTCATTCTGCAATGTGACAGATGTGTGTGATGATACAAATGCAGGATTTTCTAGAGGATGCTGAGGATGCAGTGACTTTGTGGTTCAGTATGACTTCTTTTGACATCAATAGTAAAATCCCCATTGACTTCAGTAGCAGCTGTATCACAAGTTGGTATTTCTCAAAAAGCTGTGCAAAAAATATCAGGAATTTGCTGGCAACAGTGACACTTGAGTTTTTGCTCAGTATTAATATTAAGTATGTTTAGGGATTGATTGTGCCCACTGAAGTCAATGGTAAAACTGCCATTGATTCAACTGTGGCAGAATTTTCATTGAGTGTTAGGGACCTAAAAACATTTTGAGGATTTAGGCCTTAGTGTTGATGAAAGGTGTTCTATAAAAGATCTAATGTAAAAACGAAGAGGAGTCCTGTGGCACCTTATAGACTAAGGGTATGTCTACACTACAGCACTATTTCGAATTATCTTAATTCAAAATAGTTAATTCGAATTAAGCTAATTCGAATTAACGCATCTACACACAAAATCTATTTTGAAATAGCGTTTTGCTATTTCAAAATAGCACGTCCACACTGAGTGGACCCTGAACCGTAGTTAAGGCTGGCCAGAACCAGTGCTGGCAGGGCATCAGATTAGGACTTAGTGTGTGGGGCTGCTGCCTGAGGCTAACTGAACTCTGTGCTTAAAGGGACCCTACCCCCACCCTGGACAGACAGTTCTCAGGGTTCTACCTCGATGAGGGACAGCAAAACGGTCCAGTCTTGGAGTGCCCTGAGTGCCCACACTCGGGACACCGCAGCACTCAGCCACATGGAGCCAGAGCTGCCCCTGGGCACGCCGGTGTGTCTCATGGGGTCGTTGCCATCAGCCCAACTGCACTTGCTGCAGGCTGCCATCCGGGAGGTCCATTGGGGGGCTGTCAGGATCCAGGTGGCCCTGCAGGAGAGTGTCCACCACGGGGAGCCCTCAGAGCAAGCCCAGTCCTCCCCACCGGGGTCTCATGCCCCATTCCTCCTTCACGTCCTTCCATTTACCCCTCCCTAGCCCCCCTTCCTGATGTCAAATAAAAGACAGGTATGTTCAAAAATAGAAACTGGGTTTATTGAACAAAACGGGGGGGGGGGGTTGAACCTCTGGAGACACTGGGAAAAGGAGGTGGGAGAGGGGAAGAGAGAGGTTTGGAGAGGGGAGGGGAAAACCTGGGAGGAGGGAGCTGGTAGGGGGAATCAAGGGGAAGAAGGTGGAGGGGAAGCTCAGGGCCCAGGGTTGGGGGGGTCTCACTGGACCAACTTGATTTTCATGGAAACCTGCTCTTGGGTTCGCATGTGGCCTTTGGTGGCCAGGCTGGAAGCTATCCTGCCATAGATGGCCGCATTCCTCTGTCTAGTGCGGAGATCATGGAAGCTGGGGTCATCCCCCCAAACCTAAATAAGGTCCATGATCTCCACCCTGGACCAGGAAGGCACCCGCCTTCTCCAGCCTCTGTCAGGCTCCTGGGAGCTGGCAGACTGCTCCTGGGGAGCAGTGGAGGGCTGGCTGTCAGTGACTTGCTGGCTCATGTTTTGGGGCCACTGGGTCAGGGGCCCCTGTGGCCACTGCTGGCTCTGGGCTGGCAGGCTTGGAGCTGGCACAGGCACTGGGGTCAGGGTCTACCCCTTTAATGGCTCCGGGGCTGGGGGAGAGGAGAGTAAGCTTTCCTCGTTGTGCCCAGAGTGGTCACCAGGGCTCTCTGGAAAGAGTTGGAGGCCCCCTATTTTGAATTAAGTGTCTACACAGCACTTAATTCAAAATAGCTATTTCGAATTTGGCATTACTCCTCGTAGAATGAGGTTTACCAAATTTGAATTAAGCACTCCGCTATTTCGAATTAATTTCGAAATAGCGGTTTGCATGTATAGACGCTATTAAAGTTCATTCGAAATAACTGCTGTTATTTTGAATTAACTTTGCAGTGTAGACATACCCTAACAGATTTATTGGAGCATAAGCTTTTGTGGGCAAAGTCCCACTTCATCAGATGCATGTTGCATCTGACGAAGTGGGTCTTCGCCCACAAAAGTTTATGCTCCAATAAATCTGTTAGTCTATAAGGTGCCATAGGACTCCTCATCGCTTTTGCAGATTCAGACTAACACAGCTACCCCTCTGATACTATCTAATGCATGTGATTTCAGCTACGCAAAACGGTGTTGTTGAAGTCAATGTACTCACTGCAGCATCTTGCATGCGGTAAGGTAAGTGGGGGCTGCTCTCCCATGGATGCCAGCTACTCTTCTCATCCTGGTGGAGTATCGGCATTCATGGGAGAGAACTCCGAGACTGATTCATCATGTCTAAGCAGACAAAATACACGGCTGGATGGTGGATCAATTGCTGCAGCGTCAATCCCTGGCATAGTAGAGACAAGCCCTTAGTCTGGACAGTCATCTCTCGGTGTCAGAGCAGTTTAGTCTCTGTATTGCTGTGCTTTTTTCATATGCAGTGAGCAGCCATATACTTTTGTTTTAGATTAAAGGAAAAAGCAAAATTAAAGTTACTCTGTGAGAGCACAGTGTGTGTGTGTGTGTCTCCTGCATGTGTGATATAAAGAAAATGGCACTTACATAGAACATGTTCATTTCATTCTTGGCCTTTCCATTGGGACTGTCAACCAAGTTGCTCTGCCATTCAGTGTTAAGGGTGGTGATGCTATGTGTGATGGGGATGGTGGTTCATTGTGGTCTATACTGAGACCACTAGTTCATTCCACATAGGGCACCGAACAACCTTTAAGTAATGACTTTCAGTCCTGGACTGCATTTGAAACAGAAGCCCCACGATAAACTGCACTGTATCCTATTGCCATTATGCTTCCCCCATCATGTTTGACAGGCTCTCTCTACTCTTATATTATCACTAGGCATTAGCCTCTATAAACAGCTCTGAGGCTGCCCACAGAAAGCAATCAATGACAGCTTATTTTATTTTCAAATACGTTTTATTGAGATTCTTGTCAGATCAACAACACTTTGACAAGCCTATGGGTCTGATACAAGAAGTGTCTCCAAGGCTCAATTTTCACATGACATGCTGCAAATAACTAATTTCTATGCCCCAAAGAAAGAGCTGCATACGATCACTAAACAGTACTGGTTGCTCTAAAGCCATCTTATTTCAGAGAAGGGTTCAACATAAGGCTGCAGGTGTGTAACAATGCTCAGTTGTATTAATACCTGGAGATAGTCTAGCTGAGATATAGGGGAAGTAAAATATACATGGAGAAGGATTTTTTTCTTTCAGTGGTCATAACTTAATGCATTTAAATAAAAAACAGATAGCAAGAACAAAAAGACATGTATGCCTGATATGGAATAAAAGGCTATTTGCACCTAATATATTATAGAAAAGTTCAAAGACAGCTTAACCTTGTAAAAATGTTACCTCTGTAATGCTGCCAAGATAAGTGGCTGTATGAATTATTACTTTGACTTGCACACATGACTTTTTCAGAAATTATCTAACTTGTGATTCATTAATTGGTGATTTTCATATGCCGAGCTGTTCCCTTTTCACTCCAACTCCCATTTATTAAAAACTTGTGCATTCTTCTGCCCTCAACCATAAAGCATTGAGCTCTCCCATTGTCTGGTAAATACTTATTATCTGTCTTGTTGAGTATACATTACAAGGAAAATGAAATGAGTGGTAGTTATGCTAACCTTAAAACAACCATTCCCAAAAGGTGCTCCATGAACTGCATGCTGGTGAACCATGGAAAGCTCTCAGGTCATTTCATACTGGCCCCTGTTACTTTCATTATATTTAATAGGTCAACAGATTCTTTCACTACAAAGAACAATAGTAGGGCCTTAAAAATACAGAGGGAAACTAGAAAGAAGAGCAGCCCTAGCTGATTCTATAAGGGATGTTGCCACAGAGGCTGAAGTGGCAAAACAAGGGAATGAGCAGACCACCAACAGGTCTTTCTCAGCTGTGCGGTACAGGAGATAAGTGAATGAGTCAATAACTCTGGCTTTGGAAGCAGAAAAGCAGATAACCATATGGCAAACAAATGTGTTGTTAGGAACAGCATGGATGGGAACTGTAGATGAAACGAAGAAGAAAAGGGGAGAGACTTTCATTGACACTTTTTCTAAAAGGACAAAGCACTTATTGCAATAAAGAAATCTAAAAGGACCTAAATACATACCTAAATAGAGATGATTGAAAAATAACTGCAATACTTTTATTTTAAGTGTTCAGAAAACGCATGGCCAGTTTGTTTCAGAGTTCTACCCTCCTCTGTCTCCTCTTCCTCAAAAATAATTAACACTTGGCCTGAGATCAAGCATAAGAAGGGTGAAGGAGATATTGGAAAGTGGCAACTATAAGGAAAGCTAGGTTGCAACTCAGCTATAGAACTGTAGTCATGGCTCCATAATAAGTCAACTCCTACATGATCTAAGAATTAAGATTTGCTGGGTTTTACCCATGGTCCATCTAGATCATTTTTCTGACTGCAACAATGGCCAACATCAGATGCTTAAGAGAAAATGCAAGAAATTTGGCAGTAGACAGGTATAGGGAAATATCCTCTCTCCCCTCCACCCAATTAAGGTCTTATTCTAGTCCTTAAAAGTTAGAGTTGTCATAAGATTTAAGAGAGAGATTTATTTGCCTTTTGGTACTCTTTTTGTTAGCTCTATAACTCTAGATACTCTTGTAACATCCAATCCCTCTTGGAACCTTGCTTAGTTCAGGACCACAATAACAGTCTGTAGAAGTTTGTTCCATGGTCCAGTTCTACATTGTGGGGGAAAGAATTTATTTTGCTCTGGCTTGAACTTTTGACCTTTACATTTAATTGAACGCCAACTTATTTTGCATCATGACACAGAGAGAATAGAAATCCTGATCTCCTTTCTCTTTGCCATTCATTATATTACTAGCCAATTAGCCCGTCATAAGATGGGATTTTCAGGTCGCTCCTCCATGTTGGTTTTCTCTCCTGAGCCTCCCGTCTCTCGCTCAGTCTCTCTTTCTCTCCTTCTCCTATTGCCTCCCCCTCTCTCTCTGCCAGCTCTCTTCCGCCTCCTGCCTCTCTCTTTCTCTTCTCCTACCCCTCCTGCCTCTCACACGGGGGACCACGGAGCCCAAACAGCTGTGGGAACAGCCAGCATTTCAGGCAACAGCGCCTTCCAGAGGGAACAGCCAGCATTTCATCGTTACAGACTCACAGACACTGGGCTACTATATATATGATTATATCCTGTTAGCATGTTCCTTCTTATTTTTCCCTTTTCTAAGGAAATAATCCTGTTCACTTCAAATTCTCTGTGCACAATTTTTTTTCTACACCCCTCTTCCACTTACTGGGAACCCTCTCTAATTCTGTAACATCATTTTAATGAAAGAAGAAGCATACACCAAAGGTTAACCCTTTTGCCACTGTTATCAGAAAGAAGGCAAAGTAAAAAAGTGGTAATCTAATAACATTCATTTATTATTTTAGATGTCTTTTCTAAATGTAACTGTTTTCAATGAAAGACTGCTTATGGTGAGAGGGAATAGAGTCACTTAGAGCAAAATTAACTTCATGATGGAAAGCTGAACAAGACAATAGTTTGAGCTGAAATAAGAAGGCTTTGGAGAATTTGGAAAAGCTGGACGCTGGTGAGTAGGTTTATATCTTTCCCCTTTTAGCAGTAATTCCTTGTAGTACCTCTTTACTGTAATTTATAATTTCACATCCAGATCCTGTGGTGCATGAGGGCACTTTTGCACTGCTCTGCTGGTGCAAAGCTACCCTAAAGCTGACTTAATTGACAATAAGGATGATGCAGTGTGCAGGCATTTGTGTCTAGTTGCATACAGCTGCCATAGTGGCTCTTACACAGTCACCCTCCTTTTGGATTGTTTAGGAGTCATGACTAAAGGAAAAGGATGTGGCCATGACATCCTTGCACTGTGATGATTCCCAACTTCCAGTATATCTCCTTGGGGCCATTGGCACCCACTGCAATAAGCGCTGCTTTAAGGTTCTTCAGACTTGCTCTGATGGACTGGCCCAGTTAGAAGATCCTGGGATGTAGATATGGGGGCTAGTGCTATCCAAGGTGTCTGAAAGCCACTTTGAACTCCTCATTAATTCTGCTTTACACTAGAAAGTTTGATCGAGGTAAGTCACCTTGCATCAACCTAGCTGTGCATGTGTCTCCACTCAAATTTGTCTCATGCCTATGTAAGCATCCTGGCACGGTGACAAAGTAACATCAGCTACTTGAACAGCATTCAGCCACAGTCAACTTACTGTGCTCAAAGCAGTGCAAGTGTAGATGCTGCCTGACCTATCTTGATCCTAACAGTTCTCCAACAATAGTCCTTCAATGCCCATTTCTGACCGCTATGGTCACAGTTGTGAATTCCACTGCCCAGGAATCACTGAAATCATTCTATCCCCACTTTGAAATACCCCACATTTTTAGAATACTTTTTTCTGATTGTCCACCTTGGGCTATGTCTAGACTACAGGGTTTTTACGGGATACCTTGGTATCCCAGAAAAACTCTGCTGCATCCAGGAAGGACGTCTGCTCTTCTGCTCTTTTTTTTTTTTTTTTAAGAGCAGAAGCACTCTTTCGGAAACCCTGTCTTCCTCCTCCCACGAGAAAGAAGAGCTCTTCTGAAAGAGGTTTTTTCGTGAAATTTGGCCCAGTGTAGATCGGCCAAATTTCAGAAAAGCCTCTTCTGGAAAAACTATCGGAAAAAGGTACGCAAATTGTGGAGTACGATTTGTGTACCTTTTTCCAATAAAGCCCCGTAGTGTAGACATAGCCCCAGAGAGCCCACCTAACAGCATTCTCTTGTTGCGTAAAACTGCCCAGCTGATCATGCCAGTTACACATTCCAGACACTTTCTTTTCTGGAGCAGACAGGAAGTATTGGGTCTCTTGGGCCTATGGAGAGAGGAGGCTGTACAGGCATAGCTACTGAGCAGTCATAAAAATGTAGACATCTACAAACAGATTGCCTGGGGGTGCTGTGTGAAAGTGAAAGAATAGCAGCAGGCTTATCAGAGAGCTGGAAGGGTCAGTAGCCAACCAGTGCTCAGCCAGAGACCTGCTCCTTTTATAATGAGCTGTTTGCCATACTTGGAGGATACTGCACCAGCACCCTGAACAGCAGTGTGGATACTTTCAAGAAGTCTGAGATGCCACAAATAGCAAAGAGGAGGATGAGGAGACATGAGACTGGGAAATCCAGCTATGCTGCCAGCCAGGACCTATTTAAGACTCCCCTGCAGTCTAGCCAGTCCCATAGCTGCGTATCAGGAAGGAACCTTAGGTAAGTGTGTGAATGCCTTTTGCATTACAACATTGAAATATGCAGATAGCACTTGACCCTGTACTGAGAAGGACACAGCTATTGACTTCCCATTAATTTATTCATACTAGAAGAGCTAGTAGTACAACTATGACAGGTAGAGTTGTTTGCTTTTCATTCCCCTGGGCATGTAGAGCAGTTTGTCTGGAAACATGGGGACGTCCTTTGACTCATCCTGAAAAATCTTAATAAAACTTCCAGGGACGTCCTCTGCAATGCTCCCCTTAAGGTTTCTAGGGATAGTCTCATTTCTTCCCCTACAATAAAACACTTTATCATGCCAAGCTGCAATGACTTCAATGAGCATCATTACTGTGAACTGGCTAGAAGCATATTGCTCCTGGCGGTTTTGGAGCATCTGTGTTAGTTTCTGGAGAAATCCCTTTATGTCCTGGTACATCCCTCCCCCCTTTCTCTGCTTGGACTTTCTTTTGCCTACTCTTTCTTTCTCCAGGATCACTGTTGGAGTTAGACATCAACAATGGTAATCCACCAATCAGGAAAGAAAGTCCTCAGTTGCATATTTCTGAACAGTCCTGTGCTCTTAAAAATGTGAGCACCATGGACTTTTCCTGACCAGTCAACATTGATATTGGTTAAGTGTCCCTGGTGATCCACCACTTCTTACATAATGATAGGAAAGTAGCCCTTTCTGTTGATGGATTCTATGTCAAGATTGTCTGATGCCAAAACGGGAGCACCACCCTCTATTCCAGCACCATGCTTTGGGAACCCCTTTGCTACAAATGCACCCATGATGTCCTGCACACTAATGAAATTCACAGTCCTGAAAAGTAGGAGACAATTAATAGTGTGATGTTGTCACCCAGACCAGTAAGGGGTTCTCCCACTGCCTGCCTTGTAACTTTAATACTCAGCTGCTATGACAAAAAGCCCTGACAGTACTCAGCCCATAAGCGTAAAGGTCTTCCCATGATGTCCCTCTGCCTTTTTGCACCATAACCGCCAAAGCCCTTCTGGTCCCATGTCTCCCCAGATCCATTTCCCAAGTTCTTAATTACCAGATCCTTGAATTTTTCCCTTCTGGCTTGTCACCCCCTCCAGTTGATTGGAACCTGCCCCTCAGCTAATAGTCCATTCAGGGCCAGACACCCACTCCAAATTGTCCAACAGATCTCCACTTAGGGTAAAAATAAACAAAGTTTATGTAATAGAAAAATCCCAGAATCAAGGATAAAATAGTAAGAAAAAGGAAACACAAGTTTTACAGAAATTAAACATAAAGACACAACCTTAGGCTTTACACTCCTATATTAGCTTATTTCTCTTCCATGGTACAAGTCACTCATTCCTCTGAACAGACCCCAGCATGCCCGAGGAACTAGTGTTTCATTCACAGAGTCTACACAGCCAAATGGAGGGCTTATCTCAAAATTGGTAAACCTCATTCCACAAGGAATAGCGCCAATTTCAAAATTTCTATTTCAAAATAAGTGCTGTGTAGACTTATTTCGAAATAGAGGGCCTCCAGTCCTTCCCAGGGTGCCCTGGTGGCCACTCTGGGCACAACCAAGAAAACTCCTCTCCCTCCCCCGGAGCCCATAAAGGGGTAGACTCTGGCCTCAGTGCCTGTGCCAGCTCCCAGCCTGCCAGCCCAGAACCAGCAGTCCCTACATCTGACCCAGTGGCCCCAGCATGAGCCAGGCAGCCAGTGCTAGCCAGCCCTCCACCACTCCCCAGGACCAGTCTGCCAGCTACCAGGAGCCTGCCGGGGGCCAAAAAAGGAGGGAGCCTGCCTGGTCCAGTGTGGAGATCAGGGACCTAATTCAGGTTTGAGGGGGATGTGTCCAGCATCCTTGATCTCTGCACTAAATGGAGGAATGCAACCGTCTACAGGTGGATGGCTGCCAGCCTGGCCACCAAAGGCCACATGCGAACCCAGGAGCAGTTTCACATGAAAATAAAGGAGCTATGGCAGGCATATGCCAGGGTCACAGAGGGCAGCTCCCAACCATGGGCAGACCCAGACTCCCGCCCCTATTTTGATGCTGTGGACCACATACTGGAGGGCAGGATGGTCTGTGCCCCCCAGGTGGTCATTGACCCTTGGGCAGAGCTTGCTGCTTCCTGCTGCTCCAGCCCCTGCTGCTTCCCCAGCTACCACTCCTCCACCAATTCCTTCTCCCTCTCCCACTTCTTCCTCCCCACTCTCCCCACACCCGCGGTGCTGGGAGACAGTTGGGCCAGTGAGACCCCCAACCCTGAGTCCTGAGCTTCTCCTCCCCCTTCGTCCCCTTGCCTTTCCCTGCCAGTTCCCTCCTTCCAGGTTTCCCCCTCCCCTCTCCCACCTTCTTTCCCCGGTCTCACCTCAGTTTCATCCCCCCCCCTACCACCCGCACCTCAGTTTTGTTCAATAAAGAGGCTTTGTTGTAATGAACACAGTCTTTTATTGTACAGCAGGAAGCAGGGTTAGGGAGGGGTAAGTGGAAGAGCGTGAGGGAGGAATGAAGCACAAGCCCCCAGTGGGGCACACCAGGGAGACTGCAGAATGTGTTGCCAGGCTCGCAACACATCCAGGAGAAGCACCTTCGTGCCCAGGGGCAGCTCCGGCTCCATGCTGCAGAGTGCTGTGGTGTCCTGAGTGAGGGCAACTAGAGTATGCAGAGAAAAAAATGCTTTGTTATTCCTCAGTGAGGTAGGCTAGCAAGCAGGGAAACCTTAGAACCGGCTGTCCGGGGGGGTCCCTTTAAGCGCAGGTCTCAGATAACCTCAGACAGCAGCCACACAAGGTAACTCCTGACCTGATGCTCTGCCAGAAATGTTTCCGGCCAGCCTTAAATGCGATTCAGCTTCCTATCAGTGTGGACGCACTATTTTGAAATAGCAAAATGCTATTTCGAAATGCATTTTGTGTCTAGATGCATTATTTTGAAATAAGCTATTTTGAAATAACTATTTCGAAATAAGATATTTCAAAATAACATTGTAGTGTAGACATACCCTTAGATACATATGCTCTGTGTCTGGAGAGGCTTCACTTCAAATCTTATCCCTTGTAACAGGCAGTGCAGTTTTTTTTCTTTTCATACGATGGCTATTCATGATTGCACAGGGCAGGGGAAAACACTCACTTGCTTTATTTTTCCTAAGGGAGGGGAGAGGTGTCTCCTTTCAGTTTCAGGGTCCATTCATTGTAATGGTCCAGCACAGTGTTTCCCTGAGTTGTGTGCAACATTGGGTATGGGGAGTTAATTTTGTTTAAATAACTAGCCTGGGGATGCCACTCCCTGTCTGATTGCTTCCCCACACTGCTGTGAGATGATGCTGTAGTTGCAGCCAAGTTAAAATTGCCATATTCTAGACATATAAACATACATAACCCGTGTGCATCTCCTAATGACCATCAAGTTCAGAACATGGCATACTTTCATAAAGACCTAACTTAACATGTGTTTATACACAATGATATTGCATATAATCAGTTGCTTCGATTGCATATCTTTTGGGGTTCAGACCCCTACTTGCCCCTTGAGGTGTTTAGACCTTGATTCTTACAAATGGCACTGAGCATCTGCATGAAAATGGGCCGTGGTAGATTTTCCAGATCCACAATAATTTCCTTGAATTTCCTAAAGTGTCCTTGGTCTGTCTGGCATTACAAGCTTCCATAGGGCAATGACCACTCACTTCTCAGCTGTCAAAGTAGCTCTCATTCTGGTGTGTCTATATTGGGCAGCTGGGGCAAGCTCAGCACACAGATCCAGGAATGTCACCTTTCTCATCTGAGAGTTCTGTAGCCACTGGTCAGCATAGAAACCTGAATTCAGGAGCGCCGACAGCCTCCTCAGGCCCTTGAACAAGGTAGGGGGAGGCCAGGTCTGTGCTCCTGGTAGGGGAGGGGCTTCATGCAGAAGGAGCAGAGTTGGGGAGCAGCCAGCTCTCCATCTCCCCTCCTCCCTGCCCTCAGAGCTGCCTGGAGTATGTAGCACAGCACTCCGGAGATGATTTAAAGGGCCCAGGACTCTCACCACTGCTGTAGTAGAGCAGCAGTGGCCAGGAGCCCAAGGCCCCTTTAAATCGCTGGTCTCTGAGCCAATTTCCCCCTGTGCTCCCCTCTCGGCGGGTCTGCCTGCATTATGATGCAAACTCAACAGTTGGTACAGATCTCCTGGAGCCAGAAGCAGCACCTGACTCTATGAATGCCACCAACAACCTTGACTTGATTTTTGCTCTGCTCCACGGCAGTCTGCCCTCCAGGAAAGTGTCATTCCTCCTAGTCACATTGCTGTGGTTCTTCTTGGGGCTCTGCAAATATTGGAGAGTCATTTGTCCAGTGTTTGCAACACCCGTGAGAATAGTGCAGCGCTCTGCAATCTCCATGTGTCTGTCAGAGAAGGTGGATAGAGAGAAGGGCTTCATGGGTTTGCAGGAGATTGAAAAAAGGCATGAACAATTGGTATATGGGATAATTATGGGAAGAAAAAAAGCCACATGGTAAGGACTTTCTTCCTAGCTTCCAGCCAACTCTGCATGATTTTTTCCTGCCCCACCATCAGAGCTGCAGACAGAGGGAGACAAAAGGGGCAGTTCCCCCGGGATACAGTGATTCAAAGGGGCCCAGGGCTCCCAGCTACCACTGCAGCAGGGGTCAGAGCCCTGGGACCTTTAAAATCACTGCTGGAGTGCTGCATGCTCCAGGCAGTGCTAGGAGCTGTGGGGGGCCATGTGGTGTGCTCTGGATGGCGCTCTGGGCTGCTGTAGGGCCAGCATGGTGCACTGTGGGTAATGATCAGGGCAGGCTGCCTCTTGCCCCACCCCTTCCACCCAAGGCCCCACCCCTTTTGGGAGCACAGACCCAGCTGCTCCCAACACCTTGCCCAGGGACCCTCAGAGGTTATCGGCAACCCTGTCCACCGTGTGTTGCAAAAATTTCCCACAAGATAGTGTGCCCGATGATGGCAAGCTGAACACTGGGATAACTACTCATTGTGTACTGCACTGTGCATCAACACATGCATTTCTGGGGAGTACATGATGTGCTAATGCAAGCAGCCAGGTCTGCATATCCACAAGCAATATATTGACTGCGATGGCTTGCCAACATTTCATGCTTTGACAAAAGTTTTTAGTGTAGACGTGATTGTAGCTGCAGATTGCTCCTAGGCTATGAATTAGGATCCCAGTGGGTGTGTCTAGACTACATGGCTCCATCAACGGAGCCATGTAGATGAATTTACTAGACATAGCAAAATGAAGCGGCAATTTAAATAATCGCACTTCATTTACATCAAAATGGCCACCACGCTGTGCCAACGATCAGCTGATCTGGCACAGCGGGGCAGTCTAGACATGCCGCGGTCAACAAGAGAAGCCTTTGTCGACCACTCCGGTAAACCTCGTTTCACAATTTAAATCGCTACTTCATTTTGCTATGTCTAGAAAACTCATCTACATGGCTCTGTCAATGGAGCTATGTAGTCTAGACACACCCAATGTGTCTGATTGTTTGTTTTAGTTTTAGAAGAGATGCTTCTGAAACTCCTTTGACATTCAAAGAAAAGAGTTCACACACTTCCTTGGTTCTGAAAATAATGTGCTTGGCACTGCCTCACATAGAAAATATATTTCAACTGGACCAGCATCCTACTTTATGCAAAGGGAGAAAAAAGGCTTTTAAATGAGACAGTCTTGCTTCATTTTCTTTCGAAAGCCACGGTCTATCTTAGTTACATGAAATGCAATGATTTAGGAGCATGTAAACTAATAATAGTTACTCAATCCAAACTGTAAAGCTAACTTACTATGGGCACTGGAGGCTGTGATGGGATATTGTACTTGCATACATAGGGGAAACTGTTCTCCTGTTTTATGGAGCAGCAATCATATTTAGCTTAATGTCTTATCAGTCCCATAAAAATGACATTAGGAAATTTTGCTATTGGGCTGGTGAACAATCTAAGCAGTGGTGTTAACTCCTCATAACACTACTACTCTGAATATTCAAGCCTCATAAAATTTCGGATATAAATATGCCAGATCATCCAAATGAAATCAGAGAGGCTGTTTAGGTCCTTTTGTAGATTGGGGACAGGCTATGCTTGGATTGTACAGGCTAGGTTTGTGTAAAGCCGATAGACCCAGTTTAAACCTGCAACGTTAGGGGCTAAAGCAGGAACAGGCAAGATACATCCCATGGGCTGGATCCGGCTCACCAAGCCTTTGAATCCAGCCTGTGGCCTGTCCCCCTGGTGAGCAGCCCCAAGGCTCAGAGCGGCTAATTTCTCTATGTAGCTCTTTGTGCTGAACATGGCGGGGAGGGGAGGCTTTGCATATTACCGCCAGCCCCAGCATAATCTCTCAGCTCCTATTGGCTGGCTCCCATTGGCTATCTCCACCCTCAACACAGTCTCTCAACTACCATTTGCTGGTTCTGGCCAATGAGATCTGAGAGATTGTGTTGGGGGTGGGGGCATCCAGGTGGATACAGAGACACATAGAACAGCCAGCGGTTGTGAACCCTGGGGCGGCAGCCTGCAGACCACCTGCCTTAGGGTCTCACTGGGCTGCTGGCTAGGAGCCATTCGGGTAAGCTCCTTCCAGCCAGAGCCTGCCTCTGGCACCCCCACCTCACCCTCCCTTTAAACCTCTGCCTTCCTGTCCCAGATCACTCCACAACTCCTCTGCATATATGAATTCTTCCATGTGTTGGTGGAAGCTAACAATTATTTTGTTACATGGATTATTTGCAGTTGTGACACACAGATAATACTGAAATCAACTTCTTAAGGTGTGTTTCTAAAAAGACAAACATGCAAACACAAGTCTTTATTAACAGCTTTGATCCATTGTGCCCTAGGAATGTCACCTTAAAGTAAAGGATGGGCAATAATTTTTGATGGGGGGGCACTCCAAGACTTTGGAAAGTGGTTGAGGGCCACATTCTTTCAGGATATTAATGGAGGAGGTGCAGGGTCTGGGGTGGAGGTTGGGTGCGGAAGAGATCTTGGGGTAAAGGATTGGGGTACAGGAGGGAGAATGGGGTCTGGGAGAGAGTTTTGGTGAAGGAGGCAGGGGACTGAGATGCAGGATTTGGGGATTTTGGGTGAAGAAGGCAGTTGTGACCTAGGCTAGGAGGGGCTTGTGATCTGGGGCAGGAGATTGGGGTGCCAGATCTGGGAGAGGGTATGGGTGCAGAAGAGGGCAAAAGGTTTGGGTATGTGTGGGGGGGGGCAGAAGGTTGGAGAAGAGAGGGGCTGGGGTGCCAGAGGCAGGCCCTGACTGAAAGTAGCTTGCTGCTCCACATGGCTCCACTCCGGGCATGAGAGGGAGGGGGAATGAGGAGAGAGGGAAAAGGCTTCCTACACTGCCCCTGCTCCCATCAAAAATTCTTGGCTCCTATTGGCCAGAAACTGAGAGATTGCCCAATGGCAGCTAAGAGATTTTACTGGGGGACGAGAGCGGCATGAGAAGTCTCCCTCCTGCCACCCCAGCCGGCTGGAGTGGAGAACATCTGGCTTTCTAAAACGTGAACTGATCTCCACTTAAGGGTTCCAGTGAGGGGGCTGTGGGCCAGATCTGGTAGTTTGGTGGGCTGGATCTAGCCCACTGGCATACTCTTGCCCACCCCTGCCTTCAAGCAGATATCCTGTATGGAGGGAGGGAGGATGGATGGTCATGATCTTAAAAGTGCCGAGACCCACATTCTGTGCTCTGGCTGAGCTGCATTCAGTCATAGGAAAGTAACAATAACTTTATAACATCTTTAAATGCCTCTGGATATGTCTACACTTGCCCCCTAGTTCAGACTAGGGAGGCAAACAAAGCATACCGAATTTGCTAATGAAGCGTGGGATTTAAATATCCTGAGCTTGATTAGCATATTCGCGGCCGGTCGCCATTTTAAAATGCCGGTTGCACGATTTAACTTGCCGCGTGTAGACAGTTAGTCCAATCCAAAACCCTTTCCTCGTATTAACTGTTACTCCTCATTGCACGAGTCTTGCCAAGAGTGTAAGCCACAGTGTGCTATAGGCAGTGTAAGCCATAGTTAAAACCATAGGCTGCTTTAACATATGCCAAGCTGTCAATGTGCCCAAAGGGCTGCTTTGGTAACTAGGACATAATGATGTCTTGACGGTCTTCTGTTCCCTGACATCTTCTAACCAGAGGCTGCCAGGGAAATGACTATATACAACTCAGGGATTCACCCCGAGCAGCAGGAATGCTGAAGGAGCTGGCCCTGGAGAAGTATATAGGATGGACACCAGGAATGGGCCTAAGAACAGAAGACTTCTAAATTCTATTCCTCACTCTGAAGCAGTCTTCCCATGTTACCTTGAGTGAGTCACAGCCTCCCTGAGCCTTTGTTCCCCTCTGTGATACAGGGATGATATTTACCTTCCTCACCCATTAGAAGGTGTAATTCATTAATGCCTGTTGAATTTTGAGAGTCTCAGATGGAAGGTAGCACAGAAGTCACTACTGGGCTCCTATGGATCTCCTTACTATCATGATCCGTGGTCTCAGCACCATCCTTGTTTGCATCTTTAGCATTTACTACATGATCAGTTTGTTCTCTTTTCCCATCTTATTGTTTACAAATGGATCAAAAAGCAGAATGAATCAACAGAACAAGTGGTGGAAAGTTATTCTTTTGGCAAAATGCTGCCTGCTGTCATTTTTTATAGTTAAGACTTTTGCCGAAGCCTTGACTATCTCACCCTGACACCAGCCTGCAGTAATTAATCATTAAATACCAATTGAGGCAGTGGACCCCAGAAAATATCTTCATACTCTACCATATGCTGGAGCCAGCTGCAGCTAGTATTCAGAGAGAAACAGCACAGAGGAAAACACTCTGTCTGACAGTCCCCTGCTGTGAAGTCCAAGCACAGTAAACCTCTAACAAAGGTCCAGAGACAGAATGTTTGCTTGTATTGACCTTCATTACCTGAGATTGTTTGGAAGGCAAAATGCCAATGGTAATGTACTGGAATTTTAAACATTATCCTATTTTAATGAATATTTCTAGCCTCTCACATACATACAAAACTATGGATTAGTTTCAGAGAAATTAATAACTTCATTACCCCCAAGCATCTTAGCTTGGCATCAGGAACACTTTCCACCAATCTAAGTGTCACATTCCATTGAAGCTCCTGGTAAAATGTCACTTATGGGCTGTTGCTGCTTACAGCAGCAGCTCTGAGCTAGGAGCCCATGCAATAGGCACAATAGGCCCAATTCATCCTATACCCATGCTAGCACTGGAGCAGAAGAGAGGTGGTTTGCCTCAGTTTCACAGCCATCAAGGGACAGTTCACAAATTGCATCTCAGCTGCCATTGTTTCTATGGGCCTACCACAGATAGGGGACTGCTCCCTTGATATATTCCTTGATATATACTGCTCCCTTGATACATTCCTTCTGTGGTGGGACGACTGAAGGAGGGCACTGGTGCAGAGCCCTAGCCAATCAGAGAGAGGCTTTTAAGAAGCCAACCAGAGGGCAGGTGGACAGGGCAGTCCCGTATTATAAGGAGCTACCCAGCAGAGAGTAGGGAGATGGGTCCTGACTAGGGAAGGTGCAGGACTTGGTTCTCAGAGAAGCACTTTTGGGAGAGCAGCACTGGGCAAGCTCAGGGGGCTAGAGAGGGAGACTCCAGCGTGATACCTGCCAGGCTGCAGGCCTTGCTACAAGGGCCAGGAGGATGCAAAGGGGAAGTGGCCCAGGGAGGAAGAGGCAGTGGAGGGAAAGTGCCGGAAGGCAGGACAAGGCTGCCATCAGAGAATCCCTGGGTCAGAACCCAGAGTAGTGGGTGGGTCTGAGTCCCCCCTTTCTCCCTTGCATTGCATCTAGTCACATTGGATTGTGGCTTGCCCCTGAAGTGAGGGGCTAGACTGAGGCTGCATTTGACCATCGTGGCACACGCCTTATCAAGGACTGTCAATACAACCCCCGGAAGGGAAATGAGAGACCAGTTTAGGGGGCACTGCTAGAGGGCAGTGTCCAAAGGAGGACGCCTTGGTCTGGGAGTGATGCGGGTCCAGAGCAAGACCGTGGAGCACGGACGGGGGAAACACCTGCCTGAAGGAGGTGCCCTGTTGATGAAAGGACTGATTCCCTGGAGCAAGGCGCTCTGTTGATGAAAGGACTAATTCCCAGCAGGAGGTGCCGCAGCAGTGAGTCAACCCCGTGACACCCTGCCTTCCTGGAACAACTCCTGCTGTGTAAGGAAGGGCTTCTGCAGAGGTAGTGCAGAGCTGGCTCTTTATCTGGAAAGGGAGGTAAAGGGAGCTATTAATTTCAGGGATGGTCATATGATTGTGAAAAGGGACCACAGAGTAACCGTGATTTGTGACCTACCTCTCCCCTAGTTTCTTCTTTTTGTGTCCTACTTACACGACTGGGATGCACCATGTGATCTTCCTTCTAGTTAAGCAGAGGGAAAGCAAGAGAAGAACACATTCATCTATAGCTTTACAAGCACCCTTTCCCAGGCCTCTGGGGAAAGGAAAAATACCCTGTCCTCTGAATTGGTGAGGAGGGGATAAAAAAACATCCCTTACTCCCTCCTATGTCCTGCATGTAGGTAACGTTTCATGAAATTGACTGATATTTAGCTCTTGCTCCATGTTCAGTCATGTAATGTCTTACGTTGATGTTACCAAAAGTTCTGTACATGTGCAGTACATAGCTCAACAAATAGAACAGCTTGAGGATTCAAGAGGGTAGCTTCACCTTAATTATAAACAGAGACCTTTGTGCTATTGTACCCAGCATGAGCACATTTTCCCCGATGAAGTGCTCAATACTTGGTTGTGTGTTTTTCTTTTGTTTTCCTGTGGCTCGCTGGATTGACCTGCTTAAATTTCTCCATTGATTTATGCAAACATGATTTTAAATGCTAAAACATTGCTTAAAAACAGAAAATAAAATATAAATAATGTTCTTCAGTTTGTTTTTTGAAGGGTGGAGGTTCAGCTCTCACAGATCTATTAAAAAATATCCATCAAGCATTTTAATGTTTAGCTTCTTTCTTACTGACCTGATCCTGCAGTATATTAAACATGACACCATAAACTAAAAGAGAGTCTTATGCAATTAACACTTCTATTTAAATAATATATGCTGTAATAGAGGAAAGCACAGGTCCTTCAGTGACATAAAAAAGGAAAATAAAATTCAACTAGTAATACTGTTTATCCAGGCTATGTCTAAACTGCAGTGCTATTTCGGGTTATCAGAGGTATCCCAAAATAGCTATTCCATGTCTTTTGAGTGCGCCTATTATTTCAAAATATAATGGGCTCGCTATTCCTGCATCCCTGTAAACTTAATTCCACAAGGATTAAGAGATGTTTCAGTATAGCAGTTTATTTCAAAATTTGGCGCTGTGTAGACAGCACCAAATTAGTAAATAAACTATTTCAAAATTAAATCAAAATAATCTATACAATTTTCATAGCTCAAATTGTGTAGCTTATTTCGAGCTATGGGTGCAGTGTAAATGCACCCCTATAGTGCACTAGCCTTTGATCAGGGAAAATGCTATTCAAGTTAATGACTATATACTCGGCATCATAATTTGCATATAAATAAACTTCATCAACTTTGTCAGTAAGGCTGAGAAATATTTTTTTTTCTTTTTCCTAGAGCTCTTTCCATTCTGTGACTTCAAAGCACTTTACCAACATTAAAGATTTTAAGTTTACGAATCTATACAGAAGTAAACTAATTAAAGATGTAGATCTCAGTATAGGTCTTCTGAGATAATTAATTAACAAAGTAGTCTCCCTAATTTTCAGATGGAGAAAATGGGACACAGATTTTAAATAGCTTGTGGTCACACAGACATCTGTGACAGGGCCAGAAATAGACCCCTATGCTGAAATCCTTCCACTGACTTTAATAAATCCAAGATTTCACCTAGGATTCCTAGATCTGTACTTTAACCACTTTTTTTTCACATCACAATGGTAAGGTTCTTACCAATGTATGACTCCATTCTATCTATCTTCTAGCTAGTAATATAGCTGTGTGGCATTGAAGGATACTGATAGGGCTGATCGAACTGATATTTTTCTGTCACTCTCACAAATTTTGTTTTGGGAGCAATCCTTTTAGGAGCTATTGATGATGGAACCCTGATCCACAATGAGCTCCAGCAGGCACAAGGATCTGCCAGCATAGAATTCCTTATAATATTGAGGTCTTAGTTTGCTGGTAACAAGATCTGTTTTGAGGGGAATTCCCCCCAAAAAATCTCTCTCACTGGTTCCAGTAAAGAACAAGTGTGATCAAAACTCTCTCGTTATGTATTTAGAAGATCCAATGTCAACCTTTACTATAATGATGTAGTTCTATCAGGCAGCTATATAAACACAAAATTAAAAATAAAAGGAAATAGTTCCCCATTAAAATTTCATATGTTAAAATAGTATTCGACGTAGGCTGTAGTTACACTACAAAGAAAAGTCGGAAAAAGAAACACAAATTGCAAACTGCAATTTATGTATCTTTTTCCACTTTTCTTCTGAAAGAGGCTTTTCCGACAACATGAGGCTGAATGTCGGAAAAAATCTCTCTTTCAGAACATCCCTTCTTCCTCATAAAGTGAAGTTTACAGGGATGCCGACAAAACTTGTCTGCTTTTCTGACTTTTTTTTTTCAGAAAAAACAGAGGCCTTCCTTTGACGTGGCAGAGCTTTTCCGGGATACCTTCAGGGTACCTCCTTACCCTAAGAAAAGCAGAGACAATTCAGACTTAAGGCTAAAATATTATTCTTAACATGTCCCAGGGTACTTGTTGATTGTTCACAGACCTCTGCAATACTGAGGCTATGTCTAGACTGCAGGCTTCTTTCAAAAGAAGCTTTTCCGGAAGAGATCTTCCGGGAAAGCTTCTTTCAAAAGAGAGCGACCACACACAAAAAAGTGCAATGAAGTAGCAATGATTGTCCACACTGATTGGACACTATCTCACATTTAAGCCACCCAAAACCAGTTCAGGCAGGGCATTAAGTCAGCAGTTGCTTCCAGGTGCTATTGCCTAAGGCTATCTGACACACGTGCTTAAAGCGACCCCCCTGGACAACCATTTCTCAACTTCTTCTGCTTGCTTGCCTACCTTTCTGAGGGACAGCAAAGCATTCGCAGTGTGTGCTCTGGTTGCCCTGCTTCAGGAGACCACAGCACTCCTTGCCATGGAGCCGGAGCTGTCTCTGGGCATGCGATGGCCCCACACTGACATGCCGAAGTTTCTGCAGCAGTTTATACAGGCTGCATTCATGGTCCTACTTGAGTACTACTCAGAGATCATCCTTGAGAACCTCTCCCTGTGTGCAGGAGCAATGCCCTTGCAACCACACCCCATGGTAGAGAGACAGTTCTGAAAGCTGGACACCAGTTCCGACTAGTGGGAGCAGCTGGTAATGGAGCAGTGGGACAATCAGGGTATGTCTACACTACCCCGCTAGTTCGAACTAGCGGGGTAATGTAGGCATACCGCACTTGCAAATGAAGCCCGGGATTTGAATTTCCCGGGCTTCATTTGCATAAGCGGGGAGCCGCCATTTTTAAAACCCCGCTGGTTCGACCTAGTCCGAACTACCTAGTTCGAGCCCCGTGTAGCCGTGCTGCACGGGGTTCAAACCAGCGGGGTTTTAAAAATGGCGGCTCCCCGCTTATGCAAATGAAGCCCGGGAAATTCAAATCCCGGGCTTCATTTGCAAGTGCGGTATGCCTACATTACCCTCCTAGTTCGAACTAGGAGGGTAGTGTAGACATACCCTCAGAGATGTTTCCACAACTTCAGGATGAGGAAGGAGACCTTCATGGTACTGTGTGCCTGGCTCACCCCTGCTCTCCATCAATGTGATACCCAGATGTGACCTGCCATCCCCCTGGAGAAGCGGGTTGCCATCACTGTCTGGAAGCTCACCACTCCAGACAGTTAGCGGTCAGTGGGCAACCAGTTCGGCATGGGAAAGTCCACCGTCAGGGCCCTCCTCCTGGAGGTAAGGAACTCTCGGGTTGCAGTCCCTGGGAGGGGAGGGAGGGAATTACTGGAAAGGGGGACCCTAGAGAAAGGGGGGATTGGGAGTATGGGGGGTAGGCTGGGGGTGGGGCGGAGTACTATCCACAGGGAGTTCTGCAGTCCCACCCTCACACAGCCCTGCAGCTGCGGGGGGGTGGGGGGGGAGGGTGGCCTCATAGGGTGTGGGTCCCGGTGTGTTTGTGGGGGGAAAAGAAAGGGTGGGTTCAGGGACCTCCCAAGGGCTCAGGAACCCCTTTAATTCTCCATTTTGTGTCTTTGTTAGTCTCCTTCCACAGGTGGTGAAGGCCATAAACTCTGTCCTGCTGCTTAGAGTAATCTGCCTAGGAGACCCAGACCCCATCATCATTGGATTTGCCGCCCTGGGCTTCCCCAACTGTGAGGGGGCAATAGATGGAACCAACAACCTCATCCGGGCCCCCAAATATCAAGCAACCCACTACATCAACCGAAAGGGCTATTTTTCCATGGTCCTGCAGGCCCTGGTCGACCACCGTGGACAGTTCAGTGACATTCTCGCTGGCTGATTGGGGCGGGTGCCCGACGCCTGCATTTTCAGAAACTCCAGCCTGTACCACAAGCTGGAGGCTGGCACATTCTTCCCCTAGTGCAACGTCCAGGTAGGGGATGTGAAGATGCCACTGTGTATCATGGGGGACATGGCCTAACCCCTCATGCCATGGCTGATGAAGCCATACACCAGCCACCCGGACCCAAGCAGGGACCATTTCAATACCTTCCTGGGCAGGGCCTGCATCCAGGTGGAATGCACCTTTGGGCTATTGAAGGCACGGTTCAGGTGCCTCCTGACCCTCCTCGATGTGGGGGAGCTCAACATACCCCAGGCATTCTCCATGTGTTGTGTTCTCCACAACATCGTGGAGAGAAAGGGGGAGGCCTTCCTTCTGGGGTATGGGAGACAGAGGTCACCCGGGAGGGAAGGAGCTTCGACCAGCCATGCACAGTTGCCATCCACCAGGCCCCTCAAATGGGAGTGTGCATCTGGGAGTCCCTGAGGGAGAGTTTCTCACAAGGACCCCAGTAAAACTCCCCAGGGCCTCCCCACTAGGGGCCTTTGTTTTGCCCCTTTCTTCCTTCCCCACAACAACCTCTCCCTTCCCTGCTTCCCTGTACAGTCAATACAAACACCAGTTTTCTGTTTAAAAAAGTATTTAAAAAAATAAAAGTAACTTGGGAGGAGGGAGCTGAGAACTTTGGAGGGGGGAGGCAGAAAGGGGGCTGAGAACCTGGATATGGAGAGGGAAGAGGGGGGCTGAGAACCTTGGATGGGGAAGGAGAGGCTTAGAGTTGGGGCTGAGAATGGCATGTAGTGTGGGTGGAAGTTCCACCTCAGGTCCAGGGACCTCAGTGGGGTGGAGGGGTTTAGGGAGCACGGGTGGGGGGGCTGAAGTGGGGTCAGACATGGCGAGGGGGGCAGGGGCAGGCATGGCATGAGGACTGGGGTCAGGCATAGCAGGGGGAGCTGGGCAGGCATGGCAGAGTCAGGAGAAGAGACAGGAGCAGGGAAGGCCATCATCTCTCGGATGGTGTCACACATGTCGAGGCCCTGCTGCAGCAGCTCAGTTCACATCTGGGCCCACCATTGTGCATCATCCCAGACCTTCTGGGCCACCATCTGCCTGGAGTGCAGCGTGAGGGCCAGGCCGAGAAGGCCGAGCAACGATCACAAGTCCTCAGTGCCCACCACCCCCACCCTGTGTGTGTGAAAAACTAAGAGCACTCACCTGATGATCCCTCCCTGGCCTTGGAGGTTTCTTGGGTACCGGCTTCAGTGTGATGTTGGTGATGGTTCTTGCCGTCTCTTTCTTCTCCTCCAGTTCCTGGTTCTCCTCCTTCTGTGCTGGGACCCCCAGCCAGGCAATGACAGGAGTCTCCAGCCCTGAGTATGCCTCCAGGGGTAGGGAAGGGGCTGCACTGCCCCCCAGGATTTAGTGCAGTTCTACATAATAGGGGGAGTAGTGGGGTCCAGCCCTGGAGCGAGAGCTGTGCTCTTTCACCCTGGCGTAGCCCTGCTGCAGCTCCTTCAATTTGCTCCTCACTTGCTGAAGGTTCCTGTTGTGGCCCCTTGCAGCCAGGCTCCTGGCCAACCAGCCATAGATATTGGCATTGCGCAGTCTGGAGCGGAGCTCCTGAAGGGTCTCCTCCTCACCCCATACATCCAGGAGGGCCAGGATCTCCGCCCAGACCATGGTGGCGCATGCCTTTCCTTGCCCCTGCCAAGCTCCTGGGATCCCTGTGTATGCTCCCTGAGAGGGCCAGTGGGCTCTTGGGAGGCTTGTGGCTGGAACATGGGTGCCTGCAAGTCAGGAACTGGCAGCTGTTCAGTGAGTTGCAGCTCCTAGGGCCAGCTTTCTGGCACAAGCCTAGTCCTGGGTATTTGTGACTTTAAGAGCTGCCCGGAGACAGGAACTTTAGAGCTGTGATAAGTGTGGACAGAGGGCATGTCTACACATCAAAGTTAATTTGAAATAACAGCCATTATTTTGAATTAACTTTCCGAGCGTCTACACAGCCAAACTGCTATTTCAAAATTAATTCGAAATAGCGGAGCGCTTATTTCGAATTGGGTAAACCTCATTCTACGAGGAATAACATCAAATTCGAAATAGCTAATTAGAAATAAGTGCCATGTAGGCGCTTATTTCGAAATAGGGGGCCTCCAGCCCTTCCTAGTTTCCCCTGGTGGCCACTCTGGGCACAACCAGGAAAACTCCTCTCCTCTCGCCCATCCCCAGAGCCCTTAAAGGGGTACACTCTGGCCACACTTCACGTGCCAGATCTAGGCCTGCCAGCATTCGCTGCCCCTGACCCAGTGGCCACACAATAAGCTGGGCAACCAGTGCCAGCCAGCTGTCCACCGCCTAGTCCCCCAGCTCCCAGAAGCCAGCCAGGGGCCAGAGATGGCAGGCGCCTTCCTAGACTAGTGCAGAGATCATGGACCTCATTAAGGTTTGGGGGGAGGCCTCCAACATCCATGATCTCCACACAAGATGGAGGAACGCAGCTGTCTATGGCTGGATAGCTGCCACCATGGCCACAAAAGGGCACATGCGCACACAGAAGCAGGTGCGCATGAAATTATAGATTTATGGCAGGGCCATACGGATCAGCTCCCCAACAGGGGCAGATACCTGCCCCTATTTTGGTGACCTGGACTGCATCCTGGGGGGCGAGACGGTCCTTGTCACCCCAGGGGGCACCGATCCGGGAGCAGAGGGCCCTGACCAGCGCGTGGAGGAGGAGGAACTGCAGAAGCCGAGACGGAGGGTTCCACACCACCAGGACCCCCGAGCCGTCCCAGCAGCAGAATCACCACAGTCATCCGGGGAGCCCACAACATGTGAGTGCCATCACTGTCCCCTTATTGGGGAAGGGGAGCAGCGAGGAGAGAGACCAGGGACTGCGCACGTGGGCCTTGCTTATCACAGATCATGCAGCAACCTGTGCAGGTGTGAGCATGTGCCATGCCGCCCCTGGGCAGGTGGCTCCAGCTGGCTGCCACACAGGGGCCTTGGCCTGATAGCCACACACATGTGTGAAGAACATGACATGCTCCTCACCCCTGGGCAGGACACAGCAGTTCGCCCTCCCTTCACAAGCCCCCTCTATACAGAGGCAGGGAACATCTCCCCCCCACCCCACCTCAGACACACTATATATACACAGCACAGGGCCATAGGTGCAGTCTCAGGGCAGCTCCCACTCCTGCGGATAGCCGGACATTCTGACCATGGCCTCTGTGCAAGCACATCGGCTCTGACAGTGTAGGGCATGGTCATCCTCACCTCACAGAGGGGGCTGGGCTTCCCCCACTGTGTTCCCAGGGAGAACTGACGACTTCTCTTGTTTCTCCACAGCCCCACCAGCTGCTCGTGCAGGGCGCACCACCCTGCCCGGGACATCCTCCTGCACCCGAGGGCTCCACAGGACCACCCAAACCCTGCAGAGGTACTGACAGCAGCACCTGGGGGCCCCGCGAGTTTTGCACTGCACCGTGGAGCACTGGGTGCAAGAAGATAGGAAATTCCGGCAGGAGCTGCTTGCCCAGGGTTGTGCCATCTGCCAACCCCTGCAGATCCTGGTGCAGAGCATGCTGCCTCCTGCTGCTCCAGCACCTGCTGCCTCCCCAGCTACCGATCCTCCTCCCACTCCTTCTCCCCCTCCCGCTTCTCCCTCCACACCCTCCGTCCCCTCCTCCCCATCCCCCCGGGGACTCCAAGGCCCCTGCACCTGCTGTGCTGGGAGACAATTGGCCCGGCGAGACTCCCACCCCTGAGCCCTGATCTTCCCCTCCCCCTTCTTCCCCTTGATTCCCCCTTCCAGCTCCCTCCTCCCAGGTTTCCCCCTCCCCTCTTCCACCTTCTCTCCTCCCCTCTCCCACCTCCTTTCCCCAGTCTCACCAGAGTTTCATTCCCCCCACCCCAGTTTTGTTAAATAAAGAGAGTTTGTATTTATGAAAAAACGTGTTTTTTATTTGACATCAGGAAGGGGGTTGGAGGATGGTGGGGCAAGTGGAAGGACATGAGGGAGGAATGAGGCACAAGCCCCCAGTGGGGCAGACCAGGGAGGCTCTTAGTGCTCCTCAGGGTGGAAGAACTCCCTCAGGGCCTCCTGGATACTGACAGCCACCCAATGGACATCCTGGATGGCAGCCTGCAGAAAGTGCAGCCAGGCTGGTTGCAACGTATTCATGAGAAGCACCAGAGTACCCAGGGGCAGCTCTGGCTCCGTGTTGCAGAGTGCTGTGGTGTCCCGAGTGATGGCAACCAGAGCACGCAGAGACACAAATGCTTTGCTGTCCCTCATCAATGTAGACAAGCAAGCAGGGATACCTGAGAACTGGCTGCCCGAGGGAGGCGGAGGGTGTCCCTTTAAGCACAGGCATCAGATAGCCTCAGGCAGCAGCCTCACACAGTAAGTCCTGACCTGATGCCCTGCCTGACCTGGTTCTGGACGGCCTTAAATGCAAATCAGTGTCCATTCAGTGTGGATGTGGTATTTCAAAACAGCAAAACGCTATTTCGAACTGCATTTTGTATGTAGACGCGTTATTTCGAAATATCTTATTTTGAATTAACTATTTTGAATTAAGATATTTTGAAATAACACTATGGTGTAGACGTACCCAGAGTGGCTAACAGGGCACCTGTGTTATTTCCTGAAGGTCTCTTTTTTCTAAATAATTCCCTCTTCCATGTCCACACACGCCTTTTTCTGAAAAAGGTTTTTTGGAAAAAGCATAATTCCTTGTAAAATGAGGTTTACTACTGTTTGATAAAGCTCTTTGTTAGTTCAGCTTTTTGTCAAAATAATGCTATTGCAGTGTGGATGCAAGTAGACGTACCCTGAGACATATTAGGGTTTGTAAAAGAGGAAGCTGGAGAATTAACTCCCTATTGTGTGGCTGCTTTATATTTTTAGTCAAGCTAAATATTTTAAAATAATTTTGCATACATATAGAACAGTGATTGGTACTATATAACTGGAACATCAGTTGAGAAAAAAATGACATATTTCTCTTATTTTTTTACCAAACCTAACAGGCATTATGTTTACCAGAAACAGACACATTTTTGGAAATAGATGAAAATTGCCAAGTGGGATTTTTTTTTTTTTTTTTACAACCCACCCCCAACACATGTGCTGGGAAAATTATCAATGTATTCCAGTAAGCCATCTAAATTTATGATGCCTGAAGATATTTTATATATGGTTTCCCAAAGTACAAATTACAGCAGCCTTGTATTTTTGCCCTGAGGTCCTTTTCACAGTTATACATGCAGATGATCTCTAATAAATTGATTTATACTCCTCTGTTTCATGACAGAATTACTCATTATAAGAAATTCCTCCACTCCACTTAAGGGTACAGGGATTCGTAAATGTGAAGTCAGTAAATGTGAGTGTTTAAAAGCCAAAGACTTGTGTTTCAAAACAGCAGCAAAGGTAAACACATCTTTTGATGAAATCTGATTTATAAAACTCTTTTTAACCTCGAAAGAATCTGAGTCTGCTTGTCTGTTGATGAACTATTTTATTATTTCCCTTTGTCTTGTGAGTGCCAGATTTTATTAAAGTTTGGTGTGTCTTCTGAGATCATAAAATTGGGGTTTATTTGGATACAGATAAGAATTTAATCTTGTGTATGTTTTTTTAAATCTCTTCCGCTTTGGACTATGTACTCAATTAACAATGCAGTAAAACTAAATACTTACATATCAACTGTGATACTTTGCATTTTGCAGCATCATTTTCATTTCTTACAGATAACTCTCATTTTGAGCTATGTTACTTATTTTAGTTCCGAGATTACCAGCATTCCACACAAAACTCTTGCGCTTTCACTTGTGTTTCTTTAAAACAATTTGCAGTAGAAATTAAGACTTGTGGAACAGAGATTATGGGAAGTTACTTGTGCTAAGAGAATGAATGTGACAGCATGTTCAAATTCCCGCATAAATGTTTTTTTCTGAGTTCTTCACTTTGTAACTTTGTCATATGTTGCATCCCACATTTGGGTCTTGGCAAATTGACATATGAGCAAATGTACTATTTATATAAGCGTACCTATTTAAAATAAAGTGTGTATTTTACCTACATTTTAACAATATTTGCAGAATGTGGGTAACAAGATTGTGGTAGATGTGGCTTGGTCCTGTAGGGTCTTTTGTTATTGCTTCAAACTTGTAAAGATTTGTACAGACTAAATGTATACATGAGTAGTTCCACTGAATCTGTTGGACTACTTACATGCCTAAGTCTTTACAAAATTGAGGCCTATAACATCTCCCTAGCTATGGTATTTGTAAAGTGCAAATCAGTGTGTTATGAAGTCTAGGGTGCTGATTTACGCAAACACTTAACCATATGTGTTGCCCCATACAAATGAATGGAGCTCTTCACATACTTAACTGCTTTGCTGGATCAGGGCCTAGCTCTGAGATGAAAAAAATACTCTTAATTTCTTGCTGAAACACTTTTTTCTTACCTCGGAAATTGTAGTGCTCTCTTACAGACAATTTGGAGGATTCCCATATTATTATTTAGCAGGTAGGGGAAGTTGTTTTTTTTTTAATTATGCAACTGGCAGTCTAAATAGCATGTCAGTTGACAAATTATTACAAAAACGAGATACGTGTCATTGGAAAGTGAGGGGATGAAAATATGTATATTTCATGTGAACATTACAAGTCCAGCACTCTGTTGCCTTTGCTCATTGAGTTCAGTTTTGGCTCAATTTCAATTTCCTGGGGTAGACAAGGTTTAATAGATTCACTGGAAAGTTGCCTGTTCTATGCAGTGTGCTTCTCCCCGCCCCCCAGCCCCTCCTTCTTTCACTGGCGTGCCTAAGAGGAATTGTGGACTGCTTCTTCTGCCAGGCAGAGTGCATGCTCTAGTGGTTCATGTTGTGCTCTCTTGTGGCTCAGAGGCCACCTCTCTATTACAAACCAGAAGAGAAAAATTGGCAAAAAGCAAGTGCCATGGGATTTCACTAGAGCAATTACCCTGGTCTTCAATATTAATGAGCAATTAGAGCACTGTCCATGAAGCAGTCCGCTGATCCTGCGGCTCAAACAATGACAGTCCTGTGGCTTTACCATTAAGAGTTTAACTATTTGCCTAAGTGGGAAAGCCTCAGGACTGTTGCGGTTACTGCTAGTGTATCCCAGGACTGCTCTATGTCTGTGTCAGAACCATAGCAAGCAGACTTGCTGTGATACGACATCTCTCTCATAATTTCTTAAGAGAAGGAAGTCCACAGGAGCCAAAGTCTAATCATCCACTAGTGTTATTTGGAGGGATGGTAGAATTAAGTTCCCAAGTGACTTCAGAGCACACATCTTTCTATTGGGCAGGTATTCCTAAGTCAATCTGAGCACATCTAAAAGGCAAAAAAAAAAAAAAAAAAAGACCTGTGACAGTGTCTCAGAGCCCAGATCAACTGCTTCAGGCTCATGGGGCTTTCACAACAGGGCTACTAATTTCAGCTGGACCCCAGACTCTAAATCCCAGCAAGGGGACATGAATTTGAGGAATTTGTCTTCATGAAAAGGGCAAATGCAAATATCCTCCCCACCATGATGACCAGAACTGGTTACAAAACTTTCATCAACACTTTATTTAGCAGAAAAATAAGGAGGGAGAATTCAAACATTTTTTTTGTAATTTTTTCTCCTTATTTCCCAGCCACATGTGCTGATGACACAGGAGCCCAAAACATCTCAAATCTTTTCACGGGATCTGAGATCCTCTGGCCTGTTTCTTTTTCTCATCTACAGGTACAGAATATGAATGCAGTTCTTTGTTCTCCTACCAATTCTCCCACAACCACCATTTCTACAAAGATATTTCATCTGAGCACCAGGCAATAGAACTAGTAAATAAGTAAACAAATACATAAATTTGCAAGGAAAAATGGCTTTTAAAAAAACCCAAATACTTTTGCAATGAGAAATACAAAACTCAAATGTTTGCAGAGAATTTTTTGTCAAAATGTTAGTTATTCAATTAAATAACAATTGTCAGTTTTACAGTGTCAGGAATTTTGTTTCTCTACCTCTCCCTTCTCTTCCTTTATTCTGCTCCTCTGAAAGGGATGGAGGAGAGTGGAATAATGTTTACAATATTTAATGTTTTGAAATTAACAAAATTCATTTTTATTGAAAAAGGAAAAATACCATGAAAAAATTCACAACAAAGTAAGTATTTTTGGTTTCAAAATTCTGAGCAGAAAATACTTTTTATTTTTTACCAGATTTTACCAAATAAAGCTTAGGAAGTAAACATCTGGATTCTATGTCATCAGTACTCATGGACAGTTTTATTCAGCTTGCACACACACAGAGAGGGTATGTTTACACTACAGAGGTTTTTTTTAGAAAAACAACCATTTTCCAAAAAAAACTTCACGTCCACACTGCAATCGCATTCTTTCGAAAAAAATATAAAGAACAGAGGGGTTTTTCCAACATAGGTAAACCTCTTTCTATGAGGAAGAAGCCTTTTCCGAAAGAGCTCTTTCGGAATAAGGCATGTGTGGATGGGGAAGAGGGAGTTCTTTTGAAAGAAGAGGAAAGAGGAAAAAGCACAGCTGCCCTGGTGGCTACTCCATCCATAGTAATCCCAGTTTACATGAAGCAAAATGCAGGACAATGTAGCACTTTAAAGACTAACAAGATGGTTTATTAGATGATGAGCTTTCATCGTCTAATAAACCATCTTGTTAGTCTTTAAAGTGCTACATTGTTCTGCATTTTGCTTCAGCTACCCCAGACTAACACGGCTACATTTCTACCCCAGTTTACATGTGAGATTGCATCCATTCGTTGTGGATGCTATCTTTCGAAAAAGCAGATCGCTTTTTTGATGTGCTTTGGCAGTGTGGATGCTGTCTTTTGGAAGAAATGTTTTCAAAAGATCTCTTCCAGAAAAGCTTCTTTCGAAAGAAGCCTGCAGTCTAGACATAGCCAGCTCAGGAAAGAAAGAACTGATATTTAAAGTACAGCAATCATCATAGATGATGCAAAAATCAGTTTCCCTGACAACGTGATAAGGCTGTAGAGTGTTTAAAAAAAAACAAACCCACAAACACAAACCAATGAGTTTTGAAACATACCATGCTGAAATAGGTCCAAAAATATATTTATACATAATGTTTTCTCCTATCTTCAATACTCAACTCATGCTGTAGTCTGAAATAGAACACTACCAACAACTGAGTTGTGTGTTTGACTTTGTATGACAGAAATATATTTTGATATCTAGGCTATGTTTCCTTTTTTCCAGTAGAAAGTCAGGCTGCAGCTGCTCTTTGTTAATTAAACCATGTTCCACTAAAAACCCGCAGTGCAAATACATGTTAGCAGAGCATGTTCTGTGTAGTGTTCCTTCTCATGTGATAAGCAGTGCATTTCCTCAATGGATGCACATTGCTTACATTTTTAGAGCTATTAAGCTGGGATAATTATGGAACAATCTAGGCAATGTTCAATAGCCCATGCAGATGCCTGACAGGGCATGTTGTCTCTTAATTAGGAATTTGAATGCCTAATGCTTGTATATTAACTGAAATAATTGGATAGATGTTTTACATTTTCTTCAGTTTTACTGACAACTGAACAAGGGACTGCACAAATACACATCTTTCTAAACTAGTTCATTTTATGTGCACATTCTAGGTGATCTAATGTGGTGGTTAAGTGTGGCTTTTAGAAGAGTTGATTCTGGCTATTGTGTAAATGTACTTTGTGGTGAAAGTAAGCCTAACATTTTAAATCTGGCATTTTACTGCTTCAAATAACTGCCATGCAGTATTCAAAATAACTGCCACTCTGCATCCTTTTAGTTCCTTGGAATATAAGGTAAAGTATCATCATTATTATTTATTTTATTATAATCATTATTTATTACTAAGTGCTGATAGTAGGCTCTGTTTTGTTAACAGAAAAGAAACGGGAAGTTCCAATCTAAGGGTATGTCTAAACTCCATCCCTCTGTCGACAGAGGCATGTAAATTATGCAAATCGAAAGTGCAAATGAAGCGGGGATTTAAATATCCCACGCGTCATTTGCATAATGGCGTCCGAGAGCTTTTTTGAAAAAGGGTTTTTTGAAAGTGAAAGCACCGTCTCGACACAGTTCTTTCTGAAAACAATCAACCCTTTTTCAAAAGATCCCATACTCCTCATTTTTTCTGGAGTACAGGGTCTTTCGAAAAAGGGTGGGTTTTTTTCTGAAAGAACAGCATCTAGACTGCGGTTTCATTTTCAAAATGCCCTTTTTTAAAAGATCGTTGGGATACGATTATGCAAATGAAGCACGGGATATTTAAATCCCGCACTTCATTTGCACTTTCGATCGGGATCATTTACATCGCTCTTTCGAAAGAGGGACGTAGTCTAGATGAGCCCCTAAGAGTCAACCTTACTCACATAGGGTATGTCTACACTACCCCCCTAGTTCGAACTAGGGGGGTAATGTATGCATACCGAACTTGCTAATGAAGCCCGGGATTTGAATTTCCCGGGCTTCATTAGCATAAAGCCGGCTCCGCCATTTTTAAAAGCCGGCTTGTTCGAACCCCGTGCCGCGCGGCTACACGCGGCACGGGCTAGATAGTTCGAACTATGTAGCCATTCCGAACTATCTGTACGCCTCATGGAACATACAGATAGATCGGAATGGCTACATAGTTCGAACTATCTAGCCCGTGCCGCGTGTAGCTGCGCGGCACGGGGTTCGAACAAGCCGGCTTTTAAAAATGGCGGAGCCGGCTTTATGCTAATGAAGCCCGGGAAATTCAAATCCCGGGCTTCATTAGCAAGTTCGGTATGCATACATTACCCCCCTAGTTCGAACTAGGGGGGTAGTGTAGACATACCCATAAGTAGTTCTCTGCTTCCATGAAGGCTGCTTTAGAGCTTATAGAGTAAGGGCTTGCTGGGAAAATGCAAGCTGGGAAAATGCAAGCAGTTCTCCATGCGGAGGGTTGTCTCTAGGGGCCATGGAGCCCAGGGCATTCCTTCCCCCACCGTCCCAGACATGGGGCAAATGGTGTCCCCCCTGCTACAGGCTCCGCCCTCCCCGACCTCTGCTCCATTCTGGCCCTCCACCACTTCACCCCCTTCCCTCAAGCTCTACCTTTGCCCCCGCCCACCCTCTTGCTGCAGCCTTTTCCTCCCAGCAGTGCAAGCTGGGGGATGGCTGGGGGCCTTGTGCGGAGCAGCAGTACAAGTCATCTCTCCCTCATCCCACATTCACTGTGGCAGCAGGAATCAGAGTGAGCCTGCTCTATTCCATCCCGCTGCCTTCTCCCAGCCTGTTGCGCTCTGCTTCCCTGTGGTAATGGCAAGCAGAGTGCCTTGGGACTGGGGTTCTCTGTGGGGCAGGGGAGAGCAGGCTGCTAGGTTGGGGAGTTCAGGGGGGGCTGATATTTGCTGCTTCCTTGCATGAGGGTCCCTACTCATAATCCCCCAGGAATCCCTGGGACCTGTCCTTAGGATGGTTGAGGCGGCCCCACGCGGCCTGGGGCGGCCTTCCCAAACCATCCTATGGATGGGACAGTTCTGTATAAGCCCCTGCCTCTGCCAAATAGGGCAGCTCAGGTTCAGACCTTCTCTGATCTTTTTCCTGAGAGACCAACTGAATGAGGTAATATCATATATTGGACCACCTTCTATGGGTGAGAAGACAAGCAACAGAAACCACAGTGCTAACCCTGGCAACCCTTCGACACGTGAGTAATTCTAATGGGCCTGTTCATGGGCATAAAGTTAGATACATTTCCAGGACCAGAGCCCAGTGTTAGTCCCTTTGACAGCAATGGTAAAAATTTCCTGTGGCTTCAGTAGGAGCAGGATTGGGCCCTGTATAATTACCTTCTTTAATCCCCTTTGCTATGTGTATGATGGGATACCATGCACACCAGCATGAACAATGTTTATATTTAGGATACTAGATAAATATGTGTTTATTCACAACTATTAGTGTAAAAGCTCCTTTAAAAGCAACAAATTGCTCTCTATTAGTAATGTGCATAATGACCTATTTCCATAAACATTTTTTAGTAAGAGAAATTGGAATGTGCAAAACCCTGCAGACATTTTATGGAAATTAGACTGTATTGTGCAGAAGTACATCATCGTCGTATTTTGTTGTTTAATATTTTGTTTTGAAAGGTGAATTACTTTCTTCTAGATATATAGTGTGAAAGAGGCAACCCAGTATAGAACAAGGGAAAATATGTTTTTCTCTTGCTAATGTTTATTCACTGGATTGATGTAAAGATGTTTTTGCAGAAAAAAATACAGATTATTGATTGATTGATTAATTGCATATTCATTTACAAAATGTATTGATTACTTTAAAAAAGCCCCAGAAATCTAGTAATGGGGGGGGGAGGGGGCGTGGAGGTGGGAAAGTGATGTCCTTTATGGTCAAAATGATGGAAACAACTTCTGAATCTGTATTTCATAGAATCATAGAATCTCAAAGCTGGAAGAGACCTCAGGAGGTCATCAAGTCCAGCCCCCTGCCCAAGGCAGGACCAATCCCAACTAAATCAACCCAGCCAGGGCTTTGTCAAGCCGAGACTTATCATAGAATCATAGAATCATAGAATAATAGGACTGGAAGGGACCTCGAGAGGCCATCGAGTCCAGCCCCCCGCCCTCAAGGCAGGACCAAGCTCCACCTACACCATCCCTGACAGATGTCTATCTAACCTGTTCTTAAATATCTCCAGAGAGGGAGATTCCACCACCTCCCTTGGCAATTTATTCCAATATTTGACCACCCTGACAGTTAGGAATTTTTTCCTAATGTCCAATCTAAACCTCCCCTGCTGCACTTTAAGCCCATTACTCCTTGTCCTGTCCTCAGAAACCAAGAGGAACAAATTTTCGCCTTCCTCCTTGTGACACCCTTTTAGATATTTGAAAACCGCTATCATGTCCCCCCTTAATCTTCTTTTTTCCAAACTAAACAAGCCCAGTTCATGAAGCCTGGCTTCATAGGTCATGTTCTCTAGACCTTTAATCATTCTTGTCGCTCTTCTCTGTACCCTTTCCAATTTCTCCACATCTTTCTTGAAATGTGGCGCCCAGAACTGGACACAGTACTCCAGCTGAGGCCTAACTAGTGCAGAGTAGAGCGGCAGAATGACTTCACGAGTTTTGCTTACAACACACCTGTTGATACAACCTAGAATCATATTTGCTTTTTTTGCAACAGCATCACACTGTTGACTCATATTCAACTTGTGGTCCACTATGACCCCTAGATCCCTTTCCGCCATGCTCCTTCCTAGACAGTTGCTTCCCATCTTGTATGTATGGAACTGATTGTTCCTTCCTAAGTGGAGCACTTTGCATTTCTCTTTATTAAACCTCATCCTGTTTACCTCTGACCATTTCTCTAACTTGCTAAGGTCATTTTGAATTATGTCCCTATCCTCCAAAGAAGTCGCAACCCCACCCAGTTTGGTATCATCTGCAAACTTAATAAGCGTACTCTCTATCCCAATATCTACATCATTGATGAAGATATTGAACAGTACGGGTCCCAAAACAGACCCTTGAGGAACTCCACTTGTTATCCCTTTCCAGCAGGATTTAGAACCGTTAACAACTACTCTCTGACTACGGTTATCCAGCCAATTATGCACCCACCTTATCGTGGCCCTATCTAAGTTATATTTGCCTAGTTTATCAATAAGAATATCATGCGAGACCGTATCAAATGCCTTACTAAAGTCTAGGTATATGACATCCACCGCTTCTCCCTTATCCACAAGGCTCGTTATCTTATCAAAGAAAGCTATCAGATTAGTTTGGCATGACTTGTTCTTCACAAACCCATGCTGGCTATTCCCTATCACTTTATTACCTTCCAAGTGTTTGCATAGGATTTCCTTAATTACCTGCTCCATTATCTTCCCTGGGACAGACGTTAAACTGACCGGTCTATAGTTTCCTGGGTTGTTCTTATTCCCCTTTTTATAGATGGGCACAATATTTGCCCTTTTCCAGTCTTCTGGAATCTCCCCTGTCTGCCATGATTTTTCAAAGATCATAGCTAAAGGCTCAGATACCTCCTCTATCAGCTCCTTGAGTATCCTGGGATGCATTTCATCAGGACCTGGTGACTTGCTGACATCTAACTTTCCTAAGTGACTTTTAACTTGTTCTTTGTGTATCCTATCTTCTAAACTTACCCTCTCTCTGCTTGTATTCACTACGTTAGGCACACCTCCAGACTTCTCGGTGAAGACCGAAACAAAGAAGTCATTGAGCATCTCTGCCATTTCCAAGTTTCCTGTTACTGCTTCTCCCTCCTCACTAAGCAGTGGGCCTACCCTGTCCTTGGTCTTCCTCTTGCTTTTAGTGTATTTATAAAAAGTCTTCTTGTTTCCCTTTATGCCTGTAGCTAGTTTGATCTCATTTTGTGCCTTTGCCTTTCTAATCTTGCCCCTGCATTCCCGTGTTGCTTGCCTATATTCATCCTTTGTTAGTTGTCCTAGTTTCCATTTTTTATATGACTCCTTTTTTATTTTGAGATCGTGCAAGATCTCCTTGTTAAGCCAAGCTGGTCTTTTGCCATATTTTCTATCTTTCCTACACAGCGGAATTGTTTGCTTTTGGGCCCTTAACAACGTCCCTTTGAAATACTTCCAACTCTCCTCAGTTGTTTTTCCCTTCAGTCTTACTTCCCATGGGACCTTACCTACAAGTTCTCTGAGCTTATCAAAATCTGCCTTCCTGAAATCCATTACCTCAATTGTGCTGGTCTCCCTTCTACCTTTCCTTAAGATCATGAATTCTATTATTTCGTGATCACTGTCCCCTATACTGTCTTCCACTTTCAAGTTCTCAACTAGTTCCTCCCTATTTGTTAAAACCAAATCCAGAACAGCTTCTCCTCTGGTAGCTTTTTCAACCTTCTGAAACAGAAAGTTGTCTCCAATGCAGTCCAGAAACTTATTGGATAGCCTGTGCCTCGCTGTGTTAGTATCCCAACATATGTCTGGATAGTTGAAGTCCCCCATCACCACCAAATCTTGGGCTTTGGATAGTTTTGTTAATTGTTTAAAAAAGGCCTCATCCACCTCTTCCACCTGGCTAGGTGGTCTGTAGTAGACTCCTAGCATGATATCACCCTCGTTTTTTATCCCTTTTAGCTTAACCCAGAGACTCTCTACACAGCTATCTCCTACATTCATCTCCACTTCAGTCCAAGTGTGTACATTTTTAATATACAAGGCAACCCCTCCTCCCTTTTTTCCCTGTCTGTCCTTCCTGAGCAAGCCGTACCCTTCCATACCAATATTCCAATCATGCGTCCCATCCCACCAGGTTTCTGTAATACCAATGATATCATAGTTGTATTTATTGGTTAGCAATTCCAGTTCTTCCTGCTTATTACCCATACTTCTTGCATTTGTATATAAGCATCTAAGATACTGATTTGATCTTGCCTCCCTGTTGTGCCCTGACCCTCCTTTCTCCTTGCCATTATAGGCTGTAGTCCCCCCCATTTCCAGCCCATCTCCCAGTCCCGCACATGCAGCACTTACCTGTGGGCTTTGCTCACCTGCCCCCAACAAACCTAGTTTAAAGCCCTCCTCACAAGGTTAGCCAGTCTGTGTCCAAACACAGACATTGTGACCTGTGTATTTGTGTGTGATTTCCATACCTAAATACTAGTAATGTATGCAAAAATGTGTTCATACAGTACTATTGTGAAATTTTAGAGGCTGGTTTAGAAATGTTGCCTTAGGAGTTAAATTTGCTTAGCTATGTGCTTTGGTTTGAAAGGCATATAATCAAATCAGTCAGTATTGTGTGGAGCCCAAACAGCAGTGCCCTAAGTTTTGTATTGTATCTAGACAGAGCAGCAGAAGAGCTATTATATAACTTACTTTGTTGGGAATAAATAACATTTTTCTTCTTCATCAAAGAGCTTTTAAATTCTGAAATACTAATTATCCATCTTGCATTCTGTGAAAATAATACACATTGGGGGTGGGGAGGAGGTAAGATGATGATCAGCTTATGCATATAAGCAATTTCACTGAAGATATACAAGTAAAGTGAGCAACATTTAATCCTGAATTAGGTTAATGGTATAGGCACACAAACTAGGAAGAAAATGTGAATATACCCAACGCTAAAAGACTGAGCAATGTTTCAACTTTCTCTGATTATTTTAACCCCTTTTTTCTCCCCTCAAGCTCATCTGAAGAAGTGAGTTTTGCCCACAAACACTCAGACTGCACGATTATTTTGGCATAAGCTATTCCGGAAGAAATACGCCAAAATAGCTTATTTTGAAATCGCACGTCTACACAACAAATGCCCATCGAAATAGTATTGAGGTATTTCAAAATAAAGTGTCCACACTCTTTGGATACTGAATTGCATTTAAGGCCACCCGGAACCTTTTCAGGCAGGACATCAGGACTGCACTCATTTCCTGTGGCTGCTTCCTGAGGTTATCTGAGGCTCGTTCTTAAAGGGACCCCCCAGTACAGCAGTGTCTCAGGCTCTTCTCTTTTGCCTACCTCATTGAGGGACAACAACCTATTCCTTTGCCTGCTGTGGTTCCCTTGCTGGAGCTGCCTGTGGGCAGTTTTTGTCTATTGCAGCTTGTGCTGCACCTCATGCAGCACTTTTTGCAGACTGCCTCCCAGGCTCTGCAGGAATCCAAATCCCTGCTCATCTTGGAGATCCTCATCTGTTCTTTGCGGGCGCGGCTCATGCTGCTGGATTCCACCTGCCCTCCCCTGCACACTGTGCACCACCGCTTCTGGTGTCTGGATACCAGTGCCAACTGCTGGGAACCAGCTCATCCTGGAGTGGTGGGGTGACCAGCAGAGGCTCCAGAATTTCCAGATGAGGAAGGACACCTTTCTGGAGCTCTGTGAGCTGCTTGTTCCTGCCCTCAGTCAACAGGACACTCACAATTGGCCCACCATCCCCCTCCAGAAATGGGTCACCATCACCCTGTGGAAGCTCGCCATGTAGGACAGCTACTGATCCATCAGGAACTAGTTCAGCATGGGGAGATAGACAGTCGGGGCCCTGGTCATGCAGCTATGGCTCTTGTCTTGTTGTCCCAGGAGAGGGGTGGACTGCTGGAATGGGGTTCTCTAGAGAACTGGGAGGTTGTTGTTGTTAGTGGTGGTGGAAGCCCCCTCCCTTGGACGTTTTTCAGTGTCCCCCTCACAAAGCCCTGCCAGGGGATGGGGTAATTCGGGGGTTGCTCCTGCTGGGGGTGGGGGAGGGGAAGAGGAAGGATCCAGGTACCTCCCAAGGGCTCTGGAAATCCTGCAATTCTTTGTTTGTTTGTTGGTCTCCTTTGACAGATGGTGAGGGCCATCAACACAGTCCTGCTGCGCAGGGTCATCAACCTTTGTGACGTAGATGCTATCATTGCTGGCTTTGCCAATAAGGGCTTCCACAACTGCGGGAAGGAGGGCCGTTGACGGCACCCACATCACCATCTGGGCCCCCAACCACTGGGCATCTGTGTACGTCAGCCTGAAGGGATACCTTTTGATGGTTCTGTAGGCGATCATGAACCATCACAGCCAATTCACGGACATCCATGTAGGGTGGTTGGGGAAGACACACAATGCCCCTGTCTTCTGTAACTCCAACATCTTCCAGGAGCTGCACACCTGCATTTTTTTCCCTGACCACACCATCAGGGTCAAGGATGTGGACATGCCCATGTGTATGGTGGGGGAAGTGGCCTACCTTCTGTTGCCTGGTTAATGAAGCCCTACATTGGTCACCTTGACCACTCCAAGGAATGCTACAATGCCAAGCTCATCAGGGCTTGGTGGTGAAGGGTGTCTTCAGGCATCTGAAGGTGAGGTTCCATTGCCATCTCACCTGGCTGGATGTTGGGGAGTGGAACATCCCACAAGTGATGACCACGTGCTATGTCCTTTGCAATATTTAAGAGAGGAAGGGGGAGGCATTCTTGCCAGGGTGGGGGGCAGAGGTTGACCGCATTGGCAGTGCCCTCAAGCAGCTGTGCAAAGCTGCCATTTAGCAGGCCCATCAAGGGGCCATGTGCATCTGGGAGGCCCTGACGGAGAGTTTCTCACAAGGACCCATGTGACGCTCTCCCCTGGGTCAAAATAACGCTGCTGTGTAGATGTACTCCAAGGTTATGCCCAGGGCTCAACAAACTGCGGCAAGAACTACTCGCCAGCCCCGCACTGTGCATGCACTAGACCTGCACTGCGCATGCCGGTGAATGGGGCGCATGGAGTGTCCGGCTGAAATCTATTCGCCACAGGCGAGTAGAAACAGCAGTTTGTCGAGCCCTGGTTATGCCTATTTCAAAATAAATTATTTTGGAATAATAACTCCCAAAATAACTATTTGGAAATATCATGATGACACTACATGCAAAATTAGTCCAAATCATAATCCTCTAATGTGGACATCCTACCTTGATTTAGAACCCCAGGCAGCACTGAGGAGTAAAGTTACTTCGAAATAGCAACATTGGAACATCCATACTACTGCTGTTTTGAAATAACAATTTTGAAATAGGCATTTTTATTTGTGAAATGAAGGTTTATTATTCTGGAATAAGAAGTCTGTCATTCCAAAATAATTTTGAATTTTGGGGTTTGCTGTCTGGATGCTCACCATGTTATATCAAATAATACTTTAGTGTAGATGTGCTTGTAGAGATGCCACAGGACTACTCATCGTTTTTCAAGTTATAGACTAACACGGCTACCCTTCTGCGGGTATTATTTTTTAATGTTTCTGAATTGTTAATTCACACAGTTCTAATGATAATCTTTATTCCTCTTTGTGAAACTCTCTGAGATCTAGAGATAAAGCATGTTATATAAGCTTTCATGTGTATTGAAGATAAAATATTTCTAGTGCTTTTGAAGGGAAACGTATATTCTTGAATTTCTAATTCTGTTTACAAAACTGATATGCAGCCACTATTTTTACTTCTATAAATGTATTTGGCAGTTGCATGTGCTCTATTCACGTATGTGTTTCATTTAAAATTTGAACTACGCAATTTAGTTGGAAAAATCTTAATTGAATTGGACATTAATGAGAAGGTGTGTAAAAATATACACATTCCTGTTTCAGCAAGGTACTTAAGCACATGCAGATGGAGCTGACAGCTTTTACAGGCCACACGCAAGGTGTGGGAACATGGCTCTGTGCCTCTGGAAGGGACGAGGCCTCAGGGGCAAGAGGTGGGGCCAGGAGAACCAGCCCTTAGTGTAGCCCAAACTGCAGCACTACCATCCTCCCCGCAGTCCTCACTGTCATGTAGAACATGTAGCGTGGCACTCTGGCAGCAATTTAAAGGGGCCTGGGACTCCAGCTGCTGGCACTGTCACAGTTACAGTGGTGGCCGACAGGAGCCCAGGGCCCTTTTGAATTGCTGGGGTCACTGCCCCTTTTGCCCCTGCCCGTTGTCAGGCATGAGTATGTGCCATTGATTTCAGTGGTGTTGAAGCACACCACTAGACATGTGTTCAAGAGTTTTGCTGAAGTAGGGCCTGAACACTGAGCTGGGCATAACATTTACTATGAAGGATTGAACCAACGACACTCAGTTTTTAAGCTGTAATATACACAGATGCCTTTAACCCTCCTGATGTGTAGGCCCATGCAAAGTGCAGCTGAATGTCTGATCCTCCTACAGTCAAGCCAATGGAAGTGAAGAGTCCTCAGTGGTACCTTGTAGTATCAATCCATATACTAGTCTATAGCCCTATCTTTCTCTCATTTTGGTGAGCAACCAAACTCCAGTTGACTTCAATGGAAGCAGGATTGGCTTGTATAGTTGGGCATTCTTTAAATCTATAGAGACAAGTATCAGCAACCTGCCATCATTATTGCTGCATGTTAAACAAAGTCAGCAGAAATAAAGCCTTAAAGAAGTAGTAAAATTAAAGCTGAGAAGCTGAATTAGTCAAGTGAATTAATGAACTTGATCATTTACTTACTGATAATTTTGCTAAAAGGTAAAACAGATTGAGCCTGAAAAGTAATTCACATTTTTTTTTAAATAATGTAAGGGGTTGTCTTGCCGTCTGGAATAGCTCACAACTGTGAGCGCTTACCTCACAGCATAAAACAGGGCAGACAGCCCAAGATGGTGGAATGTTCTATCATTAGATTTTACCAAATTAATAACAAATGCAAACTCCTGGATCACTATATCAGTCTTTATGGAGGCACAATAAGTCCCCTGAGAGTCTCCAAACTATTTTACCTTCCAGACAAACTGAAATTTGTGATAAAAGGTTACTAAAACCTAAAATCACACCACACCAGTTTTCTCCCTATCCCAAGAGACTACTTGCTGCAGATCAATTTGTACTCCAAAGACAAAGCTGGCAATTAATGCTATAATAAACTAACTATAGCTTATTACCTAAGAAAAAATAATGAAAGTTATTGAGAGGTAAAAATAGGTAAAATATACTAACAGGTAAATCACAGTTGGTAACTCTAAATGCTGGCAGTGATGTAATAATCTGCCTATTTCCGGGTAACCCAGAATAACTCTGGACCTGTTTTCTTCTTCACTTATTCTGCCCTGTTTGAATCCAAACAGATCAGAGATACAAGACCTTTCTTTGAATCCATATTTATTTATATCTTCTTCTAACACGAGACAAAAGCTGGCAGTTTTTCCCTTTGAAGGTACGAGGAATGCAGGCATACTTTTGACCTCTTGCCATATACATAATGGCCACTTGCTTTGAAATGTAATAGAGAGGTAGCTGTGTTAGTCTGATCTTGCTAAAACATAAGGAAAAACTATGTAGCACTTTAAAGAGTAACAAGATGGTTTAATAGGTGATGAGCTTTTGTGGGCCAGATCCACTTCCTCAGATCATATTCTGGAAAAGAATATGATCATGCCAATTCTCTTCCAGAATATGATCTAAGGAAGTGGGCCTGGCCCACGAAAGCTCATCACCTATTAAACCATCTTGTTAGACTTTAAAGTGCTACATAGTTTTTCCTTTTGTTTTTGCTTTGAAATGAGCATTTTCTGTTAAAGTCCATAAGCTCTTCCTTAGCATTTCACAGTGATAGAAATGTAGCCATGTTAGTCTGGTGTAGCTGAAACAAAAAACAGGTCTATGTAGCACTTTAAAGATGGTTTATTAGGTGATGAGCTTTCGTGGGCCAGACCCACTTCCTCAGATCAAATAGTGGAAGAAAATTGTCACAACCATATATACCAAAGGATACAATTTTAAAAAATGATACAATTAAATTAAAAAAAAAGTTCTTTATATATGCGTTCATTTTTTTTTAATTGTATCCTTTGGTATATATGGTTGTGACAATTTTCTTCCACTATTTGATCTGAGGAAGTGGGTCTGGCCCGTGAAAGCTCATCACCTAATAAACCATCTTGCTAGTCTTTAAAGTGCTACATAGTCCTGTTTTTTGTTTTAGCATTTCACAAGTTTTCTTTGATGTGTAATTAGGTACAGGGTATATATAATTTTAAATTCTCATATTTTAAATTTTTATATATATTTGTTGGGTTTTTTTGTTTGTTCTTGTAAGCTGCCTTGAATATTTTAAATAGAAAGGCAGGGTACAATTATTTCAATAAATAAATAAATAAAATAAATAAATAATGTTTGCTGTTACATTATAACAGGATTAAATACACGAGAACAATACAAGTAATAACCCATTCATTTTCCTGAAGTTTAAATCTAAATACACACCTGTACATCAACAACCACTTTGATCTGTTCTAAGCTAAGACAAGTCAATTGGCCTGTGGCCCTGGCCTGACCTAGCTTGCCAGAGTCACAGGAGGTATTTTATATCGATTCTTAAAAAAAAAAAGACATTTAACTTATTAGCATTAGCTCAAGAAAAACTGTTCAGTGCTCAGCACTTCTTCCATTCAACAGAACAAAAGTCTAGTCCTAATATAGTCAACTGCACCATAGTAACTCATCAGGTGTTATCTGTCGTTTTATGCTTACTGTGTTGTACAAATAGAATTATGAGGTTTTGCTGTGAGTACTATTGCATGGCATGCCCTTTTTCCTGAATTGTTTACACCCTTCATTTTAATCCTCCTTTTAGACACACTTACGCTGAGGTCAGTGAGGAGTCACTTGTTGTGAGAGAGCATGATTTTCATCAGTTCATGCTGATACAATAAGTTTTCTTTCTTCATCTCTCCACGTATGTGAAAAGAATCAGTATTTTTAATAATACTGAAAAGAGGTAATCACTTAATGCAGGCTTGTCCATTGCACCTGAACAGCAAATCCAGCTTAAATGGAAATGTACACAAAGAATTATTTATAGGAATCAATCATAATTACATTTAATTCATGCTGCAGCTGTTTGTAATTGACGTTTTTCCAAGGTTATTCAGCTCCCACCCTCCATCTCCTCCTCCCCCTGCCCCTGATACACAAATTTGTTTCCACGGAATGCTTACGAAGAATTATAATTTTTCCTGTGTTGTGAGGCAGATTAGTGGATGTCACAAAAAGAAAGAGCAGGCTTTCTTTTTTGAACCTACAAATTAGTTTTTAAGAAGCTGAATTAGCTACACTTAGTAGGAGAAATATTTTCTATGTAATTCTGTTGCCTACTTACTTTTGGCTAAGAGAAACTGAAACCCTTTAAAATAACTTTAGAGAGTAATTATAGGGAAGGATCATTTCTAGGCATGGTTGGCCAAATTGAAAAATGATAGATAAAGTGGACTTTTAAAAACAGATATGATCTAGGAATTATTTTGGGAAAGTTCTGTGGACTGTATGGAAGGTGAGATTAAATTATTACATTGGTCCCTCTGGCTTTGGAATCTGTGAACTTCGATTCCCTAACATTTTGCCAGAATCCCTAAAGCTGTTTACTTTAGAGCTGATTGGAAAATGCATTTTAAACAGTTGTAAGCTTCAACTTTTCATTAGAAAACAATGTTTAAAAGTTTTGATCTAAGGCTATCGAGTTTTCCAATTAAAGCAAATACTTTCTGCAAAATAAATTTGCTGCCAAATAAATTAGCTGACAAACCAATTTTTTAGTAAAAAAAATGTTTTGTTGGAAAAGTTTTGGCCAGATCTAATTTATGCCACTTATACTTAGATGTAGGGAAGTTTTGCCTTCATCTGCACTCTAGGCTGTGCATTATTTGCTAGGATCATCAGGATATACCACTGAATCATATTCCCGCCCATTGGAGGGGCTTTGGTTGTTAATGAACTTTGGTCCCTCCTGTTCTCTGCTTGTGACACACAGTAGGAATGTAAAATCCTGATTAATTGGTTAACTGGTTAAAATGTTAGGTTAACCTACCATTTAACCGGTTAACTGATTAAGCGGAATCTAGCCCTGGGGTCGGCAACAGCAGGCAGTGGGTGGGGGGCTGCTCCCAGGCACAAGTTAACCTGTACCTTGTAAGCGTCAGCTCATAAGGGTGATGCTTCCTGGGTAACCAGTTACTGATTCACATCCCTAGCACACAGTAGTTTAATCTTCTGTGGGTTGTAATACTTTGCTCTAATTTTGGTTGTTGGCTTGTTATAAGGGTGGCTGGATGTTGTTTAGTGGCTTGTCATATGCAGGCAGGATAAGATGATGTGGTGGCTTTTTCTGACACTACGCTTTATGACTCACTGGGTCTGTCTACATTGCAGTATAAGCTTAAGAACGTGGGGTTTGAGCAGCTATTCTGATTGTCAAACCTGGGTTAAGAATTTTTTTATCTGGGCCCAAACTTGCTGTACACAAACCTGTGTCCAGACAACCATATTCCAGATTTGTTAGTGCCCTCCCAAAATGTGGCTGCAGATAAAAGAAAGGTGGCTTCTGGGATCATGAGATACTGTTCTTGGAGTCTCAAAGCATGAGTTCAGGGGGCCTGCATCTATACTGGAAGGCAGTAGTGCTTGCATCCTGAGTCCCAGCTTGATCTATGCTAGGACCTTTTTCCCCCCTGGAACTCTGGTTCAACATGATTTGTGGGTAGATAGAAAGGGGATTAGGTTTGAGCCTGTGTTTGAACCTCGGGATTACATTGCAGTGTAGATGTACTCTGTAACACCAAGTCAATCTAATTTATATGCTGAGGAGCCTGAAGAAGGCATAACTCACTGTATTATGCATTCTATTATAACGTGCACATTCTCACACATTCTTTCACTTCTTCATCCCATAAATTAAACTCCTGTAGATCCCATCACATGTGGATAGGGTGTCTGTGTTTTTAAATAGGTCTAGAGTAGTCTAGCTGAAGGTGGGCTAAGTTACACCATTTCATTCACTTTTCTGATTTTTCCCCTGGTACTCTAATTTTCAAACTCAGGTACTCTCTGACAAATACTAGGAGGAGTAACGGTAGTTCGGAATAGGAACCTAGTCCGAACTACCTAGTTCAAGCCCCGTGTAGCCGCGCTTCACGGGGTTCGAAGCAGCGGGGATTTAAAAATGGCGGCTCCCCGCTTATGCTAATGAAGCCCGGGAAATTCAAATCCCGGGCTTCATTAGCAAGTGCGGTATGCATACATTACCCCGCTAGTTTGAACTAGCGGGGTAGTGTAGACATACCCTAAAATCTCATTGTCAAGAGTCTAAATCCTACCAGGCATAAGTTACTTAACAGCACAAATCCCATTGAAAATCAAGGCAACTTGTGCTCCTAAATAACTCAGGAAATAACTTTGAAGGTCCCCTCCTCTATTTCTAGAGTTTGTAAAAACTTATGGCATAGAACCAGGCCCAGACACTTTCCAGCTCAATCAATTTTCTTTCTATTTGTACTTTTATTTTCTCCTGTGCCACTAGAAGCACACAGTTTAAGTACAGAACTCTGAGACACAAAATAAGTAAATAACCGCAGGGAGCAATACTAATGGCAATAAGCCTATAACTATGATACTCTAATATTTAACATGGGTCAAACTCTAGCCTTATGTACACTCCATACAATCCCGCTGAGGGCAGTAGGATTTAATGGGGGTATAAATCAGGCAGAATGAGGCTATGTTAGTGTATGTGACACTGCTGATGTAACTGCCCCATCTTAAAGAGGTAAAAAGAAGTGGAGACAAAGCAAAATATTTAAAGATTAGCTTGAAAATAGTTTTAAAAATTGTTTTCCCCCCTTATGAAATGGATACAGACACAGAATCATAGAGCTGGAAGAGACCTCAGCAGGTCATCAAGTCCAGCCCCCTGCCCAAGGCAGGACCAATCCCAACTAAATCAACCCGGCCAGGGCTTTGTCAAACCAAGACTTAAAAACCTCTAGGGATGGAGATTCCACCATCTCCCTAGGTAACCCATTCCAGTGCTTCACCACCCTTCTAGTGAAATAGTTTTTCCTAATATCCAAAGTAGCCCTCTCCCACAGTAACTTGAGACCATTGCTCCTTGTTCTGCCATATGTCACTACTGAGAACAGCTTTCTCCAGCCTCTTTAGAACCTTCCTTCAGGAAGTTGAAGGCTGCTATCAAATCCCCACTCACTCTTCGCTTCTGCAGACTAAACAAATCCAAATCCTTCAGTCTCTCCTCATAGGTCATGCGCTCCAGCCCCCTAATCATTTTGGACGCCCTCCACTGGACCCTCTCCAATGAATCCATATCCTTTCTATAGTGGGGGGGGGGGGAGCCAGATCTAGACACATTATTCTAGATGTGGCCCCACCAGAGCTGAATAAAGGGGAATAATCACTTCTCTGGATCTGCTGGCAGTGCTCCTCCTAATGCACCCTAATATGCCATTAGCCATCTTGGCTACAAGGACACATAGTTGACTCATATCCAGCTTCTCATCCACTGTAACCCCTAGGTCCTTGTCTGCAGAACTGCTCCTTAGCCATTCAGTCCCCAGCCTGTAACAATGCTTGGAATTCTTCCATTCCAAGTGTAGGACTCTACACTTGTCGAACCTCATCAGATTTCTTTTGGCCCAATCCTCTAATCTATCCAGGTCACTCTGTATCCTATCCCTGCCCTCCAGCCTATCTACTTCTCCCCCTAGCTTAGTGTCATCTGCAAACTTGCTGTGGGTGCAATCTATCCCCTCATCCAGGTCATTAATAAAGACGTTGAACAAAACCAGTCCAAGAACAGATCCTTAGGGCACTCCACTAGAAACCAACTGCCAACCTGGCATCGAGTCGTTAATCACTACCCATTGGGCCCGACAGTCTAGCCAGCTTTCTATCCATCTTACAGTCCATTTATCCAATCCATATTCTCTGAACTTGCTGGCAAGAATATTGTGGGAAACCGTATCAAAAGCTTTGCTTACGTCAAGGTATATCACATCCATTGACTTTCCCATATCCACAGAGCCAGTTGCCTCATCATAGAAGCTAATCAGATTGGTCAGGCACGACTTGCCCTTCATGAATCCATGTTGACTATTCCTGATCACTTTCTCCTCTTCCAAGTGCTTTTACATGGACTCCTTGAGGATCCCCTCCATGATTTTTCCAGGGACTGAGGTAAGGCTGACTGGTCTGTGGTTCCCTGGATTATCCTTCTTCCCTTTTTTAAAGATGGGCACTACAGTTGCCTTTTTTCAGACATCCGGGATCTCTCCCGATCCCCATGAATTTTCAAAGACAACGGCCAAAGGCTCTTTAGTGACACTTGCCAACTCCCTCAGTACCCTCAGATGCATTAAATGTGGGCCCATGGATTTGTGTATGTTTAGCTTTTCTAAATAGTTCCTAACTTGTTCTTTCCCCAATAGGAGCTGTCCACCTCCTTCCCATACTGCGTTGCCTAATGAATTTGTCTGGGAGCTGACCTTGTCCGTGAAGACAGAGGCAATGAAAGCATTGAGTACTTCAGGTTTTCCCACATCATCCGTCACTAGGTTACCTCCCTCATCCAGTAAGGGCCCCACACTCTCTCTGATCACCCTCTTAATGCTAACATGCCTGTAGAAACCTTTCTTGTTATCCTTCACATCCTTTGCTAGTTGCAATTCCAGTTGCACTTTCACCTTCCTGATAACTCCCCTTCATTCTCAAGCAATATATGTATACTCCTCTCCAGTCGTCCGTCCAAGTTTCCACTTCTTGTAAGCTTTCTTTTTGTGTTTAAGCTCACTAAAGATGTCTCTGGTAAGCCAATCTGGTCACCTACCATATTTGCTTTTCTTGTTGCTCATTGGGGTGGTTTCCTCCTGTGCCTTTAATAATGCTTCTTTAAAATACTGCCAGCTCTCCTGGCCTCCTTCCCCTTCATAAGCATCCCAGGGAATCCTGCGCATCAGTTCTCTGAGGGAGTCAAAGTCTGCTTTTCTGAAGTCCAGGGTGTGTATTTTGCTACTCTCCTTTCTTCCTCTGTTCAGGATCCTGAAATCTATCATCTCATGATCACTGCTTCCCAGGTTGTCACCCACCTCTACTGCTGTTTGATTGGTTAGGGATTAATGAAAAGAGTAAAAAATGGTCTGTCTAGAATATCTCTAGATGCCAACTACTAAGAACATTTCTCTTCAGCATCCATGACTGATCAGTGTTATAGCAGCATAAGCAGTTTAGCATTGACAGTAGCTATAAGCAATATTCCTTGAAGAGCTAAGGATAAAATACAGGTAAATACTACGGGTACGTCAATACTTACCAAAAGATCAACGTTCTGGAGGTCAATCTTCTGGTGTGTGGTTTAGCGGGTCTACTATAGACCTGTAAATTGAATGCTGAGGGCAGCTTCCACCAGCATCCTTTACTCCTATACTCCTCCTTTTAGCTTGGTTTACACAATAACTTTAGTCTGAAATTAGCCATTGAAGTGTAGACATGGCCTTTGTGAGGAGTAAGGGAAGCAGATGGGAGCATTTGCTCCCATTGGTCTCCCACAGCGTGGACAGCACCAAGGCTTGGCTTAAGGTAAGCTGACTCCAGCTACACATTTTGCATAGTTGGAGTCTCATACTTTAAGCCGACCTTCCAGATATAGTGTGGACTTGGCCTTAAAGTGCAGTTTATGGGTCTGATTTGGCTAAGTGCTGCCTCCCCTGGTGATGAGCACCCTGCAATGCAATTGACTTTGAAGAGGTGTTCAGAGACTGGCAGAGAAAATATCAATTGTTTTTGTGGGATTTTTTTTAATTTAAAAAAGAATTCTTCTAAATTTCTTACACAAATTTTATTTAAAAAAAATTTTAAAAGTAAAAAAACCCAACTAACAACTCTGAAACTTTCTGGGTTTTTAAAAACATTTTTGGCAACATAAGTAACCAAAAACAAAATATTCATTTTCTGTTGAAAAATATCAACTGAATTGAATATTTTCCACACAAAATTTTCAGTTTGCTTGAAAGGCCATTTTTTGTCAAGGAAAAGAAAAGGAATTTTGTCCAGATTTACTTGACTCCTATTGGGATTTGTGTAATGGATTCTTTTCAGCCAGCTGATATTTCCTAGATGAATCCTCACTCCCTTTTCACCTCATTACATGCACCCATGAGTTGAAATTAAAAACCTATAGTCCCTCCTTCCCCACCAAAATAAAAATAAGCTTCTGCCACTTAAACTGAGCACCAGTAGAAGAGGTAGATCCCTTATGGTCTCTAAAAGCCCACAGTATAGAGCAACCTCAGATACAGATCTGAATGGCTAATATATACCTCCTTTAGTGTGTTTCCACATTTTTTCCATTCAATACAAAGTTAGATTTTTTTCTCCCTTAGCTCACCAGTCCTGCAAATTATACTGGAGATGGCTCCATAATGTGTGCTGTGGCCCTTCATCCTTATGCATCTTCACCAATAGTGAAGATTTTGCCACTGGAATTTATAGTAGTTAACAATTTTGTTCATGATCCAGGAGGCAGAAAAAAACCCAACCTCAGTTCATTCTTCTACAGCTGCACTGCTATGTAGGGATACCAGGACAAGACAAATTATCATGGTGCTTCTCCGTTGCTCTGCATTTGGTGTAGTAATTTACATCTCTACAAAGAAAATTTTAATAATATATCCAATGAAGATGACAGCATTTTTCTACCTGCTTTGCATTAATTAATTGACTACACACCATGCAGAGCTGGAGATTCAGGCCCTTAGTGTCAAAAAATTGAGGCAAATAGTTATGTTACCAGTGCATGGGGATACGCTGAATAAGAAGGGATCTCTTTTATGTGGACACTTTTTGACACACCAAATTCACTATTCAAAGAGAGTGTTACATTTTGTTCAGAATGTCAAAACATATTGATTTTTCCAATTGAGATGTGTATAGAATTCTGAAGGAAGAATCACCTAAGTGGAGGGTAGGGACTTGGAAAACTGACTCCCCCTTTAGTGCAACAAGAGCTCCAAAAGGATACAAAATTTGTATCTGCTTCTGCATCTGTACCCGCAAAAATGGGCCGCAGATATCCACATTGACATCTACAGATGCAGATATCCATAGACATAAAGCAGATATCTGTACATTTCAAGGGTTCTAGACACAAAATTCGTGTCTGCATCTGCATACGTGTCCGCAAAAATGAGCTGCAGATATCTGCATCCACATCCACGAATGTAGATGCCTGCAGATATAAAGCAGATATCCACAGATTTGTGTCTAAGGGTACATCTAGACTACAGGGTTTTGTTGACAGTAGTTTTGTCGACAGATACTGTTGACAAAGCTTCTGTCGACAAAGAGCGTCTACACTACATTCAGTTCTGTCGACAAAGCAAGCTGCTTTGGGCAAACTCTGCTTTGGGCAAACTCTGCTTTGGGCAAACTCTGTCGACAGAAGGCGTTATGCCTCGTGAAATGAGGTTTACCAGCGTCAATAAAACTGCTGAGTTCTGTCGACGTTATGTCGACAGAACTCGGCGGTAGTGTGGACGCAGGTATAGTTTTGTCGACAAAAGTCCACTTTTGTTGACAAAACCCTGTAGTCTAGACACACCCCTAGTACAATGTTATATTTTGAGAATTAAAAAGAAGGGAGCTGAGACCAGCTGTCCTATCTTATTGAAAAATAATACACAATGCTATAAGGGTCAGATTCCAAGAGCGAAGCCTTCTGCCTGAATAATTGTAGACCAATATTAACATGATCACCTCATTTATACCAATGGCATGCTTAAGGACTTAGGGCTTATGGACACAGGCATGAAGCCATAAATTCATGGATGGGATGCAACTGATAAATGGAAACTTTTGCTCTCCTGTTTGTGAAAACAAGAGAATGGAATAGACTGCCTAGGAAAGATTGCTCACTGGTGGTTTGCAAAAAGAGGCTGGATGGCCATCTTTCTTGAATGGTTTAACCACAACAAATCTCGCATCTTGGCAAGGGATTACACTAACTGACCCTTGTGGTCCCTTCTAACCCTACAATTTGTTTGGACCTGCAAAACATTTATAATAGATATGGCTCCTGTTACAGGAAAGAATAATGCAGGCTATATGCTGCGTGTCAGCAGCAATCGGTTTGACTTGAGTTTTTTAGCTGCATAAACATGTATGTGTGTCTGGTGCTAAATAGGGGCCTGAATTTGGCCGTGTAGTTAGCATGTAACATTTCAACTTTAGTGGGAAAAGGACAATTTGCACCTCCATGAACCAAAAGAACTATATCACAGGGGCATTGATTTTTGGCAGAAGTAAGGCTGCCAACTTTCAGATTTCAGCAAAGTGAACATCGTTGCCCCACACCCTACTCCAAGGCCTCACCCCTGCCCCTTCTCTGAGGCCCCCGCCCCACTCTCTCAATTCTTCCCTCCCCCATTACTTACTTTCCCCAACCCTTGCTCACAGAATGGGGCAGGGCAGGAGTGTGAGTAGAGGTGAGGGCTGTAGCTAGGGATATGGGCTCTGGGATGCAGAGGATTGTGGGCTGGGGTGAAAGGGTTCAGAAAGCAGGAGGGGGCTCAGAGTTGGAGCAGGCATTTGGGGTAAAGGGGAAGTGAGAGGTGTGGTCTCCAGGAGGGAATTAGGGTGTGGGAGGGAGCTCAGCTGAGGGATAGTGTGGGAGTGTGGGGTGGACTCTGAGTGGCACTTATGTGAGGTGGCTCCTGGAAGTGGTGACGTGTCCCTGAAGCCCCTAAGTGCAGAGGCAGCCAGGGAGTCTCCATGTGCTGCCCTCACCCACAGGTACTCCTGCCACAACTACAACTGGCTATGGTTACCAGCCAATGGGAGCATGTGGAGCCTCCCTTCATGCTCCTGCGCCTAGGGGGTCTCAGGAACATGTCACTGCTTCTAGGAGCTGCATGGAGTGCCGCCAGCTAGACCTTTAATGACCTTGTCAGCAGTATGAGCCAGCCGGGTCCCTTTTCAAAAACTAGACACCTGGCAGCCATTTGCAGATGTCAGGCTGTCTTTGTACTACACTCCTCTCTAGAGATTCTGCCATGGGCAAACCTTGCTTGAATATGCTGCCTAGGTCATCCCCACAGAAACTTAGGAGACAAGGGTGCCATTTCGAGCGTGTGGGGGGAGGGGCAGCAGCCGTGCTCTCCAGGACATGGCTTGCCTTTTGTTCCATTCCCTGGACACAGAGGGTGTGTCTAGACTACATGGCTCCGTCGACGGAGCCATGTAGATTAGGCAGGACGACAAAGGGAAATGAAGCGGTGATTTAAATAATCGTTGCTTCACTTAAATCAAAGTGGCCGCCACGCTGTGCTGATCAGCTGTTTGTTGGCACAGCGCGGCAGTCTAGACGGGGATCTGCTGACCCCAGAACCCTTCATTGGCAGAGCCTTGATTTAAATCGCCGCTTCATTTTCCTTTTTCGAGTAAACTAATCTACATGGCTCCGTCGACGGAGCCATGTAGTTTAGATGTACCCTAAGGGAGTAAGGGGAAAGTGCTTGAATTCCATGCATTCCTCTCACACCTGTCTGGTGAGCTTCCTTTTCCTCCCCCACCCCTTCCTTCCCCTTTCCTCCTTTCCTACCTTCTCCCCTCCCCTTCAGAGAAAATAAAAAAGCCTTTTTGTTTGGAAAACACAACCCTTTTTTTTTTTTTTTTTTTTAACTTGGGGACTATACAACAGGGGAGGGTCTGGGGAAAGAACCTGGAATGGGGGAGGAAGGAGAAGGGGAGAAATGGACTCAGGGAGTGGGGCTCAGGGCTGGGGCTGGGACTGGTATCTGCCTCCAGTAGCTTGGGAGGCCTCCAGTAGCTTGGGAGGCTCAAGAGGTTGTTTGGGGGCCCCAGCATCCCCTGGGGGGGGGCTAGTAGGAGAAGCCAGGGGTCCGGTTCAGGAAGTTGGAGGTTGGGGAGTTGTGGGGACTGAGGCAGGAAGGTGTCTGGTGGCCTGCTCCATGCACATGGCCATGTGCTCCATGGCAGATATTATAGAAAATCACGTGGTCTTGTGCTGGCATGCCAGCTGCTCCCACGTGGCCTTCCATTGCTCCAGGTCAGCCTGGCACTCCTCGAAACTAGCAGCCCTTTCCTAGTACTCCTCATTGAACCCCTGGATGAGGAACTGGAAGCAGATCATCTGGTCTGGCAGCAGGTCTTCCCTGGTATGCTTTCTGCAGTGGATCTCATGAAGTCGGGAAGATGGTATGGGAGGTGGTGGATGCACCATGCTCGCAGCTGGTCCAGATGTGAAGAAAAGTTCCAAGGGCAGTCATCCCAGGAAAAGCTGTGTATAATGCCCAGCCCTAATCTTTGAGCCAACACTGAAGGTTTCAGTTCATCTGATGGCAATGTATTTTGAACATGGTTATCTGTTACTTAGACAGCAGGCACTTTCCAACAGGGGCATGGACAGCCCAGGGGAGCATGACTACACCCACAGCCCAGGCCAAGCAAGCATGGGAAGGTACTGGCCAAGACAGGAGTCCGTGGGTGGGAGGCAGGGGGATGGGGAAACTTGGCTTCCTTCCATGTCCCACACACGCCAGGTCTGGCACAGGTGGCATCCTGCAGAGAGACACTTCTATCCTTGCCTGCTGGAGAGGTGGGGGGAGTTTTGGGGGAGATTTTGTGGAGAGAATGCTATTGGGGTTCCCTTCTCTTCCTCCTCCTGGCAGGTTCCCATGCAGGAGGTCGGGCTCCTTCGCATTGTCATACTTGATTGGGAGCAGATGCTGCCTGAGAGTGTGGGCATGATCCTGTGCCATGTTCAACACTGCTGTGTGTTTTCATGACCCCAGCCTCCTTACTGGTGGCTTGTCGTGGGATGGTGTCCCACCGTGGAGCCTGGAGTAAGGCAGGCCTGTCCAGGAACCTTGCTAGAAGGACTGAGGGGTTCCTGTGTGAGAGCATCATGGAGCCGAGTGCTCCAGATTGATGCTCTATGAGCACCCAGATGCACAGGCTGTTGTGTGATGCCCAGGCTGAGGAGGCTGAGTGAGGATCCCACAGCCCCTCGCAGCCTGCCACCTGCTCCTGTGTGTGTATAGGGAAAGTGATAGAACTCACCTGATTGTCCAAGTCTGGGAGACATCTTGGATGGGGGGACTGGCTACAGGCTAAGGATCAGCTCCGGGCTGGTGGGTATGGTGTCCTGGCTGGCCTGCTCCTTCTCCTTCTGCTCCTAATCCTCCTTTTCCTCCTCTCCTCCATAACCCTGCCTTCATGGAGGCTGACACGGGGCATGTCCTGGTCACCCTCTATGCTGTCGGAGGTAGAAGGGAGAGGTGACTTGTCCCCCTCCCAGGATGGCATCCAGCTGCTCATAGTAGCGACCGGTGTGAGGAGCCACACCAGAACAACCACTTTCCTCGTTGGCCTTAGACTAGGGCTGCTGCAGTTCTTTTATTTTCATGTGGACCTGGTCAAGGGTCCACATGTGTCCCTTCTCAGCCAGCCTGGCAGCCATACAGCCGTACACATCTGCATTCCTCCTCCTGGTGAGGAGATCCTGGAGGCTGGACTCCTCCCCGCACAACTCAATGAGGTTCAAGATCTCCGCATCAGTCCAGGCCAGTGCTCCCTTTCGTCCCTGGCCAGGGGCATCCAAAAGTGCTGCGGGAGTGCTGGCAGCCATGGGGGGAATGCAGAGGGAGCACTGGGGTCAGCCATGGCTCCTATGAAGGATGCTGTGTGGCATGGATCTGGCAAGATTGTCCTGGTGTCACAAACCCTTTCCCTTCTACCTTTAGGTTTAAACTCATCAAGAGAAGGGGAACACTGGAGTTGTCAGATGTGGGGCCAGAGCAGCTACTAGTGCAGCTGTGAGAGGCCTCCAGAGGCCAATTATTTTAAAATAGCAGCAGGTAAGCATCCACACTACCGCTGTTTTGAAATAACAATTGTGAAATAAGTGTTATTCCTCATGAAAAGAAGGAGTTATTATTTTGAAATAATGGATTTGGTAGTGTGGACACTCTGCTTGTTATGTCAAAATAAGGGGAATTATTTCAAAATAATTCCCTAATGTAGACCAGGGCTGAGAGAACATACCTGTCTGCCCCCAAGCTATGTGCTTCTTAGAGGTGAGCATTCACTTAAAGTCTGACAGAAAATTCATCATCAAAACATCTTAACTCAATATGAAAAAGTTACCAAACAGACAGCACCTTTTCTTTCAGAATGGCAAGGCATGGTAAATTATTTATTAATTAATCAATCATCCTCCTCACTCAAATAATCCATTCCTCTGCTTGGAGAGGTGGCTATAAGTGAAGCTTACAGAGGTTATGGGAAAAAAATTTAAAAGTATCTAAGGGTATGTCTACACTACAAAGTTAATTCGAACTAACGGACGTTAGTTCGAACTAACTTTCATAGGCGCTACACTAGCGCTCCGCTAGTTCGAACTTAATTCGAACTAGCGGAGCGCTTAGTTCGAACTAGGTAATCCTCATTTTACGAGGATTAAGCCTAGTTCGAACTAGCTAGTTCGAATTAAGGAGTGTGTTGCCCCTTAATTCGAACTAGTGGGAGGCTAGCCCTCCCCAGGTTTCCCTGGTGGCCACTCTGGCCAACACCAGGGAAATTCTATTGCCCCCCTCCCGGCCCCGGACCCCTTAAAGGGGCACGGGCTGGCTACGATGCCCGTGCCAGGTGCAAGCCTGCCAGCACCCAGCTAGCAGACCCTGCACCTGGCACGGCTTGAGCCACCCACCCGATGCCCCCCAGCCCTCCCCCTCTTCCCGGGACCAGGCTGGCGGCTCCCGGGAGCTTGCCCGGGACCGCAAGAGGCGGGCACCCGCCTGGGCTAGTGCAGACATCGTGGACTTCGTCCATGATCTCCGCATTAGGCACAGGAAAGTGGCTGTCTAGGGCAGGAGAGCTGCCAGCCTGGCCACCCAGGAGCAGGTGTGCATGAAATTCAAGGGGGTCCAGTGAGACCCCCGACCCTGAGCCCTGAGCTTACAATGGCCATCCTGGGTCAGACCAAAGGTCCATCTAGTCCAGTATCCTGTCTGCCGACAGTGGCCAACACTAGGGATCCTGGAGGGGATGGACCGAAGACAGTGACCAAGCCATTTGTCTCGTGCCATCCCTCTCCTGCCTTCCACAAATCTTGGGCAGGGACACCACTCCTACCCCCTGGCTAATACCACTCCATGGACCCAACCTCCATGACTTTCCTTTAAACTCTGTTCTAGTTCTAGCCTTCACAGCCTCCTGCAGCAAGGAGTTCCACAGGTTGACTCTTTGCTTTGTGAAGAACAACTTTCTGTTATTAGTTAGAAGCCTGCTACCCATTCCTTTCCTTTGGTGTCCTCTAGTCCTTCTTTATGGGAACTAAAGAAGAACTTTTCTGTATGCACCCTCTCCACCCTACTCCTGCTTTTAGAGACCTCTATCCTGTCCCCCCTCCGTCTTCTCTTTTCTAAGCTGAGAAGTCCCAGTCTCTTTAGCCTCTCTTCATATGGGACCTGTTCCCAACCCCTGATCATGTTAGTTGCCCTCCCCTCTCCCAGCCTCTCTCTTCCCCTCTCCCACCTCCTTTTCCCAGTCTCCCCCAGTTTTGTTCAATAAAGACAGATTCCATTTTTGAACACAATTGTCCTTTATTTTGTACATCAAGAAAAGGGGCTAGGGAAGGGTAAGTGGAAGGAGGTGAGGGAGGAATGGGGTACGAGCCCCTGATGGGGAGGACTGGGCTGGCTCTGCGGGCTTCTGGGGGTGGAAGCTCTCATGCAGCCTCCCAATTAGGTCTGGGTTGGACAAATTTTGTTTTCCTTACTCATGTATTTCACGTGAATACATTAAATGGAATTTGGTTTTGAATTTATTTGCAAATGTTCAGCTATGGGAAACAATTTCACACAGAAATTTTGCCGGCAATTCCAATGCCCAGTGGAAATTCTTACAAATATGGCAATCTGTAACTCATTGATAAATGGTTCTTATTCACAATTTAATGAGATTATTGCCTTAATAGAAGATACGTTGCTTTCCTTTAGATATAAAAGATAAACTCTTTATTTGGTAATGATGGACTTATTTTTCCTAAGCAGTGAAATCTGTGCCAAAAAAGTCTCTCTGTCTCAGCATATCCAAGACCAAGGCTGGAAGCTATGAGAATTAGCTGCAGGTGCTTAGGGTTTAGAAACTGCTGAAGGGACGAAAGACCAAGGTGTTGGCTCCAGGTTAGTTCTTGTGATCAACTATTCTTTTTATCTTCCCATAAGACCACCTCTATCTTTTGTTGGATATGGGGAGGGAATAGCAAGGGGGGGCCAAAAAAGGAGTTTGAATGTTTTATTTCAAATAGCAGGTAGAATTCCTCAGAAGAGGAGCCTGTAGCAATCAGGAAATTCAGATGAAGTGAAACAGACTTGGGGAGGGAGAAAAAGAGGTGGTGTGGATTTATTCATGTAATTTAGAGCATTAACAGTAAACTGAGAAGGTGATCTGTTCTGTGTTTAGACCTATACAAATTCTACCCCCTTTTCAACACATTTTTCCCTTTGTTTATCTCCTGAGAGATGCCCACATGTGTACAATACAAAGAAGCAAGTCATAAAAGCACAGGCCTGTCAGCCTCCCTGAGGACCAATTAACGGTGTTCCAAATCTTGTGGGCAGGCAGATAAAAAGGATACAGAGAGAGAAGGGGAGGTAGATGAATACTCAACTAGCGCTAGGCAGGTTTTTTTAGATGTTGGTAGGAACTTCTTTAGGTATTCTTATCTAACTTATTTGGGATTTGGCTTGCTCTCACTCGCTTCTGTGGTCCCTTGGTCATAACAGAAACACAGGGAAAAGTAACACTTCAAAATATCAATTAGACTTTCATCCAAACCAATAACAGCATGATTCCAGTTTGGAGAGAGGACAGAAAAAAGGCCATTTAGAATTTTTCTGTCCCTCCTTTCATATATTGGCAGTTTTATTGATAGGTGCTTGAGTTTATATTACTATTTGTATCTCCAAGCTGGATATTACTCTGAATGCAATGGGCTTTGTAGTGCAACCTTTTACTCCAATCTCACCCCCTACGAATCCAAAGGCCTTTGAACAGCAACCGAGTGATACTTTGAAATCAGGAGTTGAAAGTGTTTGACATGGAAAGGGGATCATGAAAGTCTTGCTCTTTGAACCTTTTCTTTTCAAAATCCCACAGAAAGTACAGGCAGGACAATAATGGACAGGCTGGGGGCTCTCTGGGTGAAGAGGGGATATGTGGTAATGAGGTTTTAAGTGTTTCAGCAACTGTTCTATCCTTGCTGTTGCCAGTGAATTAAATCTGCCTCAAGATAGCACTGAAAATTTTAGATAGCTACAGACACTTCCCAATTTAATTAACTACTTGCAAAACTTATATAGAGGAAACTGTGCTGATGGAAATGAGAGAGAGTGGTCAAAATTATCCTTAGGTTGTGACTCACTACATTAATTGTTTTTATTTGTTTTGTTTTCCAATTAAATGAAGCCAGATGTTCAATTAAATACAAGTTGTTGCATCAAAGATGGGATTCAGACCTCTCCAGGCTCACTTGCCAGCTCACTGTCTCTAAACTGCTAGGGTCAGGAGGGTGAATAAGTAAACCTGCCAGCTGCTAAGATTTGCTTCAGTTGTTTTACCTGAATGTGAGACTACTTAGAGAAGAGACACTTTGATGCCCAGAAATAAAATGTCTTTTTTAAGTGCTTAATTATATTTAAGAAAAAAGAATTTACCAGACTAGATTACCAGTCCAAGAAATCCAGGATCTTACCTTTGACTCTTCAGAGGAAGGCAAAAAAGAAAAAGAAAAAAACCCACAGAAAATTGCCCTATAATGTGACTTCCCAATTGCAGAGTGTTGTGTCTTGGAAGAAAAATTCCTACTTAAACTCTATAGCAATCATTTTACACTCTCAAGCATAAAATTCCATCACCATTATCTTAGCTTAGTTGACTCTACAGAGTTGTTTGGACATAAAATGTATAAAGCTCTTTTTAAAATCAAGCTACCAGTATCTGATTTGATGACCTCCTGCAGCAGTTAGTTTCACAAGTTGTCTCTGTTTTGTGAAAAAGATTTCTTTTATTATCATCTTAGCCTGTAAAAATCAGTGATAAGAGCTAAAAATATTGGTGGGATCAAAGTCATTAAAAATGAAAGTGGAAATACATTAATGAATGAAATCCAGATTGCTGTGAAAGGCTTATGAATCAAGGGAATCTAAGAGAACCGTGCCATCTGATAAAATCAAATCAAGGTCTGGTGGCACCAATGCTAGAAGAACAAGAAAAATAATAACATGAAAAATGCCTCGAACACCAGGAAAAATTAGAAATCTTAGTCCAAATGCCAGCAAATATATGGATATGCCTTGGGCAAGCAGTGTGAAAATATGTACATGTACATACAAACACAGCTATTTAATTTCATTATAAGGTCTGAGAAGATGCCTGGAGAAAGAACATGTTAGTGTCAACATTTAAGAAAAACATACAAGACTATATTTGAGGGACTTCTATGAAGATCAGGGAGAAAAATATTGATAAGAGACTACAAAGAGAAGTAAAGGTCAGTGACAATCAGTCTGGACTCTTGCCAGAGAAATCAACAATGGATGCTATCTTCACATTATAATTGCTTTAGGAAAAAAATGTAGAGAAAAAGAGGAAAACTCTGCATATAATATTCACTGATGTTGAGAAAGCTTATGACCATGTTCTGAGAGAAATTATTTAACAGAGTATGAAAATGAAACACATATCTGAAGACTATACTAGACTCATACAGAATGGCTGTGTCTACACTGGGCCACTTATTCCGGAAAATCAGCCGCTTTTCCGGAATAAGCTGCGAGCTGTCTACACTGGCCCTTGAATTTCTGGAAAAGCAACGACGCTCTACTGTACAAAATCAGCCGCTATTCCGGAAAAGCTATGCTGCTCCCGCTCGGGCATAAGTCCTTATTCTGGAACACTGTTCCAGAAAAGGGCCAGTGTAGACAGCCCAGTAGTCTTTTCCGGAAAAAGGCCCCAATCGCGAAAATGACGATCGGGGCTCTTTTCCGGAAAAGCGCGTCTACATTGGCCACAGATGCTTTTCCGGAAATAATACAGGACTATGTAGCACTTTAAAGACTAACAACATGGTTTATTAGATGATGAGCTTTCGTGGGCCAGACCCACTTCCTCAGATCAAATAGTGGAAGAAAATAGTCACAGCCATATATACCATATATACCATATATAACCCTCTAATACTATTAACTCACAGACATCTACTCTTCCCCACCTCTAATATAATTAACTCACAGGCATTTACCTTCCTTTCCCTCCCCCCCCCCCCCCCCCCCCGCATCCGTCTTCTGTTCTGAAATGTGATTTGTCCTTTTCATATGTGTTCATTTTTTTTAATTGTATCCTTTGGTATATATGGCTGTGACTATTTTCTTCCACTATTTGATCTGAGGAAGTGGGTCTGGCCTACGAAAGCTCATAATCTAATAAGCCATCTTGTTAGTCTTTAAAGTGCTACATAGTCCTGTATTTTATATGGATGGATGTTATTCAAAAGGAAATAATTAGCAACAGAGGAACTGCTATGTTGGTGGTACAGGAATGGAGAAGAAGGATTAAATGAGCCCACCTCTCTCATAGGTGGGTCAAAGGAGGAGGAGAAGAAGCTATCAATTTAACCACTGTAAGAGGGAGAGCTGAATGAAAATTCACCCACAGATTCCTGAACCCACTCTTGCTCTTATCTGTTCTCTAATATATGGTATATGCTGAACTCCACATTATGGGCTGTTTTACATGTGAACCTGGAATGAGATCCAAAGAGTAGGGAGCATTTACCTATCTTTAAAACAGGAAAAATCAAAATCTAGCATCCAAGCACGTAGGCTGCGTCTAGACTGGCATGATTTTGTGCAAAAGTGACCGTCTTTGCGCAAAATCTTGCTGCCTGACTACACTGGCCGTGAGTATTTGCGCAAGAACACTGACTTTGTAATGTACAAAATCAGTAGTTCGTGTGCAAATACTCCATTGCTCCCGCTCAGGGATAAGCCCTCTTGCACAAGTATTCTTGCGCAAGAGGCCCGTGTAGACAGCAATGTTAATTTCTTGCGCAAGAAAGCCCGATGGCTAAAATGGCCATCGGAGCTTTCTTGAGCAAGACAGCGTCTACACTGGCACGGATGCTTTTGCGCAAAAGCAAACCTTTTGCACAAAGGCACATGCCAGTATAGATGCTCTCTTGCGCAAATACTTTCAACAGAAAAACTTTTCCGTTAAAACTATTTGAGCAAAATCATGCCAGTCTAGACACAGCCCTAGTGTCTGAAATCTGGATCCAGATCTGAATATTGTATCTTGAGCCCATTGACAGGGTCAGGTTTTCTTCCTCGTATGTGGAAGTGCCTGGAATAGGGTCTGATTTACCCTTCATTATTTTAAATACCTTAATCTAGTCTAGTGAAATGATAATTATTATCTGATTTTTTTATTTCGTGTGTACAGTTTCAGCTATCACTACATTAAAGCACACTGGAAAATCTTTAGTATGCACCATCAGGATATACACAGGCCAGTTAATGTGGAACACTTTAGTGTGCTCTGAAAATCACCCTCCCCCCATAAATCCTATTATCCCACCCACCACAAGCCTCAAGAACCCAATCCTCCAATGATCTCTGTGTACTATGTCCAAATATGCCCTCACTAACTTTATGGGAGTTCCACACTAGAGCATGGAATAACTGTGTGTAGACTTTTGCAGGACTGGAACCTGACTAAGAGTATGAGAGGCAGGTAAAAAATATTATCCCCATTTGAAGCTGTTCTTTGAGGGTATGTCTAGACTATGTGCCTCTTCCGACCAAGGCATGTAAACTAGACATACCGACATAGTCAATGAAGCAGGGATTTAAATATCCCTCACTTCATTAGAATAAAAATGGCCGCCACGTCGTGCCTGCTCAGCTGTTTGTTGGCACAAAGTGGCAGTCAAAACGGGATTGGTTAGCAAGGAAAGCCTTTGCCGACCGATCCCTTATGCCTCGTGCCACAAGGTTTACAGGATTGGCCAGCCGGCAAAGGCTTTCCTTGCCAACCGATCCCGCTTTGACTGCCGCTTTGTGCCGACAAACAGCTGATCAGGCACAACATGGTGGCCATTTTTATTATAATGAAGGGGGATATTTAAATCTCCGCTTCATTGACTATGTTGGTATGTCTAATTTACATGCTTTGGTTGGCAGAGGCATGTAGTCTAGACATACCCAGAGAGACCATGTACATGAGTAACCCTAATTTAAAGTTCAGAAAGATAAAAGAAATCTCAGCTTCCATTTTTTAAAAGTCTGTTTCTAGCCATTTTCTTCACAAAGTTAGCTGTAAAAGTATTAAGCAGTTTAAACTTATGAAAATCAACCCATTGAAATGTGGATGCAAGTTACAGATTAAAGCTGCTGATTGGCAGCTTTTAGGGACTATGGGGACAAATCTCTCTATTCATTTGAAAGGGCCTTATATCTGTTGGTGGCTGTGGAAAAACAGTGCTGTTCAGGTTGTGTAGAGTACTACAGGTTCCACATTCTCGCTAATTGCTAGCTGTATGCTGAGCAGGTGGTATGAGTTTGGGTCACAAGTAGGCACACAGTTCAAAAGCAGGAGAAGCAGTGTGGCGTAATGGACTAGGACAAAAAACTGTTAAACTGAAATCCTAGTGCTGATACTAACTTCCTCTGTGGAACATTTTCTCAAATGATTTAATATTTTGGTCTTAGATTCTCCAGCTATAAATTTGGACTAATAATGCTTACTTACCTTACAGATGTGAGTATGTTCAAAAAGTAATTAGTGTTTGTAAAGTTGTCTACAAATAACTCTGTGTATGCATTCTCCCTCTCTGGATATGTCTACACAGCAGAGTTTTTTCGTAAAAATGGCCATTTTCCCCAAAAAACTTTACTTACATCTATAGTGCAATCATGTTCTTTCAAAAGAAAATCGAAAGAACAGAGGGGTTTTTCTGACAATGGTAAACGGCTTTCTACGAGGAAGAAGCCTTTTTGCGAAAGAGCTCTTTCAGAAAAAGGAGTGTATGGATGAGAAAGAGGGAATTCTTTTGAAAGAAGAGGAAAGAGGAAAAAGCACAGGTGCCCTGGTGGCCACTCCATCTATAGTAATCACAGCTGAAATGAGAGACAGCATCCATTTAGTGTAGACACTATCTTTGGAAAAAGCAGATATTTTTTTCGATGTACTTTGGCAGGGTGGACACTCTCTTTTAGAAGAAGTTTTTTCTGAAGATCTCTTCTGGAAAAGCTTCTTCTGAAAGAAGCCTGCAGTCTAGACATATCCTTTCTATGTGTGTGTCTCTAGCTAGGTGTATGACACACACGAACAAACAGACCATCTCACCTAGATACATATCAGTATAGTGCCCAAACAAAGATTATTTGATTAGATGACTATTTGGGAATTTTTTATTCCAAGATTTTATAAGCCTAAAATATCATTTACATTCAGGATGTAGAGCTTGCTTTTTGTGAGGAGAACCACAGTAACTACATATTATCACATTTAATGTGACTGAATTAAGCCTAATAACCCTAATTCCTCACACAATCATTTTTGCTTCATTTTTCAGTGGTTTTCTTAAATGAGTTCATTCCTTGACATGTTTAAAATCTGAACACTTGAAAATGAAATGACCAGAAATATATCTGTGTTAGTATTCTTTAAATCACATATATTTGGCATTTAAATAACAAAGGACACCTAATAACTGTCAGTGAATTACAATAATATCAAGAGTGTTTCATGGAGTTTTGACCATCAAGATGAAGGACTGAGCAAAAAAAGAACCAAGAACATGTAATAATATGGGAATTCTTTTTGATGAACATTTACTCATGAAGGCTAGAGTGGGAGGGAACATAGCTGTTTCTAGTCATTCATTGGATGCGTGGAAATACACCTCTCAGATTTCTATTCTGTGCACATTTATGGTTTCCATCCAAAAAAACTCAAAGCTATCTATAAAAATTAACGAAATAACCAGCATTGTTATGATCTCTATGTTGTAGACAAACAAACTGAGACTAGGGCTACGTCTAGACTGCATCCCTCTGTCAACAGAGAGATGCAAATCAAGCACGTTGAAATTGCTAATGAAGCAGGGATTTAAATATCCCGTGCCTCATTAGCATAAACATGGCCGCCACTTTTTTTCAAAACTGAATTTTTTTGAAAAAATGGCAATCTAGACACGGCTCTGTCAAAAATAAAGTCTTTTTCAACAGATCCTGTATTCCTGAAAAATTAAGATTTACAGGATCTGTCGAAATAGGCTTTATTTTCGACAGATCCACGTCTAGACTTCTGTTTTTTTGTTTTTTTTAAAAAAACTCTGTTTTAAAAAAAAAGCAGCAGCCATGTTTATGCTAATGAGGCAGGGGATATTTAAATCCTTTCTTCATTAGCAATTTCAATGTGCCTAATCTACATCTCTCTGTCGACAGAGAAGTGTAATCTAGACACACCCACAGAGAAGTTAATGTTTTTTCAATGGAAAATTTATATTTCTGGTGGAAATTTGAAGGCTACACAATGTCCCTGAAATATGAAAACTTTAAGTTTGGAAATGGTGTGCAGATCATGGGATCTGTAGTTTAGATACTTCAAGCTCCCATTCTCCTTTATGGGCCAGAGTCCTTAGTAGGATTAAATTTTCCATGATATACTATAGCAGTGTTTCCCAATCAGGGTTCTGCGGACCATCATCATGGGTTCAGCAAGAAATCTCAGAATAAATAACACTGGGCAGGGCCTGGAGTGTCTGTCACACCCTTCACCTCCCACCCTCGTGCTCAGCTGACTTCTGCGCCACTCAGCCGGGCCGCTGCGCAGGAGCAAGCAGCCATTTGGGCTCCTCGAGTGAGAGGCAGGAGGGGAAGGAGAAGAGAAAGAGAGAGTGAGGCAGGAGGAGGAGCAGAGGAAGAGAGACAGGAAAAATGCTCCAATTTTTTTTCTTACATTGTAAGCTGACATATATATACAGGCAGTCCCCGACTTACGTGGATCCGACTTACGTCGGATCCCTAGATACGAACGGGGTGAGACAACTCCCGCACATGCGCAGCAGCATTCCCGGGGCTCGCTCACCTGGGTCCTAGGATCCTCCTCCTCCTCGGGCCGGCTCCGACTGGGGTCCCGCAGAGCTGCCGGGCAGAGGAAAAGTGCCTCCCCACACCCGCTGCCCCCCCCACCTCCCTGCCAGCAACAGGCTGCCCCCTCCCCTGAGCAACAGGCTGCCAAACAGCAGACAAAAGCAGCCTCTCCGCCCCTCCTCCCCCTATACATGCTGGGCTCCCTGGGCAAACAAAGACTCCACCAAAACAAACAAAGTGCTGGCCTCATTGTGTTAGCAAAAAAAGGACCCTCCTCCTAGAACCCTGGGTGGTGTGTGGAAATAAAGCTATTAGCTCAAAGCATGGTGCAGAGCTGTTTGGTATTTGATGAGTTACTCCTTTAGTCCTGAGTTTGTCACAGGGACAGAAATAGATGTGAAATCTTCTGAACAGGGGAACAGACAGCAAAACAAACATTAGAGGGGAGTTAACCTTTCCCTATGCTATCCAAAACTAAAAAAAATGTTTGGCTAGAGTTTCCCCTACAATATGTACCAGTTCCGACTTACATACAAATTCAACTTAAGAACAAACCTACAGTCCCTATCTTGTACGTAACCCGGGGACTGCCTGTATGTATATAACAGCTGTTTACAAATACATTTTCTGGAAAAAAAATTAGCAGTAATTGAATTGTGCTCCCCGCTGTCAACTTTTTCTGGCCAAGCAAACGTTTTCATAGGTAGGGGTTCCTTGGGATATGAAAAATTATTTTAGGGGTTCCTTCATGGGAAAAAGGTTGGGAATCACTGTTCTGTAGTCTCATCTCTTGTATAATATATAGCATCATGAGAGTTTCTAGCTATGGTGAACCATGGCAGATGTAATCTGGCTGATGATCTTGGTTCGGAGAGGATAGTGGGGACATAGGAGAACTGAATTGCAATTCCCATGGGGCATACAGTAGCATTTTTAAATAAAAATATGTTGGTTTTTGGTTTAAATATTGCTATTTCTGGGCATTCCGTTTTTCAACAAAATATTAAACTTTTCCACAGAAAGCACTTTTTCTATTAAAAATGTGTTTGGTCAAAAACTAATTTTCCATTACAAATAGTTTTGACAGAAAATAATTTTGACAAAAATAGTTTTGACAGACCATGTTAACGCACACATTTTCAAATCCGACTATGAGTGCTTCATTGTCTGAGATTCCAAGTTAAGAGCGCTAAGATGTCTCAAAATGGACACCTAAAATTAGGCTCAGATTTTTACAAGCAGTTTCTAATGCCCAGATTTTTAAAGTTATTTGTGAGTTGCTACAGTCAGCATCACAATACTAAATGATCTAGAAGTCTAAACCTCATTTTAAAAAAAGGATTTAGGATCCCATTGATTATATACTGTGTATTCAGGAAATGAGGCAGACCTGGTTCATCTTCAGCTGCAAGGGGAGAGGTAACATGGGTTCTGAGTTCTGTAATACTTAGTCTGTGCAAAGATTCCCAAATTCTGCCCTCATCCATGCCCATGGTTCTGCTGATAGAGGACCAACATCTACATCTATATTTATTGTGTACCTGAAAAGTGCCTCTATAAAACAATGCAATTATAAGTTGTGTGACGTGAATTGGTTGGTGATGAAGAACTTGCATTGAATTTTCCTCTCCTGAGGAAATTATTTTAAAAAATCTGCAACACTTTGTACGATGTGCTAAAAGTTTGTCCTCCATTTTATTGTCTCCAGGGATCAGTGTCATCTCCCTCAGAGCTGCTTTAGCAGTTTGCAAGGAGAGGTGTACACTCCATCTGAGGCAGAGAAATCACTAAATCTCCTTTAATTTGAGTAGCAGGCTTGTAACATGGGACTCCCAAGAGCCCCCTGTAGCACATCTTTGGTCTAGTTTTAAATGTACCAAGCAATAGGATTTCCACCCATTGGATACACTGCATTCCATGTCCCTTTGGAGACTTGTTCTGCAGTCCTACAGATCTTGCTGTCAGGAAGATTTTTCTTGTTATTAATTTAGTTTAAATTTTCTCTCGCTTGCCTATTTCCAATTACTGTTTTCAATTACTGCTAGTTAATCCCCACCCCCCACCTCTATATCATTCCTTTCCATCCTTGACAACAGACTGAGGATATGTATGGATTTTTAGCATATATCCTCCTTTAATTACCTCCTAGCTGAACCATACATATTTAGCTCTTTTTATCTCCCCTCATATGTAAATTCCTCTAGTCCCCTGGCCATTTTTATTTCTCTTCTCTGAACTCCATCCAATTTGTCAATAACTTTCTGCTAATTATAGGCCCAGAACTAAATGCAAGATTCCATGTGCTGTTGCACAAAAGCTGAATAACAGGTCAGCATGCCACTTTGACCAAACAAAGCCACATTTTCAAGAGCTCTTTTGAAAATCTGGCCATACCTGTCATATCAAGAGGTGACTAGATAAAGAGCAATTCTGAAATAACATTTATTTAAGTGCCTCAAAGACTGGGAGGTAGAGGGGTCCTTTGAAAATCTAGGCCCAACAGTGTGGGTCTGAGCACTTGGAGATCTGCCTCACAGCTTTTGGGATACTTCTGCCTATGATGGGGTAACTAAATCCCATTGGGCAACAGCCCCTAGGGGGTTAATGAACAGCGGTGGCTAAGTGATTTTAAGAGCAACAGCTGTTTTAAGAGACTGTAGCTGAGGCAGAAAGGAGTGGCTGCCAGAGAGGTAGAGGTCTATGCTGAGTTAGCAGCACACTGTCAGGGAGCTGCAAAGGAAAAGGATCTGAAGCTCTCTGAGAACTCAGGTGAGATTGTGAAGTGAGTGGACTGCAGGCTAAGTGGGTTTCCTTTCTCCATGGGCTAGATTAGTGTTTCTCAACCAGTGGTACAAGTACCCTTAGGGGTACTTGAGAGAAGTCTGGGGGGTATGTCAACACAATTGAAATTTTGAGAAAACTGAATTTTTGTTTTAAGTTTTACAGCACTTTATTATTTTTGTACTTTTTACAGCCAAAAATTTCATTGTCTGCCCGGCTAAGTTGAAAAAAAATGGCATGTCTGAAAACTGTAGGTACTGGCGGTACTTTTTAAAAAAGGGGGTACATATTTATATTTAAAAAGGGGGTACTTTATAAAAAAAAAAGGTTGAGAAACACTGGGCTAGAGAAAGATCGTATACCCTAGCGTTTCGCTACCCTGCTGGGGAGGATTTGGGAAGAAGAGTTGTGATGAAAGCCCTAAGGGTATGTCTACGCTGTACAAACTCACTCCATGGCAGCTAGTGTCAGAGCCTGGGGCTCATGATATTGAACTAAATAAAGCAGTGTAGACATTCCTGCTTGAACTCTAAGACCACTCTTTTTTGCCAGGATTCAGAGACAGGGCTCCAGCCCAAGCAGGAATGTCTTTTTACACTGCTGTTTTTATCCCTGTGTTGGTAGGTGCTGTGCAACCCCAGCTGAGCTGATCCAGGGTCTGAGACTCCTTGCTGGGGGTCTTTTTTGGCTTGGTTTGTTATTTGCAATGTAATGTACCCTTAAAGAGCAAGCTCTTAAAGGGCCAGTATATTTTCAAGGGACCTGAGTAAGAGAGCTAAATTCTCTTAGTTCAATAAAGGAGAAGTAACATATTCCTTCTCCACATCTTCCATTTCCGACTCATGTAATTTAAAATCACTGGGATCTGTTAAACCAACTTCCTGCGTATCTTATTTTGAGTTTCAGGTGCTATGTAGACAAACTCTTTGCTTTAGTCCTTTTTGATGACTTATGTGGGCTTGTTCTACAAAGCATTTCTATTGAATTTATCTGCATGATCAGGTTTGCCATAGAGTTAAATTTTTCACACGCAATCTTATTTTGTGTGATGCAGAATGGATATTGGTGACTAGAACTGAGCAAATAATTTTGAAATAATAACTTTTTTCAACTTTTCCTGTTTCTGAACTATGTTTTTAGTAAGTTATAGAGCTGGCCATTTTTTTAAACTGAAAAAAAAAAAGATTTTTTATTTTCCCCATTAGGTATTCTCACCTTCTGTTGTAAGTTGGCCAAATCCACCCTAACTGAATTAGTTCTGAGTAACAATTCCTTCTCTGTATCCCTGCCATCTGTTTCTTTCACTTCATGTATCCAAAGTGAGTGAGTTTCAACTCAGGAAAGCTTATACCATAATAAAATTGTTGATCTTTAAGGTGCCACTGAAGTACCTGTGATTTTTGCTGAAACAAGACTAACATGGCTACCTCTCTGAAACTTATTTTCTATGAAATTCTCTCACTGAATTTTTCTTCAAAATCTTTTTTCCTGTAATTCTTAGAAATAGAGTTCGTCTACACTGCACTGTTATTTCAAGATAACTAGAATTATTTTGAAATAACAATGTGAGTGTCTACAAAGCCATTCCATTATTTCGTATCAATTTCGAAATAATGGACAGCTTATTCCAAAATCTGTAAACCTCATTCTACAAGGAATAATTCCTATTGCGAAATAGCTATTTCAAAATAACATGTGTGTAGATGCTCCACTGTTGCTATTTTGAAATAACCCCTCCCCAGGGCTATTCTGAGGGTGTGTCTAGACTACAGGGTTTTGTTGACAAAATTGGACTTTTGTCGACAAAACTATACCTGCGTCTACGCTGCCGCTGAATTCTGTTGACATAACATCGACAGAACTCAGCAGTTTTGTCATTCTACGAGGAATAACACCTTTTGTCGACAGAGTTCTGTTAACAGAAGGCAATATTGCATCTACACTGTCCTTTGCATCTGCACTGTCATGTCGACAAAGCGGCTTGCTTTGTCGACAGAACAGGATGTAGTCTAGACGCTCTTTGTCGACAGAAGCTTTGTCGACATTATCTGTCGACAAAACTTCTGCCAACAAAGGCCTGTAGTCTAGACGTACCCTAAGTTATTCCTCCCCAGTGCCTCTTGGGGCTCTAAATTGAAACTGCATGTCTACATTAGGGAATCCTGCCTCAGACTAATTTTGAGGCTTCCCTGCAGTGTAGACATGCTATTTTGAAATAAGCTATTTTGGAATAATTATTCCTGAATAGCTTATTTTGAAACAGAGTTGCAGTGTAGACGTACCCATATAGAGCTGGAAGAGACCTGAAGGTGCATCTTGTCTAGCCCCTCCTTTGAGCTTCTAAGCGATTCCACCACCTCCCTAGGTAACCCATTCCAGTACTTCACCACCCTCCTAGGCTGTGTCTAGACTGCAGGGTTTTTTTTGAAAAAAGTAGCCTTTTGAAAGTAGTAGTTTAGTTTTTGAAAAAACTTCACCTGCATCTAGACTACAGCCACGTTCTTTTGAAATTAAATCGAAAGAACGTGGCTTTTCTTTCGATGGCGGTACTCCTCATTTCCCGAGGAAAAATGCCTTTTTTTCGAAAGTGCTCTTTCGAAAAAAGGCGTTCTTGAATGCAAGCTGGGCTTTTTCGAAACAGAGCATCCAAACTGCCTGGGTGCTCTCTTTCGAAAAAGCAGCTCACTTTTTCGAAAGAAGAGGTTGCAGTCTAGACGCTCTCTTTCGAAAGAGGCTTGTAGTCTAGACGTATCCTAGTGAAATAGCTTTTCCTAATATCCAACCTAGACCTCCCCCACTGTAACTTCAGATCTTTGCTCCTTTTTCTGCCATCCGTCACTACTGTGAACAGCCTTTCTCCATCCTCTTGGGAACCTCCCTTCAGGAAGTTGAAGGTTGTTATCAAATCCTCCCTCACTCTTCTGCAGACTAAATAAACTCAAATCCCTCAGACTCTTCTCATAGGTCATGTGCTCTCAGTCCCATTTACTCTAGATCAAACATGCCCAGTTCTTTTAACATCTCATTATGTGTCAGGCTTTCTACAGCTCTAGTAATTTTTGTGGATTTCCTCCCTCCAACTTTTTTCATATCTTTCTTAATGTGAGCCTTTTCTTTCTTTCATACAAAAAGTGAAAACTAAGTGTTTGGTTTTCAGAAACCAATTTTTTTAACCAGCACTCTCCCTCCCTCTCTTCTACATCCCACGCCCAATTTTTCAGTTTTCAGGAATTAAAAACCTTTTAAAGTGGCTTTTCCCCCCCCAACCATCTATGTATCTTTGTTTTTGAAAATGAGCAAATAACTTCAATGTACATTTTTTTTTATCTTTAACTTATTGTTATAGCTCTTTGAAAGATTCCAGTGTTTAGATTTCATTCTGTGTGGATGGGACACATGGATCATACATGATGTATTATTATTCCCTGAATAGATGAGAGTGGAGTTTGAACCAGATTTACAGTACGAATTCTCAAATATACAAATTTGAATTTATCAGCAAGTATTCTTCAATATTAGCTTAAAATTTGCTGTTTCAACAAAGATGGAAAGTAAATGCTATCCAAGTGGATTTATTTAAAAATGGTTGCAGAAAATATTGTTCAGCTTTTCCCAGTTGTACTAGTTGGTGAGAGCCAGCAGACCCACAAATCTTGCTGATAACAGCAGAATGACACAGGAGGAGTTGGTCTGGAGGGACAATTCATGGGATGATTCTAGTTCTATGGGACTTGAGCATGCCTGCACATAAGTCATTGTTTGCAAGGTCAGGTGCTTGAAAAGAAAGAAGTATGGGCCTCTGGTTGGCCAAGCTTTCAAAGACCTTATAGTCAACTCAGTGACATTTCTCTGTATGTAAGTAACATAATATATTTTGAATGTCCATTTTAATCAAATTGAAAACTTCAGAGAATGTTCCCGACATCAATGGCCTATTAAATTGGGGGGTAGGGAATCAAAACATTGAAAGGGAGGAAATGAGAGATTCACCAAGACTCTGCCAGGTCTTTAGCACAGCCATAGCCTAAGCACCTCTACTATTGTGTTTAGATCAAACTAGAATAAAAACACTTGATTTCATTCTCCCAGCAGCTAACAATGGTGATATCCTGAATGAGTTGGATCCCACACAAATCATAATAGTGGTGGTGGTGGGAAGAGAGAAGAAGGATATGCACACAGCCCTTGACATTAGAAGGAGAGATGAGGGATCTTGGTGCAGAGGGGAGAAAATGGGGTGTATAAAGAACTAGCAATGGGAAACTGAATGATCCTAGTGGACTGCAAGGCACATGCAGAGCCCTTGGCATAGAGAAAAGATGGGATTTGGGAGCACATAAAGCTTGTCTCATGAGGGTAGGAGGATTGGAAGGTGTGGAAGGGAAGTAGGAATGGTGGTTCACACACAGCTGCTGGCAGGGGAAGCGGAAAAATGGGAACCATGAGATGGAGGAAATTGAGTGGACTTGTAGGAAGTCCTTGAAATAGAATTGGATGGGGGGGGGAACACACACAGGAAATGGTGAAAGGGATGCAAGGAACCCCTGATGTGTGCAGTAAGTGTGGAACCCCTAGCTAGTGAAGGATGGCAGCCTGTGTGTGAACTAGCCATGTGTTATAGCCTTCTGTGTATTTTCCCTTCATTCTGGATCTTGCTGGTTAGCATAAGAGCAAGTTCAGTTCTCTTGCACACTAACTTGGAATTCTACCTGTCTTCTTTCTGGAAGGGGGAGGCCTCACCCATGTGTTTGAGTTATAAAGGGCAGAATCTAGACCTAGGGATATTTTGTTGTCATTATTTTAAGACTAAAATATTGGTCTATGATGTGGAAGTTTCTCATCATGCTCAAAAAAACATTTTTGTCACCTAGCAGTGTTCCTTTAAATGCTACTTTTTAATCATCTTGTTAGTTCATTGTCTTGAGGTTTTCTGTTTTATTGTCTTCGGGGATTTTAAAATAGCAAAAAAATACATTTTTGAAGAGAAGTTTATAATTTCTCTCCTCTTCCGCTTAACTAGTAAACGTTCTCTAGGCTGATCAAAAAAATTGTTTATGATATGTCTAATACAGCCATTCTGGTGTGTGTGTGTGTGTATATATATATATATATATATATATATATATATATATATATATGAAAAGAGATATTATTTACCCAGTAGACTGAAAAATTGCTAAAAAGAGCTATTCCAGTACAACATGTAAATATGTATGTAGGACAAGTGCTGTGTGTTCAGTGTTTAAAAAAGTCTGAACATTTCTTTGAAAAGTTATTACACATGTCCATGGCAGAAGTGAAGTGTTAAATATTAATATCTCTGCTGTTTCCATGTTCAAATTTTTGAGTTTGGTTAGAAGTTCATGGTGGGTAATGAGTTTTTTTACCAGTTCTTTAAACATTGAATTCCAGATAATAAGTGTGGCCTCAAAGGCTTGTGTATACTTCTTCCCTGTCTGCTCATTCTAAGATTTGTGCAGCAAAGAGAATCTCCATGGTTGGATTTTCTTCTCCTCCCTGAATGAAAGGGCCTTATCTCTCCAGCATCAACCTACCCCCTCCAGATCTTGCTGAGAGTGCTTCCAACAGCCACAGTCCATAGTGAGGATGAAGGCCAATGATGGGCATGGGTTCAAAGGGACTTGTTCACTCCTTCTGCCCCCTTGAGATTTATGAGGCTTTGTTGTCTTTTCCACAGAGCTCTACTCAAAGGCTATGTCTACCCTCGCGGCTCCTTGAGCAAGAAATATGCAAATGAGGCTAAGTGTGGAATATTGCCGAGCCTCATTTGCATAACTAATGAGTCACCATTTTTGCAGTAGAGGCTCTTGTGCCAGAAGGAGGTGTCTACACTGCCCCTTCTCGCACAAGAAAAACCCTCTTGTGCAATGCCGTACGCTGATTATTTTCAGCAATAACGGCATTGCGCAAGAGGGTTTTTCTTGCTCAGGAAGGGGCAGTGTAGGCAGCTCCTTCTGGCGCAAGAGCCTCTTCTGCAAAAATGGCAGCTCATTAGGTATGCAAATAAGACTCGGCGATATTCCACACTTAGCCTCATTTACATATTTCTGGCACAAGAAACCATGAGTGTAGACGTAGCCAAAGAGTTCATAGGCTACTCTGGGTGGAGGGACGCCTTAATAGAGCAGTTACAATGGAGTCCAATTGAAAGGCAGTGTTGAAGGAGAGGAAGTCGAGGTAGAGGTGCTCTTACACATGGCTGTGGGTTCCCACAAATTCCTCAGAATTTGTGCAGACCTACTAGCCAGATTTAGGGTGCAGCTGGCCAGAAAACTGAATTCCACTTCAAAAAAAATCCTCAATTGAGACAAAAACACAAAATATCTCTATATTTTTTTCTTTGGAGTTGAAATTCTATAATATTTAGTTTAATAAACACTGAAATTATCCAGCAAGGGCAATATATTTCTGTTTCTGACATGAAATATTCTCCCGAGGATCCTGGAAGCCGTGGCTCTTCAGCAATAAAGCTGTTGAAGAAATACACAAATGAGCTAGCTGGCAGGAAACCAGGCAAGTGTCAGAAATCTGCCTGGCTTCCACTGGTAACTTTATCAAACTCAACACATTCCTGTGAAATGTCTCAAGTTTGATTCAGAATTTTCTAACAGGAAAATGTTCTGCCAGAAAATTTCCAACCAGTTCTACTGTTGGCCTCATGATCATGTAAGACTTGAGAAAGCACAGTCTCTGCCCTCCCAGAATGGGAAGATTGATATTTTGCTTTACCCTTTCATGGAGCATGCATGATGATATTGCTCCCCTATAATGTGAATAAGACCAGGCAGAATTTTCTTAGGAGAATAATTCCAAAATTGTTAGGTGAAATTAAGTCCTATATGTAAGGAGACACATAGGCACTGGCTATTAAACTGTTGTTTTGGGTTTTGATTTCGAGACTTTCTGGTCTTGTTAGGTTGGTTATTCAAAACTGTTTGTAACTTTAGTCAATAATTATTGATACTAAGAGGTGGGGGTGGGAAGAATCAAGCTTGATTCTCTCTTGCAGTGCACCTTGTGTAGTCATTCACACCTATGTAACCTTTCTGCCAGATAGGGCCGGTAGCAACCAGGGCCAGGTTCAATATCTAGGGGTCCATCTCACATAGAACCGGCTCGAGCCCTCACCCAGTAGCCTGGGAAATTCATACACCCCTGGGCGCTTTTGAGAGGCGATGATTTCCCACTCACAAGCACAGAGCCTGAGTGTAGAAAATAAACTTTTAATGAAAGAGAGAGAGAGAAGTGACATGGCATTAACTTGGGAAAATACCATGAACAGAGTTCATAACTCCTCACGAGTAACTGTCCCAGCTCAAATGGATTGAGCAATATCTTTTGCCTCTCAGGCTCATTAGTCCAACAAGGTAAGGGTTCTATTCACTTACCCAAACTTTCCCCATACCCCAATTCAAATGCCCCACTTACAGCTCTGTCCAGTCAGTGCAGACCCAGACACATCACCCTGATGACTTCCTTCATACAGCCTGATGTGATGCCACCAGTGTACGGCCCCTGCTACCTGCCAGTCGTTCCTGCCAGCTGCTCCGCTGGCCGCCTGCCGCCGCTCCTACTGGCCACCCGCTGGTCATTCCCACCAGCCGCTCCACCGTCCGCCGGTTGTTCCCACCAGCTGCAATGGGTCTGGTTCCAGGCCAAACCAGTGACTTCAGCTCTTAGGCTATGTCTACACTGGTGGCTTCTTGCGCAAGAACATCTTGTGCAAGGAAAGCTCCATTTTAGCCATAGGGCTCTCTTGTGCAAGAAATCCCTGCCGAGTGTCCACACTGCCCTCTTGTGCAAGAGCTCCTGCGCAAGAGAGCTTACACCTGATAAAGAAGAGTTACACTCTTTTTTAATCATGCTGTACTGTAAATTTACTTGCACAAATGTGGGTGAGCAGTGTAGACGCTCTGCGGATTCTTGTGTAAGAATGGCCGTACTTACGCAATAACCCGCCAGTGTAGACATAGCCTTAGTGATTTCAACTCTTTAGCCATCACCGAGGCTGGCAAAAGATTCCAGCTTCCACTGGAAGGCTACGTCTACACTTGCAGCTTCTTGAGCAAGAATATCTTGTGCAAGGGTTCTTGTGCAAGAAGTCTTGAGCAAGAAAACATCCACACTGACATGCGTGCACTGTGCTTTTGCGCAAGAGCATCCATGGCAGTGTAGACGCTCTCTTCCGCAAGAAAGCTCTGATGGCCATTTTTACCACAGGGGCTTCTTGCGCAAGAAATTCATGTTGCCTGTCTGCACTGCCCTCTTCTGGAAAAGCTCTTGCGCAAGAGGGCTTATTCCTCGTGGGGAGAGGAATAACTCTTCCGGAAGAAGCCCTGTTTTACAATGCTATACTGTAAATTTATTTCTGGAAGAATGCTCGTGCAGTGTAGACAGCTGGCAAGTTTTTGAGGAAGAACAGCTGTTCTTCTGCAAGAAGCTGCCAGTGTAGACGTAGCCAAAGAGTAAAAGGACTCTTGATGGAGTCTGCTTTAAGTCTATCCTTAAAACAGAGGGGAAAGCAGCAGATTGAACCAGTCGTACAGCTCACACCCAGCAGGCATGATGCAGGTGGCTCAAGCCCTTCCCCTAAAGCTCAATACACCCAACTCTGGAAGGGGGGAGGCTTGTTCCAAGGAGACCTCTTACAATAATGGTGGTGTCTCTCCTGCAAGCACTGGTGTCATATTTTACAGTTCCCACATTTAAGAGTCGCATGATTTATGACCTCCACAACAGCCCAATTAGTTACAGTACAGCACATTCCATTCCAACACTGATCCTCCATCAGCCCTGGCTGAATTGGATTTACATAACCACACCTCAGATTCCTTCCCCATCCTGGCATGAGCTGTATTTACATATCAACAGTTAACAGTAAAGTATCTTGCAGAGCTAAACAATTTGAGTGAGCCCACCCACCTCCAGGGCAGCTCTCTCCTTTTAGCTGGCTGATAGCAAGCAGTAGTTTAGCCCCTGCTTACACCTATTAAAGCAAGTGAAAAAATACCACCAAATCAAATTAGTCATGTCCATAATTGTAAATAAAAAGTGGAAAAAGGCCTGAGGTGTAAAACAGCAGATGTGAAAGTTTTGTATCCACATTCTGAGGCTCTTCAAAGTTTTGGCTTGGATCCATATCTGTTTGGATATAGATACTGGTCATTTTGGGTCAAATAAAACATTTTTACATTTCCATTTTTGCTGAAAAATAAACCAAACCATTTTCATTTGCAGTTGACTCAAAATGTGTATGTGCTCATACATATTTTACTCTTCAGAATTACCAATGAACTGAAAAAATTGTTTTTCTCACAACTCAAAAACTGGCGACATAATCTTCATTTCCTTTGTCTTTTGGAATTAATGGTAGCAGCGGCTACATTACTCATGTTTTCTGATCCACTGTGATCTACCGATGTAAAGAAACGATGGCCCTGTGGTCAGGAGAGGCTGGGAGACTTAGAATCAAGTCCCTGCTCTATCACAGAATTTCTGTGTGTCCTTGGGCAAGTCACTTAATTTTTCTGTTCCTCAGTTCCCTCATCCATAAAATAGGGATAATAACACTTGCCTACACTTCAGGGACATTTAGACAGTAAATAAGATTGTGAAGCAATTAAATACTGTGATAACAGGGACCATATAAGTCCCTAAAATAGGGAGAGTTTGGTTTGGCTTCTCTAGACTGGTGCTAAATACCTCATCCCCAGTTTTGCAACAAATTGGTAATAAGAAATACTTGTTAGGCCTCTAAGGCAATGCATCCAAGCACAAGCAAGTTTTTGTTCTGTAATATTCAGGTCTTCCATTCAATAATTTTTGCATAGTATACATAGGGCCTCTGAGTTTGCTTGTAGTTGGATTGTCCTATTCACCTATCTAGATGTTTATTTTCCAGCCACTTCCCTCACATTGCATGTTATGGTGAGGAATTCAATCATGAACTTTTATGGTAGGGCTTAGTAAATAATGTTCTGAGCCATCTTGAAGTCTTAACATTTTCATAGCCCTTTAAACCTTTATTCTTGTGTTTATAATTGATATTTCACTTTGGATAGTGTCTTTTTTGTGGCTTTTGTCCTGAGTCTGGTTGTGTTCTCCATGCTTTTCTGATGGGAATTTACAGTAATTTCAAGAAGGTAACAGAGACAGAAACTGCTTAAAGGTTCCGCATCTTCTGAGTAATTTTTTCACTATTATTCTGGTGCAATTTCAGTTCTTTGTTGTTAATTAGATCAAGCCAGCTTTCCACTGAGAGTTTAACTGAAATGTCAGCAGTCCACAATCTGTCAAGTCCCTCTAAAATCCCTTTCAATCACTTTTGTAATTTTAGTGCTTCTTTATAAAGTTCCCCGGATAAAATTCCTGCTGTGTTTTGATAAAATTCTTAACATGTTCACTGTACATTTCAACTACTATGTGGTAGCCTGATGCACATACAGAAACATTTGCCTGAGAAACCCAGCAAGTATCAATGGGAGTGGAGTAGATGAGGATGAGTGTGAAAGAACGTCCGTATTTCTACAGTGTGCTTTAGGGACTGTATTTAGTGTTGCTTCTTTCTCAACACTGTTTGTATTTGTTGTAGTCTGGGATGACTGTATCTGAGAAGTTTTCATCTTTTTTATTTTTGCGCTTTGCTTCTTTCTTGAATGGCATCTTCAACACTTTATATGCAACATACAACCATTTTTTCCCACAGATTTCTCAAACATAGAACCAGTAGCATTAGGGACCCACTTAAATTATCATAATTTGATTTTAATCACAATGGTGGCACCAAAATGTTTCACTTGCAGAACCAGCAGACTTGCCAATATTCTGCTCTTCTATTTCAATAAAGAATGTTTCATTCAATAGACAATTTAACTGTGGTGGCATTTTTTAATTGACATATCTCCAGTTTTGGCCTTGAACTGAAAACAATGGGGTTTTCAGGCATTCAGAATTTTTTGATTAATCAAATATTTCCTGCTTTCCAGACATTTTTCACAAACACATTTTTCATGAGTTTAAAACACAATTTTCCATTGGAAAAAAATATCAAGGGAAAACATTTCCAGACATCCTTCATTAGAAACTTTCATCTTCACGATGGTTAGAAATGAGAATCCACCTACTAGTTCCAATCTTTCCAGGTATGTCTAGACTACATGGCTCCGTTGATGGAGCCATATAAATGAGTTTACTAGACATAGGAAAATGAAGCGGTGATTTAAATAATTGATAAGATGTCTGATCAGCAATGACAAAATCTGTGTTTCTTGAAATGACTTAATTTGGGGATAGCCCCACTTTCCAGGGCTGGCCTTACCATGAAGCGAATTGAGGCAGCCATCTCAGGTGCCAGACTGTGGGGAGGCACCACTAGGACCCAGAGTGTAGAAAATTGCTGCTGGTGAATATGTATTCTCTTTGCTCTAGATGCACAGAGATGGCAAAGCAGTACCATGAGAGGAGTAGAACAGGAAGAAGGCAGAATTGAGACCTTTCAAAGTTTTGGCCCAAGCGAGGGGGCATGGGGGCATCATTAGAGCTCCCTGCCTCACATGCCAATATGTTGTGGGCCGGCCCTGCCACTTCTTCCCCTTATTCCACTTTAAAATAATCTTAAATCTATCAAAATAATCTGTGAAAATGGTGTGTTTTCCCTTTTCAATTCATCATTTTTTTCCTTAAATTCAGTGAATGAGCTCATGATGTCTCACTCATGTTATGCATATTATTGTGTCTCAGCCAGGAGGCCATATGTCATGGAGAAATGGCCTACAGCAATGACTTACATAGTGGTGGGGAAAAACGTACAAGACATTCTTCCTATTGTCAAGTATCCAGGTTTATAACAAAACTGCATTGTCCCTCTGCATTTTGTTCATTGTGACAAGTTTGCATGTCAGGCTGTCTATCCTTTAATGGAGTGCACAGTTGATAAAGTGTTTGGTCATGCTGAAAGTCAAGGAGCGCTCATAAGCACAGGACCTTCACTGAACCAGCTTCTTATAAAATTTCTCCTGACAGGACTGCAAGGCCTGAGAGAGTAAATTGGAGTATATTGGATACTAACAGCACAGTTTAAAATGCCTTTACTGTACAACTGTTTGGGTTTTGCGTTTGTTAATCATTGACAAGTGGAATCTGTGAATGCTTAGCAAAGCCCTTTTTGTCAGCCACAGGAATGAACTGAAAACAGGTTTTGTTTGATATTTACAAAAAAATCTCCCTTTGGTTTCTGTAACAAGACACATATATGCAAATCCACTCACCTGATCCTTCAAATTATATGCCCTGAATCAGTAAGTAGTATAATAAAATGGCACTAATTTACATTTCACCTATCTGCATGTCCTATAATTCTCTCACTAAGAACAATGCTTTCTTTCTCTTTTTTTCAGCAAAGATTTAATAGCAGACACAGTGCTTGTGTGAGGTCTCACATTACTAAGACTTAATTACTTTTATAAAATATATTACTGAACACTTATGATTATACTGCAGTCCAAGGTATGGGTGTAAATAATTACATCTAAACTCCATTCGTCAAATGAATGTTTTGTGATGCAGAAGACTTGGTTTTGTGAGAATTTTGGGAAACTGAGTCAAAAGACCACCCAAGTTAGGCTTAATCAACAATCCCCTTTATTTATACCATTTCAGGCAGTACTACTGTCACTAATTGTCTGAACATATATTTCGTCCAGACAAATACAGGCAGTCCCCGGGTTACGTACAAGATAGTGACTATAGGTTTGTTCTTAAATTCAATCTGTATGTAAGTCGGAACTGGCGTCAGCCGCCGCTGAAACTGATCAGTTTCAACTGCGGCTGAATCTGGGCGCCAGTTCTGACTTACATACAGATTCAACTTAAGAAACCCAGGCGTCCCCAAGTCAGCTGCTGCTGAAACTGATCAGCGGCTGATTCCAGGAAGCCTGGGGCAGAGCAACTCTGCCTCGGGCTTCCTGTAGTCAGCCGCTGGTCAGTTTCAGCAGCGGCTGACTTGGGAACGCCTGGGGCTACTGGAGCAACCCAGCAGCACCCCAGCTGCTCTGCCCCAGGCATCCTGATTCAGCCGCTTCTGAAACTGACCAGCAGCAGCTGAATCAGGACGCCTGGGGCAGAGCAGCTGGGGTGCTGCCGGGTTGGTCCGGAGCGGCGCTGCGGGACCAACCCAGCAGCCCCCAGCTGCTCTATCCCAGGGGTAGGCAAGAAAAACCTGGTCTGTTGGGGGGGGCACTAGCTGCACCCCCCTCCCCCAGCAGACCAGGGAGACGGGGGTGGCGGGACCGCTCAAGTCCTTCACGGCTTTGCTCCGTCTCCCTGGTCTGCTGACCTGGGAGACGCAGAGCAAAGCCGCAGAGCACGCGGGCAGCGGAACAGTCCAGGCGCGCCGTGGCTGTCCCACTGCTGGCGTGCTCCGAGGCTTTGCTCCCCGTCTCCCTGCAGACCAGGGAGACGGGGAGCAGCTTTTCTTGCCCTGGAGGACGGGGGCGGCGGACCGCGGCGCATCTGGGCGTCCCTCTGCTCCCGTCCTCCGGGGCGAGAAAAGCCCCGTTCGTAACTGCGGATCCGACATAAGTCAGATCCGCGTAACTCGGGGACTGCCTGTAATAGAGAAGATCAAATTGGTAAAAGGGCTAAAGCTACTATGTTCTTGGGTACCTGGAAGTCCTTTCACTTTCCACAACAGTCATCATCTTTTCTGGTCCCTTTTCTGGTCCATCAGTCTGATCCCTCAGTTTCTGGTCTGGTGTTTTTCCAGTTAGGGCCCTTGTTCACTTAGGTTTATTATACAGCACTACATTACTGATTAAGTAATCTTTATCAGTTTGGCTTTTGACTCATCAGCCCTTTGGGTTTTCAGTAACCTGTACATTACGTATGTGCAAGCTTCAATTACTCAACTTATAAATTTTGCCGGCTGGTTCTGAAGTTTCTGGATCATGTCATCTAATGTCACCCTACTCTAGATTTTCCTAGAAAATGTATTTGTTGTTACACAGTTGTGTATTTTTTCCCTCAAAACATCCAGCACAATAAGTTACCTTTGTTCTGTCAGCAACAGCATTATTTTAAGCAGAGCAGCAAGTCTATGTAAAAGAAGAATTTGCAAATTTATACTCATGCCAGCCAGGCCTTGGCATAAGTATTACTTCATCTGTACTCATTCACTGTCTATAATTACAAATCATTAAAATGTAACTAGCAATGCTTTTAATGTTACCATTTAGCAATTCTTCATTTTTCTGTTTCGGTGCCATAAATCAGAATATGTTATCCCCTTAATCTATTTGGAGTGGGTAGTTTCACTCATATTCCAGTTTGAGCCCAGTTTCAATCAAAGTCCAGTTTTATCTGTGAATCATTACAAGAAAAAGTCATTAGAAAATTTCCTGTGAATTCATTTTAGGGAATAACACCATTTTAAATGTTAGTATTCATTTACTTTTTCATGGCACACCAACATATATGTTCTCCAATTTAACAAATTCTGTAATCTACAAGGGTACGTCTAAACTACATGGCTCCGTCGACGGAGCCATGTAAATTTGTTGTTTTGGCAAAAGCAAATGAAGCCGCGATTTAAATGATCGCGGCTTCATTTACATTTACATGGCTGCCGCGCTGAGCCGACAAACAGCTGATTAGCTGTTTGTCTGCTCAGCGCGCTAGTCTGGACGCTCCCCTGCCGAAATCAAAGCCCTTTGTCGGCAGCCCCGGTAAACCTCATCCCACGAGGAATAACGGGGCTGCCGACAAAGGGCTTTGATGTCGGCAGGGGAGTGTCCAGACTAGCGCCCTGAGCGGACAAACAGCTGATCAACTGTTTGTCGGCTCAGCGCGGCAGCCATGTAAATTTAAATGAAGCCGCGATCATTTAAATCGCGGCTTCATTTGCCTTTGCCTATGTGTCTAATCTACATGCCTCTGATGACAGAGGCATGTAGTCTAGACACAGCCCAATGGATCTCCCAATGAAAAAATTTCACTAGTTTTTAAATGACTTAGGCTCTCAAGAGATTTGGGGTTTTTAATAACCATGGCAGTGAGGCTCTCAGAGCCTGGATCTACAGACTTGGCCTTGCACTACAGTGCCAAAAACAGCAGTATAGGTGTTGTGGCTTGGGCTGGAGCATGAGGTCTGAAGCCCACCATGTTCTTGGGGATTCAGAGACCAACCCTCAGCTCAGGCTCATATGTCTAGGCAGATGTTTGAGAACTGTGGCTCAAGCTTCAGTCTATAGATACAGGCTCTGGGACTCACTGATGCAGGTTTGAAAATGCTTGTGGTCACTGGGAATCCAAGCATTGATGAGGGTTGCCCACCTATTGTCTTACATTACCTACCTACCCATCTCCATTTTGCATTTTTCATTACCTGCAATACATTGATGACCTCTGTAGGTCTTCTGATGTCCTCATTCAGCATGGGTATGTCTGCACTACAGCATTATTTTGAAATATCTTATTTCGAAATAACGCATCTAGACACAAAATGCATTTCGAAATAGCGCATCCACACTGATAGGAAGCTGAATCACATTTAAGGCCAGCAGGAACTGGTTCTGGCAGGGCATCAGGTCAGGAGTTAGCCTTAGGCAGAAGCCACACAAGGTATCTGAGACCTGTGCTTAATAGGACCCCCTTGGACAGCCGGTTCTAAGGTTTCCCTGCTTGCTTGCTTACCTCGTTGAGGAACAGCAAAACATTTTTTGCTCTGTGTGCTCTGGTTACCCTCACTCAGGACACCATAGCACTCTGCAGCATGGAGCCGGAGCTGCCCCTGGGCACTCTGGTGCTTCTCCTGGATGTGTTGCTGCGAGCCTGGCAGCACACTCTGCAGGCAGTAACAGTCTCCCTGGTGTGCCCCACTGGGCACTTGTGCCTCATCCCTCCCTCACGTCGTTCCACTTACCCCTCCCTATCCCCCCTTCCTGCTGTACAATAAAAGACACGTGTTCATTACAACAAAGCCTCTTTATTGAAGAAAACTGGGGTGGGGGGGAATGAAACTGAGGTGAGACTGGGGAAAGAAGGTGAGAGAGGAGAGGAGGGAGGGTGGGAGAGGAGAAGGGGTAACCTGGGAGGAGAGAGTTGTCAGTGGGAGGCAAGGGGAGGAAGAGGGCAGAGAAGCTCAGGGCTCCGGGTTGGGGGTCTCGCTGTCCCAACTGTCTCCCAGCACCACAAGTGCAGGGGGCCTCAGTGTCCCTTGGGTTGTGGGGAAGGTAGGGAGGAAGAAGCGGGAGGGGGAGAAGGAGTGGGAGGAGGAGCGGTAGCTGGGGAGGCAGCAGAGGCTGGAGCAGCAGGAGCCAGCAAGCTCTGTCCCAGGGTCGATGACCACCTGGGTGGCACGTACTATCCTGCCCCCAAGGATGTGGTCCACGGCATCAAATAGGGGCAGAGGTCTGGGTCTGCCCCTGGTTGGGAGCTGCCCCCTGTGGCCCTGGCATACGCCTGCCGCAGCTCCTTTGTTTTCATGCGAACCTGCTCCTGGGTTCGCATGTGGCCTTTAGTGGCCAGGCTGGTAGCCATCCGCTTGTAGATGGTTGCGTTCCTCTATTTAGTGTGGAGATCATGGACATTGGAGGCATCCCTCCAAACCTGAATTAGGTCCCTGATCTCCACACTGGACCAGGCAGGTGCCCTCCTTTTCCAGCTCCTGGCAGGCTCCTGGGAGCTGGCAGACTGGTCCTGGGGAGCAATGGAGGGCTGGCTGGCACTGGCTGCCTGGATCATGCTGGGGCCACTGGATCAGGTGCAGCGACTGCTGGCTCTGGGTTGGCAGGCTTGGAGCTGGCACAGGCACTGTGGCCAGAGTCAACCCCTTTAAAGCTCCGGGGAGGGGGAAGGGAGAGGAGTTTTCTTTGTTGTGCCCAGAGTGGCCACCAGGGCATCCAGGGAAGGGCTGGATGCCCTCTATTTCGAAATAAGCATCTACACGGTGCTTATTTTGAAATAGCAATTTTGAAATTGGCACTATTCCTCGTGGAATGAGGTTTACCAATTCCAAAATAAGCCTGCCGGTATTTCAATTTAATTTCAAAATAGTGGTTTGGCTGTGTAGATGCTGGTAAAGTTATTTCAGAATAAAGGCTGTTATTTCAAAATAACTTTGCTGTGTAGACATATCCTATGTGATCATGGAATGATATCTTGCACATTTCACTTTCCATTGGTTTGTGGGTGACAGCGAATTTTTCTTCCTCCACATTCATTGTTGACCAACTTTCCACTCCATATATCATGGCTGGCCAAAAAGTAGTGTCAAAGAGTCCTTTCTTTTTCTTTATGGGCAGTTCATCATCTATTAAAGATGTGCCCACTCTACCTTTCTCTTCCTCTGCATTGCCCCTTGAAAGATTTTTCTTTGCTTAGCTGCTGACTCAGGTAAATGTATTTCCTCAATCTTTTTGTTTTCCCCACTTACAGTGGTAATTCCTGCTTTGCAATGTTCATTCCACATCCACTTTGATCTTTGTGTTCTCTTCCAACCCAATATCCTGGAAAAGTGTTTGCAGTGGTTGCAATTTTTTCTCCAATTCTACTGTGTCCTTCACCAATATTACACAATCATCAGTGAAGAGAAGATGTGTTAATTGTTCTCCGTCAATTCTGATTCCTTCTTCCCTGTTCAATTTGTTGAACAACAATTCCAGTACTGCTGCAAACCGATTTGGTGAAATTGTGTTGCCTTGTCTGACTCCTCTGTGTATAATAATGAGGCATGGGACATTTAATGATGTTATTTATGTTGAAAATTGCAGTTAATTTCTTCCAGCATGTCTGTGTATCTCAGGTCAATTCTAATTTCGCTGAATGTGTTGAGTACAGTGGTAAACTGAACCGAGTCAAATGTCATTTTGCAGTCAACAAGACACAATGGAACTTTGTATTCCTTGCTTTTTTTCAGTGAGCTACTAAACTGAGTGGATGTGATCAATTGTCAAATACTCTGAACAGAAACCAGCTTGAATCGAACAACTACCGTCTGATCACACATCTCTCACAAGTGTACAGGGTCTTCATTCATGTCAAACTCAGAGCTGGCCCAAATCTCTCCCAGACTAGGGAATCCAAAGTAATTAACTTACATGGTCTTCAGGGGTAGTGAGTTAGTCTGTACAGTATAAACTTAAAAAACAGCGTATAGTCTGGTAGCACTTTAAAGACTAACAAAACATGTATCATGAGCTTTCATGGGCACAGTCCATTTATGAGTGAACCTTTTAAGAGGGCTGAAACCTGGGGACCAGTTTGACCACGTTTGGCTAGATTGAGGGGGTTTGGAGCAGTGGAATTTCTTTAGGCAAAAGAACAAAGACATGAGGTGTGATTACAGCTTTTTAAAAATAGAGGTTGAGGGTATGTCTACACTACACAGCCTTATTGCTAAAAGTCAGTGTGTGTGAATGCTGTCTGTCGGCACTTTTGCAGACAAAATACACCCATCCCCAAAGTGAGCGCTCCTGCCAACAAAGCAGCATTCACCCTTTCATTTGTCCCAGCAAAACTTTATTGTTCAAGGAGATGGGCAGGGAGGGTTAAGCTACACTTAGGGTGCATCTACACAGCGCCCTTAGCTTGAAATAAGCTACACAATTTGTGCTATGCAAATTGCGTAGCATATTTTGATGCTATTTCCAAATAGCTTATTTTGTAATTTTGTGCTGTCTACACAGTGCCAAATTTTGAAATAACTTGCTATTCCAAAATTCCCCTTAAACCTCAGGTTACCGGGATGTTGGAATAAGCTGCCCGTTATTTTGAAATCTAATGCTTCAATAGATGCAGAATAGCTATTTTGGAATGCTTCTGGTATCCTGAAATAGCTCCACAATGTAGATGTACCCTTGTTGATCAAGTGCAGGTATACTCTGTAGAATAGATAAAGTCTTAAAGTTTTGTCGGCAAAACCTGCCTTTTGGCGACAAAACAGTGACAACGTACACACTGCTATGGAACTTTTGCTGGGAAAAACGCCCCGTTTCAGTGACAAAAAACTCTACCCTTGCCAGAGACTTTTTTCTTTCCCCCCCCCCCCTTCATTGTCAACAAAGAGCCAATGTAGAGTCTGCTGTTTGTTTTGTCCACAGAACTGGCTTCTGCCAGTATCCCACAATGCCTGCTCTGTTTTGATCTCTGCTGCCCTGCAGGCATGTGCCCCTTCACTTTCAAAGCTCTGGGAAGTGTCTGACAGCTGAGTGAGATGTTTTGTTTGGGGAACAAAAAACAAATCTTCCATCCACTAGGAACATTGTGGAATGCAGACTGCTGCTGCAGGGAGAGGGGGACAGGCTGCTGTGCTATTTTAACATTCCTCAGCATGCAGAGCTCACAGAGCTACTCATGATGCCCCTCCCAGCAGCTCAAGAGAGGCTGTGGGAGAACTGAGGGAGAATCCTAAGATATGCAGCGATCTGCTCCGCCTTCCCACAGCCCATGAGTGATACATACCCACACTGCCTTGCTCACACTGTCCATGAGGGCATGCCTGTGGACATGATGGGTCAACAGAGGGAGCAAATGGGAACACCCTCTGGCAATTTGTATTTTGCCTACCTTTGGGGAATCAACACTTGGTAGTGTAGACGTATCCGGAGTTTAAGAGAGAGTCATTGCTTTTAGGTTTTCCTATGTATTCTGTATTGACCGCCGTTGGAATCAGTGAAATTTACTGTTTTGAAAACACAGCCCTTGGTTTGTGTTCTCACACATGAGACTTGAAGCACTGATCCCAGGTCCAGATCCATGGCAGGCTGCACTGTGCTATGTGGTGAAGCTCCAAGGGGTAGCCTATTTAGTCTCTATAGGATAAACTTAAAAAACAAAAACCGTCGACGAAGCCATGTAGATTTGTTTATTTGGCAAAGGGAAATGAAGCCGCGATTTAAATAATCATGGCTTCATTTAAATTTAAATGGCTGCCGTACTGAGCCAGTTGTCGGCTCAGCGCACTAGTCTGGACGCTCCCGCGCCGACATGAAAGCCCTTTATTGACCTCCCCGGTAAACCTCATCCTACGAGGATAACGGGGAGGTCGATAAAGGGCTTTCAGGTCGGCGTGGGAGCGTCCAGACTAGTGTGCTGAGCCGACAAAGAGCTGATCAGCTGTTTGTCGGCTCAGCGCGGCAGCCATTTAAGTTTAAATGAAGCCGCAATTATTTAAATCGTGGCTTCATTTCCCTTTGCCGATCAGCCTAATCTACATGGCTCCATCGATGGAGCCATGTAGTTTAGACACACCCTTATAGACTAACAAAACATGTAGATGGGCTTCCGTGGGCATGCACTGTTTTTATGTTAGTTTTTGTTTTTGAAGTTTGTGCTATGTGATGACATTCTGTAAAGCAAAGCTGTGTTGCACCTTTAACTTAAAATCCAAATCCAAAGGGATTCTGAATTAAGGCTACTAAAATATTCTTTCCCTGGGCCATATCATGAGGGCCGAACCTCCAAAGCTCTGTTTTTGTTAACGTTATTTTTTTTCTTTCTTGCCCTCTATCTGATCTCTTTCCTAATTGGAATATATCTTGTTTTTACCATAATTTCCCCCAGCAGACAGTCAGTTTTTAGAGATGAAAATTAATTTACGATCACTGCTTGATTGTATGCATCAGATATGTTTTTGTCTTATACTGTTTTGTGACCTTCTCCCCTTTCTGCTTGCATTCTCATAACGGGGTACTTATTACAGAATCTGATGCGCCTTTTCATTATGTGAAAGAAGTATTTGTGTTTTTCTTTCAGTTCCAAAACTGTTTGTTGTTTATGTAACATCAGGCCCCAGTTAGAGGGCCTGATTTCTATTGCTCTGTGCTTTGTGGGCACAAAATGTTTTCATTCTGATTTTGGTAGCAATTTTCAGTCCCTCTGAACTGGTGTAACAGCGAATCAGGCCTATCTAGGTTTGTATCAACATGCCACCAAAGTTTGAGTCTGGATAGAGGAATCAGCTTTGGGACAATCTCCATTTTTATTATGGAGAGGTTCTGTTCATCAAGAGTAGCTGCATGTACAGTTGCTGGTTTCAATTATAGGGCTTACCTACACTACGTGGAACAGTCGAAAGAGGATATCTTCTTCCGATCGCACTTTCAAAAGCAGAGCTTTCAAAAGCGAAAGTAGTTTAGATGCGGCTTTTCCAGCAAAGTCCCCTCCCCTTTGTCAAAAAGCCATGAAAACCTCATTTTTGGAGGAAGAGCGGCTTTTTGACAAAAGGGGTGGGGTTCGCCAAAAAAGCCACATCAAAACCTACGCCTTCGAAAGTGCGATCGGAAGAAGATATGCAAATTCCCACAGAATTTGCATATCCTCTTTCAAATGTTCCACATAGTCTAGATAAGCCCATAATGTCTACTAGAAAACTGACTCAGACTTTTGTTTTTCTTCATTTAAATCATTGCTTTGGGGTGGGGCTGGGGGTGAGGGGTTCAGTATGGAGGCTGCTCCAGCCCTCTCTCACTGCAGCAGTTTGGGGCCATGTGAGAAGTACAAAGCCAGGGAAAAGGTTCATGTGCCTCAGTAAATAACTGTCCCTTTTGCCACCTCTACAACCTGTTGCTCCAATTAGGTGTTAGCTGTCCTGGTCCCTGACTCTGGCCCCTTTCTGCCCCCTGTGGTCATTCTGCAGTATAACAGTCACTCCTGCCAGTTCTCTCCTTTTCCATTTTATGAGAAACAATCAAATTCCAGGCACATCCCATTGTCCAGGCACAACCAAACCCTGACCTTGCTTTAAGTTATAAGAGGAAGTGGCATACTATATTTAGTGGTTCAAGCTCTTGCCATTTAGGAGAAGTTCTTGAACAAATGCATTCCCAGACAGATGGGCAGACATGCACATTTATAAAATACATAGTGAGATTTAAGGAGGTGATATTTTTATTGTCAGACACTACCAGTTCACAGTCTATTTGAAGAGTTAATGATGTTCCTATCCTCTCTAACCCAGTGAGCACACACAACACTGCCCACTTATCACCCAGACAGTGAAAACAGCTGCTCTGCTGCTCATGGTAGAATGAAGTGTGCAGACGGACTCTGCCATCTTTTCTGCACTGCAGAAACTTATGCTAGAGCACCGCTTTCCAAGGCAGAGTGGAAAGGGGCTGACCATATGGATTTGTGGTGCCAGTCCCCTGGGGTGATAGACAGGAGTGCCAGTTGCTGTTACAACTCATGAGAGCTGTATTTGCGATGGCAAATGTTACTCAGCGGCTCTGTGCCAAACTGTCTTTTTAGGGTACAGGATTTCTCTTCTGTCAAACCTCTTACATTAAAAATACCTGGTTTTAATGAGACAGGCCCTATTCCCCCCCTACCCATGCTATTTTCCAGGAATGGCTATCTGAAATGTCCCTTTTTAAAACTTGTAAACTTTAATTTTTTAAAAAAATTACTGCAAAATCTTTTATTCAAGACCAAGTTCTGTACAGACTGGAGAACTTCTGCTCTATTGTCCAGAAAAGCAGTCCAGTGGAGTGAATGTTCAGTCTGAAGAACCATGATTAAAGAAAAAGACTTACTGAATGTGGATGCAATCTGGAGCTGCTATTCTGCTTTCAGCGAATATTTGGAACATTTATTCAGTATTGGTTTTTATAAGTTCGTTCAAAACACTAAGGGTATGTTTACACTACAGCGCTATTTCAAATTAACTTATTTTGAATTAGTTAATTTGAAATAAGCTAAATCGAAATAACGCATCTAGACATAAAATCTAATTTGAAATAGTGTTTTGCTATTTTGAAATAGCGCGTCCACACTGATTGGACACTAGATCACATTTAAGGGCAGCTGAAACCGGTTCCAGCAGGGCATCAGGTCAGTAGTTGCTTTGTGTGGCTGCTGTCTGAGGCTATCTGAGGCTCGTGCTTAAAGGGACCCCCCCCGGACAGCCGGTTCTCAGCTTTCCCGCTTGCTTGCCTACCTCGCCGAGGGACAGCAAAGCGTTTTCCTCTCCAGCTGCTTTGGTCACTCTTGTTTGGGACACCGTGGCACTCGGCACCATGGAGCAAGAGCTGCCCCTGGACGCTTTGGTGCTCATGTTAAACATCTTGCTGCAAGCCTGGCAGCAACTGCTGGAGGCTGCCTGGCACCTTCTGCTGCAGGCCAGCCCCCTAGCTCTCCCCCTGCCCCCCCCCCCAGGGGCCCTAGAGGAGCAGTGCCCAGATGCCAGATTGCCCTGCCCCATCTGGTGTCTGGACACCAGCAGCGACTGGTGGGACCACATCATCCTAGAGCACTGGGGAGACCAACAGTGGACCCAGAACTTCAGGATGAAGAAGGACACCTTCCTCGAGCTCTGCAAGTGGCTCGCCCCTGCTCTGCAGCGATGAGACACACGCATGAGGCCCACCATTCCCCTCCACAAGTGGGTGGCCATCGCCCTCTGGAAGCTGTCCACGCCAGATAGCTACCAATCCGTGGGAACCAGTTCAGCGTCAGGAGATCCACCATCAAAGAGGTTCTCATGCAGGTATGACACTCACTGGCCACTGGGCCAGGAGGGGGGGCTGCAAGGAGGACATGGGCTGCCTCAGGGAAAACGGGGGGGAGGTGGTGTAAGTGCCCTCCCCAGGAGGGTTCGGTCTGTCCTGGCCGCACTACAGACCACCCACGGTGAGGCCACATGTCCTGGATGGCACGGTAGATGCACAGGTTGCCACCTGCTCCATGGTCATCAAGGCCGACACGCATGGTCCCTGGGCTCCTCCTTTCCCCCCGCCTGCCCTGCATATGGGGACCGTGATGTTATTCACATGTGGAGGCCTTGGATGAGGCAGCTGAAGGGCTCTCCAGTTTGGCTCAGGGGTCCTGGGTGCAGGGCACGCTCCCTGCAGGCTCCTGGCTTCTGTCGTCCTCCTCTTCCTCCTCTTCCCCTGTGTCAGGGGCAGGGCCCTCTGCCCCGGGGTCGATGATGACCAGGGGGGCACGGACCATCTGACCTCCCCCAGGATGTGGTCCAGGGCCTCAAAGTGCAGGCAGTCCTCCGGGTCAGCCCCTGGTTGGGAGGCCCTGGCATAGATCTGCTGCAGTTCTTTAATTTTGCTGTGCACCTTCTCCTGGCTGCACATGTGGCCTCTGGTGGCCAGGCTGGCAGCCATGTGGCTGTAGACGGCTGCATTCCTGAGCCTAGTGCAGAGATCATGGGCATTGCAGGCCTCCCCCCAAACCTCAATGAGGTCCACGATCTCCACACTAGACTAGGAAGGTGCCTGCGGCCCCTGGCAGGCTCCTGTGAGCCGCCAGCCTGGTCCTGGGGAGCGGTGGAGGGCTGGGTGGCAGCAGGTGGCTGACTTACCCTGTGCCAGGTGCACGGTCTGCTGGCTGTGTGCTGGCAGGCTTGCAACTGGCACAGGCACTGTGTGCTTTAGAATGTATGCAGGAGAAATTCTATGGTCAGAACAGATGATCAAAATGGCCCTTTCTGGACTTGGAATCAATTAGTCTAATTTGAGTACTCTAGGTCAGGAATGTTCTTTTTATTTGTACAGCACCAAGCACATTGGGGACCTAATCAATGATTGGGGACTTAGGGAACTATTGTAATAGCAATAATTCATAATATGTATTGTGCCATTTGAGAAGCCATTCTGAGGAACTCTAGATCTGCAGCATTTATCACTCTATTTTTAATTGTCATGGATTAAAAACATAGCCTTCCAAATACATGCTCTTGACATAATTCAGTGTGAGAAAATGTTTGCTTCTGGGCTGACAATTTGTATGCAAATAGAAACAATGGAGTTATATCTGCTGCTCTCCTGTAATCTTTGTAGTGTTGCTTACTGGGTGCCTCTACAGTAAAGTGTGATGCTCTGGTCAGAATTAGAAACATTTTCAGAAAAAATAATTTTGAGTAGAATTAAAATGACCTCCTGTACTCTAAAGGGCAGTGGAGGGGGAGGAGAGGACTGAGGGAAAAGAGAGAGTAAATTGGTACATTCGTAGTCTTTATTATTTTAATCAGACTGCTGTGCAGAATGAGTCATGAGTTAATACTTTGTTGCAAGTAATGAACAATTCCCATGAGTAAGGGTGTTGTTTGTCCAGGGCACCTGCAACTCCTCTTTGAGTACTTGTATTCTTTCTACATAATGCATCCCTATATCCCTTCTCGATTCTCACTAAAGTCAACACAAACTAAAATCCTCAACGAATTTACCCATTTTAAAGCTGTTATGTGGTGCTCAGAGGTAGCTGCACTTCACTGATGATTTTAGCTTATAAACTGTAAATCACTTTGAGTTTGGGATGTGTGACAGGTTGGCCATACTCCACTCCGGCAGCGCGAGTCTGCCCTGCACTCAGACCGCACCAATCCCCGTCTTGCACGGAGAGCCGGACGCCAAGCCGGTGGGCTGTGCCGCTTGCTCAGACGCCACAGCTCAGCTGAGCTGCAGCACCAGCTGGTGTGTGGGGGGATGTCCCAACGCAGCGGCATGGGGAGGATGCAGCAGCGCAATGCAAGGGGGGCAGGTACTGAGTGACTGCATGCGGGGGCGAGGGAATGCTGTGGGGAGGAGCCGGGAACGAGGGTGGACCTGCGGAGCATTCAAAGGAGGAGATGGTGGGATGCCGGGGGGAAGAGAGAGAGAGAGAGAGAGAAAGGCGAAGCAATGACAGGACCGGTAAACGCAAGGGATGTTACCAAGCAGACTAGTGGTGGGGGGGAGGGTAGGAAGAAGCCCAGGGCAGGGCTCTCTGTTTATGGCCCGAGGGCTGGTGTGTTTTGGCAGGAGCCTCACCAACTGGACCAAACCATGAGGGAAGTGGTCCTTAGGACCCTGGGCTGGGACCTGTGAGAAAGGGAGGGCTTGGGTCCCCCTACTCTCCCTCAAGGACGCCTCTGTAGGAGGGAGCTACTGAAAACTACGGAATGTAACAAGGAGCATCAGCCTGAGACTATACGCAATAGACTGAATAATTGAGATGTAAATAGGCAAGGGGTGGGTCCCTGAAGGGCGGTGAACCCGTCAGAGAAAGGGGGGCGACTAAGGACCCTCTTACAGGATGAAAGGATAAAATATATTATCAAAAATTTGCGGGGGTTTTTTATTTTGCTTAATTTTGTCTGCTCCTTTGAGCTGGAAGTGCCATCAGCACTTTTTTTCTTGCTTTTTGTTACTGTTTCCATTTCTGGTGCAAACAAGGAAAATGCACTGGTCTGTGGTACTAGTTGTGAAGATTTTCAGGCATTACCAATAAAAGAACGATGGCTAATAACAGAGATGAGAGACTGAGGAAATAAAGGGAGTCTGTCATTCATCCTGATGACAATATTCCAGGTCTCTAATCTCTACAGGGCTCAGAAATATTTACCTACAATGTTAATTTCACATTCTCAAAGATTTGAGTCTACTTTGAATTCAGGAGGATTCATTGCTTTACTCAACCTGCTTAGCCCATCTGAAGATTTGACCAGAACTCTCTTCCTGAAGATAGCAGACATGCTACCAGGCCTTTCACTGAGGCCTGGGCTACACTAGAACCTTAGTCCAAAATTAGCTCTCCCCAAGTTTCAATTTGTAAATGATGGGTCAACACTTACAAGCCCATTATTCTGCAATAAGAATCCACAGAATTTGAACTCTGTAGTCCTGCTTTTCATGAGGAATAACACTATTCCCGAACTTGTACGTCCAAAATAACATTAGTGTGGATGCTCCCGTGCTGTAAATTCAAATATAATGGCCTCCGGAAGGCCTCCCACAGCTCCCCAGACAGCTTCCTGGGGCTCTGAGTCCAAGGTAGCACATCCACATTAAGGGTATGTCTACACTACAGCACTAATTCGAACTAACTGAATTTGAATTAGTTAATTCGAACTAAGCTAATTCAAACTAGTGCATCTAGACCTAAAAACTAGTTTGAATTAGCATTTTGCTAATTCGAACTAGAATGTCCACATTGAGTGGACCCTGAACCGAGGTTAAGGCTGGCTGGAAGCAGTGCCGGCAGGGCATCAGATTAGGACTTAGAGCGTGGAGCTGCTGTCTCAGGCTAGCCGAGGGCTGTGCTTAAAGGCTCCCGACCCCCACCCCGGACAGACAGTTCTCAGGGGTTCCCCACTTGCAAAGCAGTCCTGTCTTGGAGTGCCCTGAGTGCCCACACTCGGCACATCACAGCACTCGGCCATCAGACCAGCTGCACTTGCCGCAGGCTGCCATCCGGGGGGGGCGTCAGTCGGGGGGCTGCAGGAGAGTTTCCACCCCGAGGAGCCTGCAGAGCCACCCCAGTCCTTCCCATTGGGGGCTCGTACCCCATTCCTCCCTCACTTCCTTCCACTTACCCCTCTCTAGCCCCCCTTCCTGATGTACAAAATAAAGGACACGTGTGTTCAAAAATAGAAACTCTCTTTATTGAACAAAACTCAGGGAGACTGGGAAAAGGAGGTGGGAGAGGGGAAGAGAGAGGGTGGGAGAGGGGAGGGCAACTAAAATAATCAGGGGTTTGGAACAGGTCCCATATGAAGAGAGGCTAAAGAGACTGGGACTTCTCAGCTTAGAAAAGAGGAGACTGAGGGGGATATGATAGAGGTCTATAAAAGCACGAGTGTTGTGGAGAGGGTGCATAAAGAAAAGTTCTTCATTAGTTCCCATAATAGAAGGACTAGAGAACACCAAATGAAATGAATGGGTAGCAGGCTTCAAACTAAGAACAGAAAGTTCTTCTTCACAAAGCAAATAGTCAACCTGTGGAACTCCTTGCTGCAGGAGGCTGTGAAGGCTGGAACTATAACAGAGTTTAAAGAGAAGTTAGATAAATTCATGGAGGTTGGGTCCATGGAGTGGTATTAACCAGGGGGTAGAAATGGTGTCCCTAGCCTCTGTTTGTAGAAGGCTGGAGATGGATGGCACGAGACAAATGACTTGGTCGTTGTCTTTGGTCCATCCCCTCCAGGATCCCTAGTGTTGGCCGCTGTCGGCAGACAGGCTACAGGGCTAGATGGACCTTTGGTCTGAGCCAGTATGGCCATTCTAAGCTCAGGGCTCAGGGTTGGGGGTCTCACTGGACCACCCTGATTTTTATGCAAACCTGCTCCTGGGTGGCCAGGCTGGCAGCTATCCTGCCCTAGACGGCCACTTTCCTGTGCCTAGTGCGGAGGTCATGGATGAGGTCCATGATCTCCGCACTAGACCAGGTGGGCGCCCGCCTCTTGCGGACCTGGGCAGGCTCCCGGGAGCCGCCAGCCTGGTCCCAGGAAGAGGCAGAGGGTTGGGTGGCAGCGGGTGGCTGGTTCGTGCTGTGCCAGGTGCAGGGTCTGCTGGCTGGGTGCTGGCAGGCTTGCACCTGGCACGGGCACCGTAGCCAGACCGTGCCCCTTTAAGGGCTTCGGGGCCGGGAGGGGGGCAGACGAGTTTCCCTGGTGGTGCCCAGAGTGGCCACCATGGCAAGCTGGGGAGGGCTAGCCTCCCACTAGTTCGAATTAAGTGGCTACACAGCCCTTAATTCGAACTACTTAATTCGAACTAGGCATTAGTCCTCATAGAATGAGGTTTACCTAGTTCGAATTAAGCGCTCCGCTAGTTCGAATTAAGTTCGAACTAGCGGTTTGCCTGTGTAGCGCCTATCAAAGTTAATTCGAACTAACGTCCGTTGGTTTGAATTAACTTTGTAGTGTAGACATACCCTAATAGAGTCTACTTCAGACTACGTTTGATTGATCCCCATAATGAGGACACCAGAACTTTGAATTTGTAAAATCGGGTGCCTAGAAGTAAAACTTAGTAAATTTGGACTATTCTCCTAGTGTAGACATGGCCTTAGAGACAAGAACACCTGCAAACCCAAATAAAAATATGCTGAAATTTTGAAGGGCCTAAATCTGAATGTAGTGAGGTGAAGTGGTCGCCCACTGACCTGGAGGCAGAGGAACCCCTTCTGGGAGCCATTTTGGGCAGAGCCGGGCTCCTTGCCATCAGCTGACAGGAAACCCGGAGGTGTAGCCAGAGCTATAAAAGCCCAGCCCAGGAGTTCAGTTTGGGCCCAGTCACCAGAGGAACCAGAGGCCTGCTTAGTACTCCCTGCCTGGGAGGCCGAGGCTTGGACTGGTCCTCTTACCATGCCTGGCCCAGAGGACTGGCCTGTACCCGGACACTGGCTGGGACCACCGGACCTGCAAGGGCTGGAGGACTGGCATGCACCCTCTGCTGTGCCTGACATGGAGGACTGGCCTGACACCCTACAGTGGCCTGCACCGGAAAACTGGCTGGGACCGCTGGTCCTGCAAGCTGTCAAGGACTGGCCTGGATCACCCGGACCCCAGCTGGACTTAGCAGCCCTCAACTCCCCAAAAGATCTGCCTGATACCCAGGTACACACTGAGGGGGAGAAGAAAAATGGCCTAGGGAACAGTACTGACAGTTAAATGACCGGGTCAGCGTGTTTTGGGCTGGAGACCCTGCTGACTCAGCAGCAGACTGCAATGCTGCTTCTAGGGCTCTGGGCTGGGACGCAGTGGAGTGGGCAGGCCTGTGTCCCCCCTGCCACCCACCTACCGGATGGCAGTCTCCCCCTTACCACTACTGCAGGCGAAGCGCCTGCAACTCTCCTGACCAAGGAGACAAACCTATCTGCTTCTCAAATCTGCTAGACTGAACTGTGTGTTTGTTGCCCCTGCCTGAAACAGGCCTGGGCATTTGAACTCCTAACTAACTGTATATGTGTTGCCCCACCGTGAACCAGGGCCAGCGCCCAGTATTGTGTTTGTTGCCCACCCCCAAAAGAAGGCCTAGGCCCATTGAACAGCTTATCACTGTGTTTGTTTGTTTGCCCCATCCTGACCTAGGGCCCAGGGCTCTTTAATGGGGTTTATTTGTTGCTTCTTGCCCGCCCTGAAGCAAGGCCGGGCTCTGAACAGTTTGTCTTTGCCCCCACCTGAACAAGGCCGGGGTATTGGACTACTGACTTGGGGCTTTGTTTTAGTCCCCACTGAAGTGAAGCAGAGTAGCCACCCACCGACCTGAAGGCAGAGGAACCCCTCCTGGAGGCCTAACCTGCTTACACTGAATCTATACAGTGCACTATTGCAGATTTATCTAAATCATTTCACAAACAAAACAAAGCATCCTGAATGTTGTTGACTGAGTGAATTATTTATTTTTATTTTATTTTAGAAAATCAAAAGAAGACAAGGTCTCTTATGTCTTGGGCTAGGACTTCCCTCAATGAGATCCATTCCTGGTCTATATGGGCATGTCTACACAGCAGGGCTAAAGCCGAAATAAACTATGCAACTTGAGCTAAGTAGATTGGGCAGCTTAAATTGAAATAGCTTATTTTGGCTTTTGGCACTGTCTACACCACAATGAAGTCTTAGAAAGAGCACTCTTCCTCCTACTTCCCTTACTCTTCGTAAAATGAGGGTTACAGGAGCTGGAGTAAGACGTCTTCCAGCTTGACGTTATTTTGACATTATATCAAAATAACTGCTCATAGTGTAGACGCAGACTATGTTAGTTTGGAATAACTACTGTGTAGACATACCCTATGGATGCATCTAGACTGGCAAGTTTTTCCGCAAAAGCCCTTGCTTTTGCGCAAAAACTTGCCAGCTGTCTACACTGGCCACTTGATTTTGCGCAAAAACAATGACATTCTAGTGTCCGAAATCAGTGCTTCTTGCACATATGCTTTGACGTTCCCATTTGGGCAAAAGCCCTTTTCCAGAAATTTTTTTGCGCAAGAGGGCCGGTGTAGACAGCTAAAACCTGCTTTGCGCAAAAAAGCCCTGATGGCGAAAATGGCAATCGGGGCTTTCTTGCACAAAACCGCGTCTAGATTGGCATGGACGCTTTTCTGCAAAAAGTGCTTTTGTGGAAAAGCGTCCGTGCCAATCTAGATGCTCTTTTCCGCAAATGCTTTTAACGGAAAAACTTTTCCATTAAAAGCATTTGCAGAAAATCATGCCAGTCTAGACATAGCCTATGTGTGTAAATAATCTAATGAAACCCAGTCAAAACTACCAATCTTGATCCAAGTTCAGAGTAAGGATTGCAAACTTAAAGGAACGTGGCCGGGGCGGCCTGTGGCTATAGGCGGACTCGGCCGCCGCCTTGGGCGCCACCGCCTGGGCTACCCAATGATGATGTCACGGGTGCCCGGGGTGCCCACCAATTACATCAGTCCATTGACGGCCCTGCGGGGGGGGGGGGCACCAATCACTTGTTCCACCCGGGGTGCCAGTTGCCACAGCCGGCCACGGGCCACTCCTGAATGTGGCCCAGATTTCAGATTTGGAAAAGGTAAATTTTGGCTGGTTTCCATCTTCATTACAAAAACTATAGTCAGCCTGAGAAGCAACCCCACAAGTTGACTCAGGCATTGTAGTATTAGGCTAATTATCTGTTTATAACAGCTAACTGAAAATCAGTTAGAGGGAAGAGAGTAAGATTCGGTATTTCCTCCAGTCTGACCTAGAAGTTTGATCTAGTTAAAAAAGTGCTCATTTACCTATTTATTCCTCATAACAGCAAAGTTTCCTTCACTAACTTCTGTTCAATATTGTCAAACACGGTATGCATCATTGCCACACACACAGACTAAATCAGAGCATGTTAATGAATTGCTTCCTTGCTTTTACATTTATGCTGACACCCAGTGGCTGCCCAACATAAGCACACACTGTTTACAGCATGTACAGCATGCAGTGTCCTTATTCCCAACGAAATAATAGTTACAGCTGCAGTTCTAAAGATTCCAAGATGCTAGGTAGTGAGGATGTCTGTGTGTTTTTATTCAGTCACCAGTTTTGTTGAACACACAAAGGTAAGCCATGGGGTGAAGAGGAGAGTCTCATTTAAAATATTATAGGTGCACTTGAACCAACCACTTGGAGCTGTGTGACCTGGAATGTGCAAATTGGACCAAATGAAAACAGAGATTAGAAGATCCCTTAGTTTTCCATGTGAGAGAAGTAAAGAGGAGGTGAGGGATTACAAAAACGCAATTAACCATAAACTAATTTTTCACAATAAAAAATGCCCACGTCACTGCCACGCCCTCACTCTACATTTTCATTTACTGAAAAACAAACTTCAAATAGATTCAGTTCTCTATTAAATAAGGTACTTTGCTATAGTAATAAATATCATTCTGTTACAAAATTATTGCCCCCAGATATAAAAGCTGATATTAATATTCTGATTTGAGCTTAAGTCCTAGAGTCCCTAGGACAAAGTTCCTGCTGAAATAAAGGAGGTAAGGCTGGTCCAATAATGCTAATTTAAAAATTTGTCCTTTCTGCTTTAAGGATCCGATCCTGCAGCTAGTCCCACACTGGCAGATTCCTTTCTCTGGTACCGTGCACCATCAACTTGCAGAATCTGTCCCTGTCAGTGTAAAAAGATACAAGGGAAAGGGCTAAGTCCTACTCCAGTAATATGATACACAATAACAGCCTGTCTTAAAGCTCAGCAAAAGCAAAGGATATGGAATTCTGTCAATACACCTGAGTACCCAAATATATTAAATGTAAAGCATAAAATAATAAAAGTGAAACTGAGCCAATGTTAAACAGAAACAAAATATCCAAATGGCAATTCAGAGGCTAAATCGTGCAGAGAGATTTCAGACACAAGGAATGATCCTACGCATTGCGTTTAAGTACCACAAGCTCATATTTCCCCCTTTTTTTTTCCAGGAGCCATACAGTAAACAGATAGTACTAACAAAGTCAAATATTAATAACCAAGAACTACCCATCTCCAAATCCCCTTCCCCCAACCTGCAAAACCCATAGAAATTTACACTGACCAAAGCAAATAGAAAATAAAAGTCAAACCACTTAAATGGTTGACATTTAGGGATAGAACCAAACACCTTTTCCATCCTCTTGAATTATCTAAGTTATAACATTAACAGAAAATAAATACACATTGAAATTGACTAACTTAAGATCGTGACATCCACTTGCTGAGGGGTTAGAATAAAAAGCTTTTAGAATATCTCAGGAAGAATTTTTTAGTCTCTGTTGACAGATGAGATCATTTTAATATTTTGTCCTGGTCTATGTGAAGTGTTTACCTTTGTCTACCCTGGGTAGTGTCTGTTTAGTTCCTTTGACAAGCGGCAAGGTCACCATGGTCCCTACTCTGAGTTATTTTGGGGATGTAAAAAATAGTGTTTGCAGAGGAATTAAAAAAATGCATATGAGAAAGTTGAAGGCGGACAGATGACCCAAAATCTGATTAAAAATAAAATCAAAGGGTAATCCATTTCATATTTGTTTCTGCATTTCTGGGTTTATAGCTGGCATTACAAGTAAATCTGCCAAAATTGTGCAAGTGTAACCCACACACCCATTGGGGGTGGTGTGCTGTACCACCTAGACTTACAGAGAAAAAAAGGATGAGTTTCCTCAACAGCCTTAGCTGAGAGCCAGCTGGCTTTTAGCTCAAGCTGTAGAGGCTCACACACTAAGTTCCAGAGGTCCCAGATTTGGATCCGCCTGTCAGCGTCACACAAGGAAAGTGGTGACAGCAGGTTTATCCAGACAGAAACAAAGGCGGAGGGGCACTGAAGCTCTTGTGAGAGTTTGTTCACGTATGACATCCATTAGACACTGGAGATTTGGCTAAATTCTGAATATCAAATCTGAATCAAACCTCCCAAACAGTTTGATGTTTCCAGCTGTCACTATGAATCCCTTTCCGATAAGGTTGTTCTGTCCAACTCACTCTCTTTCCTCCCTCCTGCTGTTCCTTATAGTACCTAAAGCAGGAGTAGGCAATCATTTTTTTTCAGGGGGGGCCATTTCACCAATTTTGGCATGTGGTTGCGGGCTTGCTCAGGCCCCCCAGAAGGTGCAGGGCCTTGAGCAGAAGAGCAACAGAGAGAAAGAGTGTGTGTGTGTGTGTGTGTGTGTGTGTGTGTGTGTGTGTGTGTGTGAGAGAGAGAGAAAGAGAGACTTTGTGTGTGAGACAGACTTTGTGACATAGATTGAGTGAGTGGTGTGGCACAGAGACAGGAGAGTGTGAGCAACACAGAGACTGGGAGAGTGTGTCTGTCAGTATGTATGTGACAGTGATTGTGTGTGAGTGGCACAGAGATAGTGTGGCACAGATTGGGTGACACTGACAGACAGTGTTTGCTAGCTGCTGCTGGCTAAGTTTCTGAGAGAAGCCTCATTTTTTGAGGAATACAGGATCTGTCGACAAAGGGTTTATTTTTGACAGATCTGCAGCTAGACTGCGATTTTTTTTTTTTTTTTTTTTACTGAAAAAGCTCCGTTTCGGAAAAAAGCAGCGGCCATGTTTATGCTAATGAAGCACGGGATATTTAAATCCCTGCTTCATTAGCAATTTTGATGTGCTTGATTTGCATCCCTCTGTTGATGTAGCCCCTATTCCTCCCTCTGGCTTCCTGTGGGCAGGGTTGATGAGGCTGGATCTGCCCACTAAGGAGTCTTAAAGGACCCTTTCTCTTCTGGGTTAGAGGGAGGCCATGTTACTGTCCCAGACTCATTACACCTGGCAACCCTAATTCTTATCCCCAAAACCCTCCTGTGAAGTTTTCTGTAGTTGCCCCAAATCCTCACAGCTGTTGCCCTGAGTAGAACATAAGGACAACTTTTGATCTTTCTCTCCCCATCCTTTGTAATTGAAACAGATAGGCCCTTCCAGATGTGAACCATTTCCTGGTTTGCATAGTCAGTTACCAGCCACCTCAATGTAATATCATCTTCTGGCTTGGTTTACCTTTACAGACAGGGGAGCAGTACAGTGTCACCATACATTCCAGTCCATGGTTTGTTTCTCCATTTATCCAACCCTAGTTATAACCCTTCCCCCCCATCTTACATTCTGTCATCTGGTCGGTGGTCAGACTAGACTTATGTAAACACTTGGTTGTGTTTACATAATTTTCTTTGCGTCCTTTCATTGGCTGCCTTGTGCAATATTCCCACCATTGTGATCTTGTGAAATCGGGGTATGGGACTAGCCACAATTTTAAAAAATAACCATTTAATATACATGTAATTTATAGTATAGGCTGCAAGCCCTCAAATTCTGTTGAAAAATGGCTTTCATTTTGTTTTTTACTTTGTTTTAGGTATGACTTGAAATAGGTTTTTTGTTTTTTTGTTGTTTTTTTTTTTAAGAAAGGGTAACTCTTAACGAAGAGCTGTACATTTACCAATAATTGTACTGGTTACTTGTACTCACTGACAACGCTGATGCTAGCTCAAGTGGCTGAAAGTACAGCCTTTACAAGTAGAGATTTTATGAGAAAAAGGGAGCGTTTCTGCTCATATCTGTCTTTGTACAGAATAGCTACCCTGCATCTACACAAGCTGCCCATTATTTTGAAATATTTTTTGAAATAACAGGCACTCTATTTTGCCATCCCAGTAAACCTCATTGCACGAGGGATAAGAGATGGCTTGAAATAATGCATTGTTTTCAAATATGGCACTGTGTAAAAGTGCCACATTTCAAAATAAGCTATTTCAAAATAGTTTCAAAATAAGAAACATAATTTGTGTTATGCAAATTGCGTATCTAATTTCAAGATTAGGGTGTGTGTAGACACACCCTGAGTCTGCCTATGAGAGGGGCAACTTTCTTTCAAAGTGGAGTGGAAAAGAATCACACAAGTAGTTTGACAACTGGGTAGCTATGGTTTTGCAAAACAGCACTAAGTTTTGTTGATGTGGATAGAACTCTTCTTTCAGTCTGTCTCCTTGTTAAGTTTGAAGATATTTTTTTTAAATAAAAGGATTTGAGTCATCTTGACTTGTGGGCACAGAAGTTTTTCCTGGCTGGCTTGCTCTGGTACACTGGGTGCTCTTATCACTGTCTCTATTATTCAGAGGAGAGAATTTATTTTACAATTCATTAATCATTCAGAAGGAGCTAGCTAATAAATACAAAACCAAACACCTGTGTGCCAGATACACACAGCTTTATGTAGGCCCTGACTGCTGTATGGAGTACATGTTACTTCCTAATCTGTATAGTAATGTGGGATCTGTTAGTGAGAGTATATCCAGAGCATGAATAAGAAGTATTTTCTTTTTCACTTTTATCTGTACATTCACTATTATTGTCCAGCTTCCATGCTGTAGCATTGGCTTGTATGTGCTTGGTCACCTAAGTTGAACAGTATTGATCTGCTCCTTCACTGTAAGCTTTTAAACAGAAGAACAATGAAATACAAATAGTGAAAAACAATTCTTTTTGTCACGCACAAACACCCTATTTCATCTGCCAATATGAGAATTCATCTGGGGTGAAATTCACCCTGCTACAGAGGGCCAGAATAAGGCTGATGCATGCATAAGTTCCACTTAAGGCCTACATTAAGGGCTTAAGTGGAACTTTTGTTGTGCTGGCTCTCTCTGTGCAGAAGAGAATTTTACCCATTAAGAATAGCTGTTTGCTAACCGGTCATGCTAGCAATCACAGATTTGTGTGAAAGTTTGCAAATAGAAAAAAGGGAGCAGTATAAAGTTTAAACTGAACAGCCATTCAAAATTCAATTGAACACCCAGGAACACAGTTTTAAGGCAACTCTAGTTTGATCTTGCTCTTATTTCCTGCTTTATAAATGCAAATAGCACAAGATTTTGCTACTTCCACTTCTAGTCTTGACCAGTAATATATAAAGCAAAAGAGCAAATAGAATTGTTGGGTTCAGTTGAAGATCTGGGCCAAATTTCAGGAGTTTTTTATTTAACTTCCTTCCCTATTGCCCCTTACGTATGAAATGTTCTCTCCTGATCCATTATTTATTTATTATTTGCATTGCCTAGAAGCCCCAATCATGAAACCCATCCTGCTAGGCACAGTACAAACTCAGAACAATACTCCAACTGACTTACAAGCTAAGGCTTAACTTCATTTACACATTTGATTCCTATCAGAGAGGAATGAATAAAGACATTGGCTGTCTCGCACACTATCTTCCACATCCTAATGACTTAACCAACCAATCAACCAACCAATGGGTACTTAGAGAGGTACAAATTGTTCTTATCAACTTCTTGTTACTTGAACAATCTAATTCACAATTTTCTCTTTTTTTCTTTTCCTCCTCCTCCCCCTTCTCCCCCTCGCCTTCCCTATACTTCCAGTATACCAAAATAGTGCCGCTGTCTAAACATAGCCTCTGTGTTTTATCCTGCAAAAATGGTGGTCTGCAAAAATGTTCACTGAAGTATAGTATAGGAAGGAGTAAGGGGAATGCCTAAATAAGAACACTAGGGCTACGTCTACACTGGCATGATTTTCTGGAAATGCTTTTAACGGAAAAGTTTTGCATTTTCGGAAAAGCGCGTCTAGATTGGCAGGATGCTTTTCCGCAAAAGCGCTTTTTGCGGAAAAGCATCCGTGGCCAATCTAGACGCACTTTTCCGCAAAAAAGCCCCGATCGCCATTTTCGTGATCGGGGCTTTTTTGCGGAAAACAAATCTCTGCTGTCTACACTGGCCCTTTTGCGCAAAAGTTTTTCGGAAAAAGACTTTTGCCCGAATGGGAGCAGCATAGTATTTCCGCAAAAGCACTGACAATCTTACATGAGATCGTCAGTGCTTTTGCAGAAATTCAAGCGGCCAGTGTAGACAGCTGGCAAATTTTTCCGCAAAAGCACATGATTTTGTGGAAAACCTTGCCAGTCTAGACACTAAATCATGCCAGACCACAGACGTTGCCAGACCAGAAAGAGCCAGATTAGAGAAGTTCAGCATGTAACTCTGCTGTTATCTAATCCAGGTTTTGCTCTAGAAATGGGGGTACTCTGCTTTTATAGCATCTTGTGAGATTATAGAACCAAAGGATCCAATGTTTCCTGAAAGATAAAAAATCAATGGAAGGCTCCTTAAAAGAATAGGCTAGTCTATCACACAGCATCAGAGAAAGTCGTCTCTTTGTAGTTTGAGACACGGAAGGTCAGAAGTGTCCTACTTAGAAGTTAAAAAAGAAAAAAGTATAGGCACAGAGATGGAAGGGAAAAGTTGAAATACAAATCAAACTTCAATGGTCCTTCTGGTATCTATCCTTTGTTTTTACAGTGTGAGCCACTAAAATCCTGGGCATCCAAACTTCTCCATCTCTAAGTGCCTCCAATAAATACGGTATCTTTTAATGATATTGTGGAGTGGCAAATGTTGATTTTTTTTTAATGCCCTCCACTGTAAATTGTAAGGATGACATTTTCAAAGCTGCCCAAGAGATCTGATATAAGTAATGAAAAATTAAGTGTAACGGGAAACAGGCATCCAAACCCCATGGGCAGCTTTGGCAATCTAAAAGTTTAGTCTGAGAACACAACATTTCTAGATCTAATTTAAAGCATTCTTTTAAAGAAGTAATTTTAGATCATATGGGTTCTAATATTTTCTACAAAGATTGATGAATTTAGATCTCCAGCCTGGTGCTAAATATTAAAACATTTTGTAAATAGGGTTGGCTGATACTGGGCACTCTTAGTTTAGGTACATAATTGGCTTGATTTATGGAGGATTGTCTTGTGCTGTGGTGGTGCAGTAAGAAGCAGCAAGAGCAGGATTTTAACAAGATAACTGATAACCCAGAAGTGGTACAGAACAGTCAGCACTCCTTCTAGGTATAGTGAGACACCCAGTGTTAATTCTTGCAAGTTCTAATCCAGTGCACATTTAAGTAAATGAAAGACGTATTATTGACTTGAGTGTGCACTATGCCAGATCCTCTGGGCCCACATACTCAAAGAGGGGTGTATGCGTGGGTATAAATATCTTTGAGGATCTGGTCCTCAGTGCCTTCTAGCTAAATTTTTACCCACTCTTGGATCCAACAGAGAGAAACACATTTGAAAAACTACTTAGTGATAACCATGCAAAACTAGAGCTTGAAAGGTGAGTTTGTATGAAAGTGCAAATAGGGTCCCACCAAAGTTTCTCAAAAGGTTCTTGAACTTCACACAATCCCATCAAAGTTTCAAGCATTCAATTAATTTGACTCTGTTCTATACAGATTGTTATTGTTCACTAATCACTGCAGTATCTGAGTACCTTTCTGTAGTATGTGAAGCAAAGTGATTACATATCTGTGACATAATGTTCTCCTCTCATACGGTAGAGAGTCTTGTTTTGAAAATATATGTTGATTGATACCTGTTGCTGTGTGAATGTTCGAGGAGGCAAGGTCAAAGCAATGTGCCTTATCTTTGCAGCCAAAGACAACAAGGTTTGTGATGGCCCTGGTTTATTGAGGGAAATCATTCCACAGACTCAGACCAGCCCCTGAGGAAGCATTAGTTACCCTAAGAGTCAAGCTTTTCTGTTATGTCTAGACTACACTGGGGTTTTTTTCCGAAGAAACTACCCTTTTTTTGAAAAAATTTCACCTGCATCCACACTGCTATTGCGTTCTTTCAAAATTAAATCAAAAGAACGCAGGGTTTTTTTCGACATTGGTAAATCTCAATGTGCGAGGAAGAACGCCTTTTTTGAAAGAGCTCTTTCGAAAAAAAGGCATGTGTGGACGCAGAACAAGGACATTTTTCAAAAGCAGAGGCAATCCAAAAAAGCACAGGTGCCCTGGTGGCCATTCTGTGAATAGCAATCAGAACTTTCTTTCGAGAGAGCGTCCATGCAGTCTAGACACACTCAAAAAAGCAGATCGCTTTTTCAAGCCAGTTTTGAGGTGTGGATGCTCTCTTCTGAAAGGATCTTTTTCAAAAGAGCTCTTTTGAAAAAGCTTTTTTCGAAAGAAGTTTGCAGTTTAGATGTACTAATTGTTGAGAGCAGTTGATCCCTGGGTTTAAGAAGAAACTTCTGCAGTTTTAGACCTGGCTTACAGTACAGAAATCTGAAAAGGCAGAAGTATGTTGCCAAACCAAACTCACATGCTGTGTCTACACTGACACCCTTTTCCGTAAAAGGGATGCTAATGAGACACTTCGGAATTGCAAATTCCGCGGGGGAGTTAAATATCCCCCGCGGCATTTGCATGAACATGGCTGCCGCTTTTTTCCGGCTCGGGGTTTTGCTAGAGAAAAGCACCAGTCTAGACGGGATCTTGTGGAAAATAAGCCCTTTTCCGTAAGATCCCTCATTCCTACTTTCAAGGAGGGATCTTACGGAAAAGGGCTTATTTTCTGCAAGATCCTGTCTAGACTGGTGCTTTTCTCTAGCAAAACCCCGAGCCGGAAAAAAGCGGCAGCCATGTTCATGCAAATGCCGCAGGGGATATTTAAATCCCTCGCGGAATTTGCAATTCTGAAGTGTCTCATTAGCATCCCTTTTACGGAAAAGGGTGTCAGTGTAGATACAGCCACAGTGTTTGGGTTTGAAGGGTCTCCAATATATATCCTGAACAGTTAATAAGGATCATAATATAATGTTGATTTTTGCTTTATATTACTGACCTGGGAGCACAAAATGTTTAAAACACAGCATTTAAATACTTATTCACAAAATAAACTTTTGATTTAGTTTCACTGTACCCCTCCAAATTTAAATGCATATTTTAATTTTATATCAGATAATAGATCAATACATTGTTTCTAAAAAAGCACTCACCTTAAAGCTTCCCAGAAATCTAACATTTCTTAATAGTCTTTCCAAGTAGAATTGCTTACTGCAATTTAAATATTCAAAGGGATTTATTTTAAAGTTAATATTGTTTATAGGAAGCAAATGCAAATAAGTGGTTAAAACCCTTTGGTATTAGGTCATTAAAAATCCATTCTTGACTTCCTGCCCACAACTACATCTTTTTTCAGACCTGTCACCCATTTCATTTAAGCACTTAGCTCTTTCCTAATGAATGAATTGGCATTTCATATTACCTTATTATCCTATAAAGCAAAATGCATACTCAATAACATTAATGGTAATTTCTCATAAAGACACATTATCGATCCGGGTGCTACCTGTAAGCATTGAAAATTGCATCCTGCACACAGAGCCTTTCACATCTGGGCCTGAAGAATTAAAGAAAAATTAAATTTGACAGCAGTAAATTCACAGGCACAATCTAGGCACCAATTTATATGCAAAATGAAATGCTTTATGAAAATTTTCTCTATTTTCTCACGGAGATTTGGGAAAAAGATTTCACTAGATGCTTCTTTCTCTAATATCCCTCTACTTAAATATTATACTGCAGTCACTGCAGACTCCCTTTGATGTATAAATAATCAAGTTAAATTATGTGCAGCAAGGAGACTAGTGCTCTGCCATTCTTATTTTACAAAGTAATTTCTACCCTAGAGGGTCAAATTTCCCTGACAAATTCTTAATTACTATGTTGCAACAGAAGCAGAATCTATTTGTGCATAAATCCTGGGCATTCCCATGTGGTAAGTAACTAATATTACCAACCATTTCACTTGGCCTGTTCACTGAACTCCATAATTAGATAATACTTTTGATGATGGTACATTTGAAGTCTTAATCCATTTAATTTTTTATGAGATTTTTTTTATTTTAATAGGGATATGTTAGTGACCGCTGCCTATTTAAAAATCATTAAAATTCTGTCCACAGCAGTAATAAAGATTAAAGATTACTAATATGGCATTCATAACCTTGCTGGTTTTCTAGAAATCCAGGGCTTAAGGTAAATGTTAAAGGTCATTTAATATGTTAGTCACTAATTATAATCCTGGGTAATAGGTTCCCTTTTCTAATTATCCTGGTATAAAAGTTCTATTGTTTGGGTCTATACTTCTGATTTTTCTATTTGGTTTTTTTCTGAAGATGAGTAATCCTGGAATTAAGCTTCCGAACATTGATGAAAGAAGGTAATGCACAATGATTAACTGGATAAAAGCATATGTTTGAATGCTGCAGAATATCTCACCTTGAAGTTACTTATAAAAGATGTAGCATCCCTTTTTGAGTAGAAATAAAGAAGAAAGGTCATTGCAAAGATTAACACTTTTTTATTTTAGTATCAAACATTGACAAATAAGATAAAGGCCCCCAGAGCATGTTGAGAAGAAAGGAGGAGCAACTAGAGACAAAAAGGGGAGTTTGGAGAAATTAAAAAGAGCAACCATCTCCCCAGATTCAGGAAAGCATTTAAAACACATGCTTAAATGACTAAGGATGGATTTGTTTTTCTGAAATGGGCCTTAGTTCTGCAGTGAACTATTCCTCAGAGATTCAAACAAGCCTGCTTACGGTCATACAAAAACAGGGTCTTTCCATTCTGCTCACCTGTTATCTTCCTAACGAGTGCCAGGTCATCTATGATTGACCAAAACAACCTAAATAGTTTTGCCTGTGAAGAACATTTTATTATATATATTATTTCTCTCCTGGTTCTCAAAAGCCATTTTCTGTACAACCACATGCGAACGGTCCCTGTGCTTCAGAGTTTATCTGTCTACACGGCAGCTTTATTTCGGAATAACAGAAATTATTTTGAAATAACAAAATGCATATTTACACAGCAAGCCATTCTCTTGAAATAATGTCAAGATGGAGGACTTCTTACGCTGACTTCTGCAATGTTCATTTCATGTGGAGTAAAGAAAGTCAAAGGAAGAGTGTTCTTCCTTCTACTTCTTGCACTGTACACAATGCCTAAACCCAAATTTAGCTATTTCAACTCCAGTTACGCAACTGACATAGCTGAAGTTGCATATCTTAATTCGACTCTTGCCCTGCTGTGTAGACATGTCCTCTGGCACCAATTAAAGCACTTAAAACTCTTCCGGACAGCACTTAACCACTTACTTACATTTCATGTCTTAAATGGGATGCTTTTCTTATTCAGGGTTTATGGCTCTGATTCTGAAATTGGCTCTGTCTGGAAGGGTCATTGTGCCTGCTGGGAATCCTACTGAAATCAATGGGGGCTCCAAGGATCAGCCTGCATAAGTGTAGGCCGGGTGCTAGAGATTAGATTCCATAAGTAGACAGCGCAATAAACAGTAGGAGGAAAAGAACAGAGGAAGACAAAAATAACAGTAACTGAAACCTGAAAAGTTATCTAGCCACTTAACTCTCACTGATACCAATGGGAGTTGGGTTCTGAAGTACCTTTGCAACTCTGGGCTCAGTGTCTTAACCTGAGTACACAAAAATGGTGATGGAGATAATAAGGCCAGAATTTTCACTATCTGAACATGTTAGTATTCATACTAGCTCCCTTCAGCATAGAGGTACTGTGATATGGATTCAGTTAATTGTTATAAAGCATTTTGATGATAACACAGAGCATACAAACAGCCATTCTGGGTCAGACGAAGGGTCTTTCTAACCCAGTATCTTTTCTTCTGACACTTCCAGATGCATCAGAGGGAATGAACAGAGCAGGACAATTATCATCCATCCCCTGTCTTCCGCTACCAGCTTCTGGCAGCTAGAGGCTTAGGACACCCAGTGTTTGGTGATGCATTCCTGACCATTTCACTTAATAGCCATCAGTGGGCTATTCCTTATGAAAGTATTTAATTCTTTTTTTAACCCAGTTTTCCTCTGGCAATGAGCTTCACAAGTTGGCTATGCACTGTGTGAGGAAGTGTTCCCTTTTGTTTGTTTGAAGCCTTCTGCCTGTCAATTTAATTGAGTGATCCTCTGGTGTTGTGTTATATGAATGAGTAAATAATATTTTCTTATTCACTTTCTCCACATCATTTATGATTGTATAGACTTCTATTAGGTCTCCACTTACTTATCTCTTTTCCAATCTGAAAAAGATGCACCTTTTCCAATTCTATGCACCTTTTCCAATTCTTTTTTTTTTTTTTTTTTTTTTTTTTTTGAGATGGGGAGACCAGAACTTCATGCAGCATTTCAGGTGTTGGGCATTATGGTTTATACAGCTGCATTGTACATTCTGTCTTATTAACTATCCCCTTCCCAGTGGTTCATAACATTCTGTTAGCTTTTTTTGACTGCCAATGCACATTAAGCAGATGTTTCCAAGTAATTACATATACATACCCACATGCTCATGAAGTATATGTCTACACTATTGTACTAATTTAGATTGAATATACAGTCCCAAAGATTCAAAGGTGTTGACAGGACTATGTCACTCTCCCACATTAAACAGTTTTAAATAGGGTTTATCATTTGGTATACAGAGACTTCTACCTGCTTAGTATTATGCCAAACATGACATTAAAAATCCTTTCAGTAAAGATACAGAAAAGAAGGAGGAACAATTAAAACATTAACAATGTCTAGTATTAAACAAGGCAATTATTTTAACAATATGTTGAGACACAATCAAAAAGGCTAAGGCAAAAATAAATTACTCCTAGCAAGGGCCAGAAAAGGTAAAAGGAAGAGTTTCTTTAAATGCATTAGGAGCAAGAGAATGACAAAGGAATGTGTAGGTCTTCTACTTAGTGGGGAAGGAGTGATAATAACTGATGTCATGAAGATGTTGTGGCATTTAATGTCTGTTTTGTTTCAGTCTTCATTAAAAAAAGATAAATGGTGACCAGATACTCAACACAATTAAAATTAACAAGGGGGAAGGAATGCAGGCAAAAGTAGCTATCTGAAGCAACCTTGGAAACATTAGTGAATTATTTTTGGGAACTTATGGAAGATGGATGAGGTAGAATTGGAAAAGGGCAAACACAATACCTATATTTAAAAAGGAAACACAGAGGACCTCAGAATTATATACCAGTCAGTCTAACTTTGATACTTGAAAAAATAATGGAACAAATTATTAACTAATTTCATAATGGTAATAGTGTTGTAAGGCTCAGACAGCATGTGTTTGTTAAGAACAAATCATGCCATACCAATGTACTTTCTTTTCTGACAGGGTTATTGGTCTAGTGGATAGCTGGGAAGCAGTAGACATACTGAAGTCCAGTATATGAACATTTCTAGATTTTTATGAAGGACTGAAAATTATTGAACAATTAAAGAAACTTCCACAACTTGTTTGCATTTACAGTTGTAATTCTGGGTGTTCTTATGATCCATATAAACATCCATTCTGTTTCAGAGCCGTACTAGGTATTGGCCTCAATGACATGATGTGATAATGGGTTCCAGAGTCTAATCAGGGATCTAGAATAATCAGGGATCTAGAAGGAAAAAGTATTTCCTTCAATTGGTTTTGTGGGTGCCACCTTTTAATTTCCAAACGGTTCCCTTTTTCTTATTTTATGAAAAAGGGAGCTCCCAATTTACCTTCACAAAATCTTTAATTTTATATACGTCACCTTTTTAAAATATTTTAAACATTTGTGAGGTATGATCATTTTGAAAACCTCAATTAAATCATCAAAATATACAAAACCTTCAAATAATCATTTATAATTGTTCAAGCATTAACAGCATACCTGGGAAGCAGGAATACCTCTAATCCCTCATCTACTTCCAGCCCTGCAGGTCTCAAATACTTTCTATAGAGCTAATCTGAGATGTCAGACATAGCCCTATTCAAGGGATAAGGCAGAACCTGTACTTTCCCAGAAATAGCCTTGGGAGACATTGTGACTCAAATATACCCTCTGTGGCACGCCAGATTAAGCCATGCTGAGGCTCTAACTTTAAAAGGCCCCATAGCATTTCAAAAAATGTGTGTTATTCTAACAGAAAGGACAATTAAAATAAAAATAATAGTTTTATATTTCCATATATACTACTTCATAGGTGAGGATGGAACTGAAAACTAGAATTATTATTTTATTTTATTTATTTTATTTTATTTAGAGGCTCCTCATGATCATCTGAGGCCCTAAACTGTATTGTACTTAGCTTGTGCATAAATCTGGCACTGTTTTGGGGACATAATCCCGTCTCTGCTTTCTCATTGCTCTGGGGTAAGTATAGTAAGCAAGAGGAATTCTTTCACTTTTAATTTGTCCTTTTACATCAGGAGCAAATCAGTAAATATATTTTAGAAGCAAACACTTGATGGAATATTGTGCTACATGGGGGAAGGAGGAGGAGTTACCTTGGGTACAAGCAGATGTTAAAGAATTAATGATGATTTTAAATAACAGAGGGACCTTTTTGCTTGGAAATACCAATATGCATAGTTTTTTTTCATTTCTGTCTTCTCTTTCAGCTAACCTTTGAGTGAGAGAAACTTCTGCTGATGTCAAATGACCAGGAGGACATGAACAACTGATTTTGGTGCCTGTCGGGTGCCGTTGGGTATGTCTCCCCATTATCAAGCTGGCTTTCCTCACTACTGCAGCTGACCTTGCAAACAGCTCCGACAAAGGTCGGAATGGATTCATTGATCAGCTAGGCCAAGCATATGACAGTCTGTGCCTTAATTGAATCCCAAAAGGGGGCAGACTAGGTTTTTATTACAGAGGCCAGACGATAGCACTCATTAAAAGCTCCACAGACTGTGTGGTTTACTAATTAGTTTATTATACAGACACCTTGACGATGGGCAAAGTTGTCATTTTGCCCTTTATCGCACAGGGGATGTTGTTAAAAGTTTAATCAGCTAACGCTGACCAACTCAGCTTGGCAGGCTGTAGATGGTCATTACTGAGGTCACCCCTGCTGTAGCAATTCTGACAGGGTCACAGCATGAACCTCCAATAAAAAGAGCGTTACATAAGGTAAGACTGCACCTGAAAAGGAACCAGGAAAAGAGATGTGCTCAGCAGGGAGTAGGAAACAGATGGACTGTTAGGACAAGTGAATCCTGTTATAGTTTCTCTTTGCCTGCATTGTTTAACATATGCTTTTTGGCAATATGGGGAATGCTGAACTATTGTTTTGATATGTTCATTAGACCTCAAGAGAGTCTGATCCCACTGTAATATTATCAGACACTGAGTACTGCAAGGTAGAATAATGTGGGTGATTTTGTTACACTGGCAAAAAGCACCACCCAGCTGATGGAATGGTTCATATGCAATCTTTATGGGAATTTGCACTAGAATAATATTGGAAGGAACCATTGTACACTTGTCTTTCCAACTACTATTCTCTCTTGCTCTTCCATGTGTTACAGGCAGCTCTCCTGAAGTTTTATGATGTTTTCAGTTGTCAATACATTATAATTTTGGAAAGTTTTTTTTTAAGTAGGAGATTGTTCCTAATTATTTCTGTCCCATAAGTCCCAGGTGAGTGCAGAGACAGCATGCACTAGCTTCTGTGCAAATACATATGAAGAGGCATCCTTTCTCCCCAAAAACATGCAGTCTAAATAGACAAGACAGGCAAAGGGTGGAAGGAGAAACAGAAATAGAGAGCAGAAGTAGATAGACCTGAGAATAGCGTCCACGTCTCTTGACTTCTTGTTCACTGCTCTAGCCACTCAACTACGTTTGTTTGTCATTGAACAGTGAACTCTCCAGGTAAAATCCCACCCCAAATTCCTGGGCAGGAAATTCTTGACAGAATCAAAGTAAAGACATGGGGGATCTGTCTGAATTTATATCTAAGCCTAAGGTTTACAGGGCTAGCACAATTTTCATTATTGCTCTAGCTCCTAGATGTCCTAACTGAGATTAGGGTCCAATTATACAAATACACAAACTAGTGGTGTGCAAATATGCAGTAAGAATCCAGTTCCTGCTCCAGTTTAGAACTGCAGCCATTCTACAGAAAAACATGGTCAAAGTGGAAGTATTTTAATAAAAATGGTTAGAACTTAATAACAAGTCTTGGTAGTAATTCATGGTTCCAAGTGATCTAGGACACAACAAACTGACTATGACTAAAGCATGGTATTGCCTACAAAGCAATGTCTGTATTCTCTGTCTGTACACTAGCTTAGAGTCTCTCATTTCATACATCATTCACAACCTGTGGCAATAGTTCCACAACATCAGTACATATTCTCAATACAAAGAAGAAAATAAAAAAAAAATTGCTATGCCGTGTATGTTTCTCTTTGGAAGCTAGAGAAATGTGTAAGTTGCACTGTCTTAGACTCTCCTCTGAATTTAGTCCTTTGGGATTATATATTTACAGTGGATGGAATTAGACTGCTGTGTGGGACTATTTTTTTTAATCCTGCTCATGTGCTGTCCATCAATGTCCACTCCCACCTGACCCCATGGTTCTTTCATTTTTATCACACTTCCACCTGCAAAGAACTTAGAACCTGCAAAAGGGACAGATTCCTTCATGCTGCAAAAAATTACAAAGTGAATTAAAATGGTGATTATCTTACTAAATATTTTAGAAATGTGTGTCTGTCTCTGTGAGTGCATTTGTTAAGGTGCTCCTCTTAAATAAGAGCTAGAGCGTTCCAGCGCGCACTTCCTGGTTCGAATCAGCTGTGATTCGAACTAGCATGCCGGCGAGATCATGTTAATGGAGCGCGGGATATTTAAATCCCCGCTTCATTAACTACTTCGGTCGTCTCCATTTGCATCCCTAGTTCGAACTAGGGATGCAGCGTAGACGTACCCTTAAAGACTAACCAAACATGTGGATGTTATCATGAGCTGTCGTGGGCTCAACCCACTTTTTCAGATCACAGCTGTCATCTGAAGAAGTGGGTTGCACCCACGAAAGCTCACGATAACCATCCACATGTTTTGTTAGTTTTTAAGGTGCTAGTAATGTATTTGGGGTTTTTTTAAGTTTTTCCTGTTACAGACTAACTTTTTCCTACAAATTACCACAGTCTGTTTTTTTGCCCACCCAATTGTGCCTCACACTAAAGTATATTTTACCCATTCCTGCTATTATGCCAGTGGGTTCTGTAGCACCTATGGGATCCCAGACCCCTTGTAAGGCTCTAAAAGAAATATTGATACTATCAAGGTGAATGGGAATTTTGGCACTAGCTTCAGTGAAGCCAGAATTTCATCCAGTGCTAGTATGTCTGCATACATCTCAAAGAAGGACCTAATCCAAAACCTCTGATCCCAACTTCTCTGAAGTTAGATTTTCGCTTAATGCGTGCCAAGGCTAAGGTTTGGCAGCGGCTTTGCACTGCACAGCCCCAGTACATCTGGGTTTGGCACATCAATTATGAAAGTTAAAAAAAATTGCTGAATTACTGGCAGTTAGTGGCTTGAGCCCTGGCACTTCTTTCAAATTAAGCACTGACTTGGACTAAATACAGGCATGGATCTGAAGTTTGTAGTAGATCCTTCGCTCTGTGGGGAAAAAGAATTGGAAAGAAAGAGAATGGCAAGTCATAGAATAATGTCCAGTCCAAAGTAACTCAGGGTTCATTCTTTTGTATCTGATATGCAAACAAATCTTTTGTTAAAGTCAAGGGGCCAAATTCTGCTCTTAGTGACATCAGTGTAATGCCAACTAACTTCATTGCTGTAGGGAGTTACAGAAAGATCTGTTCTATAACATGTAGTATTTATCTTGATTTCAATATTAACATACATTTATATCTATCCTCCTAAAAGTTTAATGATTGTATACTTACAAGTTGTCCGGGGTATAAGAAAATGTATTGTTTTGTATCTTGGGGTATGTCATACAGACAATGTAGAGGGAGACTCATCTGATTCTGAGATGATCACAGCAGGATGTATTCAACTCACGACATTATAAGAATGTTTAGAACAGGAATAGAAGAATATTGGGCCAGACCCTCAACTTGTATTAATCAGTGTAGCTCCATTGACTTTAATTTCCACTGGCTGAGAATCTAATCTGAGCATTTGAAACTGCAGAGTGAATTTAGACAGGAAGTATGTATTACACACACACAAATCTAGCCAGGGCACATTGGAACACCCAGAGTAACAACAGGTCTTGCAAAATGGAGGTTCCATTGCTGGTTAACATGTTTTGGTAGTCACCCCAGGAACCTTTTCACAGTGACGGATTGCTCTGTTACAGCCACACAAGCAAATACTCTGTCATTAACTGTCTTCTTAAAAAAAAAAAAAAGCTGCCTTAGCAGTGAAACTAAAAGACACCAACTTTTTCTTTTTCTGTAGCTCCCTCAGGCAATGAAGGAATTTGCGATGTGTGTCAATGAGACATTTGAAATTTCACACGTTTAAATCATCCCAACTTCAACAGCATTTTAAATACACTGAAACCAGCAGTACTCTTAAATTCAAATACTTACCAGTCTCCTTCCTACAAGCTTGCTGCTCTTAGCCTCTAAGGCAAAAGAAAAAAAATGGGAACAAAGCCACATCCTGTAATCAAATTAAACATGAACCTATTTAGTAGAAATGATACACTGTTAGGGTATGTCTACATTGCAATCCTCTTTCGAGAGAGGAATGTAAATGCAGACGAACAAAATTGCAAATGAAGCGTGGATTTGAATTTCCCGTGCTTCATTTGCATAATCGCGTCCGGTCGCTTTTTCGAAATATCCTATTTCGAAAAAAGAAATGTTGTCTAGACGTGGTTATTTCGAAAGAAAACCTTTCTTTTGAAATTACCCTTAAACCTCATTTTATAAGGAGTAAGGGTAATTTCGAAAGAAGGGTTTTCTTTCAAAATAACTGCGTTATCTAGACAGCGTTTCTTTTTTCGAAATAGGGTATTTTGAAAAAGCGGCTGGACGCGATTATGCAAATGAAGTTCAGGAAATTCAAATCCACACTTCATTTGCAATTTCGTTCGTCTGCATTTGCATTCCTCTCTCGAAAGAGGAATGCAGTGTAGACATACCTTTAGGCTACATCTAGACTACATCCCTCTGTTGGCAGAGGGATGTAAGTGAAGCACTTCAAAACTGCAACTGAAGCCAGGATTTAAATATCCCAAGCTTCATTTGCATAATCACTTAATGGTGATCATTCGAAAAAGCGCTATTTTGAAATTGAAACTGCAGTCTAAACCATGAGGTTTACAGGATCTTTTGAAAAAGTGCCCCGTTTCAAAAGAACCGCGTCTAGACTGCGGTTTCAATTTCAAAATAGTGCTTTTTCGAAAGATCGCCATTATGTGATTATGCAAATGAAGTGCAGGATATTTAAATCCCGGCTTCATTTGCACTTTCGAAGTGCTTCACTTACATCCTTCTGTTGACAGAAGGATGTAGTCTAGACATAGCCTTAATGAATAATACCTTGTACTTCCGTAGCATCTTCTATGCAAGACACACGGTATACATTACTAATATTAAATCAGCCTCACACCACCCTTTATTATCCTCATTATATGCATGGAGAAACTGAGGCACTAAACAATGTGGCCTACCCAGAGTCATACAGTAAATCAGTGGCATAGCAGGGAGAGAACTTAGGAGTCCTGACTTCTTCCTGCAGTTTAGCTATCACTGTTATTGTATCTGTAGTGCCACAAAACAACACAACAGTAGGACACAAGCACCACAAGACGAACATAAAATGGAAATACCAGTGTAACTGAAATGAAAAACAGAAGTTAATCTCTAACCCAGAAACCTTAGTGCCAAGAATTAAGACAAAGGTCTCAGTGTGAAACTCTGCATACAGCAGCCAGGGTTTCAAACAACTTAGGCTAGGTAATCTGGTTAAAATTTGCAGGAATCTGCCTCTGTGGCTCATTTTGCAAAATCAGAGTTTAAAGTATGGACTCACTATTTCTCTCCCCACCCCATCACATCAATATTCATTATGTCATTGTACACATTCGGTGATATTTTCACAATGCCATCACCACACCAAATATCATAGCCAGTAATCTTCCTCATATTCAAGCAAGTTGAAACTCCCGCATGGACTGCAGTGATGTACAATCCCAACCCTTGGCTGCAAGCAAGAAGCATGCATTGCAGGTGAAAAAGGCAATGATGCAAAGGTAACTTTTAAAATGCCATCGCTAAGATCCACTCTGGTCCGTGTATCATGGGAAACAGTTGTAACAGTTGAAGAGAGAGACTATGTACTTCTTTACAGGGTTTCAGAAAGGTAGCCATGTTAGTCTATAACTTTAAAAATAATGAATAGTGCTGTGGCACCTTAGGGTACATCTACACTACGGAACAAAGTCAAATTAAGATACACAACATCAGCTACATTAATTGCACAGCTGAAGTTGAAATAGCTTAATTCTGCTTTTGGCACTGTCTACACAACAGGAAGTCAAAGAAAGAACACTCTTCCTTCGCCTTCCCTTACTCCCTGTGTAATGAGGGTTACAAAATTCTGGATAAGAAGAATGCCATCTCAAAATTATTTTGAAATAATGGCTTTCTGTGTAGATGTGCACTTTGATATTTTGATATAACGTCAGTTATTCTGAAATAACACTGCTGTGTGGATGTACCCTTAGGCTATGTCTAGACTACATCCCTCTTTTAAAAGAGGGATGTAAATTATGCAGCTTGAAAGTGCAGCTGAAGTGCAGATTTAAATATCCTGTGCTTCATTTGCATATTCATGTCCGATCGTTGTTTCGAAAAAGGATATTTTGAAAGTGAAACCACAGTCTAGACATGGTTCTTTTGCAAAAAAAAATACCCTTTTTAAAAAAATCCCATACTCCTGAAAAAATTAGTACAGGATCTTTCAAAAAAGGGTTTTTTCTGAAAGAACCGCATCTAGACTGTGATTTCACTTTTGAAATACCCTTTTTTGAAACAGCGATCAGATGCGAATATGCAAATGAAGCGTGGGATATTTAAATCCACACTTCATTTGCACTTTCGATCTGCCTAATACACAGATCTAGATGAGCCCTTGGGGTATGTCTACACTACCACCCTAGTTTGAACTAGGATGGTTAATGTAGGCAACCGGAGTTGCAAATGAAGCCCGGGATTCACGAAGCCACGAGGAATAATGGTAGTTTGGAATAGGAAGCCTAATCCGAACTACCTAGTTTGTGCCGCGTGTAGCCGCGGGCACGGAGTCCGAACTAGCGGACATTTAAAAATGGCGGCGCCCGGCAATATGCAAATGAAGCCCGGGAAATTCAAATCCCGGGCTTCATTTGCAACTCCGGTTGCCTACATTAACCACCCTAGTTCGAACTAGGGTGGTAGTGTAGACATACCCTTAGAGACTAGCAAAAATGTATATAGTATCATGAGCTTTCATGGGCAAAACACACTACTTCAGATGAAATGGAGTGGAAATAACAGGAACCCAGAATTTATAACAGAAAAAGAAGATGGGGGGGAAGGTACCTATCAATTGTAGGACCGGTGCCTTATAGGGAGCATCCACCACTGACACTAGGGTCTACTACACTAGCGTAGCACCTCTGAGATCTAGATTTTGCCCAAGCAGAAATTTGAGCTTCTATTCTATAAGAGCTCCACATGGATTGACCCATTCCCTCTTCAGTGGGACTTCATATGGGCTTGGGATACTCCCCATATTGTAGAATCAAGGCTTTGATTGCTGCCGAAAGAAACCAGAAAGATTAAGAATTTCAGTAATTGGTTATTCCTAATCAGTCCAGCAATAGCACTACTAATGAATAAACAACTTAAATGAATCCCTGCTCTAAAAATGCAAGAAATTGGGTACTACCCAGAATATTGGCAGACATCAGAGTTCCCTTTTAACTTTTGAGTCATTCAGCCTTTGTTGGAGTGTTACATAAAAGCTTTTAATTTACTGAGTACCTTTTTGTCAGTCGAGGGGATCATTTGTGACTAATGAAGAGCAGAGAACATTTTAATAATAGTGACAACTGGCTTTGATATTGATATTGTCTCTAAAAAAAGACTGTTTTGAAGTCTTTGAGATTAGGAAGTCCCTTTGTATTTTATCCAATCGTGTTAATAAAATTGCCTTGGCTACATAATTCTCTCTGCAAAACAGAAGTAATTTTTCTGCATTTAACTCTCAGTGCTATGCTTTGCATTTTTTTAAACACTAGTCATTATTCTGTACCATCAACATTTATACATTTTCATTAAGTAGCTTTCAGGAATAATCTTTAAATGAACACCCAAGTGCAATGTTTTGTTTCTTCCAAGAGACTGAGAATATTTCACATCTTTATATTTGTCAGTGGTTTTGAATTTCATAGACATCTTCTGTTTTTTTGGGTTATATATTTGGACTCCTCCCATGTTTCTAATATCCTCTGGGTGCTATTAAAGCATCGAAAAGACAGGTGGCCCAGTAACAGTACCACTTCAGGGCTAAATGCCTTCTGATATCACAACTGGCGCTAGGTAATCTGGTAAAATTTGCAGGAATCTGCCCATGTGGCTCGTTTTGCAGAATCAGAGCCTAAAGCGGTATGGACTCACTATTTCAAAGGGCTAAGTGGCATAATGTTAATGGAGGTGGTATTTTCAGATAATAAGCTGTAAAACAGGTTATTCTGGCCACTTGTGGTTATTAATGATCACATTACAATCTCCCAGAAGAAGGCTAGAGATCTTGGTGTCCCAGCCAAATTCCAGTTTAGGTAATTACATTCTAAATTCATCCTAAATTGTAACTCCTTGAATTCTCTCTGCAATCCCAACTGGATATAATATTCCTTTCCTCTTCCTGTCATCAATTCCTGCATAGTGTTTCATGTCTTTAAATATCTCTACCATGTTCCTCTTTAGAGATAATTGCATTGCAGCAATGAGAATAAAAGTTGGGTGATAAGTTTTGGATTTTTTAAAATTAGAAAATGTTCCTTTGGCTAACTTGAAACATTATGCAAGAATATATACATTTTATCAAAATGTTCAATGAAAAATTATCAAAACAGTTTCAATCAGGTCAAAATATGGAGGCTGTGTCTACACTGGCCGCTTGAATTTCCGCAAGAACACTCACGATCTCATGTAAGATTGTCAGTGTTCTTGCGGAAATGCTATGCTGCTCCCATTCGGGCAAAAGCCCTCTTGCGCAAATGCTTTTGCGCAAGAGGGCCAGTGTAGACAATGCGGTATTGTTTTGCACAAAAAAGCCCCGATGGCAAAAATGGCGATCGGGGCTTTCTTGCGCAAAACCGCGTGTAGACTGGCACGAACACTTTTCTGCAAAAAGTGCTTTTGCGGAAAAGCATCCATGCCAATCTAGACGCTCTTTTCTGCAAATGCTTTTAACGGAAAAACTTTTCCGTTAAAAGCATTTGCGGAAAATCATGCCAGAGTAGATGTAGCCTGTATGTTTTGACATGACCTGGCAGTCAAAATATTTTTGCTTTTATTATACTAATAGCAAATTTACCTGGCATTGCTTGGGTCCCTAAGGAGCGATTCAGGGCAGGGGACTGGGAACATGGGGGGTGAAGTAGTTGGATTTGGGGGGGGCAAGGAGGGGCTCTGGGCAAGGGAGTGTGTGTGTGTGTGTGTGTGTGTGTAAGAAGATGGGCAGGAAAGGGAAGGCAAAGCCCCTATCCCTGAAATTCATATCAGGACTATTTGCTCTTCTCCTTCCTGTCACGAAGTGAGTGCATAGCTCATCTGTCCTCTGCGCTTCTAGCCAGAGTGAGGAATGCAGCAAACTGCACATTCCCGTCACTCTCTGAATAAATTCCTTTATGAATTAGGGGAGGGAGGGATTCAGACCCCCCCCCCACCTTCTCTAAAGGGCATCTAGGAGGGTGGGAGGCTGGGTGTTGGGGCAGTCCAGATGCGAGGGTGCCCCCAGCCATCCTCTTTCACCTTTCTGGTGATTCTGTCTCTTTTCTGTATGTTTTTATGAGAAGCAATCCCATTGCAGGAACATCCCATTTTCCTGGCACAACCAAACCCATATATTGCTTTAAGTTATAAGAGGAAGCTGCATACCAAATTTGGTGGTCCTAGCGTTTAGCATTTAGGAGGAGTTCTTGAACAATCACACACTCAAATATATGGGTGATAAATGAATGATACATTATAGTATAATAACAAAAACTTGAGACAGTTGAAACAAAATGTTTTTTACCTTAGGCATGCTACAACTCAACCTTATCAAAATGAAATACTTCAGTAAATAAAGTCATTTCCATTTTTATGAAACATTTCTCAACTTCTTGCCATCGGAAAATTTGAAATTTCATCTTTTTGTTCTAATTCAGGGTGGAAATTAAAATTAAATTTTGGAATTTCCCATGAAACAAGAGTCTCAGGTTCGGACTATCACTAGCATGTATAGCTATTCCAATATTGTAGACATTTGTGTACCCAGATGGATCATGACAACAAACAGGACTGGATGTAACATATCTTGTATTCTTCTTGGCAAATTACTAAATCAGCTCGACCCCCGAGAAAACTAAACACATTTCTTGGCATGTCTACACTAGAAAATTATTTCAAAATAAATTATTTTGAAATAATAACTCCTGAAATAACTATTTTGAAATAGTGCATCCACATTACAGCTATGTCTAGACTACAGGGTTTTTTTTTAAAAAAAATGGCCTTTTTTAAAAAAAACTTCACCTATGTCTAGACTGCCACCGTGTTCTTTCAAAATTAAATCGAAAGAACATGGCAGTTTTTTTGAGAGTGGTAAATCTCATTTTACGAGGAAGAATGCTTTTTTTCAAAAGAGCTCTTTCAAAAAAAGGCATTCTTGACTGCAAACAGGGCTTTTTTGAAAAAGAACAACCCAGATTGCCTGGGTACTCTCTTTCCAAAAAGCAGATCACTTTTTCGAAAAAGTTCTGGCTGTCTAGATGATCTCTTTCAAAATAAGTGTGTAGTCTAGACATACCTTACAAATCATGATAGAAATAGTACAGAATTATTTTGAAATAGCATGTTCACACTGATTGGAGTCTTCATTGAAATTAAAGCCCCCAGAAGCAGTCCAGGAAAGGCACCAGGAGAGGAGTCGCTGCCTGTAGCTGCTTGCTGAGGCTAGCTGAGACTTGTGCTTAAAGGGGCTCCCCTCTATAGTCGCTTCTCACATGGCACTTCTCCACTGTGTACCCTTGTGGAAGCCACAGCACTGACTACATGGAGCCAGAGCTTCTGCAAAGCAGTGCCAGGCTCACGGGCCTCATGCTGCACCTCATGGCGCAGTTCATCCACACTGCCCACATAGTGATTCAGAATCACAATGAGCAGCCCAGACTGAGAGACCTCTTCACACAGGCCCTGGCACTCACGAAGCACCAAATGATCACCCATCCCCTGCACACCATGGAACACTGCTTCTGGTGGAGGGAGACATGGGATTGCATCATCCTGCAGTTCTGAGACAACCAGCAGTGACTCCAGACATTCTGCATGTGGAAAGCCACCTTCCTGGAACTCTGTGAATGGCTTGCCCCTGCCCTCAAGCAACAGAACACCTGCATAAGACCTGCCTTCACCCTGCAGAAGTGTGTAGCCATTGCCCTATGGAAGCTCTCTACTCCAGACAGCTACCACTCCATCAGGAACCAGTTCAATAGTAAATCCACAGTCAGGGCTGTGCTCATGCAGGTTTGACTATTTTAGTATTTCACTAGGAGGCTGGTGAAGCACTGGAATGGGTTACCTTGGGAGATGGTAAAATCTCCATCCCTAGAAGTTTTTAAATTCCGGTTTAAGAACACCCTGGCTAGGATGATTTAGTTGGGGTTGGTCCTGATTTTGGGCAAGGGGCTGGACTCAGTGACCTCCTGAGGTCTTTTCCCACCCTGTGATTCTGTTTCTATGATTCTATAGGTGGTCAAGGCCATCAACACCATCCTGTTGTGGAGGGTCATCACCCCAGGGAAAGTTGACCCCATTGTCACTGTTTGCTACCAATGGCTTCCCCAACTGCAGGGGGGCCAAAGACAGTACTCACATCTCCATCCTGACCCCTGACCGCAGTATCTCTGACTACATCAACAGGAAGGGGTGCTTTATGTAGGATGGTCGGGGAAGGTTTCAGAGGATGCATGCCAGCATTTTTTCCCCAACTGCAAATATAGACACCCCCCAAATTTAAATAAATGGTATTTTAATATGGTTAACTGTGACAACCCTAAATATTTTGTTTAATTTCTTCCCAACCTCTGTGATATTAGCACATCAGTGCCTCTCTCCACAAGGAAAATTAATTCACCAGCAATTCAGATTAACTCTTGTTGGGTGATAAAAATGTACTAATATTCAACCCCATGGTATGTTACTTTAAGTCACACACGTCAGACTTGCTCTTGAAACCTTTTTGCAAAGTTTTGGATCATACACTATATATGAAAGAAAAATGTAGAATCAAATATCTTAAATGAACCAACTATTCCATGGGCTCTCTATGGGTAGTAATTCCATGATATAATAATAATTAATAAATAATATAGCAGTAGGGATCTATTATCGACCACCTGACGAGGCTAGTGACTATGAAATGCTAAGATTGATTAGAGAGGCTATCAAAATTAAAAATTCAATAAAAGTAGGGGTCTTCAACTATCCCCATATTGACTGGGTACATATCACCCCAGGACAGGATGCAGAGATAAAATTTCTTGATAAGTTAAATGTCTACTTCTGGAACCCACAACGGGAGAGGTGATTCTTGACTTAGTCCTAAGTGCAGCACAGGATCTGGTCTAAGAGGTAAATATAACTGGACTGCTTGGAAATTATGACCATAATGCAAAATGTAACATCCCTGTGGTGGGAAAAAATATGTCAGCAATCCAACACTGTGGCATTTAATTTCAGAAAGGGGAACTACACAAAAGGGGCAGTTGTTTAAACAGAAATTAAAAGGCACAGTGACTAAAGTAAAATCCCTGCAAGCTGCATAGACATTTTTCAAAGACATAGTAATAGAGGCCCAACTTAAATGTATACCCCAAATTAAAAAACACAGTAAGAGAACCAAAAAAGTGTCACCAGGGCTTAACAACCAATGAAAAGAAGCAGTGAGACACAAAAAGGCATCATTTAAAAAGTGGAAGTTAAATCCTAGTGAGGAAAATAGAATGAAACATCAATTCTGTAAAATTAAGTGTAAAACAGTAATAAGAAAAGTCAAAAAGGAGTTTGAAGAATATCTAGCCAAAAACTCAACAAGTAATAGCAAAATACTTTTTAAGTACATGAGAAGCAGGAAGCTTGCTAAACAACCAGTAAAGCCCCTGGATGATCAGGATGCTAAAAGAGCACTCAAAGACGATAAGGTCAGTGTGGAGAAACTAAATGGATTCTTTGCTTCAATCTTCATGGCTGAGGATGTTAGGGAGATTCCCAAATCTGTGCCATTCTTTTTAGGTGACAAATCTGAGGAATTATCCCAGATTGAGGTGTTTATTAAAGGAAGTTTTGGAACAAATTGATAAACTTAACAGTAACAAATCACCGGGACCAGGTGGCATTCACCCAAGAAATCTAAAAGAATTTAAATGTGAAATTGTGGAACTATTAACTGTGGTTTGTAAGCTATCCTTTAAATCAGCTTCTGTACCTAATGACTGGAAGATAGCTAATGTGATGCCACTATTTTAAAAGGCCTCTAGAGGTGATCCTGGCAATTACAGACCGCTAAGTCTGAATTCAGTACCGGACAAACTAGTTGACACTAAAGTAAAGAATAAAATTGTCAGACACACAGATAAACATAATTTGTTGGAGGAAAGTATAATGGTTTCTGTAAAGGGAAATAATGTCTTACTAATCTACAAGAGTTCTTTGAGGGGCTCAACAAACATGTGGACAAGGGGATCCAGTGGATATAGTGTACTTAGATTTCCAGAAAGCTTTTGACAAGTTCCCTCACCAAAGGCTCTGAAGTCAAGTAAGTTGTCATGGGATAAGAAGCAAGGTCCTTTCGTGGATTGATAATTGGTTAAAAGACAGGAAACAAAAGGTAGGAATAAATGATCAGTTTTCAGTGTCCAGTAACTAGTGTCCCGCAAGGGTCCATAATGGGACTAAGCCGATTCAACCTATTTATAAATGATCTGGAGAAAGCAGTAAACAGGGAGGTGGCAAAATTTGCAGATGATACTAAACTGCTCAAGATAGTTAAGAACAAAGCAGACTGTGAAGAGCTTCAAAAAGATCTCACTAAACTAAATGATTGGGCAACAAAATGGCAAATTAAATTTAATGATGGTAAATGTAAAGTAATGCAGATTGGAAAAAAAATAATCCCAACTTTACATACAATATGATGGGGACTAATTTAACTATCACCACTCATTGTGGAGTCATTGTGAAGAGTTCTCTGAAAACATCAGTCAAACAAGCAAGCAGAATGTTAGGAATCATTAAAAAGGGATAGAGAATAAGACAGAACATCTTATCATCTCTATATAAAACCATGGTACACCCATATCTTGAATACTGCATACAGATATGGTCCCCTCAACTCAAAAAAGATATATTGGCATTGGAAAAGGTTCAGAAAAGGGCAAAAAATGATTAGGGGTTTGGAACGGGTCCCATATGAAGAGAGATTAAAAAGACTGGGACTTTTCAGCTTAGAAAAGAGGAGACTAACGGGGGATACGATTCAGGTCTATATAATCATGACTGATGTGGAAAAAGTGAATAAGGAAAAGTTATTTACTTGTTCCCATAATAAAAGAATGAGGGGTCACCAAATGAACTTAATAGGTAGGAGGTTTAAAATAAGCAAAAAGAAGTTTTTCTTCATGCATTGCACAGTCAACCTGTGGGACTCTGTGCCAGAGGAGGTTGTGAAGACCAGGACTTGAACACAATTCAAGAAAGAACTAGATACATTCATGGAGGTTAGGTCCATCAATGGCTATTAGCCAGAATGGGTAGGAATGGTGTCCCTAGCCTCTGTCAGAGGCTGGAGATGGGTGACAGGAGAGGGATTGTTTGAAGATTTCTTGTTCTGTTCTCTCCCTTTGGGGCATCTGGTATTGGCCACTGTTGGCAGACAGGATACTGGGCTAGATGGACCTTTGGTCTGACCCAGTATGGCCGTTCTTATGTTCCTATGTTCTTATAAAGTTTTGGACAGTATGGATATATGGCTCATCCAGAACACAAGCAGGGTATGTCTACACTACCCCGCTAGTTCGAACTAGCGGGGTAATGTAGGCATACCGCACTTGCAAATGAAGCCTGGGATTTGAATTTCCCGGGCTTCATTTGCATAAGCGGGGAGCCGCCATTTTTAAAACCCCGCCGGTTCGAACCCCGTGCAGCGCGGCTACACGGGACTCGAACTAGGTAGTTCGGACTAGGAATCCTAGTCCGAAATTCAAATCCCGGGCTTCATTTGCAAGTGCGGTATGCCTACATTACCCTCCTAGTTCGAACTAGGAGGGTAGTGTAGACATACCCGCAGTGACAAAACAAGTCTGTAGTCCTGTCCTTGCACATTAGTGCACACTTGTGGAACCAAATGGGCTATTCAAATACAAAGGCCATCTATGTGGTATTCAGTGAGGAATATAGGACCAAATTGCATTCCCAAGGCCCCCTGAGGTAGTGCTTGCAATGGCACATTTTTCTGATGTCTCTCAGCCTAAAATCCGTTATTTTTTTCAGTTAATTATATTTACAACATCAGGGGTTTTATACCCCTGCAATTTAAAAAGCTTCTGGGCTAATTTTAAACATATAAAATTTTGAAAGAGAGAGAGTTTGCCTCTGGGACACTATGTTTCAGCCTGGAACAAATACTAATGTCCAAGTTTTCAACTAAACATTCATAGAATGAAAATGCTGACTCACCTTTCTGTCTATATAGTTGTGTTGTTGCTATAATAAAAATAAGCAAGGAAAGTTATAAGGGGCCACAGAGGTCCCTGTGATCTGTAGATGCTAGTGTGTCCGTGGAGAATGTTTCAGTTGTACAGCACTTCAAAGCGTAAGGAAGAAAGGAACTTGGCTGAGGATTCATTCTGATGAAGAAACCTTTTATGGGAGTTTCTATAATGCTTCATCTTGAAGAAGTGTGTGGAGACTAGTGCTGGATGACTGTATAATAAGGCTCGCTGGCTCTCTGATAGAAACTTTCATAAAGGAAAAAGTTACTGATGAAAGTAGATGGGGGGGCTTGTGTGTGCGTGTTTTGTGTGCAGTTTGAGGTTTCATCTGGCTCTCAGTGCCTATAGAATGAGGGACAACAGGGGAGCAGGCCTCCAACCTTAACTCCCTGTGCTCTCTTCCTGAAAGTGAAGGAAGAGCATCAAAGAGAATGAGAGCGACAGACTATCTAACTGAAAGGTATTGTATATTCTTGCTTTAGGTCACAGCCATGGTTGGCATCACAGAGCAAAAACTTTCTAATTTAACATTTATGAATTCCTTATTTCCTGGGTGCAGTTAGGGAACATTTGGAAACTTAGGGTGACAGTACAGAGTAATACAGTTGTTCTTACTATTTACTATTTACTATTTAATTTACGTCCCTGTTATAGCTTGATGCTGATTCTTCCTTTATTATACCTACTATTTTTCTTTTAACTAGAGCTAAGTGAATAATGCTTTTTCCATTTACTTGCAGTTCGAAAATTAAAAAAAAAATGTTTTGTGTCAACTCAAAACCAAGTTGATCCAAGATTTTTGGTGAATCAAAAAAAAATTAAAAAGTGAATCAAACAAAGCTTTTATTCAACCCAAAATGAAATATTGTGATAAGATATTGAGTGGTTGAAGTTTAAAAAAACGTAAATAAATTTTCAGCAAACTTTTCATTTAAAAATATTTTTGAATAAAAAATTGGAAATGTTTAGTTTGTATTCCTTCCAAACAGATTATTCCAACTTTTTTGGGGGGGAGGTTGGGAGAGGAGATCAGGTGTCAACAAGTTAGCCTTTAAAAAAAATGCTGCCCAAAACTTTTGCCCAACTCTAGTCTTAACATATTTTCTTCTCTACTCAGAGTGAAGAATTTGCAATGCCACCAATATTTTCCAGAGCTTCAGAAACTTACTTCCTTACTTCATTTATTAGAGTCATTAGATCAGGACATATACCTCATATAGGGTACATCTATACAGCAGTGTTATTTTGGAATAACTAACATTATTCTGAAATAACATAGTCCATGTCTACACTACAAGCAGGTATTTCAACATAATGTCAAAATAATGTTGAGATGGAGGACTTCTTGCTCCAACTCCTGTAACCTTCATTTTACGAGGAATAAGGGAAGTCGGAGGAAGAATGTTCTTTCTTGGACTGCCTGCTATGTAGACAGCACCAAACTCCAAAATAAGATATTTCGACTTAAACTACTCAATTGACATAGCCCAAGTTGTGTAGCTTATTTTGACTTTAGCCCTGCTGTGTAGATGTGCCCATAGAAAAACCAGGGATGAAGGTTTTAATAATAGTTCCCACTGAATGCAGCAGAAGATCTGGCCTAATAAATATTTCCATATTCCTTAGTGTTAAGTTTACATTTGGCAAACAAAATCACTCCGATATTGTAATGACTGTAGAGAATTGTGAATTCTCTATTTGAAATGGTGTGAGGAAATTGAAATTAGTATTCCCTTTCTGTGAATGCATATTGTTTATGTTGGATGGGTGGTTTTAGAGTAAAAGACCTTCCCCACAACTCCGGCTTTCAGACTTAAACATATTGTTGCTTATTTTAACACCCACAAAAAACTGTTTACCAGGCTAATGTGCAGTATATAATTTGTGATGGAGAGCTATCTATGTAATTGAGGACAGGATGTTTTTGTTTGTTTGTTTGTTTGTTTGTTTGTTTGTTTGTTTGTTTTGGGATGGGCTAAGTTCAATATCTGCTTTCATTTGAATAGAGCGGATGTCTCTGAACATGCTGTTTTTCTGTCCTACCGCAAGCAGGTTTTAACAATAGAGTTCACCAATACGTTTTATTGTGGAAGAATCCTATATATTTCAACATGTAGGCTTCCCCTTTGCTCCCTGGAAAATCTGCTCACAATCTGTTGATTCCTATTTGCATTTGGAACATTTTATAGGTAACCAAAACAAAGAGAGGTTCGTTTGGTGATTATACATCTTTTCCTTTCAGTTATGTTTAGAACTCAGCCAGATGCTTTGCCTTCATTTTGCATGCAATAGGAAAGGCTTGCCAGTCTATGCCTAGGCTGGTATCATTCAGATGAAAAAATCTGAAATACCATAAGGGCTTCAGCCAGGGAGTTTTAAAATTCCATCTGTCCAGCAAATAAAGAGGTGTTGGGGTTTTTTTTTTTTTAAACAGAAACTTTGTGTAATCCAGTGAAATTCACAGATGAACTTTTAAGGCACTAGTGTCCTGTGATGGGATGACTACCCCACACATGTGAAAAAAAGGTTAACAACGGGCATCTAAAATCAATTACTCTACCTTACTGAACCTAGAGAGTGTGACAGGCTTGGTGTGTTATTAGATCCAGTGGGTGGAGGCGGGGCGGGGGAGCCTGGTCTTCCTATAAGAAGGAAGTGAAGGCTATAGGGAAGATTCATAAAAGGGACTCAAGACTGCAAAACCCAAGAGAGAGGAGGGGTAATGAAGTGGTCCACCCTTTAAAGGCTGGAGCTGGCCGCCATATATTTCAATGTGTTGTACAGAGACTTGAATCTGTTTATACAAATGTGAAATTCTGGTTTCTTAAGCAGTTAGGGTATGTATACACAGCAAAGTTATTTCAAAATAACAGCCATTATTCTGAAATAACTTTATTAGCGTCTACACAGCCAAACTGTTATTTCGAAATTAATTCAAAATAGCAGCAGGCTTATTTCAAATTTGTTAAACCTCATTCTACAAGAAATAACACCAAATTCGAAATAGCTATTTTGAAATAAGTGCTGTGTAAACACTTATTTCGAAATAGGGGGCCTCCAGCCTTCCCAGGATACCCTGGTAGCCACTCCAGCCTCAACCAAGAACACTCCTCTCCCTCCCCTCTCCTCAGAGCCCTTAAAGGGGTTGACTCTGGCCACAGTGCCTCTGCCAACCCCAAACCTGCCAGCCCAGAACCAGCAGTCACTGCCAACAAGGCACTGGCAGCCAGCTATCTACCACTCCCCAGGAGCAGTCTGCCAGCTCCCAGGAGCCTGCCAGGGCCCGGAGAAGGCAGGTGCCTTTCTGGTCCAGGGTGGAGATCATGGACTTTATTCAGGTTTGGAGGCGATGCCCTCAACATCCATGATCTCCACACTAGACAAAGGAACGTGGCCATTTATGGCAGGATAGCTACCAGCCTGCCCACCAAAGGCCACATGAGAACCCAGGAGCAAGTTTGCATGAAAATCAAGTTGGTCCAGGGAGACCCCAAACCCTGAGCCCTGAGCTTCCCCTCCCACTTCTTCCCTTTGCATCCAGCTCCCTCCTCCCAGGTTTCCCCCTCTCCTCTCCAACTCTCTCTCCTCCTTTCCCCAGTCTCACCAGAGTTTCATTCCCCTCCCCACAGTTTTGTTAAATAAAGAAAGTTTATGTTCATGAAAATACGTGTATTTTATTTTACATCAGGAAAGGGGCTTAGGGTGGAGTAAGAGGAAGGACGTGAGGGAGGAATGAGGCACGAGCCCCCAGTGGGGAAGACCAGGGAGGCTCTTAGTGCTCCTCAGAGTAGAAGCTCTCCCGCAAGGCTTCCTGGATACTGACAGCCTCCCCTCCACCGATGGACCTCCCAGATGGCAGCCTGTAGAAAGTGCAGCCAGGCTCACAGCAACATGTCCACAAGAAGCATCAGAGTGCCCAGGGGCAGCTCTGGCTCAATGTTACAGAGTGCTGTGGAGTCCTGAGTGAGGGCAACCAGAGCACGCAGAGACAAAATGCTTTGCTGTCCTTCATCGAGGTAGGCAAGCAAGTAGGGAAATCTGAGAACTGGATCCCTTTAAGCACAGGCCTCAGAAAGCCTCAGGCAGCAGCCACACAAAGTAACTCCTGACCTGATGCCCTGCTGGACCTGGTTCTGTCCTGCCTTAAATGAGATTCAGCGTCCACTCAGTGTGGACGTGCTCTTTCGAAATAGCAAAAAACTATTTCAAAATGCATTTTATGTGTAGACGCGTTATTTTGAAATAAGCTATTTTGAAATAACTATTTCGAAATAAGATATTTCAAAATAACGCTGTAGTGTAGACATACCCTTACTTGTGTAAAATCTCCTCTCATATTGCAGCTACTGTGTTTTTCTTCTCTCTCTATAATGCAAGAGGTCAGTCAGCAATCATGGCTCCAACCATGTGCACATGTCTGTGTTTCTAATAAGGGATTTGTGCTATTTCTGACCTCCACAGCAGTTGGGGATGGTTTCCAGAACCTTCTCTGTAGAGCCTGGTGTAGATACAGTGTATATCTGTAGGTGTAAATCAGCGTCTGCAAAGCAACAGAGCTGTACTGGGAACTGCAAACGAACAACATGTTCGGCCACCAATTGCAAGAAACATCACCCCACATTGGTATCATCTTCAGTGTGTCTATACCACCCCCATCCCCGCCCACGGAGGTGGGCACCAGGCTCACTGGCAGCTGTCCCTGATCGTGCTCATGTGTTCAAGCATTGCGCATGCCCCTGGAGAGGAGATGCAAATTGCTGCATGGAAGGGATTGGGGGCAGTACAGCCATGCTGGAGGAGCTGGCAATGGTCCAACATGCTAGTCCTTTGCCATTCACAATGCTTTAGGGTTCTATCAGGGATATCCACATCCACGGTCATACATTTGTATCCGTGCAGGGCTCTCCTAGACATCAGAGCAGCAAATCAATATATGGCATTGCTTGCTGCCTCAGGGAGGAGAGGGGTCTGCTAGAATTGTAAAGAACTGAATGACTCAGACTATCATTTCACCTCTCTGTGGTTAGCTATGTTGGGAAAAAAAGCCTTTGGCAGCATCATGGCAGACTGGCCCACATATATAGAGTTTTGGAACAAATAAGCTTCCCTCAGAAAAACATGTAGCAGCATCAGTGGATATGATGGGAAGAATAACTTACACTTTAGTACGCTGCCTGATTGCCACGGAGAAGCCAACAAGTAAAACCTGTAACGAGAGAGTGCAAATTGTTCAAGAGCACTTGGCGCCCAAGCCCCTGATTATAGCAGAAAGGTTCAGGTTTCATAAGAGGAATCAACCTGAAGGTGAATCCATTTCCTCCTTTGCGACAGAGTTAAAAAGATTATCAGAACAGTGTGCTTTTAAGCATGGGCTTAATGAGGCCCTAAGAGAGAGATTTGTGTGTCGACTGCTTAATGAAAGGCATTCAGAAGAAGCTCTTCACTGAAGCAAATCTTACCTTTAAACGCGCAGTAGAAATTGGAGTGGGGATGGGAACAGCACCAGCAAGGCCTGGAATAGAAATGCATACCAGAGCTAAAGCGGGCAAGAGCCTGGCTACTCTGCCGACAGACCTGTTATTGGGGCAGGAAAGGATTCCTCATTCCTTCTGATTGCTGATTTGAAGAGGCATATTGCAGAAGCTATAATAAACAAGGGCATAGCCCTTTGTCACCCTCAAAGATAAAGAAGTGACCAAACCAGGGTATCAAAAAAGAAGCATCAACAAACGGCTCTGTAGACAGTGGCCGTAGTGACACAGACTGTGAGAGTGGAATAATCAGCGTGGAGGTATGAAGTGTGAGGAAAAATGACAAGGCAGCAATCTGGATTACACCCTGGCTGGCAGAGGAAACACTCAGAACAGAACTGGACACAGGCTCTGCCGTGTCTGTTCTTTCACGCTGAGAATATGAGACACTCTGGGAGAGAGGAAGGCACCGCTGTTACTAAAACATACATGGGAGAAAAGATAGCGTCAACTGCAGCTATGCAACTGAGTGTGAAGTACAACAATAAGCACTGTTTGTTAGACTAAATAGGGGGATCATCCCTGTGGGGCCCATGAATGATTACATGAGGATCCTCTGGATTGGAAGATGTTGTGGTCACTTTCAGCAGATGCCTTTAAAATAGTCATACAGCTGGCAAGGTTGTTAAGTCAGACATCAGCAGTATTTAAGAAGGGGATATGAACTCTATGAAATACATGATGCCTAAAATAATCCTACATGAGAAGGTGCTGGCCATTTTCATGACATTTAGCTTGTCCCTTTTAGTATCTACTTAAAGGTAAAGGCTGAATTGTAACATCTGAAAAGAGAGGCCATGTTTTCAAGAGAGTCCTTCCATGAGGGGGAACTCCTTTCCTTTCAACTGTTACAAAAAAAAAAAAAAAAAGTGATGAAGTAGGAGCATGGGAGATGGCTATAAAACCTGCGCTGAAAGTTGAAAGTACCCACTTCCTTGAATTGCAGATATTTTTGTGCACTGGAATGGGGACAACTAGTCAGCAAATTTGATTTTGCAGTGGCTTACCTAAAGACAGGGGTTGAGGAATAGTTTAAAGCAGTGTTTCTCAATCTTTTTTTTATAAAGTATCCCTTTTTCAAAAAAAATATATAAGTACCCCCAGTACCAATAGTTTTCAGACACAGAAACTTTTTTTCTACCATTGCAACACATTTGTTTAAACAACTTAATCGTAGCCGGGTGGGTGATGAAATGTTTGGGTGTAAAAAGTACAAAAATAATAAAACGCTGTAAAACTTAAAACAAATTCAGTTTTCCCCAAATTTCAGTTGTGTTGATGTACCCCCGAGACACTTCTCGAGTACCCCTAAGGGTACTCGTACCACTGGTTGAGAAACACTGGTCTAAAGTGTACCTCACAATCAACACACATAAAGACCTGTTCCAGTGCAACCAGCTAGTGTTTGGTATTGCTTCAGCTGCTACAATATAACAGTGGGCAATGGACCAAGTTTTGCAAACTAGTCCAAGAACACAGTGTTATTTGGATGACATTTTTGTGCCTGCTGGAAGTAATGAAGAACATCTGGAAACCTGAAAAGGTATTAAAACAGCTAGAAGACTATGGATTATGAACCAATCAAATAAAATGTGAATTTTTCAAGGACTCAGTAACTTATTGTTGGCATGTTATTGATGCACAATGGCTACATACATCTTAGGAGAATATTAAAGCAGTCTGGAAATCTCTACCTTCCAAGGGATGTGTCACAATTCAGATCATTTCTAGGATTTATAAACTATGGATAATTTTTACCAAACCTAGTGACTGCATTGCACCCACTGAACTTTTACTGCAGTCTGGTGAAAAGAGGATACAGTCACATGAGTGACACAAAGCTGTCCTGGGAGCAAAATAATTGGTCATATCAATTAGAGTTTGCTTATTCAATTAAACCCATCCTTGTCTGTCAAGTTAGCATGTGATGCTTCAGCATATGGAATAAAAGTGATTATATCGCATGCCGTTCTAGAGGGCAGTGAGAGACCCATTCCATTTGCCTTCAGCTCTCTCATAGTGGCATAACAAAGCTATGTACAAATACACAAGGGCTGTGTCTAAACTGGCCACTTATTCCGGAAAATCAGCCGCTTTTCCGGAATAACTTGCCAGCTGTCTACACTGGCCCCTTGAATTTCCGGAAAAGCACTGACGATCTACTGAAAAATCATCAGTGCTTTTCTGGAAAAACTATGCTGCTCCCGTTTGGGCAAAAGTCCTTTTCCAGAATACTGTTCCGGAAAAGGGCCAGTGTAGACAGCACAGTAGTGTTTTCTGCAAAAAAGCCCCGATCGTGAAAATGACGATCGAGGCTTTTTTGTGGAAAAGCGCGTCTAAATTGGTCACGGATGCTTTTCCGGAAAAAGTGCTTTTCCGGAAAAGCATCCTGCCAATGTAGATGTGCTTTTTCCAGAAATACTTATAATGGAAAACTGTTCCGTTTTAAGCATTTCTGGAAAAGGGTGCCAGTGTAGACGTAGCCAAGGAGGCTTTAAGTCTACTATGGGAGGTAAAGAAAGTCAAACAATACCTATATGGGAGAAAAATCATCATTGTCTCAGACACCAAATCCCTAATATTGATCTTTCATCTGAGGAAGGAGGCTTCTGTGACCACAACAGTAAGTATGCACTGGTGGCCCTCTTCTTACCTGGTTACACCTGCGACATTGAATTTAAAGGAACAGAAGTGCTTGCAAATGCACTTGGGCTCTTCCACACATGCCTGAGCCTGTTGAAGGGCAATCCGTAATAGCAACAGAATCTATCAAACTGATTGACATGTTCCCGATTGAATTCGCCCCAGTGACTTGTAGCTTGATCAAGCGATGAAGAGGGATCCTACACTAGCTCAGGTTTATGATGCCACTGTGAAGGGCTGGAATACTGATGATCCTTTGATACATATAAAGTTGAGCTTACCGTACATCCAGGGTGTGTGGATTTGTGATATCTTATTTAGTAGATGGAGCACAAAACCCTAGAAGAAATCCAGCTGGGTCACCTAGGGGTAGTAAAAATGATGGCACTTACCAGAAGCTTTGTATAGCGGGCTGATATTTGACTAACAAATGCAGCAGCTTTCTCAGGAATTTTTTAATGCCAACAGGTGCAGGGAATGCCTAAATCAGTGCCATTAAAACACAAGGAAAGGCCATTAGATCCCTGGCAAGATCTTCATGTTAATTTTTGCAGGATTATTTTGGGAAATGGCGTGTGTAAGCGGTGAATGCCGATCCCAAAAGGCCAGAAGATTTTTGCACAAAAACCACCACAGCTGCACAGACAACAGAATATCTTTGAAGTTTGTTTACAAGAACTAGACTTCCAGAACAAGTTGTAAGTTTTAGCAACTCATAAAGAAGAATGCTAATAGATGTATCACCTTGATATATATACCACCCAGCCACAAATAGCTTGTTTAAGAAATTTGTACAATCTTTTAAGCAAGCCTGAAAGTAGGAATAAGAGATCCTCCGGAAAAGGGCTTTATTCCGGAGGATCGCGCCAGTCTAGATGCTTTTTTCCGGCTTTTCCCCAAGCTGGAAAAAAGCGGCGGACATGTTTATTTAAATCCCGCGGGGGATATTTAAATCCCCCGCGGATTTCCCTATTCCAAAGTCTGAAATTAGCATGGCTATTTCGAAATAGGGGCCAGTCTAGACGTAGCCACAGGATTTATACTCTTAATAGAGAAATAGTAGTGATAGACCCAAGCCACAAACCTTTGAATCAATATTTCAAAGATCACAGTTTCAGGGTTTGTTCAGTTCTAGATTTTGTTGTTGTTGTTGCAGTTTGGACCCTTTTGGAGTCTGTGTATTCAGGATCTTATCCTGCACCATTTAAATCAGTGGGAGTTCTGCCACTGACGTCTATGGGAGCAGGATTCAACCTGTAAATAGTAATATTATAATTATACTAGGGACAAAAATAATGATTTCTTTGACAAATATTTAGGGCCAATTTTACCAGTTAAACTTCTAAAATGGTGGGCATGGTTTTCCACACTTGAAGATTTTGAATATATTTGTACATTCAGAATGCGTTTGCACATGAGATTTGGGTAATTAGGCATCTGCCATTTCAGTGGCAAATATAGTGTGTGCACCCATCAGTGCCTGCACCTGCAGAAGTGTAGACAGGCACACTTTTTCTGCAATTTGGGAGGCTCCTGCTGAAAATATAGCTAGTGAAATGTACAGTAGTCTCCAAATTTTAATCAACCCACTAGAATTTATTTAATAAATAATAAATAACTTTTTTTTTGCAATAGACAATTAAATGAGCAAGAGCTGAATGGCGGCTTGGCTTGCACACCCGTGAAAGTCATAATAGGGAGTAAAAATCCACTTATAGTTATAGCCCTTTATGGGCTACCTGAATCTTGTGTCTAAGTACATGGGAGCAGGTGTTGCACACTCATTTTTCCTTCACTATGTGGAGAAAGCCAGTGGAGTTGTTTTCATCTTAGGGACTGGTTTGGTCTTAGAGTTCTTTTTTCATTGTTTTCGGCATGTTTCTTCATGTTGAATAGTCTGGGTCCCCTTAAAAGTCAGCAGGCCCTCTTGTGTCATAAGGTACTGCCTACTATGAGTAAAACATACAGAATGCAATCATTAAACTTCTTAAACCATTAATGCTTCCTGATTGGCATAGTTCTCTAAATCCTTAGCTTTGTAAACCCCTGGCGTTCATTGTACTAGAAGATATTTATTTATTTATTTTTTATTATGCATGATGTATTTTTATCATTCTCTTACAGAGAATCCAACTCAATGTGTGTTCATGCTGCAGGAAAATTACAGTTTACCGCGGCATGTAGGTTAGACCCCTCATTGTCTACCTTATGGTAAATGATCATTTTCCTGCAGCGCAAGCACACATTAGGGACCCCCACTGTACTTATCTTGTTCTGCTTTGCTTTTTCATTTAATACCAGTTTAACACATTCCTACAAAATGGATATGAGGGTTGGCTAGCTCTCTTGGTTGGCTGGTTTGTTTATGTGCTTCAAAATATTTCTGCCTGTTTATTTTTTCTGATAATTTTTTTTATCAGAATCTATGTAGCGTTGTCCATATTGATGTCCTCTACATCCTGCGAGTTATATGAATGCTGTCCATAATATGTGACAAAAAAAATAGCTTTAATCATCAAAGCAAGTATTTACCACAGCCCCAGTTATAATTTAGCTACCATGCACGGAGAATGTGGATGGGGGTGGGGACGTGCATGGGAATGGAGACTTAGGACTTAAGTGTGAAGCCATATTGCTTCATAGACTTAAGTGAAGCTACATTACACCAGCTGATGACCTAGCCTGGAGAATCCAGCCTCCCTCAGCAGAGGCACGTCATGGTTGCTGCTTCTGTCTTAGAGCCAGTTGTAGCTCAATTGAAACTAATGACACAGTGCAGATTTATACCACTTGAGGATCTATCCCCAGGTCTCCACTCCATGTGTGGTCCCATCCCTACCCACATTCACCAAGCACCTTTATTTGTAGTTGATATAGGATAACTATTGCTCCCATTGAATTAAAAAAAAATTGGTGTCACTTGTACTGCCTTGGAGGGGGTGGGATGCCCCGTAGATCTGCACAGACATGGATTCACCAAGCCTATCCATTCTTCTCTGAGCCCCACCTTCATCCACTCCATGGGCTGAATTTAGACATGTTTCTGTCTATATCAGCAGACAGATCAGAATAATCAAATGATTGAGTGTCCATTTTGGATTATATGCACCTGATACTAAAACAGGTGTCATATCACCCAGGAATCAACCGACTTTTATTTTTATTCTTCCATCATTGAAACATCCCTTTTTCTACATAAAGAGTTACCTGAGCGTCTTTTGATTTATTCTGCTTTAAAACTATTCTGTTTCTTGGATTTCTATTTCCCTTATCCCCTCCAGTAAAACAGAGTTCCATACCTAATGTGTGGGGCCTTGGAAAAGGAACCAGCCTCCCGGTAGGGGTGGGATAGAGTGGCTACAAGGATGTTCAATTTTGTGCAATTAGAAAGTTGGATACTGTACAGTATAACAATATTCTCTGCAGGAAGAAATCTAAGTTTTTTATTATATTTTTGCTGAGAATCATTTGTTTCTATTTCTCCATGGTGACTGCGTTTGAACCCATCCCACAGATTGCAAAAGTCTTTAAAGGATATTATTTTATACCGGTGCTTTGGTCTTCAATGTTTGTTTGTTTTAAGTAAACATAGTGCTGGCAAAAAGTACCAGAATAATGATTCTGATGCATGATGTTTTCTATAGTTCCTCAGAACAAGTGTATCATGGGCAGCATGAAGGCAAGCTTCACTCAATCTATATGACCATGTTTCACACCTCTGACTCATAGGACTCTTTCCATCGATTATTCAGTTTCTGGCCATCTGAGTCTGCAGACAAGGCATGACACTGTTGCTTGATAACTTCTATGATGCATAAATTACCTGGACAGAGAAATGTAAAATTCTTTCACATGAGGACACAAAAGAGCAATAAAACAGTAAGTATGAACAGTTTCTGCTGAATTGGAACTGTGGAATTGTTACATATTATTAACAACCTGAGCAATCTAGTTGTGGTTTCCTTTATCTTAAATTAAGATTGAATTCCATAACCCAAGCATGGTTTTTGCCCACATCAAGCTAAATATGCTCAGTTTTTTTCCCTCTCAGGTGATTTACTCATGAGATCAAAACCTTTGAGGATCACTAGAGGATTTACCTGGCATTTCTCAGATCCTTGACTCAAATAATTTTTGTTTTTCTTCATTTAAATCATGGCTCTGGGGCGGGGCTGGTGGATGAAGGGTTCAATATGCAGGTGTAACCCACAACCCTAGGCTGTGTCTACATTGGCACCCCTTTCCGGAAAAGGGATGCTAAAGAGACCAGTCAGGTAGGAATAAGGGATCTTCCGGAATAGGGTTTATTTTCCACAAGATCCCGTCTAGACTGGCGCTTTTCTCCGGCAAAACCCCGAGCCGGAAAAAAGCGGCAGCCATGTTCATGCAAATGCCGCGGGGGATATTTAAATCCCCCGCGGCATTTGCAATTCCGACTGGTCTCATTAGCATCCTTTTTCTGGAAAGGGGTGCCAATGTAGACACAGCCCTAGTGTGGTTACCATGCAGTGGCACTTAGACCACAGCAACAGCTAACATCAAGAGACCTCTACAGCATGGGCTGGGAGCGAGCTGGCTTTTAGCTCAGAGGGTAGAGCAGGGGCTCCCAACCTTTTTCAGTCCCCGTACCTCCTTGGCTTTTAGTAAATCTTCCCGTACCTGCTATTCAATATGAAAGGAAATAAATTCTAGACTCTAAAATCCCCTGGGGTAGAGATTCCTATACTCACTTCCAGAGGTCCCAGGTTCAAATCTGTCTGGTGGTGGTTACACAGGCTTCCCTGAGGAGAGAGGACAACCCCAGCCCTTTCTCACCTCAGCAGCTGGGGCCCAGGTGAGAAGAACCTCTCCATGGCTGCTGCAGTTACAGCAAGTATAGCTGGGGGAGGGGTGAATGTCCACCAGCTAGGGGACAGCCACACAAACAAACTCTCTGAAATATTTAGCAAATATCTGTGTCTTTCTCCACGTCTACCTCCCAATGCCCCAATTGAACTATAGCTGTCCCGGTCCCCTTCTCTGCCCCCTTGCTGCCCTCCTGCAGTCATTACACAGTAGATGTGGGCAATAAACCAGCAGTGGTTTGCGCATAGTGAGCTTCTGGTGCTATACTTACCTGCTGTTCCACAGGTACTGGCAATTGTAGCTCCCGTGGGCAATGGATCACTGTTCCCAGCCAATGGGAGCTGAGGGAAGTTGTGCAGACTGGGACACCGCTTCCCACAGTTCCGTTGTCTGGGAACAGCTATCCACAGCCAACAGGAGCTGTAATCGCCCATACCTGTGGAGGTGCAGGTAAACATAGCAGTGGCGACCCATATTTGCCCAACCCGGTTATACAGTATAACTGTCCCTGCAAGCAGATGCCTCCCTTTCTACGTTATGAGAAACAACCCCATTCCAGACACATCCCATTGTCCTGACACAACCAAACCTTGACCTTGGTTTGAGTGATGATCGGAGGAAGCTGCATACCAAATGTAGTGGTCCTAGCTCTTACCATTTAGAAGGAGTTCTTGAATGAACAGACTCTGGGTATGTCTACACTACCCCGCTAGTTCGAACTAGCGGGGTAATGTATGCATACCGAACTTGATAATGAAGCCCGGGATTTGAATTTCCCGGGCTTCATTAGCATAAAGCCGGCGCCGCCATTTTTAAAAGCCGGCCAGTGCGAACCCCGTGCCGCGTGGCTACATGCGGCACGGGCTAGATAGTTCGAACTACGTAGCCATTCCGAACTATCTGTACTCCTTTATGCTAATGAAGCCCGGGAAATTCAAATCCCGGGCTTCATTAGCAAGTTCGGTATGCATACATTACCCCGCTAGTTCGAACTAGCGGGGTAGTGTAGACATACCCTCTCAGACAGACACATAAACACTCTTAAATATATAGTAGATGACAGGAGGAGGCAATACGTTGAAGCAGGCGAAGAAAAAGCCATGCCAACAAAACATACCTAGTTCCAAGCAGGACGCCCATGTCATTTAGGATTTGGGACCCAATTTCACAGTATTCCAGTGGCCCTTTTACATGACAACAGAGGCCTGAATTCAACAGATCTCCCCACCATGAAATATCTGTAACATAGAACTTTACTTGGACTGCCTACATCCAATAGAACTGGGTTGATGGCACCCCTTTAGCAGCTCTAAATCTAAGGGGCATATCTAAAACAGCTGAGCTCTGGCTGTTCCTACTGGCATAATTTCTCCTACGGTCAACCTAATTCATAACCACTAAAATGCATTGGTGGGGAAGCTTTCAATGATGCTGGCCATGTTGCACTTTTTTTTAATGTAAATAGGGGGTTCACTTTCATGGACTGTCAGGATGACACATTTCACAAGCACTAAATTCAGATGAAAACTTTAACACCAATCTAGAAAATATGGACTAAACAAACTGCATGGCTTGTCTTTTCAGCTTTTCCTTTTGAACTTGTATTAAATCCTAACTGTTATCTCTTGCCCATTTTCTCCTTCAGGCTATCAAATGTTTCCCATATCCAAATGAAATAAAATATCCCTGAAATTCTGGTGCCACATGTTCAATGTAATCAAAAGAAGGTTGGCTTGTGTTAGGCGAGGTGCGTTATGTGAAGCACACCTGGTGTTTGTGTGGCTGTCCCCTATTGAGGTGCCATATATTTCACAGTAAGGCTGGAACACAGAGAAATAAACAGCCATATGGCAAACAAACTTCCTTTTTATTGCTTCATTTTATTTGTTTCAAAATAGTGTGATGCCACAAATCCAGAATATTAACAATGCTCCATCTGGAAAGAGGAAAGTTTTGCTGTCCTGTGCCAGCTTCTTAATGATCTCACAAAACATCCATCTACACCTTATATCCCCAAAACTGGCCATAGTTAAAGAGATCAGCAAGGATAATGCAATCTCTCTTTGTTTCTTTTTGCCCTATTTAGAAATATGCATACAGGAGGTGATACCTAACACATGTAAGAGAAGAAAACAAGCTGTCCATATTACATGACCCATTCTGTACTCTTTCATTATCACTTTCCCCATTGAGATCCCTGGAGAGTTATGTGTGAAAGAGAACTGCAAGACAAGATAAGGACTTGGCTCCGATGCTGGACTCTGTCTTTTACTCTTTAGGCAGCTTTTGCAGTAGAGGCACTGAACACCTCTGTGCCTCAGTTTCCTCCATGTAAAAACAAAATGCTTATGATGACATGTATCCATTTTAAAGTATGGATAGACTGTGTTGTTTAAGTGTAAAGGGTTGTTTATTCTTGCATTGTTTATTATTCTGTAACATACCAACACACAAGAGTTATGTGCTTTGCTTAAAAAGGTATTGTTTACTTCATTTTTTCATTTTCCCCTTTATCTCAGTTGTTCCTTTTCCAGTTTTAGAATAAATCTTAACATTTTCCCTTCTCTGGCACTTAATATAACTACCTGTTAGTCTGTATTTATTGCATTCATTATTTATACTACTGAAGTACAATTGGGCTCTAAGGCTGTGTCTACATTGGCATGATTTTGAGCAAAAGCGACCGCTTTTGCGCAAAAACATGCTACCTGTCTACAATGGCAGAGAGTTCTTGCACAAGAACACTGACGTTCTAATGTGTGAAAGCAGTGCTCCGCAGTTCGGTGAGAAAAAAAAATCTAGATGAGAGTGCAAAAAATGTATCTTTAGTGACATGTTGCAACCAAGGCTTTTGTATGCCTTGAGGAGGTTTTCCACCAACAACCTGTAGTTGTCTGCCTTGTTGTTTCCGAGAAAATTTATTGCCACTAACTGGAAGGCTTTCCATGCTGTCTTTTCCCTGCCACGCAGTGCATGGTCAAATGCATCATCTCGAAGAAGTTCACGAATCTGAGGACCAACAAAGACACCTTCCTTTATCTTAGCTTCACTTAACCTTAGAAATTTTCCACAGAGGTACTTGAAAGCTGCTTGTGTTTTGTCCATGGCCTTGACAAAGTTCTTCATCAGACCCAGATTGATGTGTAAGGGTGGTAACAAAATCTTTCTTGATTCAACAAGTGGTGGATGCTGAACACTTTTCCTCCCAGGCTCCAATGACTGTTGGAGTGGCCTATCTATCTTGATGTAGTGGGAATCTCTTGCACGACTATCCCATTTGCAGAGAAAACAGCAGTACTTTGTGTATCCAGTCTGCAGACCAAGCAAGAGAGCAACAACCTTCAAATCACCACAAAGCTGCCACTGATGTTGGTCATAGTTTATGCACCTCAAAAGTTGTTTCATGTTGTCATAGGTTTCCTTCATATGGACTGCATGACCAACTGGAATTGATAGCAAAACATTGGCACTGCAAAAGGCATAGATTTCCTTTTCCTGTTCAACCATTGGCGAAGATTAGTTGCACAAGTGTTGCAGCATATGTGTGGGGCCCACCTCTCATGCTAATCTCCAATTTTGCAGCCAAAATAAAGGTGATAGGCTTTCTTAACCATAGTGGTTATACTGCGCTTTTGTGATGCAAAAGTCACTTCACCACAAACATAGCAGAAGTTATCTTCACTGTTCACACAAGTACGAGGCATCTCTGCTCACTTTGGCTAAACAGAAATGTGTTCCTTTGCAAAATCAAACACTGAAAAATAAGAGAGCACGACACTGTATGATTTCTAGAGCTGATATAAGGCAATTTGTTCAGCAGAGTGATGTAAGCTTCGTTATGATTGCATCATCCATGACTTCTAGGAATAACATGATGCAATTCATATAATATATGACGCAATACCAGTTTCAGATTGCATCATTCATTGTTTTGCCTAAAAAGCAAGTACTGTCCAAACCCAGTCATAGATTTATTCATAGATCCAGTCAAAGATGTATTTTAGTCATTTCTGGTTTAAATTGAGATCCCTTCCCTTTATAACGCACTTATCCTCCGCCATTCGCAAGTCAAGGGTCGTATATACTGACCCAATAGTATATCTTGAAAACTAGAGTCAATCAACAATTTTAAGCATCATTTTTGTTCTCAGTGACCCAGAATTAGTAAAGTTTGACTACATTTATTTCAGAAGCATTTTGGCTGTAGAGCAGTGTAATGGGCACATTTAAAGATGTGGAATTTCTATTTCAGGATACTTCCAGTATCCTGAAATAGACCCACGGTCTAGACATAGCCTCACTGTTATCAGGGTCCCATTGTTCTAGGTGGCATAGCTCTGGTCTTCATTAGGGAGTTATTACAAAATAACTCCCCTTATTTTGAAATAACAAGCAGAGTGTCGACACTACATAGCCCATTATTTTGAAATATGGGGATGCTTATTTTGAAATAATAACTCCTGCTTTCTTTGGGATATGTCTACACAGCAGCATTATTTTGGAATATCTGAAATTATTCCAAAATAACAAAGTCCGCATCTACACTTCAAACAGTTATTTCAACATAATGTCAAAATAATGTCAAGCTGGAGGACTTTTTACTCTGACTCCTGTAACTCTCATTGTATGAGGAGTAAGGGAAGTCGGAGGAAGAGTGCTTTTCTTCAGACTTCTTGCTGTATAGACAGCACCAAAAGCTGAAATAAGCTATTTTGAATTAAGCTATGCAATTGACGTAGCTGAATTTGCACAACTTATTTTGGCTTTAGCCTCACTGTGTAGACTTGTTGTGGAATAAGCTTATTTGAAATAGTCATTTTGGGAGTTATTATTTCAAAATAAGTTATTTCAGAGTGATTTCCTAGTGCAGACATGCTCATACAAACATATGGTAAGACAGTTCCTGCTCTGTGGTTTAGTCTAAATGCAGATAGGGAACTGAATAAAAAAAAGTGACTTGTCCTTGGTCACAGAGAAAGCTTGGGTGAGTAATTGACCCCCAAATCACTTGAGTCTAAGTCCAATTCCTTAATCACACAACCATGTTCCTTTTCCTTTGGCCTTCACTTGTCCCCTTACAAATCCTCGTAATGCTTCCATAGTTTAAGTAAGAGGATGATTTATATTACAATGTTCTAATTGTACTTCATGAGGGTTTTCATGTATTCGGTGCCCCTCACACCTAGGGATGGGAGGTGCATTCTAAAATCTTTTGCAATGATGAACAATGTATTTCTAATTATAGGGAAGAGTCATGCAAAAGTCAATCTGTCAGCAGCGCTAATTATATACTGACAACAGATTATATTAATAAATAATGAAAGTTAAATTAGAAGAATTCCTGCCAAAATTTCAGTGATGTTTTTACATACGAGAAGAAAATACTGACTGAGTTAACAAGTGCTCTCTGTAAACTTTATAGCTGTAATTATAGCATGTGAACACTTTGATTTGATTTTTTCACAATATGTACAGTACTACTAAGGAGTTCACGCAGGCTGTCGTATTTTTAATTTATCATTTTAATCTCCCCTTCAGATCTTCTCTTGTTGAGTGGTAGAGGTGAATTCAAGCCAAACCTCAGGTTGAAAAACAAACAAACCCTCCCATCAAATTTTAGAAAAGTTGTGCTCACACTCATGCTGTGAATTTCTTGGCTAATCTCTGTGAGCATCGGGCATATCTGCAGAATGAACGACGAGCAAAAAGTTAAGACCCTGGTATTCAGCATAATGGATGGTCCAAATAGGAGAGGCAGACCCCACAGAGAATGGGGAGATGATATAGTAGATTGGTGCGGAGCTAGTCTACAGAAACTAGCCACACCGCACTGGACAGGGAAAGATGGAAGGAAATAGTGAGGGAGGCATTGGACACCAACGGGCGTTGAGCCCATGGTTGTTGATGATGATATGTCTACACTGGAACTAGAGGTCTATTTTTCCAGCTGCTACAGTTAGTCCAGAAGCTTACATTAAAAGTGTAAGGCTATGTCTACACTATGGGTTTTGCTGGAAGAGGCAATGCAAATGAAGCACAGATTAGCATTTTCTCCCACTTAATTTACATAATCTCTTCTGATCTGTTTTTGCGCAGGAGGTTTTTGCGCAAAAACAAGTAGTGTGGACGTTTCCTTTTTGCGCAAACACCCCTTTTTGAGCAAGATCCTTATGCCTCAAAAAAGGAGAAAAAAGGACAAGTCCACGCTACTTGTTTTTGCACAAAAACCTCTTGCACAAAAGTGAATTGGAAGAGATTATGCAAATGAAGCACGAGAAAATGCTAATCCACACTTCATTTGCATTGCCTCTTCCAGCAAAACCCATAGTGTAGACATAGCCTTACACTTTTAGTTTTAGCACACAGGCTCAATCAGAATGACTAGAAGTATGTCTACTTAAGGTGGAAATTACACCTCTAGTTCCAGTGTAAACATACGTTGTTTGCTGATCATTCCCATTCAGATGTACTGTACCTTATCAAAGGAGGCACATGGGCTTTTTCTTCTTCAGCTGACAGCCTGAAATCTTTGTTAAACCAGCCTGTTAAAATATGTAAGGTATTATGCCAAGTGCTTTTTAGCAACTCCTGTTGAAACACAAGTGTTTGTATGCATCTTTTTTGGTGCTGTCCTCCAGCCCTCTCTCAAATCCCAACTTTTCCTTTTCTCTCTTCAATTACAATGCTCCTTCGGCCAAGAAAACTGCTCCTTGTCAGAGGAGCCTCCTTTCTCATTGCTGTTTTGTATGCTAATTTCATGACCTCACCATGGTGTTGGAGCACCAGATAGAATCTTGCAACTAGAAACAAAGGCTAGGATTTTGAGTGCTGTTAATATTACCTACCCCCATGATGTTAATAGGATGGACATTCAAAATTTCCTGGAAATCATGCTCCTTCTAAGTGTCTCAAGTTTGGCACTCAAAATCACTAGTCACATTTCTTAGTTTTGGTCAATTGGCAAAAGCCTAGTCCAGTTTACATCATAGTAGACCAAGAGTTTTCAACCGAAGCAGACCTCAAAACCATATTTTTTGATCGAGGCCCTCATCCTTTAAGGCACTCAGCACCTTCAACTCCAGTTTACTTCAGTACTTATTAAGGCTATGGTGGGCATCATCAGCATTAGCAGGGGAATACGTTTGCTCTTAGCAACAACCTTAAAGGTACGGTATGATCATTTCTTCTTAAGAAGTGAACAGGAAAATTCTGTTTTAATTTTTCTATTTGAAATGTGTAGCAGAGGTGAGAGGATAATTAGCCAAATTTATCTCAGAAAATAAGTTGCTTTCTCAGTGCCTCATCTCAGATAATTAGCAGTGGGTTGAGTGCTGAAAAGGAGGATCCCATTGCTACATCTTCACCAAACATGACGCTTTGCCTGTGTGAATTTCTAGGAGTTATGAGAATGGACTAAAGATCACTGTTAAGTTCTCACTGTGGGTCATAATTTTCATAAAGGCCCAGCTTCTGGACTCAAGTAGTAACAAGAGAACCTCAGCTATAATAATAAATATAAGTTTCTAGCCCTAATCTGAATCCCTTCCTGTGCTGGTGCACGTTGCTTAGGGCATCAACGAAGTGCCACCATCCATGTCTTAGTCTGCTCTTTGTATGGCCTCTATGGGTACGTCTAAACTACATGCCTCCGTCGACGGAGGCATGTAGATTAGCCAGATCGGCAGAGGGAAATGAAGCCGCGATTAAAATAATCGCGGCTTCATTTAAATTTAAATGGCTGCCCTGCTCTGCCGATCAGCTGTTTGTCGGCAGATCGGGGCAGTCTGGATGCGACACGCCGACAAAGAAGCCTTTCTTGATCGGCACAGGTAAACCTGGTTTCACGAGGCATACCTGTGCTGATCAAGAAAGGCTTCTTTGTCGGCGCATCGCGTCCAGACTGCCCCGATCTGCCGACAAACAGCTGATCGGCAGAGTGGGGCAGCCATTTAAATTTAAATGAAGCCGCGATTATTTTAATCGCGGCTTCATTTCCCTCTTCCGATCTGGCTAATCTACATGCCTCCGTCGACGGAGGCATGTAGTTTAGACGTACCCTAAGTGAAGTCTCATCAATTATTCCTTTCTAGAATTATTTTTCAACAGAGGAATTCTTTTAGTCCCTTTCCATGCTCCTCTAGGTACCCTACAGCATGCTTGTCATAGAAGATGCTCTGGCTTCCTTCTTCCCAGGTGTTTATATCTTTCTAACTCCAAAGGCATGGCTGAACTTTCTGAATCTTGGCCTGTATTATGACTGTGCAGAAAGGGTTGAACATTTGCCTAAAGTGTGACCTAAATGGTAAAAAAATAAATACATTTTAGAGTGTCTTGATTTATATGTCAATCTCATAACTTTTGTGAGCCTAACGTGATTTTGAATGCTTGGGGGTTGGCTCTACTCTAAACTGGCATGTGGGTAAAAATATTCATTATCTACAACAGTATTCTGAGCTAGAGTGGGAGAATCTCTTTATGGCTATATCCTGCACTAATTGATGTTAGAGAAGGAAGTCGGGCATTTCTTCAGAACTAAATTCACATATAAATTACAACTAAAAAGATATGTCACTGAACGATAGTGGCATTTACCTTCATCAGGGACCTGATCCAGAGATGTCCACTCATTTCAGATGCCAAGTATTACTGTGGGGGTATGTCTAGACATAGCCAGGTAAACTAGCTTACCTAACATAGTCAATGAAGGCTTCCCTTGTCGACTGATCCATGTCTAGACTCCTGCGCTGTGCCAGATCAGCTGATTGTTGGCACAGCGTAGCGGCCATTTTTATTTTAATGAAGCGGAGATTATTTAAATCCCCACTTCATTGACTAAGTCAGGTAAGCTAGTTTACATGGCTCTGTCGACAGAGCCATGTAGTCTAGACATACCCTGGATGCCTAAACTCTGCGCTTAAATTTTCATTGTAATAGTTCCTTAGGTGCATTTTTTTTTTGTCTTTCGCTTGTGCACTGAAGCATGCAGTAGGGACTTATCTCATGCTGAAGTATTAGAATCATCCTTAAACCCCAGGGAAGATAGACGGGGAAATGCCTGTCTTACCTGTCGGCCTATGTCCCTCGGATGTGGTCTGAGTATTCCTAACTACACACAAAAGAGGGAGAGGTAGATTAATCAGGCTCTCTTCTGAGATGCAGAAGAGCCTGATTAATCCCCCCCTTGAGGAGAAAGGACTTGAACAGGGTTCCCTACCACTCAGTTGAATGCCCTTGCTTACACAGCTTCAGGGGATAGCCGAATTAGTCTGTTACAGAAAAAAAATGGTCTGGTAGCACTTTATAGACTAACAAATCATGATATCACCTACATGTTTTGTTAGTCTACAAAGTGCTACCAGACCATTTTTTTTTCTTGCTTACACAGTTCATCTGGCATGGTGGCTCTTCTGGGTCCCACTCTTAGGTGTTTTTCTCTCCATGCTTAGCACCTACCCTATGCTTTGTGGATTCCAGTTATTTTTAAGCCATTGAAAATATAGGCATTGCAGTGCTCAGTTTTTTCAATGCCAAACTCTTTTTGAAGATGCAGGCCCCATGCTTCATGGTGCATCTGAGATATGGTATGCTTTCAGAAATTCCATGTAAATAGCCTCTCTGTGCTGCAATTTCATCAGTTGTCAAATGGAAATATTAATACTGAATTTTCTCACAGGAATGTCATGAGAATTAACCCAAGCATTCACAGCGCTCTGTGGAATAATACTTCTGTATAAATGCTAAGTAGTAGTATAACATTGGGATAGACTGCAAAAAATTACTGGTATGATCCTAAGTGACACCAAGCAACTGCAGCTCACACTATGTATTCATGGATTTGTGGTTGTATGTATTCAGGGTTGGGTCAAATTTGGAACCAACTTTGTATGCTACCATGATCTAAGTTAGAATTTGGATCCAAGTTAAGCAACAGATGATATGGAAAATAAAATTATCATTCAAGGAACTTCAGGGAAGAAAAAATGGGACAGGATTGCATTTATGGCAGAGAAAACAAATAATAAATTCCTGTCTTTTTCTCCTTTTTCATTTGAACTCTGCTTTGTATTTGTTCCTAAACTTCACACAATTGCATTTAAGTAATTTATTAGCTAGTAATATTCTTTTCTCTTGTTTTTCTAAAATGTGTTTAGCCCACATTACATAGCAAGTGCTTATGTTTTTCTCTGTATAACAGTGGCAGACGAATAAGCAAGTAACAAAAGAGTCCAGTATAGACATTTTACAATGTAGTTTACTGTGTGTGTATAAATGTAGTTTGTAATTGAAACCTGGCAGGGGGAGCTATTACACTTCAATAATATTTGTGAGCCTAACTTGCTGAAAGCTCAAGCCAAATGTTTCACAGTATCTGTTGAAAAAGAGAGAGAGAGAGAAAGAGAGAGAGAGAGAGAGAGAGAGAGAGAGAAGTAGCTAGTTCTCTGTAAATGACTATTTTAATTTGATTTTTAGCTTTGTAGTTTAGCAAAATTAGAATCGTGCTATCCCTTTTATTGGCTATATATATATCTAGCCTGAAAGCAGCAGGCAAAAATCTCTTCTGTACATTGTCTATTTTATTTAATCTGGCCTGAATAAGGCTCAAAAGCCACATATTTGAAATGCTGGATAGATTTTATGTAGCTAGGTCTGCAGGTGTATCTCAAAATTAGACATGGTGCCAAATTTAAAACTATTAAACCAATAATTGAACCATCACCAGACTTTGGGAAATTTTGGATTTTAATTTCTCATCTTGGCCCTCTCACAAAACTAGCTCTGGAATTACGCCCCTCAATCTGAATGCTCACCATACTCCTGAATGGTTCCCAAAGAGATCCAAATTTTACATAGTGAGCCTATCTTTAGTATATATTCATATATAAAGGAATGAATTCTGAAATCACAACAGAATGAGTCATCTGAAGTCATATGTAGTTTAATAGGATGGAAGAACAGATAGAATAGGAATCTGTGGTCTTGTGAATATTGCAAACAACTTTTGGAGCTCTCAAATCTAATTGACTTTATTGAACTATGTTCCCCACTCCTATTAAATCTGAATTTTGATTTAAAAGTGATTTGATTAAAATAATTTTTTCTGGCTCAAGGTAAGCCAGTGCTAGAAACTGGGAATAGAAGCTCACTCACTTCTTAGGTAAATCATATAGAAAGCTAATTAGGCACAACAGAGTGCCCTCTTGGTCTAGATGACCATTTTGTAATAATGATATGTCCAGAGAAATTAGCCCCTCTTTCTCCTAAGAAATTATCAGCACACCATTTTAAATTTTTACAGATCTGTACCATTACTAGCTGCCATTTAACAAACTGTTAGTTATTGCTCACAATGTATTCATAGCACCTGTTCAGCCAATTATTCACTACTTGTGTTTCAAGTTACATGGTATCATTTTGATAACTACTTAGCAAACTTAACTTCTATATCACACTTCAAGTGCAAGCAAAAGTCATTTTCATTTAGTCACCGGACCTAAATACAACGGCGGATATAGGGCAGAGTGAGCAGGGCAGTTGCCCCGGGCCCCGCGCTTCAATAGGCCCTGCACACGCACTACTACCTGTCAGCTGTGGCCGTGGCACATGAGCAAAATTGTGCTGCCCCGTACCCCGTACCCCGTGCCCCACAAAACTCTCATCCGCCCCTGCACACATAGGATATGTCTACACTAGCTTGTTAGTTTGAGCTAGGTAGTCAAATGAGGGAAACCGGAGTTGCAAATGAAGCCTGGGATTTAAATATCCCAGGCTTCATTTGCATGTTCCCAGGCGCCACCATTTTTAAATCCCCCTTAGTCCGAACTAACTGCCCGCGGCTAGACGTGGCAGTTAAACGTTAATTCAAACTAAGTCCTTAGTTCGAATTAACTGTTACTCCTCATTCCACGATTCGTGGAAGTAACAGTTAATCCGAACTAAGGAGTTAGTTCGAATGACATTTAACTTCCGCGTCAAGTTGGACTTTTAGTGAGGACCCCTTTAATCCCTTGATCACAGGAGCTGGGATTTTAAGATGCTGCATGTCATAACACTCCACGATAAAAGGGAAAATCATTTTTAAACGGGGACCACTTCACAAATTAATGAAGTGGTCACAGTCCACTGCGGAAAAGTTGGGCCTTGGGCAGAAGGGGTGGGGCCTTTAAATAGTGTTGAAAGGGCTTGCACCTCCTTGGCAGCTCCCAGACAACGCATTATTAGGGGGGCCAGGAGCTGCAAGCCCTTTCAACTATTTCTATTTAAAGGGATGGCGCTTTAGCTGCCACAGGGAAGGCGTGAGCCCTTTAAATAGTAGGAATTGAAAGGGCTCGCATCTCCTGAGCCCACGGCTAACTCGTTGCCTGGGAGCCGCCGGAGAGGTGCGAGCCCTCACAAATGCTTCTCTTTAAAGGGCTTGCGCCTGCTTGGCAGCTGCTAACATGTTGCCTGGCAGCCTACTGGCAGGCACAACTCTTTTAAATAGAATCAAGTGAAGGGGCTTGTGCCTCCCCAGTGGCTCCCAGGCAACATGTTATCAGCAGGGCCAGGAGCTGCAAACCCTTTTAACTATTTCTGTTTAAAGGGCTCATGGCTTAGCAGCTAGGGGGGAGGCATGAGCTCTTTAATAGAAGCAGTTGAAAGGGCTCCCAGCTCCCAGGCCACCGCTAACATGTCACCTGGGAGCAGCCAAGGAGGCGCGAACCCTTTCAACTCCTAATATTTAAAGGGCTTGCGCCTTCCCCATGGCTGCTAATACATTTCCTGGCAGCCACAAGGCACAAGCCCTTTAAATAGCAGGAGTTGAAAGGGCTCGCAGCTCCCCGGCGGATCCCAGGAAACGCATTAGGGGGCGGAGCCGAGAGCTGTTGCGGCCCAGATGAAAGTGCCCAGCATGCCGGATCCAGCCCACTGACAGCCCAGCCCTGCTGTAGACACTGCTCTGTACTACTACAAAGCATTGGTAAAGTTAAGTCAACTATCTTTTTGTTGCCACCTCATTTCACATTCAAATATGTTGATTTTTTAAGTAGTTTTAAAACTACTTGTGGCTGGAGCTGGACACAAAGTGAAAGCCAAGATGTTCAAGAGTCTGTCACTAGCTGATGTCTCCTAGAACCTCTATTAGTTTGACTACTTCAGATTGATTCACAAAAAGATTTCCCAGCAATTAAGATTGTAACTCCTACATGCATCAGAGGTTAAAAAGTTAGTCAACTCAAGCTCAAGTACGATGAATTTCATGTGGGGTGTTTCTTATCACACCGTTGTGTATAATTCAGGTAGCTCCTGGAGATGATGTATGTTAAGTAGTCATTGTGGTTTGAATGATAATTTTTATGTACTGAGTAGACACAAAGATGGGTTATATAACACATGTGATGTGACAGAATCTGTTGATAATCTTATATGGGAATGCAGAGGGTGTTTCCAGGAAAGAAAGGTTCTCTGTAAAACAAAATCAGACAGAGTAGGCTATGAAGGGTTTTAGTGAGAATATCAGGAAAGTGGGATAACATTTTTAAAAGTTCTACTTTGGTTTTATTAAGACACAGAGCCGGTGTCAAGGTTGTTCCCCACTCTGGCACCATGAATGCAGAAGTTGGGAGCCCGCAAGAACACTCCAAAACATTGCCTCTACAGGCTCTAGCACAAAAACTCACCCCCCCCCAAAAAAATCTAAGGGATTTTGGGGGACCCACTGCCACCACCCAAGTAATTCCAAGAAAATCAGGGAAGAGATCACTTAAAGAATCCCCTCCTTAAAGTGACAAGGAGTCCTGTAGCACCTTATAGACTAACCGATGTAATGGAGCATAAGCTTTTTGTGGGCAAAGACCCACTTTGTCAGATGCATGTAAATGTTTTACTTTAAGGAGTCGAGTATCAGAGGGGTAGCCGTGTTAGTCTGGATCTGCAAAAGTGACAAGGAGTCCTGTAGCACCTTATAGAATAATAGATGTAATGGAGCATAAGCTTTTTGTGGGCAAAGACCCACTTCGTCAGGTGCATGTACATCTGTTAGTCTATAAGGTGCTACAGGACTCCTTGTCGCTTTTGCAGATCCAGACTAACACGGCTACCCCTCTGATACTCGACTCCTTAAAGTAAAACTCTCCCCCCTGCCCCAACCTCCGTTTTGCTTGGAGTTGGGAAAAACAGAGGGAATCCACAGACAACAATGGACTGTGCCTTGTAACTAGGCACTGAGTCCTAAGGACACAACAATCAGCCAATACCGGTTAATTAGAAAAAAACAAACAATCTTTTATTACCAAAACAAAACTACAGTTGCAAGCAAAGTAAATTGGCTAGATGGAAAGAGCCATCATTTGATATAGATACTCAGAGAAAAACCCCTAGGCTAAGACTTAGTTACAAAAGAGAAAAAAAAACATTAGCAAGCTCAGACATTATTTCCAACCCCCCAAACAAGGAAACCAATAAACCCTGATGGGACTATCTAAGCTTTTCCCTACTAATACATTTTAAGAAGTCTGTTTTTGGAGAGAGAAGCATCTCCCATATCCCTCAATAGCTGGGAGAAACTGCTCTGGTCTCAAAGAAAGAAGAGATAGAGAAAACCTCCTCTTTTCCAGTTTGAAATTACTATTTGCATTGTTATTGGTTGAGTGCACAACACCTTGCCTAGGTACAGGAGTTAACCCCTTAGTCACCAGGTGCTGGTCAGCACTCCTGATTATGACTGCAGGGTAAGAGAATATAATAGCAAAAATGTATGAGGAATGTTGTAGATGGCAATTACACACACAGTAGATGAGTCTTGCTTTAGCACAAAGCATAAGAAGCTGTATCCCTAATGCACCAATTTTATAGGTGAGTAGTGCTGCAGAATTCTCCATTTCACTTTGTAAATATTCTTACTTTGGGTTGTCTGCTCCCTTTCCCATTTCTGAGCAGAAGGCAAATTCTTGGAATGGAAAAGAGTCGGGCTAAAATGTTCAGAAATATTCGGTTGGAAGGGACCTCAAAAAGTCACCAACTTTAGCCCCCTGTACTGAGGTTGAATCATGTAAACCTAAACCATTCCTGAGAAGAGTTTGTCCAACTTGTTTAAAAAAAATAACCCTTGCAATAAATGGGAATCCACAACGTCTCTTGGAAGCCTATTCCAGATCTTAATTACCCTCATAGTTTGAAAATGTTTCCTCAGACTTGACATGAATCTCCCTTGCTGCAGATTATAAAACTAGTATTTTTTGTCTGACCTCCAGTAGACTTGGCAGAAAAATGATCAAAGTCCTCTTTATAGCAACCTTTAGGGTCTTTTGAAATTTGTTACCTTCAGTGTCTTGGAAAGGAGATATTCAGTCAGTTGTAAAGTAGAGTGAAAGACAATCTACAGCTGAGATTTGTGGGGGACAAGAAAGAAGACAAGGCTAAAAGAGCTGGGTTAGTGAGTGGAAAAACCCAGAAGAGCCTGCCATGGATTGTCCACAAAGGACTGAAAGGTTGCCCTGGAGAAGAAACCAAGGCGGGCTGAGACCTAACTGCTGATGGCACCTTGCTGAAGAGAAATAGACTGGGGCCTATATAAGACAGAAAGCTGGCAACAGTCACCCTTAAGGAAGGGGCTTTGGATTTGGTACACACAGAGAAACGAGAGGAACTGAGAGTTGTAGGAAGCAGTCCAGGATAGAAATAGTGAGGGCTGGGAGAGGAAAGCCCTAAAGTGCTCAGTTGAGGATTCCTGAACAGGAATCCAGAATAGGATAAGTGCCACCATCAGGTCAGTATTTGAGAAGACTTCCTGAGAGTGTTTATACAGAAGTACTTTCAGTAACTCCCTGAAAAAGGAAACTATGTAGTGACTGGTCAGAGGGATGAATCATGGAGAGGAAATTATGATTCGTGGAGTGAAAGGAGCTTCTGAGAGAGAGAGAGAGAAAGGACAGGTGGGATATGCGAGAGGAGGGCTAATCCCAAAGACAGTCAGGAAGAGACAATTGTAGTGAGTGCTCCCTGAGTGAGGGCTATAAAGGGAGGGTTGAGGAGGCCATGGAAAGCTTTGAAGGAGAGGATAATTTTTGTACTGAATTTAATTAAGAACAGGACATCAGTGAAGGTGATGGTGAATGGAGGAAATGAGAGTGTAATATGCCCGCAGCATCTTGAACTCCTGAAATTTAAAGTGAAGAGATTTAGGAAGACTATAAAAGAGGCAGGAGCAATAGTCAAACATGAAGTGATTAAGCTGCAGATGAGAATTTTAGAAGAGATAGGGTCAAGGTAAGGGCAGATTCTGGCAAAATTCTGGAGGTAATGATAAGCACTTTAAAGCAGAAGTTTTAATTTTCTTTCTTTGTCTGTCTTTCTGTCTTCCAGTTTCTCTCAAACTAATAATGCACATACCTAACTGGTGTCAGCAAATCAGCAGAGGTTGGCTATGGCCACATCTTGTTCTGGGCTATTGTATGGTGTTCCTGTGTACCCTATGCAGTTAATTACCACCATCACCACCCCCACCACCACACACACACACTGTGATCACTACATTTCAGTTATAGTCATAGTGGTTCTGACAAGATAATTACATATACATTAGTGATATGTGATAAACTGGGTTTCCTGAACCTTTTACTACTTAAAATACAACAAAAAGTCTAGCAGCACCTTGAAGACTAACAAAACAAGTAGATGCTATTATGAGCTTTCATGGGCACAACCCACTTCATTCATCTGAAGAAGGGGGTTGTACCCACGAAATCTCAGGATACCATCTACGTGTTTTGTTAGTCTTTAAGGTGCTGCTAGACTATTCGTTGTGTTTTAAGTTTTTCCAGTTACAGAACAACTCGGCTACCCTGATGTCATGTTACCCACCACAATCTAACTATTGCAACTATTGGGCTTAATTTTCTGATATTTGTTTAAGGCCACACTGTTTGAATTTTTGTGATGGTTTTTTTTTTTCTAGAGGATATTTTCTTAGATAATATTATATGTACATATTATCTAATAGTTAGAGTTGAGGATCAAAATTCATAGTTCTTGTCTCTGATTCAGTGTGCCATAGTTTACCCAGTGTGACAGGGCGCCTGCCCTGCACTGGGCCTTTAAGCCCAAGGCTCAGGCCTTGAGCCTTAGGGTGGCTGGAAGAACCCAGCTGAAAGGGGTAGGCTAATGAGCCCCAGATGTCAGGGATCTGGGAAGCCCGGGTGGCTAGGCAAGCCCAGCTGGCAGCTATAAAGGGAGAAGCCCAGTTTGCTGATGATAAGCCAGTATATAGCTGACTGCAGAGGAGGCAGGAGCTCTTTGGAGGGAGACAAGCTGGGGATAGCCAGCAATAGCTGGAAGAGGGCCAGCCAAGACTCCCCTGGTTAGGGGCTGGAGGCAAAGCTCTGGTTTGGAGGCGGACTTTGATACAGCCTAGGTAAGCAGGACAGTTGAGACAACCCCGATGCCAATGATGAGCAACCCCAAACAGACTGTAACTGGCCCTGTGAGGGGCTATATGAGGACAGTCAGGGGGCACTGAGGTACACTGGGGGCGTGCACCCCCTGACACCCAGCAATAAAATATATAAAAAGATATGGTATAATATATGAAAAACCAAATCAGATTAAAAGATCACAAATGATGTATTGCTTTAGCTGATATGGTCTCTACACTAACAAGGGTTGGGATTTCTTTTTCCAGCCAAAAAATCAAAACCTCAACAAGACTTTTGATTAGGAAATGCCACTGTGGTGCTCCATGGGAATTCTAGTATTTTGTGCCCCCTTCTCTATCTTTCATAGTGCACCATTTCCCTGTTGCTGACCTGCTAGAGTTTTCTTAGATTCATAGGTTCCAAGGTCAGAAAGGGCCCTGGTGATCATTTAGTCTGACTTTCTCCTGTATAACACATGCCATAGAATGTCCCTAAAATAATTCCTAGAGCATAACTTTTAGAATAACATCTTATTTTGATTTAAACATTTTCAGTAATGGAGAATTCATCATGACCATTGGTAAGTTGTTCCAAAGGCTAATTATTCCCACACTTTTTTATGTCTGGTTTCTTTCTTTGCTAGATGGAAGAGTTCATGAATAAATATTTGTTCCTTTTGTAAATACATATAAACTGTAATCAAGTCACCCCTTATCTTTGTTTTTTATTTTACACAAAATTAATTGAGCTCCTTGATATTATGTCTAGAAGACATATTTCCTCTCCTAGTCTTTTAATCATTCTCATGGCTCTTCTCTGGAGGCAATGGCTCTATATTCTCATCACTCGGCAGTACCTGACAGCAGCCAAGGAAGTTAATAATCCAATCAATGAGCCAAATTTCGCAAGCCCCAACTGAATGAATCCTGCCGCTGTTGTCACTGACAGCTCCAACGTGCAGCCTGATGACTTCTGTGTCATTGGACCGGCTCTATGTGTGTTACAACTCGAAGTTGAGGGATTGTTACAATCAAAGTTTGCTACACACGATTTATTCAGCATTCCCGCTCATTAACATATCATCAACTTCAATTGTTTTCAAGAGACTCACATGCCAACTGCCGAATCTGGGCATTACAATATTGTCGGCTTTTACCTGTTTTACCATGTGGAACACTCAAAGTACATCCAAGCCACATACATTTGCTCCAACACTGGCAGGTGCCCCTCAGCTGAGGTCCACCAATTTCTGTGATAACATCCATATCAGGAGGTTCCAGCTGGCAAATGTTTACAGGCCTCCAAATGTCAATTGGAACCAATAGGGTCTACCAAGCCTGTCCACATCCAGCTGTTCTTATTGGAAACTTCAACAGCCATTATACAGAATGGGGGTATGAGAAGGCTGACACTAAAGGTGAAGAACTTGTAGACTGGGTATCTCAAAATGACCTCTCCCTTATCCATGATGGTAAGCAATGAAGCAGGTTCCATTCTTCTAGATGGGATACTGACTATTAGCCTGTACTTGGTCAGTTCAGTTCATGGCCATCTTCAATCATCAACATGCCAAGTCTTGGAATAGTTTTCCACAATAGCCAACACATACTGTCACTGATCCTTATTGGGCTACAGCTCCCAGTTGTCAAGAGTTCTAAAAAGAAGCAGTAGAAATTACAAAAGCCTGACTGGGAAAAAATACAGAGAAGCACTGGAATGTGGTGACAATACTAGCCTGGCATATCTCGGTAAATTAGGTCTATTGTCACTTCTGTGGTGTTATTTACAAAGCACCTTCAAGAGCCATCTCATTTGGTTGCCACCTGAGCTACATGCCCTGTCTCGGTGAAGAGAGTGCTGTCTTGCTCAAGCAATATGAAGCATCTGGTGACCCAGATGTCACTCACCATCTGATCGAATCATTAGAGATTGCTCACTTAGCCAGATGGGAAGCGATGACCAAGAGGATGAGCTTTACCGACTCCAGCTGCAAGTTTTGTAATCTCCTCTGATGCCTTTGAGCAATGCAGCAGCCACCTGAAGTGACACCCAACCAGGTACCCAGAAACCTATATAAGCGGACAGAACGCATTGGGAGTAACAAGTGTGAAGACATGTGAGGAACAAATGGCCTATATTTAAACTTGTACACCAGATCAGAAGCTTCCCAGAACCATTCACTGTAACAGAGCTGGAACAGACACTGGGGAGCATCACGTGTGGGACAGGTTGTAGGCTATGACAACATATCAACAAAAGTCCTGGAAAACTTTGCCACCCTTACTCGGCTTTGGCTTGTGCAGTCTTTATCACAGTCACCAGTGAAAACAGGCTACTGAAGACATGGCACACCGCAAAAGTCATTGGCCTCACAAACCCTGGAAAGGATATAAATCAAGCATCATACTATCATCCCATAACATTGCTGTCGGTATACTTTAAGGCACTAGAGCACTTGGTCTTGTAGTGTATATTACCCAGTGTGGAATTTTGAGCCCTGACCAAGTCAGTTTTCACCAACACTGTAGCACATGTGAACAAATACACATACTGACTACATTAATTGAAAATGGCTTCCAGAGTAACTTAAAAACAGGTGCTATTTTCATTGATAAAAGAGTGGTGTATGACATGGTTATGGCACATTGGCCTGTTTGTGAAGGTGTCACTTATTTCCTTAGGTCACAGGTGTTGTTGAACTGTTCCTCCAAGATAGGTAGTTCAGAATCCATATGGGGGGAAAAGATGAGTTCTTGAAGATAACATAGCAATTGTCTATTTCAGGGCTCTGCACTTCCTTCAACCTTTACATTGATATTGCCTTTACATTAATTACTGACAATAACAGAGTCATGAAAGTTCACTTATACAGATGACATCCATTGCCGTAACCTGGCCTGGATGTTTCACGAGCTTGATTCCACCTTAAACCAAGACATAGTGAAATTAGCTCACTACCGCAAATGTCAGCTCTTGTCACCTCGTATTTGGTGGAGTACTGCATATCACTCATCACAAACCAAACTGGTGGATACACAGTTACATGTCACCATGCACATCATATCTGGCACCCTGGATCTGACTCCACTCCCATGGCTTCCAGTTCCGAGCAATATTGCTCCTTCTCATATCAGACAAATAGTGACCTCTAGTAAAATACTGTAGAAAGTATGCAGTAACCCAAGCCTGAAGCTACACAATGGCCTTTTTAAAACCCCAGCCACATGCTTGCCATCACATTGTTCATTATGGTCCACCACACTAGGATGTTAGAGAGGAAACACTCAGGTGAGAGCAATGAATATGTGTTACAATTTCTAGCCAGTCCCTTATCGCCGACCCCAGCATCTGCCCACCTAATTTTGATCTGCCCCATCATTAGTGGCCCCCGTTGCACACATTCTAGTGTGCAGCCAACCAATAGCACTGGGGCTTCTGTGACAGTCCTTTGTGCAGCTACAGTGTAACACAGACAGTGATGTAAAGTGTTGATGAATTTCCATTGACTAGGTTCAGAAGTTGTCTAGAAAAAGTGCATCATGCCACTGAATATGACATCACTTGGCTAGACGACTATGCACACTCCAAATAAAATATATAATGGCTCTTCCTTGAACCATCTGTATTTTATCAATGTCCTTCTTGAACAGCTGCTGGTAGAGCTAGTGCATCATGGGTTATGTAGTGCAGCTGTGGAACCTGGCCCATAATGGAGAATGAAGATGTAAGACATTGAAACTACAACTTCCATGAGGCATTGTAGTGTTTCTTTATTTTTGAGGGGTGGACACACTTTTTTATGCTTTCAGCCAAACACCAAAAGCTTTTTATTTTCAGGTGTGCAGGATTTTTTTTTACATAAGTCTCAAATTTCCCCAGAAAGCATGCACATTTTACAGAAAGTTTCATTTTCCCAAATGCAGCCACTGTGTATGAAAACCAACCCTACTCATGATGTGTCATCTCCCAGAAAGTGAAGTTAAACAGAAAAAAAGGAAATACTGACTTGACAGTTTAATAATTAGTGGTTGAAACCAATGAATGCTGAGAACACACAGACACTCACAAGACTAACTATGCAACTTTCAGGATCAAGCCCTCCATTTGTGAAAAAGCATAAGAAGATAGAAAGAGTAGGTAAATCAGGTGCTATTCCTTTCTCCGAGCCAGAAAACAAGAATCAAAGTACAATCAAATAAGCTAATACATAGATCTCAAATGGAATCTAGTTTAGTCAACAAATGATTAGTTAACATGTTAACAAAAGGAAACAAACTGATAAAAGATGCACGCTAGCAGGTGAGTACGTTCGTTTTTGTGAAACAGTGCTCAGTATTTACATTATGGACAAGGAACTGGAAGCATCTGGGAGATGTGCCTGGTGATTGGATCTGAAAGTGAAATAAAGTATGGGCTAAAGAGATCATTTCTTGACTGAAACTAAATGTGATTAAAATGGTGAGAAAAATTCTTTTAATGAAATCTAGGAACCCTAAGGGTGTGTCTAAACTACACCCCTCTGCCGACAGAAGGATATAGATTAGGCACATCACTATTGCAAATGAAGCAGGGATTTAAATATCCTGCGGTTCATTTGAATAGAAATGGCCACCGCTTTTTGCCGCCGTGGCACTTTGCCGGCAAAAAGCGGCAGTCTAGACAGGTATCGGTCGACAAGGAAAGCCTTTTCTGACTGATCCCTTATGCCTCCTGCAATGAGGTTTACAGGATCGGTCGGAAAAGGCTTTCCTTGTCGACCGATCCCCATCTAGACTGCCGCTTTTTGCCGGCAAAGTGCCACGGCAGCAAAAAGTGGCGGCCATTTCTATTCAAATGAAGTGCGGAATATTTAAATCCCCGCTTCATTTGCAATAGCGATGTGCCCAATCTACATCTCTCTGTCGGCAGAGGGGTGTAGTTTAGACATACCCTAAGTGCAGTTGTCTCAAAAAAGAGCTCAAGGATGGTCCCTTACAGACACCCACAGACCTCAGTGTGATGTCACACAGGGTGCATCTGCACTACAGGGCTTAACTAGAAATAAGCTATGCAAATTGAGCAATGTCAATTGCATATCTTATTTCAAAATAGCTTATTTTGAAATAGTGAGAATCTACACAGCACTTATTTCGAAATAGAACACTCTTTTTCTGACTTCCCTTATTCCTCGTACAATGAGGGTTACAGGAGTCGGAGTAAGAAGTCCTCCAGCTTGACAGTATTTTGACACTATTTTGAAATAACTGCCTGCTGTGTAGACACAGAGTAAGTTATTTTGGGATAGTGCTAGTTATTTTGAAATAGTGTTGCCGTGTAGTCATACCCACAGGTGTAGAAGTCTGCCTCTGTAGCTTTCATTGCAAGACTGAGGTCCTTATGGAGACAGAAAATTGAGCCTTCCATGGCACTGTATGCTAGAATATGATCTCTGGTTTGGGTGAGCTAATTTGGATGTTTTCTAAGGACCACTAAGAACCTTTCATGAGATGTCTATTCAAATAGTGTCTATTTCAAAAGTTAGTAAGTGAAGTCTGAAATGCTTCTACATTTCTGCAGCCATGTAATTCCCCAATGAGGCTCTTACAAGCCAGTGGATGTTACTCCAACTGATATAATTAAATCAGCATTCCCACAAGGTTCTGTGTACCCTCCGCTCATGGTGAAATCAGTGGTAATTATGGATACTGAGCCTAGTTCAGGATTAGGCATTTTATTTGGAAGTAACTTTTTTATACTTTATTTTTAGCTGGCATTATTTTCATAGAGAGAATTTTTTAAATCATGGTTTCCCTTGTGGTAGGGAGGAAAACTTTTTTTTAAAGAGTTTGATTTTCATTCTAAATTAAACATCAAAAAGGGGGGGAAAGAATCATGTTTTTATTTTTTTTAATAGACAGTTGAAAGATTTTGTTATTAATAATTGACATGAAAGCCTTTCGTCTTGAACAGTGGTGTATGTAAACCTCAATAAAATCCTAAAAGTGCTTTTGTAGAACAAGAACAGTCACAAAAATCTGAATAAAGCCACCTTTTCAAAGAACACGATGAGAAAGGGTAAAACTCTTAGATGTGCAGAGCAATACATTTTACATTCATGCCCTAGTTATTAGGAGGCTTTGAAGTCTTCACTGTTATTCAATACACTGTGTACTGTAATTCATTTATTGCCTTCATATGGAGCTGAAAAAGTTTTAGTCAAAGTGCTTTGGCTGTTCATATGAGCATAGGGGTTGTAAAAATCCTGCTTTTCACCCTTTATTGAAGTTCATCTAATGTCTCTGTCAAGGCTTCTTCCCCACTCTGGCAAGATAAATGTAAAAATGGGGGCCCACAAAAGTACCCCAAAACCTTATCTTTCCAGGCGTTGGTATAAAACTTTCCCCCAAAATCTTAAAAACCTAGATTTTGGGGATAAAATCTGCAGCCACTACCCAAGTAAGAATAAGAAAATCAGGGGAGAGATCACTTGGGAAATCTCACCCCTAAAGTAAAAACCAGGACACAAAAATTAGCCAATACCAGGTTAATAAAAGAAAAGAGAAAGAACTTTTATTATCACTATAATATTCCTATTGCAAGCATAATGACTAGATGGAAAAGTCACAAATTAATATACTCATGGGGGAAACCCCACCATGGGTCAAGACTTAATTACAAAGGAGAGCAAAACCCATTTTTAAAAATGCACAGACATCAGATCCCATTTCCCAAACCATAAAATAATAAAACCTAATTGATTTATCTAAACCTTATCCTACTTACAGATAGTGAAGAGTCTATTCTTGGAGGGAGACAGAATCTCCCTCAGTAGCTGTAGAGAAACTGCCCAGGGACAAAGAGAAAACCCCAAAATTCCTTTGTCCTAGTTTGAAATTCCTACCTACATTCCTATTGGCCGACTGTACCTGGCTTAGGTAAGGGTAATAGTTAACCCTTAGTCCCCAGGCTGCTGGCTAACCCTCATGATCATGACAGTCTCACAGAAAAAAAAAAGTGTAAAAAAAAAAACCTTATTGGGTAAGATGCCTGCTTTTTTTATCATTGCCTTTTCTGTTTTTCTGTTATTTCTGTTCTTTATTTCTAGGGGTGGCTATAAGAAAACAATATTATAATGTGAAAATGTTATCTAGCCACAAAGTACATAAAACCAGATTCTGAATTCAGTTATACTGGTGTAACTCCACTGAAATCTAGTAAACTATTTTGGATTGACATTAGTAGAGACTGGCATGTAGTCCATATGGGTATGTCTACACTACAAAGTTAATTCGAACTAACGGACGTTAGTTCAAATTAACTTTGATAGGCGCTACACTAGTGCTCCGCTAGTTCAAACTTAATTCGAACTAGCGGAGCGCTTAGTTTGAACTAGGCGAACCTCATTCTACGAGGACTAAGCCTAGTTCGAACTTACTAGTTCGAATTAAGGGCTGTGTAGATTCGAACTAATGGGAGGCTAGCCCTGCCCAGCTTTCCCTGGTGGCCACTCTGGCCAACACCAGGGAAACTCTATTGCCCCCCTCCTGGCCCCGGAGCCCTTAAAGGGGCACAGGCTGGCTATGGTGCCCGTGCCAGGTGCAAGCCTGCCAGCACCCAGCCAGCAGACCCTGCACCTGGCACGGCTCGAGCCAGCCACCCGATGCCCCCCAGCCCTCCCCCTCTTCCCGGGATCAGGCTGGCGGCTCCCGGGAGCTTGCCCGGGACCGCAAGAGGCAGGCACCTACCTGGGCTAGTGCAGACATCGTGGACCTCGTCCACGACCTCCGCACTAGGCACAGGAAAGTGGCCGTCTAGGGCAGGAGAGCTGCCAGCCTGGCCACCCAGGAGCAGGTGTGCATGAAAATCAAGGGGGTCCACTGAGACCCCCGACCCTGATCCTTGAGCTTACAATGGCCGTCCCGGGTCAGACCAAAGGTCCATCTAGCCCAGTAGCCTGTCTGCCGACAGCGGCCAACCCTAGGGACCCTGGAGGGGATGGACCGAAGACAGTGACCAAGCCATTTGTCTCATGCCATCCCTCTCCAGCCTTCCACAAACCTTGGGCAGGGACACCACTCCTACCCCCTGGCTAATAGCACTCCATGGACCCAACCTCCATGACTTGATCTCACTTCCCTTTAAACTCTGTTCTAGTTCTAGCCTTCACAGCCTCCTGCAGCAAGGAGTTCCACAGGTTGACTCTTTGCTTTGTGAAGAACAACTTTCTGTTACTAGTTTGAAGCCTGCTACCCATTCCTTTCCATTGGTGTCCTCTAGTCCTTCTTTATGGGAACTAATGAAGAACTTTTCTGGATGCACCCTCTCCACCCAACTCCTGCTTTTAGAGACCTCTATCCTGTCCCCCCTCTGTCTCCTCTTTTCTAAGCTGAAAAGTCCCAGTCTCTTTAGCGTCTCTTCATATGGGACCTGTTCCCAACCCCTGATCATTTTAGTTGCCCTTCCCTCTACTAGCCCCTCTTTTCCCCTCTCCCACCTCCTTTTCCCAGTCTCCCCCAGTTTTGTTCAATAAAGACAGATTCCATTTTGGAAGACACGTTATCTTTATTTTGTACATCAAGAAGAGGGGCTAGGGAAGGGTAAGTGGAAGGAGGTGAGGGAGGAATGGGGTACGCACCCCCGATGGGGAGGACTGGGCTGGCTCTGAGGGCTTTTGGGGTGGAACCTCTCCTGCAGCCCCCCAATTGCCCCCTCTCCCCAGATGGCAGCCTGCGGCAAGTGCAGCCGGTCTGATGGCCGAGTGCTGTGATGTGCCCAGTGTGGGTACTCTGGGCACTCCAAGCCAGGACTGCTTTGCAAGCGGGGAACCCCTGAGAACTGTCTGTCCGGGGTGGGGGCCGGGACCCTTTAATCGCAGCCCTTGGCTAGCCTGAGACGGCATCTCCACGCTCTAAGTCCTCCTTTGATGCCCTGCTGGCACTGCTTCTGGCCATCCTTAAGCCTGGTTCTGGGTCCACTTAATGTGGACATGCTAGTTCGAATTAGCAAAACGCTAATTCGAACTAGTTTTTTAGTCTAGATGCGTTAGTTCGAATTAGCTTAGTTCGAATTAACTAATTCGAACTAAGTTAGTTCGAATTAACGTTGTAGTGTAGACGTACCCATACATACTTGGGTTTCATGGATATTCCTTAATGATACAGAATGAGGGAAGAGAAATCGATGTGATCTGTATAGTTGTGATTATGATTACCTTATTTTTTTCCAGTTGTAAATCCTGCTTCTGTGTAAGGACAGTTATGCCTCTCTGACACTCGGTGGAATGGACTGACCTCAGTGTGGAACATGGCTGCAATATACTTGCACAGTGTGGCTGATATTGCTAATCTAGCACGTGAGTTTTAGAAGTGGTTCTGGCCGTTGCACTGCTGAAATGCATCTCCCTAGATACCCAATTCCCCATGTCTGCTCCCCAGAGAGAACAGTCCTGGAACTGACATTCAACTTGCATGCATTATTTTTGGCCTGGCCAACAGCATTGGCAGAAACAGAGCATATTCTCTTTGTGTTGGTCTTTCCTTGCCCTTGGATGGTTATGGGGAGGAAGACAGGATTTGCTCCTAACTCCCCCTCCCGATGTACATTTTCAGATACAACGAAGTATTACTGGCTTCCTGGGCCTATTATAGAACCAGGGCCAATGAACTGAGTCTTCATTCATTCTGCATTTGGAAAAAATACTAAAAAATAGTGCATTTTGCAAAAAATATTTTAGTTCCACAGCTGCAGCAGCGGGTTAATACTTTTTTTCTAGCTGGGTCATTTCCACTTTCCATGGTAGACGACAAAAGCAGAACAGCTTACTCAATATTCCCTTTTCAACAGCTGGCTCTGATTTGCTCAGGGTCCTCAGGGAACAGAGTCCCATGCTTTATGATGCTTTCCCTGGAGGTGATGGAGGCCAGATTCACACTCCAAGGAAATACTGAGTGAAATGAAGTAAATGTTTTAAAGCAGATTATGAATTATTTCATTAGGCAACTGAAACAACTGGGTTTGTTCTTGTTTAAGACAACTTGTTTGCTGGTTTTTTTTCCCCTCAGTGAGTTTTGAAGTGTTAAACTTAAAGCATGAGAAACAGCTCATCTGTTTCTGGATTTTTATTATAGAACATAGAATGTTTTGAATTTTTATGATAGTTTTGTAATAATATTGTTTTCCCCCCATCTGAAATATCTCAAGCCCAGGTCTGGATTAACTCATCACTATACCATAGCCAAATATATATTTCTGGGCTTCTACCTTTTAATATGAATAATAACTAAGCATCCACACAGTACATTCTAAGCGCCCAAGATGGCCATGCAGTATCCACTGGGACCAGCTACTAATTTTGCTGTGCACACGGTGCTGTTCACCATGATAGAGGAGGGTGGCTGGACTAAGTTTGAATAAAGTTGCAACGCCATGCATTATGTCTCAGTACCACTCATTAAGTGAGTGAATGTCCTTTGCAGGTCATCATCTGTTTTAAAAACTAAGGTAGAGGGGATGTTTTGTTCTGTGAAGCTTGTCCCTAAGTACCTGTTTATCTATGTGTTAATCCAGGCCTACCCAGGCACCAGCCCTGAATGGGTAGGTCTACACTACACACTTATTTCAAAATAAACTATTCTGGAATAGTTATTCTGAAATAGCTTATTTTGAAATAGCATGGCTACACTGCAGGGAAGCCTCAAAATTAGTCCAAGGCAGGCTTCCCTAATGTAGACGATTTAGAGCCCCAGGAGGCACTGGGACAGAATAACTTAGAATGGCCCTGGTGAGGGGCTATTTCAAAATAGCAACAGTAGAACGTCTAGACACACCTTATTTCAAAATAGCTATTTCAGAATAGGCATTATTCCTCGTAGAATGAGGTTTACAGATTTTGGAATAAATCATCCATTTCAAAGTAATGGAATTGTTGTGTAGACACTTGCATTGTTATTTCGAAATAACGCTAGTTGTCTTGAAATAACAGTGCAGTGTAGCTGAACCCAAAGTATCAGGCCATTTTCTACCCAGATCCTTGGCCCTCAATTAAGTAAAGAATAAGCAATGGGGCAGTCGGTAAGAGGTGTAAGAAACATTGCTAGTAATATTACTGCCTTCACAGCCAGCCCTGCACTTGCATTACAGAGTTTCCATGTCTTCATTAATCTAGCACCTTCCCAAAATGTGATCCTCTTTCTCCAGTTTCATCTAATATAGAACAGTGGGAATACAGCACGTTTCTGGGGACTACTTTGTCATTAACTCAGCATTCAAAAATCATGATGTCTGGCCCCTCCTGGCAGAAAAAAAGGCTTAAAATCATGAGATTTTAAAAATAATAAACAGAGAGTTCCTTTAATTTGCTTTCTAATTCTTGAATGTATAGGAAGTCATATTTTCAAGGTTTTCTCTGCAACACAGAGGCTGGAAATGTAGTTTTGTTTTTGTTTTTTAAATGTAAGCTGAGATTCTTATGACTCCAGAAACTGCAGATTGCTGGGAAACCACATTAATTTTGGTACTTAAGATAAAATAAGGAAAGTGGTCAACTGTGATAAATGGTCACCACTGAACTCACAGTTCAGTTTCTCCTCCTTTACAGGAGTCTTGCTGTAACATTGAAAATGCACTTCTGGGCCCTTTGGATTGTTCTGTGCTAGACGGTTTCTGAACAGCGTTGTTTACATCTTCACTTGTATAATGTTTGGTTCAGATGGGAAATCAAATAATTAATTTATAAAAATGGAATTAGGAATTTTAAAATTCTGATTATCCATCAGTCTTAAAGCTTTCTGTAACAGCCATTGCCATAACATCTGAGTGCTCCACAGGTAAAGTAGGCTGGCATTGCATGATGCATGATGGACTTTATAGAGGATTGTTTCTCTGCCAACTGCTTAAGAACCTGGATTACCCTTAAATCCTTTTCATGGTTATTTAAAAAGAAACATTCACCAGATAAATAGAAATCATTTGTATGTGTAAAACAATACAGCTGTGTCTAGCCTGGCAAGTTTTTCCGCAAAAGCAGCTGCTTTTGTGGATAAACTTGCCAGCTGTCTATACTGGCCACTTGAATTTCCACAAGAACACCGACGATCTCATGTAAGAAATCAGTGCTTCTTGCAGAAATACTATGCTGCTCCCGTTCGGGCAAAAGTCCTTTTGCACAAAAGCTTTTGTGCAAAAGGGCCAGTGTAGACAGCTCAGATTTGTTTTGCGCAAAAAAGCCCCGATCGCAAAAATGGCGATCGGGGCTTTTTTGCGCAAAAGCGCGTCTAGATTGGCACGGACGCTTTTCCGCTTTGCGAAAAAGTGTTTGTGCCAATCTAGACGCTCTTTTCCGCAAATGCTTTTAACGGAAAACTTTTCCGTTAAAAGCATTTGCGGAAAATCATGCTAGTCTAGACGTAGCCTACTAGTTTGTGGGGAGTGAAAGCCTCTAGTGCTTAAGCTAACAAAGCAGGCCTGCTAACAGGCAATAGCAAACCCGTATCTATCTAAGGTACCCCTGTTTGCTCTAGTATCTAATTACCTTACAATCTTTAACCTCTTAACTAGTCTCTGAGGGAGGAAATTATAACACAGATTTTACAGAGTTACTTTGTCCTGCCCAAAGTAACACAGGAAACCTGTTGTAGAGCCCAGATTTGAACAGTCCTTCTAGTGCCCTAATCACTGGATTATCTTCTTCTCATAAATCCCTCTCTGTGGTCTAGCCATTGGGAGGTTGGGGGGGGGGGGGGGGAAGAGCTACACAGCATTAGCATCAGTTCTATCTAGTCATTCATGGCAATCCTGGTATTCACTAAGTATATGATGATGGATAGGTTCCTATGCCCACACCTCCCACAGTATAAAAAACCAAATCTTTTTCATGTTTTACCTTTATTAGTTCTGGCCTATGTTTCTCTTTCTTTGATTTGAGGAAGAGGTGGTGAGCATCCCTCACTGAGCTGTGGTGGCCTCCCTCCAAGCCAGAGGGTGAGGTACTTGGCAGGCCGAGTTCACCCCATACATCAGACATGGAGGGATGGAACAGGAAGCATAAAAGTTGGGGCTCCTAGTTCATTGACTGGCAAGACCAGGAAGAAGCTAGATATAGGCCACTCCCCACAGACCCTGCTGCTGGGTCAGGTGACACCCTGGACAAAGAGAGACTCAACACCTAAGAAAAGTGGAAGTTACTGAGACTGCCAGACACTGAGTACCTGGAGAAGCCAGAGGACCTAGGTGGTGAACTGGGCCTGAGACATCCCAATCGCAAGGATGAGCTGGAACCACAGGGACTACCAGTGGGTGAATCTCAGATGAACCAGGCGGTGGCCAGGAGCTCAGGCAGCCTGATGCCAAGGAGAAGCTGGAGCCACCAGGACTGCTGATTGCCAAGAAGCCAGAGGAACCTGTTTGAGAGCCCAGGTACAAAGTAGCCCAAGGGTGGAGTTGGACAGCATGGTGAATTAGTGGTCAGTCAGCATGTTGCAGAAGGATTCCTGCTGTGTGGTGGGTTGAACTGCCACTGCCCGGGGCCTTGGCTAGAACATAGTGGAGTAGGGTAAGCCAGTGTTTCCCTACTCCTCTTCCCCACCTCAGAGTGGCAGGCTCCCTGTTGTAATATATTAGGGTACGTCTACACTACAACGTTAATTCGAACTAACTTAGTTCGAATTAGTTAATTCGAACTAAGCTAATTCGAACTAACGGATCTAGACTAAAAAACTAGTTCGAATTAGCGTTTTGCTAATTCGAACTAGCATGTCCACATTAAGTGGACCCTGAACCGGGGTTAAGGATGGCCGGAAGCAGTGCCGGCAGGGCATCAGAGGAGGACTTAGAGCGTGGAGATGCTGTCTCAGGCTAGCCAAGGGCTGCGCTTAAAGGGTCCCGACCCTCATCCCGGACAGACAGTTCTCAGGGGTTCCCCGCTTGCAAAGCAGTCCTGGCTTGGAGTGCCCACACTGGGCACATCACAGCACTCGGCCATCAGACCGGCTGCACTTGCCGCAGGCTGCCATCTGGGGAGATGGAGCAATCGGGGGGCTGCAGGAGAGCCTCCACCCCCAGAAACCCGCAGAGCCAGCCCAGTCCTCCCCATAGGGGGCGCGTACCCCATTCCTCCCTCACCTCCTTCCACTTACCCTTCCCTAGACCCTTTTCTTGATGTACAAAATAAAGGACAATTGTGGTCAAAAATGGAATCTGTCTTTATTGAACAAAACTGGGGGAGACTGGGAAAAGGAGGTGGGAGAGGGGAAGAGAGAGGCTGGGAGAGGGGAGGGCAACTAAAATGATCAGGGGTTGGGAACAGGTCCCATATGAAGAGAGGCTAAAGAGACTGGGACTGCTCAGCTTAGAAAAGAGGAGACGGAGGGGGGACAGGATAGAGTTCTCTAAAAGCAGGAGTTGGGTGGAGAGGGTGCATACAGAAAAGTTCTTCATTAGTTCCCATAAAGAAGAACTAGAGGACACCAAAGGAAAGGAATGGGTAGCAGGCTTCAAACTAATAACAGAAAGTTGTTCTTCACAAAGCAAAGAGTCAACTTGTGGAACTCCTTGCTGCAGGAGGCTGTGAAGGCTAGAACTAGAACAGAGTTTAAAGAGAAGTGAGATCAAGTCATGGAAGTTGGGTCCATGGAGTGGTATTAGCCAGGGGGTAGGAGTGGTGTCCCTGCCCAAGGTTTGTGGAAGGCTGGAGAGGGATGACACAAGACAAATGGCTTGGTCACTGTCTTCGGTCCATCCCCTCCAGGGTCCCTAGGGTTGGCCGCTGTCGGCAGACAGGCTACTGGGCTAGATGGACTTTTGGTCTGACCCAGGACGGCCATTGTAAGCTCAGGGCTCAGAGTCGGGGGTCTCACTGGACCCCCTTGATTTTCATGCACACCTGCTCCTGGGTGGCCAGGCTGGCAGCTCTCCTGCCCTAGCCGGCCACCTTCCTGTCCACGAGGTCCACGATGTCCGCACTAGCCCAGGCGGGTGCCCGCCTCTTGCGGTCGGGAGCCGCCAGCCTGGTCCCGGGAAGAGGGGGAGGGTTGGGGGGTATCAGGTGGGTGGCTCGAGCTGTGTCAGGTGCAGGGTCTGCTAGCTGGGTGCTGGCAGGCTTGCACCTGGCACGGGCACCGTAGCCAGCCCGCGCCCCTTTAAGGGGTCCGGGGCCGGGAGGGGGGCAAACGAGTTTCCCTGGTGTTGGCCAGAGTGGCCACCAGGGAAACCTGGGGAGGGCTAGCCTCCCACTAGTTTGAATTAAGGGGCTACACAGCCCTTAATTCGAACTAGTAAGTTCGAACTAGGCTTAATCCTCGTGGAATGAGGATTACCTAGTTCGAACTAAGCGCTCCGTTAGTTTGAATTAAATTCGAACTAATGGAGTGCTAGTGTAGCACCTATGAAAGTTAGTTCGAACTAACGTTTGTTAGTTCGAACTAACTTTGTAGTGTAGACATACCCTTACTGACTTGACAGTACTCCCAAATTGCCCTGACCCCACTAATTTCCACCCTTCCCTCAAAGTAGGTGTAACACTGGTCATCTTGTCAGGTGGTATGGCCTCATTCCACTCCTGGAAGACCCAACAGACCAAATGCCAGGCTACATACATCATCCTGTCTCTGTTTCTCTCACTCTGCCTTTTCTCTGTCTCTCCCTTCTGTTCTTCCCTCTGCATTTTTGTCCCTGAAGCTTTTCCCAATTCCTTCCTGCATGGGCTTCATTCCCAACACTTTCCTATTCTATCTAATAAAATGTTAAGGAATGTAATAGCTTATAATGACATTAAAAGTATATTATTTTATTTAACACTCTAATGGAATTAATAATATTTAAAGTCTTCACACCTCTCTGAACCTTGATTCAGGCTGACTGCAGACTCAAGAATGCAACATTGCATGAATTGATACTGTTCATGATGGAAAGGTTTTATGCATGACCATGAGTGCTAGAAACATACTATTTAAAAATATAAACTGAGTATTTTGCACAATCTTAGTATGTTGTGCAATTTGCATAAATACTTCAGGTTGGCATGATCAGGCCCATAGGCTGTGTTTTTAATACTTCTATCCAATTACAATAGTTATGAAATAAAAATTGTGATTGTGAGCCAGGGTAATAGCAAGTTCATCACCTCTGCCTCCAGTATAGGAAATGATCTCCCCCAAGTGGATCAATAGAGAATGGTGTGGATTTTAGGCCCAGAAAAGTCATGTCTTCCTCAGAGCACTATTTTTGTTTGTATCTTTTGAGCAAATTAGAGATGAAGGCTGAACAGGAACCCCAAACCAGCTTGCCCCCTCTCCATCCACACCCCTTATATGTTTGTCTTGGAAATAGTGGCCTAGTGTATGAATAGCATAAAAGAAGTGCATCTATGTTACAGCAAACCATGTCTGTGGCTTTGCAATTAGTTTCTGACATAGTTTGTTCTAACAAAACTGTTCTTCCTTTTAGGGGCCAGCAGATCAGATCTGACAGGAAAAAGTCTGAGCCTGTTTCAAACCAAACTGAGAAGGACTTTAAGGACTTTCCTTTTTTTAATCTGTTTTAGCTAATTTACTTCTCAAATACCTGCAAAAACCTGTTTAGAGGCATGGAATAAGCTGATTAAAAGTATACCAAAAGTGTAATACATTATATTCATCTCAGGTTTAGATTAAATAAAAGTTTCCAGGTCATCACTAAATTCACATTCAGTGAAGATACAGCTCAGAAGGATAAAGTATAGCTTTCCAATAGACTGTTTCAGCAAATATTGAAAATCTTTAGGCTTGAGTTTTTTCAAGAAGCTTTCAGGGCCTTAGGCGCCCAGGACCAGAGTTTCAAGGTTATTTTGGTGCTTAATAATGTAGACTGGTTTTTGGGGTTTATTGGAAGTTCCACTGAAATCAGTGGAAGTTAGGCATCTGAATATTTTGAAAATGTTTGTAGGTGTCTGTAAAAGGGCCCTTCCAGTCTGAGCCTCTAGTCACTGGCCCCGTTGGGCCCTTCACGGCTACTTCCTTATCAGCCACCACAAGTGCTGCTCCTGTTACTCAGGATAGTGTGCCTTAGGGGAGAGGAAGGAAGACTCGGGCCCGCCCTCTCTCCGAGTCCCGACCCAGAGTCCTAAGGTTGGGGGGGAGTCACGACTCCTCCATGTGACCTGACTGATGGGGTGTAACCTCTTAATGCACCAGTCCGTGGGCTTACTTCCCTAGCCCTGCCCTGGGCTGATTCCTCCCCCTCTTAGCTCACCCGGTTCCACCACCATTGGGCGTTCTCTCTCCGGCGTCTGAAAATCACCACGCCCCTTTTTGTCCGGGCCTCCTGTCTCCCCAGACACCTCTGGTCTCACCTCCATCGTAAGTCCTCCATCCCTCCTTCGTCTAGTCTCTTCCTCCCCTTCCGTGTCTTTGTCCGCCCCTCAGGTCTCCTCCCTTCTCCCTTTTTTCCTCCAGACCTCCGCCCCAGGATGCCCTGTGATGTCCCCACTGATGTCATCCACCCTGCAGCCGGCGGGTGATGCCCCGCGTCGTCTGCCTACGCCTTCCTGCACGCTCCCAAACGCGTTGCTGCTTGCAGCTGGGGTGGCGGGTAGTTGCCCGGCAACCCTGGGTGAGGCGGCCCCTTGCGTGGTGCTGCCGCCGCCCCCGTCTCCCTGGCCGGCCTTACGCACACTAGTTCCATCAGCTGGGGTGGCGTCTGGTTGCCCAGCAACCCCGGGCGAGGCTGCCCCTTGCGTGGCACCACCGGCGCATGCGCCATCCGGCCGCTTCAGCTCAGCCACACGGGATAGTGGACGGCACCCCGCTGTGTCCTGTTGCTTGTCCCCCACCAAGAAGGGAGAGGTGCAAGTGCAGGGCTCTGTTGCCCCATCACAGTGTCTATCTAATTTTTAGGAGCCTCGATGCCTTTGAAAGTCTGGACCCCAAACCCCAATGAAATTCAATGGAGTCAGATACATAATGTCCCTAGGCTCCAATGTAATTCACAGCCTTAATCACCACAAGTGGTATAGGACCTCCATTTTTCCTTCCACTTAAAAATATGATATTGCTATCCGCACAATGCCCGTTATCTACACATGCTGCGTACTGGGTCAGAGGAAAGAATGCCTCCTAATGCATTACTACCACTTCTTGCTGTCCTTGAATATTCCATGGAAGTCTTCTCCAAAGACTGCCCACGCTCAGTACAGCTTGAAACTACAGCCTGGCTACATACAGCTATGAACATATTGGTTTGCTATATAAGGTAAGCAAGCAGTGTTTTATTTTTATTTACACTGCATTCTTATCTTGTCATTCTTTTATTACAGGAAGACAAAGCAAGTTAAAATTACAGTAGGAAGTTGGCAATGGTGTATGTATTCCCTAATCCAAACAATTTAAAGCTCCATTAAACAAACATTCCTTATTGTTGATATAAGATCACAGACCTGCTATCTGCTTTTTAAAGCCTGATTTGCAATAGAAGGCACAGGGTGGAATAAAGGTGTGTGAGAAGCATCTGATTAGGGCAATTGTAAACATCATCAGTGCCACTAAGTTTTTATCTATAGGTAATGGACAGAATTGCTTTCTCTGAATTTAGTTTAACTGGCATTATACTGTCTCCACTAGTTTCATGAAAAGAGTAATAGGTACATTTCATTGTTTTCCAATGAGTCTGAATCAATGGCTCTTCTTATCTGATGTCAATCTGCTTTTATTCTTCAACAAATAATTCTAATGATGATCCCATAGCTTTCATATTTGCAGGGTAGGAAATGTGCCACATAAGTCCATGGTTTTAATATAGTAGCTATTTTTTGATTGGCAAGCTAGGAGAACTAAATTAGTGTAGGTGAAACTAAAGTATCATCACAGCAAGCAATTATTAGCATTTTGATTGGCAGTTTCTATGGAGATGTCAAGGGTTGAATGAACTTGGGAGTCTCTGACACTTTGGTGATTCACCAAGAGCAAGTATGGGGTTCTGTCATCTCTAATCTCAGATGCCTTTTAGCTGTGCAACTTTGGCAGACATCAGCCCCAACAACTCCTGTTCCTAAGTCTCCCTAAAACTACCTCCTAGCTATGTCCAGTCCCTGTTACAGGACACTCACAGGGCTAATACCAAGTATGCTCCCTCCAAACAGCCAATATACCCAAGAGTTGCCAACACAGCTGGGTTTATAGTTTACTACACCATAATGCACAATGCTGAGATACTTTGTAGTAAAACTAAGAATAAGTGTATTAAGAAAGGGCATAGATTTAAGTTATTTCAGCCAAGAGTCAAAGAGATATGCAAGGGTTTAAAAAAAAACCCCACAAATAACAAGCACACCCCATTGTCCTGCACAACCTAACTCTGACCTTGCTTTAAATTATGATAAAAGGAAGCTGCATAACAAATTTGGTGGTCCTAGCTCGTAGCGTTTAGGATGTCTTCTTGAACAAATGGACTCACAGACAGACAGATGGGCAGATAGACAGAAGCACATTTCTAAAATAGATAGTAAGATGAAATTGCCACAGATTTCAGAGGGCTTAAGTTACGTTGCTGCAAAATTGAATTCCAACTGGCTATGCAATTCACAGGGCCTAGACTTTATACTAGACATGGGGAATTTTTTTTGAGGTAGGGACCGCTGACCCACAGAAAAATGAGTTGGGGGCCACACACAAGTGAGAAGCAAAGTGAGAAGCCGCTGGCTGAAAAGGAGAAAGATACTTCCCATACTCCTCTTGCACACAAGAGCTTACAGGGGGGCTTGAACTAGTAGATATTGGGTACTCCAGCCCTGCGTGTGTGTGGCAGGGGGGGCTGGAGCACTAGCATGAGCTGCCCCAATGCTGAGCCTCGGGACCCAAATCCAGGTAAGCTGGGAGCTGCATCCAACCCCCAGACCTGAGGCTCCCCAGCCCTGCTTTACACTTTCATATTTAAAAATGTTGTTCCAGTTCTCTGAACCTTACACCATCATCAGAATAATTCAGACTCACTATTCAGTTTATTTTCTAGAAAAAAGGTGGGTGCATTTGTTGAGATCCTACTTTATTTGAGTATTTTTTGTAAATATTACTGATCAAGATGTATATAACTTTCTTGTAAGTCAGCATTTATCCCCATTACCACAGAGTGATCTTTCTCTGCTTTTTTAATTTTGACTGTAGAAGGGAAACTCAGCATCTGAATTACCAGCGCGTAGTACATATTGATAAATGTTGACAGAAAATAAGACTGATTATGTTGTAAAACTCAACCTTATAAAATGGTCTGATTTAGCAATCTGGTCATTTTATTTTGGAAAACAAAAAGACTCCAAAATTAACCAACAGACAAAATGGCACTACGTTCTGAAGTCACATCCCCATTCTAGTGACTTTTTTTATTGCAATTACTTATCTTCATTGCTGGGCTATTTGGAAACAAGTCCCCCTCTCTTTTTTTCCCCATAGAATATAAAGATTAGTAAATAAATATTCTTGTCTGGCTGTAGCTTTAACTATCCTATTCTAAGCAAAACATGTACATGATGGACCAAATTCCTGATGGGATGATGGGTAAAGGGGTCAACTGTTCTTGGGCTGGCAAATCAAAAGGACCCAAGGGTCCCAGCCACCAGTGCTGCACAAGCAGAGCCCTGGTTCCTTTAATCACTATCGAATCACTACGCTCTGCATATAGATATTGTACAATTGCACACTTTTCCTATGTTTTCTCTCTTTAATGTCAGAGCCAATTCAAATTCCACAAGGTTCTTCTCTCTTGGTATATGTTTCTTTCTAAAAAAAACAGATGTCAGTGCCATGCCCTGCCATTACACCATGCATCATCGCTTTCACAATAGTGAGATAACAAGAAACAAGTTTTGATTCCTGAATGAATTATATTGATAGCAATGAATAAAACAGATGCAACAGCTTGATTTTCAAAAGTTAAATTGAACTCTCCATGCCCCCTGCAAGGAGAGGCGGAGGGGAAGATTAGCCAACTGAGCAAACAAGACAAGAAAAGGAGGAAGAAATTATGTGCAACACATTAATGTAATTGAAATAAAATTGTATTTGTGTGTTATCCACGGACAGACCCACATGCATTCTCCAGTGTTCTTGCCGTTTCAGCAGAACACAGAAACACATGTGTAACTTTAAGCACATGAGTAACCCCTTTGAAGTCAGTGGGACTACTCATTAGCGTAATTACTTTGCTGGATCAGGTTTAGGTAGCTGAAGGATCAAGCCTACAGAGAACGTTTTGAGATACATGCACACATATGTTACCCAAATACGTAAAGAAACACACATACACAAACATTTACATACATACTGCAGTATGAAACTTGAACAACAGAGAACCATTCCGAAATCATAGTCTCTGATCTATATAACTACGTGCTTAACTTTAAGCTCATGAGCATTATGTTTATGTAAGTGGTTTGCTGAATCAGGGCCAGAGACTTTAGGACATTTCACAATTGAGCCCTGCATGAGCTGGCCTGCCAAATGTGACGATGATGTACAAGCAGTGCCACTGACTTCAACTTCATTGTCAGCTTCGGTATCTTGCTGAATTCAAAGATTCAAATATTTAAGGCTACAGGGAACCATTGTAACCACCAAGTCTGATTTACTGCACAACACAGGCCACTGAACCTCACCCAATAATGTCTGCATCGAGCTTGTAAGCTCTGATTGAGTTATCATATTTTTTTAGCCACACATCTGGTCTTGATCTAAAAGCTTCATGTGATGAAGAACTTGGGCATGATTGTTAACGGCCAGGAAAGAAAAACAGGCCATATTTATCCTAGCATATGAATACGATTCAAATTGTGTCAGTAATTCAGTTTCATAGAACTATAAAAATGTAGGGCTCGAAAGCATCTCAAGAGGTCAACAAGTTAATTTCTCCATGTTGAGACAGGCCCAATTATTCCTAGACCATCCTTGACAAGTGATTGTCAATCCGTTCTTAAAAACATCCAGCTTCCATAGTCTCCCCTGGTAACTTATTCCAGTGCTTAGCTAAGCTTACAGTTAGAAAGCTTTTTCCTAATGTCTGTCCCAAATGTCCCTTACTCCATATTAAGCTCATTACTTCTTGGTCTTTCTTTGGACATGCAGAACAAATGATTAAAGTCCACTATGTAACAGTGCTTAACATCTTTGAAGACTGGTATCAGTTGTTACCACCTCTAAAATGTTTTGTGAAGACTATCAAAGGCAGTGGGGGGAGGGGGGGGAAGGAGAGGCAACAGAATTTCTGGACCTCTGAGCAAAGTAGGGCAGGCTACTGCTCTGTGCTTCTGGAAGGGGTGGAGCCTCAGACCTCAGTGCAGCACCATGCCCCCCCTACAATCCTCAGAGCTGCCCAGAATGCATCTGGCTAGCTTAAAAAACTAGCTGTCAGTGGACACTCTAGGGGTATGTCTACACTACAAAGTTAATTCGAACTAACAGACGTTAGTTCGAATTAACTTTAATAGGCGCTACACATACAAACCGCTATTTCTAACTTAATTCGAACTAGTGGAGCGCTTAATTCGAACTAGGTAAACCTCATTCTACGAGGACTAACGCCTAGTTCGAATTAAGTAGTTCGAATTAAGAGCTGTGTGGCCACTTAATTCGAACTAGTGGGCAGCTAGCACTCTTCAGCTTGCCCTGGTGGCCACACTGGCACCACCAGGGAAACTCTTCGGCCCCCTCCCGGCCCCGGAGCCCTTAAAGGGGCACGGTCTGGCTACAGTGCCCGTGCCAGGTGCAAGCCTGCCAGCACCCAGCCAGAAGACCCTGCACCTGGTACATCAAAAGCCAGCCACCCGCTGCCACCCAGCCCTCTGCCTATTCGCAGGACCAGGCTGGCAGCTCCCAGGTGCCTGCCAGGGGCTGCAAGAGGCGGGCGCCCGCCTGGTCCAGTGCGGAGATAGACCTCATCCATGACGTCCGCACTAGGCACAGGAAAGTGGCTGGCTAGGGCAGGATAGCTGCCACACAGAAGCAGGTTTGCATGAAAATCATGGTGGTCCAGTGAGACCCCCAACCCTGAGCCCTGAGCTTAGAACATAAGAACATAAGAATGGCCGTACTGGGTCGGACCAAAGGTCCATCTAGCCCAGTAGCCTGTCTGCTGACAGCGGCCAACGCTAGGTACCCTGGAGGGGATGGACTGAAGACAATGACCAAGCTATTTGTCTCGTGCCATCCATCTCCAGCCTTCCACAAACAGAGGCCAGGGACACCATTTCTCCCCCCTGGCTAATACCACTCCATGGACCCAACCTCCATGAATTTATCTAACTTCTCTTTAAACTCTGTTCTAGTTCTAGCCTTCACAGCCTCCTGCAGCAAGGAGTTCCACAGGTTGACTATTTGCTTTGTGAAGAAGAACTTTCTTAGTTTGAAGCCTGCTACCCATTCATTTCATTTGGTGTCCTCTAGTCCTTCTGTTATGGGAACTAATGAAGAACTTTTCTTTATGCACCCTCTCCACACCACACATGCTTTTATAGACCTCTATCATATCCCCCCTCAGTCTCCTCTTTTCAAAGCTAAAAAGTCCCACTCTCTTTAGCCTCTCTTCATATGGGATCTGTTCCAAACCCCTGATCATGTTAGTTGCCCTTTTCTGACCTTTGTTCAAAAACCCCTTTTCCTGCAAGATCGGTAAACCTCCTTTTTTGGGGCATAGGGATCTTGCGGGAAAAGGGTTTTTTGTGCAAAAACCTTAGCAAAAAAACGGATCGGCAGAAAATATGCAAATGAAATCATGACTCATGCAAATGAGCCCCTCATTAGCATATTTTTGGCCAAGAAAACTCGTAGTGTAGACGTAGTGTAAGTGCCTAAATTTCTGATGATGGGCAGGCACACATCTGCCTCAGTCCTGCACCTTGTGGGAGTCTCAAAGCAGGTGTTCCCTCACCTAGCTCACCTTTGTGGCCCAAACCAGTAGGTATGTTTAGAAGTCACGTACTAGATTAAACACCTCATGGTACAGTACAGAGGTGCTATCACTATCTAGCCTGACACTTGGCATAGTCACTGAAGATATTAGGAGGTCAGGTTCAGTCTCCTCCTCTGGCATATGTTAGATCAGTGATTTGAGCACAGGTTTTGTACCTCCCATCACAGTATAACAACTGCCCTCTCACTATGATGTATGGGAATTATTCAAATTTTGGAAATGATTAAATAGCAATTAGCGAAGAGCCTTGAACTTGGGTCTCCCATATTCTAGCTGAGGGCCTTAATCACTGGGCTGTAGCAGTGGCTCCACCTTTGTTTGCTATAACCTATTGACTATTCAAGAATTCCAGAAATGTCGCTATAGAATAGCCCAGTAACTTTTCTCTTGGAAGGCAGGAGACCTGCATTTAAGCAGGTGGGATGACTCGCATGACTGGAGCGCTGTCATGGAAGGGTATAGACTGTTCAGGAACAACAGGCAGGGGAGAAAAGGAGGAGGAGTTGCACTATATGTAAGAGAGCTCCAAAGAGGGAGAAAAACCTGTTGAGAGTCTATGGGTTAAGTTTAAAGGAGCAAACAACAGCATTGATGTTGTGGTTGGTGTTTGCTACAGGCCACCGAATCAGGTGGATGAGGTAGATGAGGCTTTCTTCGGACAACTGAGCAAAGCTTCCAGATCACAGGCCCTGGTTCTCGTGGGGAACTTTAATCACCCTGACATCTGCTGGGAAACCTATACGGCAGTACACAGGCAATCCAGGAAGTTTTTGGAGAATGTTGGGGATAACTTCCTGACACAGGTGCTGAAGGATCCGACCAGGGGCCGTGCGCAGCTTGACCTTCTGCTCACAAACAGGGAGAAACTAATAGGGGAAGTGGAGGTGGGTGACAACCTGGGAAGCAGTGATCATGAGATGGTAGATTTCAGGATCCTGACGAAAGGAAGAAAAGAGAGTAGTAAAATACACACCTTGGACTTCAAAAAAGCAGATTTTGACTCCCTCTGAGATCTGATGGGCAGAATCCCCTGGGATGTTAACATGAAGGGGAAAGGAGTCCAGGACAGCTGGCAGTATTTTAAAGAAGCCTTATTGAAGGCACAGAAAGAAACCATCCTGACGCGTAGCAAGAGAGGCAAACATGGTAGGAGACCGGACTGGCTTACAGGGGAAATCCTTGGTGAACTTAAGCACAAAAAGGAAGCTTACAAAGAGTGGAAACGTGGACAAATGACCAGCGAGGAGTTTAAAGGTATAGCTCGAGAATGCCGGGGGGTTATCAGGAAGGCGAAAGCGCAAATGGAATTGCGACTGGCTAAGGATGTGAAGGATAACAAGAAAGGTTTCTACAGGCATGTTAAGAAGAAGAAGGTGATCAGAGAGGGCGTGCGGCCCCTAATGGATGAAGGAGGTAACCTAGTGACAGATGATGTGGGGAAAGCTGAAGTACTCAATGCTTTCTTTGCCTCTGTATTCACGGACAAGGTCGGCTCCTGGACTTCTGCGCCAAGTGATGCAAGATGGGATGAAGATGGACAGCCCGTGGTGGGTAAAGAACAGGTTAGGAACTATTTAGAAAAGCTAAACGTACATAAATCCATGGGTCCGGACTTAGTGCACCCGAGGGTACTGAGGGAGTTGGCAAATGTCATTGTGGAGCCTTTGGCTATTATCTTTGAAAAGTCGTGGAGATCGGGAGAAATCCCGGATGACTGGAAAAAGGCAAATGTAGTGCCCATCTTCAAAAAAGGGAAGAAGGATGATCCAGGGAACTATAGGCCGGTCAGTCTTACTTCGGTTCCTGGAAAAATCATGGAAGGGATCCTTAAGGAATCCATATTGAGGCACTTGGATGAGAGGAAAGTGATTAGGAATAGTCAGCATGGATTCACAAAGGGCAAGAGGTGCCTGACCAATCTGATTAGCTTCTATGATGAGGTAACTGGCTCGGTGGACATGGGGAAGTCAGTGGATGTTATATACCTTGACTTTAGCAAGGCTTTTGATACGGTCTCCCACAATATTCTTGCCAGCAAGTTAAGGGATTGTGGATTGGATAAATGGATGGTAAGATGGATAGAAAGATGGCTAGAAGGCCGGGCCCAGCAGGTAGTGATCAATGGCTCGATGTCAGGATGGCTGTCAGTTTCTAGCGGAGTGCCCCAAGGTTCGGTTCTAGGACCGGTTTTGTTAAATATCTTTATTAATGATCTGGATTAGGGAATGGATTGCACCCTCAGCAAGTTTGCGGATGACACTAAGCTGGGGGGAGAGGTAGATACGCTTAAGGGCAGAGATAGGGTACAGAATGACTTAGACAGAATGACTTGGAGGATTGGGCCACAAGAAATCTGATGAGGTTCAACAAGGACAAGTGTAGAGTCCTGCACTTGGGACGGAAGAATCCCAAGCATAGTTACAAGCTGGGGACCAACCGGTTAAGTAGTAGTTCTGCAGAAAAGGACCTGGGGGTTACAGTGGATGAGAAGCTAGATATGAGTCAACAGTGTGCCCTTGTAGCCAAGAAGGCTAATGGCATATTAGGTTGCATTAAGAGGAGCATTGCCAGCAGATCCAGAGATGTCATCATTCCCCTTTATTCGGCTTTGGTGAGGCCGCATCTGGAGTATTGTGTCCAGTTCTGGGCCCCCCACTACAAAAAGGATGTGGACGCATTGGAGAGGGTCCAGCTGAGGGCAACCAAAATGATTAGGGGGCTGCAACATATGACTTATGAGGAGAGGCTGAGGGACTTGGGTCTGTTTAGTCTGCAGAAGCGAAGAGTGAGGGGGGATTTGATAGCAGCCTTCAACTTCCTGAAGGGAGGTTCCAAAGAGGATGGAGAGAGGCTGTTCTCAGTAGTGACAGATGGCAGAACAAGGAGCAATGGTCTCAAGTTGTGGTGGGAGAGGTCCAGGTTGGATATTAGGAAAAGCTATTTCACTAGGAGGGTGGTGAAGGACTGGAATGGGTTACCTAGGGAAGTAGTGGAGTCTCCATCCCTAGAGGTGTTTAAGTCTCGGCTTGACAAAGCCCTGGCCGGGTTGATTTAGTTGGAATTGGTCCTGCCTAGAGCAGGGGGCTGGACTTGATGACCTTCTGAGGTCTCTTCCAGTTCTATGATCCTATGATAAGCACAGTTCCAGCTTCTGCAGAGTGAGAACTGTAGCTGGTTTTACTGTATGATGGGTGAATGCTACTTTCAACCCCCAGGAGATCCCAAACTGCATAACCCAGCATTTTCTAACCACTTCAATTATCCTGCTATATGTTTAATGGTGCAACCTCATAGATACTATGAGATACTTGCATAGTATCTATGCAAGTTGTCACATACTCAGGTTCCATTCATAGTTGACTCTCATTTAGGTTGGGTGCAACTTCAGCTGACTAGTTTAGTTTTACTCTGCAGGTAGGAAATGCTTGGCAATAAAAACATAATTACTCTGTATAGGGCAATTTAGATCACCTTCAGTACTTGTTTAAATGAGTTTCTGCATGTCTGTTTCTGGCAGTATCCTAAGAATGAATCTTAATCTGATTGAAGAGGTCCAAGTCCATGCCACAGCCTAAGTATCAGTCGGTGCTGAACCATCATGCTATTCAGAGAGATTTTCTTTATGCCTATGACAATGTGAAATGCCTTGAAAAGCAATTCCAAATACATATTCAAAGCTGAATGAATAACCACTTATATCCATCAGAAATATTTCACTTCTGTGCAATGTCATAATGTAATGTCAACCCACCTATCTAACACGAGTACAGAACATACAAGTACATGTACATGATCACTCCAAGATCTTCAAATGTCTCTTTTTTTAGTAGTCATAGTTTTTTCAGATTTTCAGAGCCATTAGGAAAGCAAATAGACTAGGTAAATTATAAATCAGAACAGTTATGATTCGTAGCTAGTTGTCTAACTGTGGCTGATTGGAGAAATTTATTTTTATCATCTGTGTAAACCCTTTAGCTTAAACAGCATTTCCTTGTCCAGAGTTAACAAAATCATTCTAGTACTCACTAATCTATTTGATTCATTCTTTGTTTTCCCACTGAACGTGTTACTGTTAGTTACTCCAAATACTGAAAAAAAAAAGATTGTTCTTTTGATGCAACTTACTAATGTTTGTACAGTTACTATTATTTTTAATGAAAAGGCTAACAGCTAGTATCATGAAGGATAAGTGATAAGAAGTGTTGAACTTTGGGCCTTTCCTTCTCTCTAATCCAATTAAATACCATAGAATACAAACTATACAGAAAAAAAACCAGGCATTTGCACATTTCCCCACTGACCTTCTCTCTAACTGGGAGTGATTGTCATTTGTGCTGTTTACCAGCTGTTCAAGACTTTATCTGAGTTTTCCCTTTCAGGAGGCATAGTGGCTGGATTTGTGTGGACTCTGTGTCTGGATCAAGTTGCTAGGATTTTTTCTTTGTTTTTACAACAATCTCACGATATATTAAATATCCTGCATCTGCAAGGAAATGGATTGAATGACCTCAAAGGTCTTTTCAATATCTAACACTGAAACCATGTAGAAAGGAAGAGAGAGAGGTTAATAAGGTGTGGGTTATTCTCATGTTATTTTTCATTTTACACATGCTTGGATTTTCTGGTCCGACCATATCGGCAATTCTCCTTTTCCCATAATTTAAGTATATCCTACTGGGATTAACTTGAATGGGAATTGCTCATATCATGAAAGAAAAGAGCTGGATTCTCAAGACAGGAAGTGGAAGAGGCAATATGCCACAAGGAAGGCTGTTCCCATCAGAATTTCAGCCAAACTAGGTAATGAAAACATCAGGAATACTACCAGTGAGATATCATAAGATTTCCAGCATAATTTTGCTGATACTTAGACCTGCTACTCTTCTAATTTATACCAGTGTAAAATCAGAAACACCACAATGAAGTCAGCTGAGTTGCAGCATGGTAAAAACAGTGTAAATTGAGAGTAGAATGAAGCCCAAGAATTTTTGGATAATATAAACTGTTGAATGGCCATCTTAGTCTGTGTCTGCAAAAACAATGCAGAGTCCTGTGGCACCTTAGCAACTAAGAGTATGTCTACACTACAGAGTTATGGGGAAAATGCCGCTTTTGCAAAAAACTTCAATTACATCCACACTGCAATCGTGTTCTTCCAAAAGAAAATTGAAAGAACAGAGGGGGTTTCCCGACATTGGTAACTCTCATTCTATGAGGAAGAAGCCTTTTTCTGAAAGAGCTCTTTCGGAAAAAGGTGTGTGAGGATGGGGAAGAGGGTGTTCTTTCGAAAGAAGAGGAAAGAGGAAAAAGGTCAAGTGCTCTGGTGGCCACTCTATCCATAGTAATCACGGCTGAAATGCGAGATAGCATCCATTCAGTGTGGATGCTATCATTCATAAAAGCAGATTGCTTTTTCGATGCACTTTTGCAGTGTGGACACTCTCTTTCAGAAGAAGTTTTTCCATAAGATCTCTTCCGGAAAAACTTCTTCCAAAAGAAGCCTGCAGTTTAGACATAGCCTAATAGATTTATTGGGGCACAAGCTTTCATGGGTAAAACCCACTTCATCAGATGAAGTGGAGTGGAATTTACAGAGGCATATGTATATATAAGGACAACATAAGGGCACTTGTGTAAATGAGGCTAATCAAGTCAGGGTGGAAGTGGTTCGTTCACAGTACTTGATGTGGAAATGTGGATATCGAGAGAGGGGAAATTGTCTTTGTAATGGGTTAACCCCATTATCAACCTCAGGATGGAACAATCCACACAAAAAATCCACTTCCTGGACACTACAGTCCAAATAAATGATGGTCACATAAATAGATAGATATATGTTACCATTCCTGTTGTCTGATTTGTGTCCATTTATCCTTCGGCTGAGAGTCTGTCTGGTTTGGCCAATATACATGGTAGTGGAGCATTGCTGGCACTTGATGAGATATATTTCACATTAGGAATGTGCAGGTGAATGACCCTGATGGAGTGGCCTATGTAATTATGCTCTGTGATTATGTCAATTGTGTGGATATGTGGACAGAGTTGGCAACAGGGTTTATTGCAGAGATGGGTTCCTGGGTAAGTGTTTCTGTGTGGTATTGTATGGCTGCTGTTGAGTATTTGCTTCAGGTTGGGGGCATTGTCTGTAGGCAAGGATTGGCATGTCTCCCAAGGTCTGTGATAGTGAGGGATCATTTTCAAAGATAAGTTGTAGCTTTCATTAGAGAGGTTTTAGCTGAGGGTTGTAGGTTAGAACCAGTGGTGTTCTGGTATTTTCTTTTTTGTGCTCGTCCTCAAGTAGGTGGCATCTGGCTCTTTATCCAGCTCTGTCAATCTTTTTCTTCACTTCTCTATGCCAAAGGATAAAAGGACACAAATCAGAAATCAGGAATGGTAACACACATAAATCTGTAGGGGGACACTTTTAACTTGGTAATGGATTTAAAAGTATCCTTCTACAAAAGTGTTTCAAACCCCAATTTCAAAGGGGGACAGCTGAACTGGAATTCATTTACACATTCAATACTATCAGTTTAGGACTGAATAAGGATTTTACCTGGTTAATGTATTACAAAGGCAATTTTCCCTCTTTTGATATCCACATTTCCACATCAACTGCTGAGAATGAGCCACTTCCACCCTGACTTGATTAGCCTCATTTACACAAGTACCCTCTTTCTTTTTTTGTCTATATGTAATCTAATCTATCCACCCATCCCTCTGTAAACTCCACTCCAGTTACTCTAATGAAGTAGATTTTACTCAAAAGCTTATGCCCTAATAAATCTGTTATTCTCTAAGGTGTCACAGGACTCCGCCTTGTTGAATGTTTATCATTAAACTTTGTAGAATTTGCCTAGCACTTCTGTTTGTCTACTGTTTTATTTTAAAGTCTGTGGAACAACAAAGGTTCTTTGAATTGTTTTTAATTGGGGGGAAGGTAGAGTAAATTATTTGTTTTTGAGCTTGGATGCATTCTACTGTTGAGACAGAGTCAGCAGCAAAGTGGCTAAAGAGAGCAAAGAAAACCAGCTTGAACCCTTATTGACATACCTAGGTGAACCTCAGTAACATTTAGACAGTAGGATTTTCCCTAAGTCTCTGTGATCCACATTAAAGTGAGAAAAAGCATTACATATGATAGATAAACAGCACCAGCCCTTTTATAGAAGCACCTTCATTGATAACAGATAGTCTCTACTAAATCTCCTTAGATCCCTGTTGTCCTCTAATAGGAATGCTTTTTTCCCATCATGCCTTTCTAGGGCTATGGAATTTGTCTGAGTAAAGCAGCTGTAGCCCTTTAGTGGCCATTTTCTAACTGACTGTTGTTTGCTCCGTCTCTTGCTCTTTTAAATGGTAAGTACTTTTGATTCCTGCTATGTTGATTCTTAATATTCCTGAGAAATCAGGCTTCTTGCATATGATAGATGAAGTAATGCTGTGTGTTATTTATTGCTCCTGTCTCCCAGCCTGTTGGGCCCAATATGGACTGGGATTCTGTGCTATCCTCCAAGAAATGCAGCAGAGAAAGAGAGGAAAACAAACCATTTGCAACTACTTGATGCTGGGTCACTTTGGGAGCCAAAGTGACTCCCAGAGTGATATAGAACATATGAGAGCAGCTTTAAACTCCTAGTTTTGTTTATTGTGAGTATTTGTATGGTTCCCTGTTTCCATCTCCATATGGCTGCTCCATAGCAGCTGAGCATTTCAGGAGCTATGTATTCTGTAGGGATTCCCTTCCTGGCCCTGTCAGGATTTTTTTTTCTGAAGGTGATGAGGGAGCCTACAGGGCAGCGGTAATCTGGTTCTACATAGTGTATATGCTGAGAGAATTCTTCTTCAGACAGGTGAGTGGTTTTCATGGTCCCTGTTTGCTGCCACAACTACAGGAAGAGACAATAATGAGAGAGAGACTCTCTCCTTTGAATGCACCACAGCTAATGTTAATCAACCTCATTATGTTAGTAGGCAGGTAATGAGAAATATGTAAACAGTTGTTTCAGGGCTAGAGCAGAGCCTGACTTCCTGATTATTTATTGCCGGATGTTAGACAAATCACTTGATCTTGTTGTGCCTTAGTTTACCCACCTGTAAACTAGTTAACAAATCTGACAGGAATATTGTGAGATTGAGTTAATGTACACAGAGGGTTTCCTTTTTTGTAAAAGACACTATACAAATTCACAGTTGTTATTATTAAAACTAACTAGTGTAGCATCCTGATGCTCAGTGGTTTGAGCATTGGCCTGCTAAATCCAGGGTTGTGAGTTCAATCCTTGAAGGGGCCATTTAGGGATCTGGGGCAAATCTGTCAGGGATTGTACTTGGTCCTGTTGTGAGGGCAGGGGACTGGACTTGATGACTTCTCAAGGTCCCTTCCAGTTCTATGAGATGGTATATCTCCATATATTCTATACTAATATGGACTGATGTATTAATCAGAAGTCATCTGACCTGTGAGAAGATAACCTGGCAAGAAGATAACCAAGCCCATTTCAGTTGCAAGTGTGTGTCTGAATTTAACTATGTTGAATTAGTTCCTATGCCACCCCAGCAGCTGTCAATGTAGTGAACTTGGACAAATTATCTTCACCGTTCTGAATATTAACAACTGTCGCCATGATCCTCTTTGGCCATGAGCAGCCCTGAAAATGCTTCGACTTATACAAAATTACACTATGGGTGGCTCAAAAACGTAGAGCTGCAAAAGATGGTTTAAAGCAACTTTGTCATCCCCGCTTTGCATTCTGCACCATGTATAGCTCAGCCGGACCAGGAAATGAGCGCCATTGTATAGATTTTTTTATTGCTTAGTTTTGTAATGGCTTGTTTACTGTGAGTATAGAATCATAGGGCTGGAAGACCTCAAGACAAATTCTAATTAAATCATCCCAGCCAGGGCTTTGTCATGCTGGGACTTAAAAAACTCTAGGGATGGAGATTCCACCACCTCCCGAGGTAACCCATTCCCATATTTCACTGCCCTCCTAGTGAACTAGTTTTTCCTAATATTGAACTTAGACCTCCCCACTAACTTGAGACCATTGCTCCTAGTTCTGCCATCTGTCATTAATGAGAATAGCCTCTCTCCATCCTCTTCAGAACCACCCTTCTGGTAGTTAAAGGCTGTTATTAAATCTCCCTCACTTTTCTCTTCTGCAGACTAAACAAGCCCAAGCCCCTCAGCCTCTCTTGATAAATCATGTGCTCCAGCCCCCTAATCATTTTTGTTGCCCTCCACTGGACCCTCTCCAGTGTATCCACATCCTTTCCATACTGGGGAGGGGGGGGGGGAGAATTGGATGCAATACTCCAGATGCGACCTCACTGGTGCTCAATAAAGGGGAATAATCACGTCCCTAGATCTGCTGGCAATGCAACCTCATATGCCACTAGCCTTCTTGGCACAAGAGAACACTGTTGACTCATCCAGCTTCTCATTCACTGTAATTCCCAGGTCTTTTTCTGCTGAACTGCTACTTAGCCAGTCGGTCTTCAGCCTGTAACAATGCTTGGGATTCTTCTGTCCCAGGTGCAGGACTCTGCACTCCTTGTTGAACCTCATCAGATTTCTTTTAGCCCAAACCTCCAAGTTGTCTAGGTCACTCTGGACCCTATCCCTATCCTCCAACATATCTGCCTCTCCCCCTAGCTTACTGTCAACTGCAGACTAGCTGAGGGTGCCTTCCATCTCCTCATCCAGGTCATTAATAAAGATGATGAACAAAATCCGCCCTAGAATTGACCGTGGGGGCGCTCCACTTGATATTGGAGTACTTGTATGTTAGTTGGAAAGTGGACTGATTACCTGGCCAGTGTACTGTCCTCTGGATGATTATTGCTCCTTTAGTTCTTCTTCACCTGATTGTATACCCTTACCTCTGTCTGGATGACTGGTAAAGCAGCACCTTAGTTATGCCAAAAGGAGATTTCTTTGAGCTTCTCCTAGTCACAACTCCAGAATGTAGAAAAGGTAGTGGGATAAAGAGGGTGTTTTCTCTGGTCATGTTCCTCTATAGGCTGCCTGACTGCCTCCTCTCTACCCCCTGCACACCCTAATCTTTGCCATGAGCTTTCAGCAAAGAGGAGGAGTGGTTGGATATTAACCACTGCTCTGTTCTAATATAGCAACTCCTATTCACAGAATGAGGTCACTTAATAACAGGATTAACTATGTGCTTTTGTGTTTTTTATCTGTTGCCCCATTCTCCCCCCCCCCCCCCCCTGTGAGTCTTGTTTTGGACTGCCCCAGCACCTGCTCCCCAGCTTGGTTTAGGTATTGTAATGTGTTTCACACAATTAGAGGAAAAAGCTGTGCCTGGTTCCATAGAAAACAATTATTTTTTCTTGTCTTTCTTTGAAAAGTGTAACAGATGTCTGTGGCAATAAAAAGGCAATTATACTCATATTATCATGAGAATTTCCAGCAGGAAATCCTGACAAACTCAGAGTTTACTTAACTGAGATAAATACAGTAGATAAATAGCAAACTGAATTTAGTTTACTCATGTACACAGGTGTGCTACATATTGCTTCAAGCCATGATTCACAGCTATAACCTTTCCTCATCACAGCAAAAGCTGTCCCTAGTAGACATGGGTCAAGCAGCAAAGTTCAACTATAAATCCAAACTTTCCCAAACTTTTGGGACAAATAACTGGTTTACCTACTTAGGAAAGGAAAGAGGAGGAAAACAAAGAGCCCAGTTCTCTCTTTAATCCCTGCACTTTTATGTTGCTCTGAAGAGGGAACTATTCTATGAATGCCTGAGGGTTTTGCTGAGCCGACAGAGAGCCCATGGCATATCCAGAATCATCTTCCCTGTTCCCTCTAGGGAAGCTCTTGAGCCAGAGAGCAAGAGCCACCCTAAGAATGCTCTAACTTACACTGTGGGTCCTGATAGGTCAGATAATTTGGGAGTGCAATGGAGCCTTAAAGCACCATAAATAAATAAGGATCAAACTCTGTATAAATAAAAACAAAAGTTGGGAATTTCATGTAGCTCTGCTCCTGTGTTGTGGGTAAATGACAGGCAGTAATGCTAGTAAAATTCTTCGTTTATGATAGCTGTTGGCCAATATTGTGCAGAATGTTGTGCATGCCTCCTCTTCTATGCTCTGCTAGTCATCTTCAGTAATAGACAAATTCATCCTACATGGATTCCCATGCAAACCCATTGAATTAGACCCTGGTGACCTCAATCGGGCATAAGTGAAGTTAGAATTTGTCCCAGTGTGCAAAATCAAACATGGAGTAGCTTATTTAGTCTTTCTATCTGTGCTTATTTTCTTCCATGCTTTGAGCAAGGACAGAGAAATGCTTGTGCTGCTTACTGATTACGGTATTTGTGTGATGTGGATTATTTAACCTCTGGGTGAATTGGCAGAATAAAAAAAATCCATTTTAGGACTATCTCTGAATTATTAAAAAAATAACTGAATTATTATAATAGTTCAATACAGCTAAATTATTAAATAATAGACTGGAGAGGAATAGACACTCTCCATCTATTCAGCTATCTTTGTTAGAACAAGTCTTTTAATATAAAGACTTTCCTTTAAAAGGAAAGGCTAGCTCATTATAACTTAAAAGCTGTAGTTCTTTAATGAAATATTCAGACTCTTGACTGATTTGTTTTGTCAACAGCTTAATTCTAGATAAAATATGGCATGCTATGCCATTTTAAAAGACACCTTTGCAGTTGAAGTTACTGTGGGAAACAGGCCAGATTTGACAGGGTAGAACATTCAGACCTTAGCTCTTAGGGTTATTTAATGTTTCTCCCTGGTTCCCAGATCTTGGGCTGCCACCATGCTATGTCTGGTGCAGTTCACAGGGACAGTGAGCAAAAATTTTAAGCCACTTCTGTACACCTGAATCTGGGCCATCTGGCTGTTGGGTCCAGGATAAATTAAAGCAACATAAGGGTGCTTCTATTTCATGACTTGCTGTCAAGAATTGCAAGGCATAAGAGGGTCCTATCGACCCATTCTTTGCCTTAGCTGTTCTCCCTACATCTTTAGTCTAGAAGAGTGACACCACAGGATCCACCATAGAATTTATCGCCTTAGAATTATCCTCCATGCCGAGAATCGTCATATGTCCCACACTAGAAAATACAATATCAAAACATCTCCTTTTATGCTAGCATTAATATTGGGTTCCACTTCTGTCATATTGTTATTTGCTCAGATATTCTTCATCTCTAAAAAATTATGCGCAGTGAACCACGCTCCTGTCATTTATACCCCACTGCAGTCCCACTAAAGTCAATAACTTTGGATAGGCTTTAAATCATTGGTAATGTTTGGTCCACTATCAACTGAAGGTGAAACAATGGAGCTGGGTGGATATCAGTATGTTACACAAATCTAATCTCAAACTGATCTGCGGAAATTTTAACTTGATACAGGCAAGTGTTTTTAATGAGAGTACTTGCTATATCCCTCATGCTCATCCAGTCAGAGAAAAAAAAATGATTCCATATCACTTATATAGCTGGTCTAAGCAAAACTCAATAATATACTATTTGCAGCAAACTGTTCATGAGCTATTGATAAAAATATTTATTGAACAAACTCAAACAATAAACACAGATGAGGAAATTGACATTGTCTCATGGCTCTTCCATAAGTAGAATAAAAGGCTAAAGGTAAATTATTGATATTCGGTTATTCACTAAAGTCTACAAAAATAAACAAATAGATGCTTAAAAAGTATTGTTCCTCTCAACATATTTACTTACTTTAATCATAAAAAATTGCAACTAGGTATTTAAATGCTAGGCTTAGTGAGCTGAGCCCACTAAAACAACAGGAAATTTCCTCCTCTGAGGGAGGGGCCAAGGATCCAGTATTTAATAAAGTACAGCAAGGAAAATAAAACATTGGGATGGGTGCCGGTTATAGATATAAAAGTGGGAAACCAAACAGGAACACAAAGCAGACCAGGTGACTGAAATCATCTTTATCCATAGGACAAATACAGCATGGGAAGTTATACAGAACAATGGATAGATAATGAATATATTGCCTAGCCAGCATTGCTGAGGCCTTTTCTGAAGGGAATCATTTCTAGGAGTGAGAAGCTAGTGTTGTCTTCAGTCTTTGCTTACTCTGCTGAGACTGTCAATGAGAAAATTGGAGCCTGGTGTGAAAATCCTTCATGTGGTATGGACACTTGTACGGTAGGACCTGGTCCCATACTAAATAACTAATTCCATAGAGACTATCTAATAATAGCACTGCCAAAATTGTAACACGGCTCTCCCTTCATACTTTTCCCCCAAATTAGTGGGCAAAACGTTGCAGTCTTTTACATAATCTTCTCTTACCACCAAAAATTCTATCAGTACAGGTTGAACCTCTCCTGTCCAGGACTCTCTGGTCCAGCAACATCTGTGGTCTGATAGGACCACGGATCTTGCTGAATCAGAGAGCTCCTGGACCAGAGGGTTGGGTGGCCACAGGGTTGGCTGCAGCAGCCCTAGGACAGTGGAGCTGTGGGAGCTCTAGTGGCATTGGAGCAGCAGAGCTACAGTAGCTCCAGTGTCCTCAGAGCACAGAGCCACAGCAGCCCCAGGATAGTGGAGCCATAGCAGCCCTGATGCCTCAAGCCCCAGAGGCTCTGGGTATTGGAGCCCTGGCAGCCCTGGAGTGAGCAGAGTCTAATAGTCCCAGGGCAGCAGAGCTGCGGGGTCAGGGACTGGCCAGTGAAGCTGGGAGCCAGTGATCTGGGGGCAAGGGAGCTCCACTAGGTCTCCTGATGATCTGGGAAAGCCCGGAGTGCTGTCAGCAGAGGGATGGAATTGACCTTCCCTGATCTGGCAAATTCCCTCATTTGGGACCAGTCAAGTCCCGAGGGTGCTAGACCAGGGAGGTCTAACCTATACTCTTTCTTCTTTCAAAAATATCCAGCAATCCATTCACATAAACACCACCCTCTCAAAAAAAATCCAGTACTTTTTCCTTTACAAATATCAATCCGCTCCTTCATGAACCTTTCAAATGGTTTTATCCTGTCAGTACCATGAGCAGTGTGAACCAATATCTCTGAATGTATGAACAATTCATGAAGGGTTTTCTAGGTAGCTCCCTCCCTGGCAGATTTTTTTCATGGAAGCAAGTGTAGTGAAGATGTATTGATTGTGCCAGAGTCCTCCCAGCCAGAGCATGGCAGGCAGATTGTCTTGCAGCCTCACATTGTGAAGTGGCTGGGAATGGGAGAAGTGGGTGGCCAGGGTAGATCTGAGGTGGGTTTTGAAGAGCTGGTTCTCATGGTGGGCAGATCTTGCCTAACAGGTGTGAAGGGCTATATTTCTACACATCCGTGATCCAGATTGTCACACTCAACTGAAGCTGTATTTAAATAAATAACTTCAAAATGCCTGTATCTTGCCATACCCTTTCCACTCAGATTTGGTGTGTGTCAACACTTGAAGTCACTAGCTCAAAGAAGGAGCTAGATATAACATCTATGCTTCTGACTGAATAAAAAATGGAACTTGAATAAAAGCACTTTACCCTGAAGAACGCAGACTTGTGGGTTTTTTCATTCTGTTTTATGCTTTTTCAACTCTCTTCAAGATCAGTTTTCTGTTGATAGTAAGATAATGCGGAGTTAAATTGGTAATGTCTATTCCTTAGCAGTTATTATGTAGCAAAACTGAAGAGAAATAGAACTGTAATGAATTCCTGGATAGCATTAGATAGCTAAATCCCATGCAACTCTGGAAAAAATAAGGGCTAGTTCATCTGTTCTTTTCAGTAAGAAGATTAAAAATGATTTTATATATATACATATAAAATCCAAAAAGCATTTATCCATTTTGGGAAAACAGTGACTGCTGAGTCTTCACTTAAGACGAACAACCTACTGAGGGGAAAGGTCAAAGTACTCACCAGAAAATGATGATGGTCAGAATCAAAGAAGAACTGTGAGGAAAATAAAAAGGCAGAGAAGTTTGAGACAAGTGATTGCTGAGAGGTGAACCTCTTTGAAAGAGCATGTTTTGTGGTGTTTGAAAGGCATCTGGAAAATAGAACAGACCATTTGGGGTGCACTCATAGCTACTCCATACAGTCCATCTCACTCATGACTTTTCCCCTGCTTGTGAGCTGCTGCACACATAGACAATCCTCTACAACTCCCTCACATCCAGCTTTTCCCCACAGCTTCCTACAGCTCCCTTTGGCTGGAAACAGTGAACAGCAGCTAATGGGAGCAACAAGGCTCTGTGCCTATGGAGGCTTAGATAAAGAAAGCACCTCCTGGCCTGCCAGCAGCTTACCCCCCATCATCGAACTTTGAAAGCCCCTGGCTTAATAAATCTGTTAGGCTGTGTCTACACTGGCATGAATTTCCGGAAATGCTTAAAACGGAATACTATTCCGTTTTCAGTTTTTCCGGAAAAGGAGAGTCTACATTGGCAGGCTGCTTTTCCGGAAAAGCCCTTTTTCCGGAAAAGCGTCTGTGGCCAATGTAGACACGCTTTTCCGGAAAAGAGCCCCGATCGCCATTTTCGCGATCGGGGCTTTTTTCCGGAAAAGACTACTGGGCTGTGTTCCGGAATAAGGACTTATGCCCGAGCGGGAGCAGAATAGTTTTTCTGGAATAGCGGCTGATTTTGTACAGTAGAGCATCGTTGCTTTTCTGGAAATTCAAGGGCCAGTGTAGACAGCTCGCAGCTTATTCCAGAAAAGTGGCTGATTTTCTGGAATAAGTGGCCCAGTGTAGACACAGCCTTAGTCTCTAAGGCTATGTCTAGACTGCAAGCCTCTTTCGAAAGAGAGCGTCTAGACTGCACGCGGAACTTTCGAAAAAGCAAGCCGCTTTTTCGAAAGAAAGCACCCAGTGAGTCCGGATGCTCTCTTTCGAAGAAGCCCTATTTACATTCAAGAACGCCTTCTTTCGAAAGAGCACTTTCGAAAAAAGGCATTCTTCCTCGTGAAATGAGGTTTACCACCGTCGAAAGAAAAGCCGCATTCTTTCGATTTAATTTCGAAAGAACGCGGCTGCAGTCTAGACGCAGGTGAAGTTTTTTCGAAAAAAGACTACTTTTTTCGAAAAAAACCCTGAGTCTGGACACAGCCTAAGGTGCCACAAGACTCCTCATTGTTTTTGCAGATACAAAATAACACAGCTATCCCTCTGAGACTTTTCACTTTAGTGAAAAGAGTAATACACATTGGAGACAATCAACAATTATGGGAGAGATGCACAGGTAAAATAGCTATAGGTCAACCCATCCCTCTGTGATTTTTGTTACTGCTAGACAAAACAGCAGTAATACGATGCAAATAAATCAGGAAACAGATGTAAAATCTTTTGTTCCAAAAGAAACAATCATTTTAGGCTAAAACATTCTAAGTGATAATTTTTAGTACATATTTATCTACGAGTAAATATGTTGTAAAGCTAAGTTGATCTGTTTAAAAAAACTTTAAAATAATTTGTGAAGTCATCAAATAAGAAAGTGTATTGCTGTCATGTCTGCATTTCTCAATGAAGTGCCCAATAATCTTATTTCATTATTTTTTGTGTGTGATTGTTTCAGCTCTCTTACTGGCATGTTTTCCTCAATTGTTTCTGACCTTTGAGCTTATTCTTTTTCCTTACTGTCTCTGAGAGGGCGTCTACACTGCACCGTAACTCAAAATAAGATATGCAAGTTGAGCTATGCAAATTGTACATCTTATTTTGATGCTATTTCGAAATAGCTTATTTTGTCATTTGGCACTGTGTAAACAGCGCCAAATTTCAAAATAAAATGCTATTCCAAAATCTCCCTTACTCCTCATAGAATGAGGTTCACAGGGACGTCGGAATAGAGAGCCTGGAATAATGGGCTTGCTTTGAAGACGCAGGTTAGGTATTTTAAGACAGGGATACTCCGATATCCCAAAATAGCATTGCAGTGTAGACATACCTGTACAGTCCATCCTTTACCTTACTGCTACAACCTACCATCCAACCCAGTTGAACAGTTTCTCCTAAGCCTAATGGTTCTGCCTCACAATGGTATGCAAATAGGATATTAATGTACATAACAACAGGAGCATTGGCTGCTGCTTTGGCTCCCCGGGTCAGCAAAGCATTGAAGTATTTGCTGTTCTTTAAGCACGTGTGTAAATCCAACCCTATCCTGCAAAGCTCTTAAGCACAAGCCTGAGTACTTTTGAAAGGGCAAGTCAAGCGTTTTTCTGAGTCAGAGCCTAGAGAAGGAAGCTGAATAAGCACCAATTCTATTTCTAGATTCTGGTCCCAGTCCTCCCACTGACTTTACACTGGCCAAGTTAATCTGTTAATCTCTTTGAGCCATCATATGAGTCTCGTTGTTGTTCTATAACAAAAGAACTTCTAATGTTTTTCTAATCTTTTCTCTTCTTACACTGAGGCGGTGAGGGAGTGCTACCAGGCAAAAACAAAACACGGCAACCCCCCCCCCCCCCCCCCCCCCGTTTTTATCTTCATTGTCTTAAGAACAAATTTTATTTTGTTCAAGTGCTGTTAAAGATGTTTCCAGAGGCCCCATTTCTGGGCTGTCTTTTGGTGGAGACAAATCCCTATCAATAAATACTTTTTTAATTTAAAAATAAATGCTTATTCCTGTTTGTGCCTTAAGCACAGAGATTATATCTAAAAGGTCTTTGTAGCAGAATGCAGGTGGCTAAGTCATTTAGAGAGTGTCCTTTCTGGTTAAAGTGGCAAGAAACTGTTTTCTCTATGTGATCTTGTCTGAGGCTCTGGGAGACAGACCCATAGTCTCCTATAGACAACCACCTAACCTCAAGATGATTCTTACCAACCACCACAGGACATACCACACTAATACCAACCCTGGTACCTTCCCTTGCAACAAACCCCGTTGCCAGCTTTGTCCACATATTCATTCTGCTGATACCATTATTGGACCTAACCAAGTGAGTTATAAGATCAAGAACACATATTCCTGCGCATCCAGAAATATAATCTACGCTATCATGTGCCGAAAGTGTCCGTCTGCTATGTACATTGGACAAACATCTCAGACACTTCGCCAAAGGATTAATGCCCACAAAACAGATATCAGACCAGATTATATCTATGCTTTAAAAAGGTACAGAGATGGCACAGTGCATAGTTACTTCATCAGGCATAGATATTTGCTAGTATTTTCTATTACCTTGATCATCCAAATATTCATGGATTCAAGGGAGATTACTCTTAGAGGCTGGGTTATTCATGTGCATAAGTGTTTGCAGGACTGAAGCCCTAGCTAGCTCTTTCATGTAAAACCTTTCTTCATTCCAAAAATTGCACAGGATCTGAACATATAGAAACTAAGTTCCACCAAATCAAATAATTCTGTCCAACTTGGTCTTTGTGTGCTTTTCTCACATGTATTGACTTGTGTTTGAAAAGGTTTCCTCTGATTTTATTTTTGTAGGGAGGCACTAAAAATTAAATCCCTTAGGCTTTAGATTGTAGTTGAAGAAGCCTATTAGGGTTCTTAACATTCTGAGTCACTTTCTGAACAGATTGCAACAGCTAGTTGATGAAACTTGAGCTAATTACACTAATGTTGACAAATGCACTGGCACAACCCCCCTCCCTCCACAAATGTCACATTTTCAAAAAAAAAAATTACACCTCTTCAAGAGATGCTAAGTAGATTCAGTGTTTTGTGGGTGTAGCAGAGTTATTTATACGAAGGCAGCGTTGGGGGGGAAATTGTGATATAAAAGCTAAAAGTATGCAACATAGTCCCTCCACTGGCCACTTGCAAATTCACAGTTAACAAAACATGTTTTGGATATTAGAAAATGGTCATAATTTATTCACTAAGTAGGCTATGTCTACACTGCAGAGTTTTTGCGCAAAAACTCGCAGAGCGTCCACACTACAAGCGTGTTTTTGCGCAAGAAAAAGTACAGTAGGTTGTCAGAAGATAGGGCTTTTTGCACAAGAGTTATTCCTCTTTCTACTAGGAATAAGCCTTTTTGCTCAAGAGCGCTTGCACAAAAAGGTGTGTGGACTGACAACAGGAACCCCTATCATAAAAAGCACAGGTGCTCTGATGACCATTTTGTGAATGGCAGTCAGAGCTTTCTTGCGCAAGAACATCCATGGCAGCGTGGACTCTCTCTTGCACAAAAGCACATGGCAATGTGGATGTGCTCTTCTTGCACAAGAACTTTTTGTGGAAGATCTCTTCTGCAAGAAGCCTGCAGCATAGAGGTAGCCTAAGTGTTAAAGTCAACTGTGTGCAAATGATGGGCAAAGGAGTAGCCCCAGAGCAGTTTGGAGACCACATTCTTGCGAAACTGGGAATTATTTCAGGGACATTGATTGTCAGTCACCTTTTGTTTAAATCACATGCCTGATTGCTGCAGAAACTTGCACAACCATAACCTCCACAGCCAACTTTTTTGTAACTTGCCAAAACCAAACTGGTTAGCTACAGACCTGTCACAGTAAGAAATAGTTGGCTTCCAGATGGTTATAGCACCCACTTCTGGACTGGCATGGTCTCCCACATGTATTTTGTGCTGGCACAAAAGGGTCAGAGCAAGCTACACACCAACTCAAAAAATGTCTCTTTCTTCACGTGAAAGTTCTAGAGTCACTGCTGGTCATCCCAGGAATGAAGGATGATGTGGTCCCATCGGTCTGTGCTTGTGGCCCTGCTCCAGAAGTTCCAGGACATGTGAGGGTGTGGATAAGTAGCCTGAGAGTAGTGAGCAGCATCACCCAGTTGCAGTCTGCCACATCTGTGTTACCTGTTTACATTTAGGGCACCCTACAGTGTTCCCTGTAAGGTGTGCACTTGGATGGCCACTCAGGAGAGATTGAAATGCTGCCCATCTGATTAGCAGTGTGTCCACAGCCGCCTACAGCTGGCAGCATGTGTTTATTGGTGGTGCTCATCCTCACATACCTCTGTTCACATAGCAAAATTTATTCTGCACACGTCTGGAAAATATTAGAGGGAACATTTGCACCCTGTCCATACCCCACCAAGGGCTCAAGGCATGACTTGGTCAATTTAGGCTTTCCCCCTCTAACCTACTGAGGGCTAAGGTTGTTAGGAACATATCCCTATCCACCGGGCTCAGGAAGAAATTTGGGAAATTTAACTACCTGCTCTTTCCCATGGTGCTCCGGGTTCTTTGGGTCTGTGGAACCTTTTCCCAGTGAAAGAGCCTTACACTGCTCTAAATATCGAGGCTGTCTCTGCTACACAAAAATCTGCAGAGCGTCCACACTTCAATCACGTTTTTGCACAAGAAAATTGCACAGTAAAATGGCAGAACAGAGGGCTTTTGGCAGTAGAGTTATTCCTCTCCCTAGAAAGAATAACTCCTTTTTGCGCTACAGCTCTTGCTCAAAAAGGTTTGTGTGGAAGCTCAACAGGGGTTTCTTGCAAAAAAAGAGCCTATCAGAAAAAGCACAGGTGCTCTGATGGCCATTCTATGAATGGCCATCAGAATTTTCTTGTGCAAGAGCATCCATGCAGTGTGGATGCTCCCTTGTGCAAATGCGCTTTTGAAATGTGGATACACTTTTGCACAAGAAGTTTTTGCAGAAGATCTCATCTGCAAAAACCCTGCAATGCAGACATCACCCTATTTATTAGCCACATACACCAGGCAAATCTCTTAAGCTCACCCATCCCAATATATAGACACATTTCTTTGGATGGCCAGTCAAGATCCACTCATCCAGAAGTTCCTGGCAATGCCTCTGTACACCATGGTTGTGCAGAGGAGTCATCATTTCAGCCTCTTGAACTGCAATCTGGAAATGGTTCTCAAATAGCATTGTTTTTCATGTACATTATCTGAAACTTCTAAATAACAAAAAAAATTAACCAATAACACATTGGCACCTATGTGTCCTCTTTTCTGACCAAGTGTTTTACATTTTATTTTTCATGTCCAAATTGTAACTAAGTTGTGAACTTCTCTGTTTATGCATATAAACACTGGTCAGAGCTTATCCTAACGTTTGTTCGGTGTCTTTCTATATCCTTTCTCATTTCCAATGCCTTTACAATTAGGGTGGCTATAACTTTCATTAGGGATCTTCCCTAGATGGAGAGGCTTTATCAGCAGCAGGACGTTTTTGGTTCTTTTTTTCAATTTAAGTGGCGCACTCTATGTGTTTCACTCAAAGCTGGCTTAATTTGCAGTGGGGGGATATCAGGTCTCAGACCAACATCTGTGTTCTTTCTCCTCCAACAAGCGCCATTGCAAGATCAGAAAATGCCACCAATATGTCCGTTAGAATCTCACAGATGCTTTACCCTTCTCCTGAAATGGGAGTGAAAATGCAACAGAAAAAGTTCTGGAAATAGCACCTCATCTGTGTTGCTGGCTCCAGGTGCCAGGAGCCTCCAGACCCAAAAGATGGCTTGGCTGGATATATTGGTCAACTGAGACAACTTTCAGTAAAGTGCCCTGGGATGCACAGTCAAGTTTTCCCACAGCGCACCATAAACCCAAGGTCAGAGAAGCTACAATTGGAGAGGGCGTTAGGAAGCCTGGGATGGATTGGCTTGAGTCTTATTTGAATAGTGTAGATTCATGAGCATGGGTGTCTAGACCTGGATAGTGTTCCCTCTAAGTTGTGTGGCAGCACAGCTTCACAGGCGATTAATCAGCCCCGCCCTGAGCCTCTGACTTTCATGGTGCCCTTTATCTCTCCTGTCTGGGGGGGGGAGGGAGGATCGAGGTGACTAGAAACCGCCACCAAGCCCTCCCCAGGTGAACACCCTGTTCCTAGGCCACGCTAACTGACTGGGCAGGGCTGCTTAATCACCTATGAAGCTGTGCGGAAACACTGGACCTGGGCCAAGAAATTGTAAAGCTAGGATTGTTAAATGGGTGTGGATGTTCAAAAGTGTGCTTTGAACACTGAGTTTGAGGACTTGAGTCCCACAGTCCCTAGGTTTATGTTGCAGTGTACGCATCTTTTTGTATCCCTTGAATGTAGGGATGCAAAAAGGCCACAACACAATGGTTCTGCTGTGTCTGACTGTGGCAGCTTTTTAGTGTGCATGTACAGGACTCCGTATACTCCCCGGCTACGTCTAGACTGGCATGATTTTCCGCAAATGCTTTTAACGGAAAAGTTTTCTGTTAAAAGCATTTGCGGAAAAGAGCGTCTAGATTGGCCCGGACACTTTTCCACAAAAAGTGCTTTTGGGGAAAAGCGTCTGTGCCAATCTAGACGCGCTTTTCCACAGAAAAGCCCCAATCGCCATTTTCGCGATCGGGGCTTTTTTGCGCAAAACAAATCTGAGCTGTCTACACTGGCCCTTTGCGCAAAAGGACTTTTGCCCGAATGGGAGCAGCATAGTATTTCCGCAAGAAGCACTGATTTCAACAATAGGAAGTCAGTGTTCTTGCGGAAATTCAAGTGGTCAGTGTAAACAGCTGGCAAGTTTTTCCGCAAAAGCAGCTGCTTTTGTGGAAAAAACCTGCCAATCTAGACACAGCCCCCCTGTAAAGGGACTTGAGAATCAAGTTATGCCCAGCATCCACAATTATGGGGAACACAGACTTCTGCAGCCCCTATTTCTCTGCCCAACTAAATTAGCATAACTCAAGAGTAACTGCTTTGGATGCAGTGGAATTATACTGGAGAGAAAAAATTCTGTCTAGGAAATGAAGAAGAGCTGCTGCTCTGTAGCACATCTGTGGATAGGATTGAGAGCAGTCAATGAGTTCAGGCTCTACTCAACTTGCAAGTGTATATGTACATTTGTTTAAATTCCCTGGCACAACTGCACTGATGTCTAAAAGGTTGCATATCTGTTTAAACCATGGTTGAATTTAGTTGTCTCTCTCTTGAGAATAATATTTATGATTATGTATTTAGTCTGATAACTTCCCCCCCTTGATTTATCAATATATCTGGCTGTATAGACAGACATGTTATTTAAAACAAAATTCTACAAAACCTAAAAGTTGAAAAATATGGATTGACAATCTGAACAACCTTAATTCTATTCAAGATGCTTTACTCAAAAACACACAGAAATGCTCCAGTAATTACAGCATACTTTTAATCTCCAATTATGCATATATTTTTCAATTTCAGTGTTAGCACATGGCACGAAGGCCACCTGTCATTTAAAGACTTACTGTGCCTCAGAGAGAAACATTTTTTTACTATTCGAGGATTTACTTAATAGTTTTGACCTTTCAAGCAATTGTCCTTATCCATCATTAGAGTACATAATCAATCATTTCATACTCAGTTATTTATAAAATATGTATTAGCAATGGAGGAGGAGGCTTATATTCCATAATTTCTCTGGGGATTTTTATTTATAAACATCTTAGGAAGTAATATTAACTGGGGGCAGGGGGGAGGAATCAAAATTTTGCTCTGGATCAAACTGGTGTAAATCCAGATTAACTCTGTAGATTTCAGTGGAGTTGCTTTTAAATTTATGTTGGCAAGACTGGAAGAATATTCATGTTTTAAAATGTATTCATTTGGACTTTTGTAGCTTATAATAAAAGAGGGTTCCACTACTCCAGGCTCATTCAAACCTTTTAGAAATGCACAAAATAAACAAACAGCTCCATCAATTTCACCAGGAATCAGGACTGGCCTTACCATGAGGCGAATTGAGGCAGCCGCCTCAGATGCCAGACTGTTGGGGGGGAGGGGGGTGCCACTAGGACCCAGAGTGTAGAAAATTGTGTCTGTGGCTGGTGGAGTGAGGGGGCATAGGGGCATCATTTGAGCTCCCTGCCTCAGGTGCCAAAATGTTGTGGGCCAGCCCTGCCAGGAATACTTGAGTAACTGAGCAATAACCATGAATACAGTAGACATTATTTGGCCTCCTACTCATACAATATGGGCCAAAGAGAAAGGAAAGTCAAGAAGTTAGGGAACTAGCTTGGGATTTAGAAAACATGGGTGTAATTCCCTGTTCTGCTACAAGCTTATTGAGTGACCTTGGACAAGGTAAATAGGCCCAGATCGTTGAACATATTTAAGGTCTATGAGTGTAAGTTAGGAACCAAAATACCTTTAAGAATCTGGACCTTAGTTTGTCCTGCCTCAGTTTCCCATTTGTAAAATGGTGATTATAGCATTTCCCGAACTTATAGGCTGCTGTGAAGATAAATGCCTTAAAGATTGTGAAGTACTCAAATATGATGGTAATGGGGCTAATAGAAATACCTTAGAAAGGATAGATAAACTACTTCAACAAACATATCCACCTAAGATCAGAACTATCCTTTGACTGCCTAAAAATCTTTATAGTTTATTGGGGGCAATGTGGCTATGCACATTCTTTGTTATTTTGGAATAGCTGATGTTATTTCAAAATAACAAAATGTGCATCTACACAGCAAGCCATTATTTTGAAATGATGTTGAGCTGGAGGACTTCTTACTCCGACTCCTGTACCCCTTATTTCAGGAGGAGTAAAGGAAGTCAAAGGAAGAGTGTTCTTTCTTCAACTTCCTGCTGTGTAGACAGTGACAAAAGCCAAATTAAGCTATTTCGACTGATGTAGCTGAAGTTGCATACCTTAATTTGACTTTTCCCCTGCTGTGTAGATGTACCCAAAGTGATGGAACACAAGGGGAAAATACCAATTGCTCTCAAAAAGGAACTAGACTAAACACAATATGCCACTGGTTTTCCTACAGTTATTTGCAATTTTTACTTAACTGAAATAGATGCATTTTCCCAGTATCTAGAAATGACAATGTTAATTCCCTCACTTAACTGAACTTCACAGTATCCTCCTCCTTCTTGACAGTTTGGGTAATTGAGGTTATACTTAGCCAGTATTGCTATGCTGCTAAATAGATCAACACTACCTGTTTCAAGGCACACATCATGAAATGGTTAGCATGAAAGAAAGGTGAGATATAAACACAACTCAGTTTTGTAAGGCAAGTTTTGCACAGCTCTAGTTCAAATTCTTTAAAATAGACATGTGTCCCCATGATGTTACATAGAAGCAGAAGCCAGGAATAATATTAGTAGCTGAAATACTATTCTCCACTGAAGCTACTGAGCAGCAGAGGAACATGGCAACGTTCTTTATAGTGCAGGAATTATTTTAGAACATCAGCACTTTAATAAGGATGTACCATGTATGTGAGTCTGCAACTGAGATGGGTTTAAAAGTCTAAAGATGGGCAGAACTATGAAGCACAGGTCTAGATTTGATTCAAAATCTCCTTAAATTTGAGGATATTTATGTTCAGATTCTGGGGCAGTCCAGCTGTAGAAAGGAGTGGCAAAGTACAGACCCAAATCAAAAGTTTCCCAGAGTTCAGGAGAGTTGAGATCTGGGCTTTCATTTCAAATCTAGTTCTGATTTAGAGCAGATTAAAGGATTGTGAATGAGGGTAGGCAATTTTTCCCCATCAAACTGCAAGTAGACAGAAAGCAAAGTTTTAACTTTTTGTGTGTGTGATGTCTGCTATCAAAGGAAAACTTCTAGTTTTTATCAGGAAAAAAATGAAATCTAAAAATGTTGTAGCTGAAAATTTTTGGTTCCCAATATTTCTTACCAAAAAGTGGGTAATTCTAACCATTTCTATTGGCAGATCTTCCAGACAGAGGGTTCTCTTTGATCTGTTTTCCGTGGATGCCATTAAAATAATAAGAATTTCAATTGTGGATATTTTTGAGGCAGCAATTTTTTAGTTATACTTTTAAAATTTAATGCTGATTTAATTATATGAATTCATGCATTCAGTCGAAGTTAATTGTGCTGCCTGATTTGAAAAAAACCCATTTATTTAACTTTTATTATTTTGATTATTTTCCTTTTGAAAGAAATGTGACCAACCACTGTAGTGTCATTATATATATGAGGACAAGAGGACTGATCCTTTACAAAGTAAAGACCATGGAAATATTGGCTTATCATTTGCAAAGAAATAATACAAAGAAAAAAGAAGGCGCAACCTACAAATTTGGGGTAGTGAGAGGACTGAAGATGGGAGGGAGGAGATTTGGGATCTTAATATATCACTAGTTAATGACAATCTATACCCATTTACAAGACTAACATATTTCTTACAAAGTATGCCTTGTGAGGTTTCATTGGAAAATTCATAATTTCCTGCAGTGAAGTGCAGTGACCCGGCTTCCACTGCCACTGATGAGTGCCGGGGGAAGGGAAGGGTGACCCCCTACTGCCAGCTCTAGGCCCACCAGTAATCCTCCAGGGCCCTGCAGGATCCCCCAAAGGATAGTGAATACAAAATAGTTTACTTTGCACTTCTTTTGCTGTTTTGGGGATTTTGCTTCCTGTGGTTTTCTTGGCTCACATGTTAAAATAGGCTAATGGCTTATATTTGAGGTTAATTTTACTTTCAGGTTCCATGCTTCGGAAAAAATGTTGGAATGTTTGTTTTGCAAACACAGTTGGAGAAAGTTTATTTATGTATTTGAACATATTTCCATTGGATTACTTTATAAGCCTAACATGAGCATTCACAATACCCAAGACCTACACAGATTAATTTAGGTAGGCCTCGGATTTTGAGAGAGCACATTTTGGGGATACATTTGACCTCATTGGATCCATCTAAGCAAACAATATGCATCATGAAAAGCACAAAAATATACAAGACAATAAATACATGTTTTTAAAAACATCATTCCTATATATACACGTGTATAAATTATTATACATCAGTTAAACCCCATGTCCTTAACCAACTGTCTGAGCATAAATGTATTTTAATGTTTAGTGACAAGGAAAGGCAGTCACTTCAAAGGATTTGACATTTATAAGCAACCAAAGGACTTTCTGTCATCTTCTATTTATTCATTCAATAGACTAAAAGAGCCGTGCTGCTTTCTTTAGGGCAGCAGTCGATGCATCTATGTCAAAACCTACTTTTCATTTACGCTACCCTGGTGTCTGTCTCTTGCTCCTTTTTTTTCTTTCTTCTTCATATCGCCAAACAACTTTTGTGTGACAATTAATAACAAGAAGTGTCACATTTGGAATACCTTAGTCTGGATTCCTAGTCTGAAAGAATTAGAGGAGTTTGGGTTTGCTTCTGATCCTACTGAAGTTAGTGACCCAACACCTGTCAGTAGAAGCAGAATCAGGTTCACTATCAAGACCAAAAAAATCACATATTATATGTATAAAATCCTTTCTTATATTATTAAGGCCTGATCCTATGAGGTTCTGCGTGCCACTAAGATTAACAATTAGTTTTAAAATATAATATTTATGGTATTTCTTTACTTCCGGCTTTTTAGCCCATTTGTGAGGTAACCTTAGTCATTTCACAGGTGAGGGCCAGAGTACAGCACAGGGAATATTTTATTTTTTAAAATATAGAGCTATTCTTTTCTTTAAAAAATCACATGTATTTGTATGCATATTTGATTGTGTAGCAGTGTCCCTTTAACACACTAGCCTGTTTTGCTACAGCAGAGAATTGTAAATGGTGGACTTTTCCATACCAAAAGAAAAACACAAACCTACCCCATTTTTTTAAATGGCGAGTTCAAAAGCACATTCTGTAACAAATAAAACAAAAAGCCTCCCTGAACAGAACAATATTTCATGTTTTAAACAGCATACGCAGCATACTTCTAGAAGTCCCATGGCATTCCATCTTATATACAAATAAAAAGATTTCTGTGAGCCAAAAAAAGCTTTATGACACTTTTTTGTTTAAACTTACAACAGTGGGTGTAAGAGAAGCAGAAAAAACAATAATATTTCTGCCATTCCCTGGTTTGCTCTAGAGATGAGGACTTGCATGTGTAACAGAAATCCATCTTTGTCACCCCTCCTGTCCTTGGGTTCTGTACTGAGCACAGCTCATCCAGGCCTGAGCTTCTGGGTTCTTTTTTGAAACCGTTCTCTGTTGGGTCTCTTTAAACACTGTGCAGTAGTTCTGACTGAAACATAACACAGAGCTTCCCTACCTTCTGCCCAAGCAAAGATGATGAGGGAGAGCTGAGCCAGTACCGTGGTTCCCTAACGTGCTTTATTTGTAATGAAAGAAGTGAAGGGGCTCAAGCAATTAGGTGCCAGGGTTCAAGATTTGTTTTCCGTTTGTAACTGATGCAAGTCCATGGATGCCAGGGCTATGAACTGTCAAGGCTAGACGTGCCGGGACTAAGTCCTGGCACAACAAATTAAACATGAGTTCTCTACCCAGTATTTGTTGCTCTTCTTTCTCATTGCTGGGATGGCTGCCAGCCTCCTTCTCAGTGCAGTGTCAGGGATACCAGGAAAGGTGAACTGAAAGGGTATGTCTACAGCTATGGAGGAAGGATGTAAAGGGAAGGAATAAGACATTAACTAAGATCAGTGTAGATGATTACTTTTTGTGTCCTGCAAAGGGGGGAATAAGAGGGAGTTAGGGGTGATAAGAAACCTGTGAGAATGAAACCACAGTGGGCATATTGGGAGTCCGGAGAACTAGCAGTTCAAAGTTCCAAGTCACCTATGCCGCTGCTGCATCTCTTGTAGTGTTAACCAGTACATACAAATGGACATGTCAGCTCGCAGTAGATCAATAATCTATATAGTCCTGCTGCCAACAGTGGACAGAAGCTAAGGCTTTAGAGCGCAGTGAAAAAACTACTATACACCCTGGACACTTGTGCAGTACCATATCACAGAGCTCAGATATTTCCAGAGAATACATGTTTCCTTTTAGAAATAATTATTTCAATGGTAAATTAGCATGTTGCTTTAAAACAACTGACAAAACAAGACTGTGGTCTTTGTTATACCAACTGCTAACCTACCCATCTCACAGTGTGCATCAGTTATTGTTTGCACACATGCATGCACATGAGGTCGGTTAGTCACCTATCTACTCCAATTTGCATGAGGAAAAATGCTTGTGCACACACAGTAAGCATTGGTTGTATGTTTGCAGTTAAAATGATGGTCCAGTATATTTTGTTTCAGCCTGATGAAAATGTCACCTTCTACTTAGGGAAAAATACGGGTTTAGCAACAGAAGAGCTACCGATGACACAATCTTTGTGGGGTAAATTATGCTGTTATAATACTTAGCTGACTTTCAGGAGCTTTCAGTTTGGGGTTGAAGAGGTCTGATTGAAAATCAGATACAGACATACGAGGAGAATTCCAAGTTCCCCAGTTGTCTTGAAGTTCTGTGGAGTAGGCACTTGATTATTACGAAGGCTAGAACTGGATTGAAGAATCATACTTAAAGGTGTAATGGAGCTCAGAAAGTGCCAGACCTTGCAAGTACCTGGTCCTTGATTGTAGCAGCTGGAAGTGATTTAACAAGTACTTGAGGTGACAGAATCAAATGCTTTATGTGATGAATGGGCTGTTCCAATAAAGCAAATGATTTTGCTCTTTAAAAATCAGAATTAAACAGGTTTTTTTGGTGAGGCATAAGATCACGTGGGGAAGAAGTACACACATCACACATCAATAGACACATGTATACTCTATTTTATGCTCTTCTCTTCTTTATAATTAGGGATACAATTTTGTCATGGTAAAAATAGGCCAAATTCACAGAACAGATTTGATCAAGTGCACAAAATCAGGGTATGGTCACAGCAAAGCTGATAGGCAAAGACAAAGCCCTTCTGTCTGGGCTGACAGCCAAAGCCAAAGAAGTTGCAGTCCCCGATATCTGTTGAAAGAATTGATGGATGGGATCCATAACTAAATCATATATTTCCTTATAATCCAGTTTTCCTCCTTGGTGGAATACAGACTTAGTGAATACGTGTGTGTGTGTGTGTGTGTGTGTGACGCTCCTTATTATCTATGAAGAGACTGGACCAGCATGACCCCAGGAGATCAAGGAGCATTACCTCTGAGTGAAATTAGAAATGAATTTGCTAAACCATAATATTATCCAGAGATATTTGCCTCCCAAATTGTAGCCAGACAGGAACCCCCCTGTAACATCCATTTTTGCTTGCCTGGAGCATACAGGGCACACAGAGCAGAAGGCCCAGGCTGTGTGACCGTGAATGGCTGTACACAGAGATATGCCAATTGCTGACCAAGAAGCTGCCAAAGAGTGCCCTTGACTCAAACCCATATTGATACGAACACACAGCCGTCCGCGGGGGGGAGGAATATCTCGCCCAGTAAAAAACCGTCTAGTACGCACAATTTAGTTATCTCTCTTGCAAGTGTAAATTAACTTGAAACTTGCTTGTAAGAACTGGCGCCACAAAATGGACCAGTACAATTTGGCATCTTAAGATAAGAAAGAGGATATGAGCCCCCAGGGGTATAAAGATGAGTCCAGCAGCACATTTACTCTGAGCATCAATCTACCATCTATCTGCTGGTCAGGTTAAGTGTTTGATCTCCCAAGGTTCCAATGGGACGCCCACCTCGTATTCGTCTTTCCTAAGAATTGAGAGACCGGCCCTGGCCTGACACGCTGGAGTTAAGAGGCACAGAAAGGGGTAAAAATTGTATCTGGATGTAGTCCTTTGTCTTAAGTGTACACATAGACTTAGAGCTCTTTAAAGATTAAGCTGTCACTTGGTACCATTATTTCTATTTTCTATCTTTATTTTCTTTGTAACTATTTTTAAAATCTGTATTTGCTAACAGTTAAGAAAGAGAGCAATAGCCATTGTAACCATATGCTTTTATATGTCTTTTTAATAAACCTGTAACTGTTTAAGTTTTTAACCTGACTCCTTCAGTTGCTGTAACAGAACCAAGCACAATTTAAAAGAACTTCAGTCGCTCATAAGGGACAGGTATAGGAAGAGCTTAGGCGTTTGGATCTGTGTCACTACCAGGTGACAGGTCCGTTGGGGCACCTCTCAGTCTTTCCCTAAGGCTGCCCGCTGCGAAGGAATCTTGCATTCTAGCAGCTAAAATCTGAGGTGTAATAAGCTCTTCCTATAAAGGGGTGTCTGTTGGCCTGCTGGTTACCCTCTGCAACGGGACCCCGGTCCTAGCAGTAAAGACACAGACATTAAACCTTTTCTCAGAAACATACACACACACACTGCCCTGACCGTCGGCTGACACAAATATTGCTATTAGTCAGGTTAATATTAACCTGCTGAATAGGCAGGTGCCTGTATGCCGGATTGGATGAGGCTTTTCAAGGAAATTCTGGAAAATTCATGGGTGAATTTCAACCATGTTATGACTTGATTTAAATTCATCCCTTTGTCCTGCTTGACATCTGTTTTCCATTCAATACACAGACACTTTGGGATTATGGCAGAGACGGCTTTATAGTCCGAAGATAAAATTTGATCTCTGTGAATCCAATAGAAATGTTGCCATTGACGTCAATGGAGCCAACATTTCACTCCAGTCTCATTGTTCCTATTCTAGGTAAAGACAACCCACTGTATCAAATTACCTATACAAAATAAACCTTCATTGGAAGCTGTTCCCAGAGCAATTACAATGCCTGACTTCACAATGTATTGCAACATTAGAAACAGAGAAAAGGAAACTCTGTCATTGCTGTTGCCTGATGCAATGACTCTCCATGCAAGCAGGGGAGCCCATAGCCATGCTAGGCCCCTGGGAAAGGTGAGGGCCCCCCGGTTCCACACACCTGGAAGGGAATGGGCCATCAGTACCACCCAGCACACACTGCACCGGGCCCCCACCCCATCACTTAGAACTACCAGAAGTGTACCGCATGGTGTTCCAGTGGCAATTTAAAGGACACAAGGCTCTGGGTTCCACAGGCCCTTTAGAATTGCTGGACCTCGGGGCACTTTCCCCTTCTGTGTCCCTCCCCACTCCCCATTGGTGGGCCTGAGTGCAGGTACAGAAGCAGTATTTCATCCACCTGTCCCTTGATGCAAATTAAATGCAGTAATTCTCATTTTCTCTCTGTCTTGGCACTTTCCGTGCATTGGAACTTGGAGCTATTGTTCTGAACCAACAGGACTACTGCAGCTGCTGGCTGGAAGGCTGAATTTTGAGTGCGTTTAACAGTCTGCACAGCCAGCCGTGCTCTCTTCAAAGAGTGCCAAATAACAGATGTATGGCATTGTTAGGGTCAGTGCTTTGAGTTATCTGCTGAGAGGATGTAGTTGGAAAGTAGTAAATAGGTAGCAGTAAGATACTACTTGCTCACTGCTAAAGCAGCTGGTCTCTAGTGTGATCTAACTTCAGCCCCGAATGCCAGAAAATCAGTACCCTGTGGTATATGATGATGAATGTACTTGGAAAAGTTTGTTTGTTTGTAGCAGAGGTCATCAGGAAGTGATGACCTCTCAATCCCCTTTCTCTGATCAGCAGAAAGAAAAATACTGAGTTCTGAACAGAGTCTGGTTACTACAACATGTATCTGCACTTTGTCATCACTACTGGATTCCTGTGTGAGCCAATACATGCCACGAGCACAAACTTTTTAATGGTCTCTTTCACAGCTCCTTGGGTTCTAACTCCAGTCCTCCTGCAAACTCTTCCACATTATGAAGCAAGGTGACTTTGATTTTTTTTATGCTGTAATTCTCTATCTTAAGTAAATGGAGAGATTACCTGACTTTCCTAAATTCATATACTTCCAAGTCCCCTGCATTTGGATTATGAAACATACTGACCACAAAACATACCAACCAAGTGTCATGGCTACAACTGAGCAACATACAGTGCAACTCAGGATCGGGGGAGGATATGGTGAGGGGAGAGGTTGCAGAATATTTCCCAAAGAGTGAGATCCACTAATATGAATACCAAGTGAATCTGAAGACCAGCCTATGTCCCTATGCTAATGTTCAATATCACAGTAAATCAAAACTAGAAAACTGATCAGTTGGAGTTAATGGAAACATACCAGTATCTTCATCAGTATCTAACATCTCATGCTTCATTTCCCACAGAATTAAAAAGAGGTTTGGGAAAGAACACTTTCTCTTCAGAGGTATTTGCATAATTACATTGAGTGTGAGTGTTAATGAAGAGGTAGTAATAAAACGGGTTGAATTAGCATGATTGAGTGACTTAATGCAACACTTTTGATCATAGAGTCAGGGATGGCTTAAATTTTGCCAGACCTTTTTTGTGATCTCTTGCAATTTCACATTTCAGTTTGAACTTTCATTAATTATAACATATTTTTTTCATCTTATGAGCTTGAAACCTCATTGACTTAAGTGTTTACATCAGTGTAACTCCTATTCTAAAATACGTGCACCTGAGAAGATTACAAATGAGAACAAAAATAAGTATGTATTGGAGCTGCTCTGACTAATGTAAATGGCACTTGTTCTGATACAATAGATATAATTTTAAACATTCTAAATTCATGGACTAAACTCTTCTCTCATAACTTGTGCAGTCCCTATAAGTCTGCAAACTGTGATGAGATTGTTCTTCAAAGAAAAAAGTGTGTGGCACACATGTCCAGGGAGCCAGAATAAAAGCCTTGACTCTTCACCAGAGAAATAGTGGAAGTTTATATGGTGTTCTACTACAAAAGCTTCATATGTGTTCATTCAGGTATGTCTACACTACAGAGGGTTTTGGTTTTTTTTTTAAACAGCTGTTTTTCTGAAAAAAATTCAATTACATCCACAATGCAATTGCATTCTTCTGAAAGAAAATGGGAAGAACAGAGAGGTTTTTCTGACATCGGTAAACCTCTTTCTATGAGGAAGAAGCCTGTTTCCAAAAGAGCTTTTTCAGAAAAGGTGTGCGTGGACGGGGAAGAGGGAGTTCTTTCAAAAGAAGAGGAAAAAGGAAAAAGCACAGGTGCCCTGGTGGCCACTCTGTCCATAGTAATCACAGCTTAAATTCAAGATAGCATCCCCACTGATTGGATACTATCTTTCAAAAAAGCAGATTGATTTTTTTGATGCGCTATTGCTGTGTGGACGCTCGCTTTCCTTCCGGAAAATCTTCTTCCAAAAGAAGCCTGCAGTCTAGACATTGCCTCATTCACTTTTCTCTGGTTACCTATCCTATTCTATTCACTGGCTGGAAATATTAACCTGAAGAAATTCAGAAGATTTGGCTTTTACTGAATAGAAATTGACAAAAGGCATATGAGCAGCTCATAAATATTTTAAAATACTACAATTGCTCAATTAGAATAAGAGAAGGAACTCTGGGAGAAAGTAAACTTGTCCCAAAACATGATTTTAGTGGTATTCTTAAGAGTTTATTTACGATATATGAGTAATTTCAAATTATATATTTTATATGTTCATATGTATTAGAAAAATACTCGGAATTGAGTTTAATGGGGAGAAATATGTGTATTCCGTCAAAAAACATATGCAAGGGTGAAGCCAGTTTTAAGTGCAGTTCAAAGAAAGTTGGCAGGCTCTACATATTTTTGACAGTGAAATAAATAAAACATTATGTATGCTTAATGCTTTGTAAAATAGGTAAGTGGTTGTACTGCAGTGTCATGAATTAGGAGATTCCCTTTGCCTAACATTCTGTTACACACACCAAACTGGTTCGGAAAATTTCAGGTACCTCTGAAAATAGGGATATATATTCAGAGCCCTACGAATCAAAAATAGAGACATGGTGTTTCTTGTTTACATTTATCTTTTGGAGTTTCCTGGATTTATTTCAGCTAAATTGTGAGCATTCTGTTTATCTTGCCTCTTTACGGAACAGTTGCCAGCCTGCAGGAGTCATCATCACTGGTCTTTATTTATAGAAATTGAGATAGTATTTTCTAATAATTAGCTCCTACATTCCTTACCTCCTGGATCTTCAGGGGTGGGGTTTGGAGGCATATTACTTACATGTTTTAAGGCTTATTTCAAACATTTATAAAATGGGTATATTGATATTTGCATTCTTTGAGATCTCTGTATAACATGTGCAATACATTCAAAGTATACTGGGAAGAGAAAGATACTGGGAATTGGGCATCCATCTCCTATTTGTTCCTTGCAGTCCTCCTCCCTTGATAAATAGAGACCTGCAAATCTGCTTTATATCCACGTTATCTGCTTTATATCCGTGGGTACCAGCATCCACGAAGATGGATGCAGTTATCCACGGCTCATATTTGCCGATACAGATGCATATGCCTATACAAATTTTGCATCTAGAACCCTGCAAATTTGTGGATATCCACTTTCTATCCCTGGGTAGCCACATCCAGGGATATGGATGTAGATATCCGTGGCTCATTTTTGCAGATTCAGATGTGGATGTGGATACAAAATGTGTATCTCTGCAGGGCTCTATTAATAAATTCAGTTGTTTAAATAGTTAAAAACTGGGTAGTGACTTTGTATATTTGAGACACAAATTCAGTCTTCTACATACTTTCCCAATGTCTGGTTAGATTGTTACAGGTTCAGAAACTTTCACAAATATTATTACAACTGATTGCTCACCTGAATAATCACACTCCAACTTCAAATCATTACTTTCCTATTTTAGAAGTGTGCCATCTAATCACAGAGAAGAAACAAAACCATATGACTTAGGTGATAATACTTCATATGCTAGGAATACTAAAGTCACTGCAAACTGTTCACAAACAGTTAATGAAAAATTAATTTCCTGAAAACTGTCCAAAGTATTTGGCAAATATTGACAGAAATTCACAATAGCATTGTTTTTGGAACCCTGGCTATTGATGCCCATCATAAAAGTCACCAAGGCTTGCTCTCCTTTCTCATATGAGTAGTCCCATTGAAGCAAGTTTTGTACCACAAAGAAATTAGCAGTAGGGATATATTACCGACCACCTGACCAGGACAGCGATACTGACATAGAAATGCTGAGAGAGATTAGAGAGGCTACCAAAATAGAGAACTCTATAATAATGGGGGATTTTAATTACCCCCATATTGACTGGATACATGTCACCTCAGGAAGAGAAGCGGAGATAAAATTTCTCAATGGCTTAAATGACTGCTTCTTGGAGCAGCTAGTGCAGGAACCCACAAGGGGAGAGGCAATTCTCAATTTAGTCCTGAGTGGAGTGCAGGATCAGGTCCAGGATATAACCGTTACAGGACCGCTTGGGAATAGTGACCATAATATAATAACATTCAACATTCCTGTGGTGGGAAGAACACCTCAGCAGTCCAGCACCCTGGCATTTAATTTCAAAAAGGGGAATTATGCAAAAATGAGGAGGTTAGTTAAACAGAAATTAAAAGGCACAGTGACTAGAGCCAAATCCCTGAAAGCTGCATGGAAACTTTTTAAAGACACCATAATAGAGGCCCAACTTAAATGTATACCCCAAATTAAAAAACATAGCAAGAGACCTAAAAAAGAGCCACTGTGGCTTAACCACCATGTAAAAGAAGCAGTGAGGGACAAAAAGGTATCTTTTAAGACGTGGAAGTCCAATCCTAGTGAGATAAATAGAAAGGAACATAAACACTGTCAAATCAAGTGTAAACATGTAATAAGAAAAGCAAAAAAAGATTTTGAGGAACAGCTAGCCAAAAACTCAAAAAGAAATAATGTACAGTATGATGGGGGCTAATTTGGCTATGACAAATCAGGAAAGAGATCTTGGAGTTATCGTGGACAGTTCTCTGAAAACTTCCACACAGAGTGCAGCGGCGGTCAAAAAGGCAAATAGGATGCTAGGAATTATTAGGAAAGGGATAGAAAATAAGACCCAGAATATCTTACTGCCCCTGTATAAAACTATGGTACGCCCACATCTTGAATACTGTGTACAGATGTGGTCTCCTCACCTCAAAAAAGATATTTTGGCCTTGGAAAGGGTTCAGAAAAGGGCAACTAAAATAATTAGGGGTTTGGAACGGGTCCCATATGAGGAGAGGCTAAAGAGACTGGGACTTTTCAGTTTAGAAAAGAGGAGACTGAGGGGGGATATGATAGAGGTCTATAAAATCATGAGTGGTGTGGAGAGGGCTGATAAAGAAAAGTGATTTATTAGTTCCCATAATAGAAGAACTAGAGGACACCAAATGAAATTAATGGGTAGCAGGTTTAAAACTAATAAAAGGAAGTTCTTCTTCACACAGCGTGTTGTCAACCTGTGGAACTCCTTGCCAGAGGAGGCTGTGAAGGCTAGGACTATAATAGAGTTTAAAGAGAAGCTGGATAAATTCATTGAGGTTAGGTCCATAAAAGGCTATTAGCCAGGGGATAAAATGGTGTCCTTGGCCTCTGTTTGTCAGAGGCTGGAGAGGGATGGCAGGAGACAAATCGCTTGATCATTGTCTTCGGTCCATCCTCTCTGGGACACCTGGTGCTGGCCACTGTTGGTAGACAGGATACTGGGCTAGATGGATCTTTGGTCTGACCCAGTATGGCCGTTCTTATGTAAATTTAGTACACTTTTTAAAACAGTTTACAAAGTCATGCTACCTAGTTTAGAAATTGCCATTTACCTGAGCCCCATAAACTGGTTCACGTCCAATGGTAGATGCAGTAACACAGAATTATCTATTTCAGGACATCAGAACAGGATGTGACATTATCGGCATTATAGGGAGGGAGCTCAAATGAGGAAATAAATTGGTTTCGTCCTGAGACCCAAAGCTGGCATTTGAATGAAGATGTGAAGTTGCCCACAGTTTGCAGATGTTCCGATCAAGAATTTGAATACAGGCCAGTTTTTAGAAAGATGTTAGTTTAAAACATCTGAAGGTCCCCTTTACCTTTGTTACATTCTGGCATTAAACACAAAAAAAATAAGCAACTCCATTTGGATTTAGGATTGCTTCCTAATGGCCCAGAGTCAACAAGTTAATTTAGACTTTCCAATTTTCTCTGCAGTCCACTAGTTCCATGGGTGGAGAGGAGAAAGCCATTACACCCTTGTAAAGCAAGCATACTGCCTCCATACTGCTTGACAAACTGTTGTGAAGAGAAGCTCTTGTTACATCATTTAAAAGGGCATATCCTATACTTCCTCTCTAAGGGTATGTCTACACTACAGCACTATTTTGAATTAACTTAATTCGAAATAGTTAATTTGAATTAAGCTAATTCGAAATAACACCTATATACACAAAAGCTATTTCAAAATAGCATGTCCACACTGACTGGACCCTGAACCAAAGTTAAGGCTGGCCAGAACCAGTGCCGGCAGGGCATCAGGTTGACACTTAATGTGTGGGGCTGCTGCCTGAGGCTAACTGAGCTCCGTGCTTAAAGGGACCCTACCCCCACCCCAGACAGACAGTTCTCAGGGTTCTCTGCTTGCTTATCTACCTCAATGAGGGACAGCAAAGAAGTCCTGTCTTGGAGTGCCCTGAGTGTCCACACTCGGGACACCACAGCACTCGGCCACATGGAGCCAGAGCTGCCCCTGGGCACGCCAGTGCCTCTTGAGGGGTCGTTGCCATCAGCCCAGCTGCACTTGCTGCAGGCTGCCATCCGGGGGTCCATCGGGGGTCTGTCAGGATCCAGGAGGCCCTGACGGAGAGCGTCCACCCCGAGGAGCCCTCAGAGCCTCCCCGATCCTCCCCACCAGGGGCTCGTGCCCCATTCCTCCCTCACATCCTTCCACTTACCCCTCCCTAGCCCCCCTTCCTGATGTCAAATAAAAGACACGTATGTTCAAAAATAGAAACTGCGTTTATTGAACAAAACTGGGGGAGGAGGGATGGACCTCTGGGGAAACTGGGAAAAGGAGGTGGGAGAGGGGAAGAGAGAGGGTGGGAGAGTGGAGGGGGAAACCTGGGAGGAGGGAGCTGGAAGGGGGAAGCAAGGGGAAGAAGGGGGAGGGGAAGCTCAGGGGAAGCAAGAGGAAGAAGGGGGAGAGGAAGCTTGGGGTCTCACTGGACCAACCTGACTTTCATGCAAACCTGCTCCTGGGTTTGCTTGTGGCCTTTGGTGGCCAGGCTGGCAGCTATCCTACCATAGACGGCTGTGTTCCTCCATCTAGGGCTGAGATCATGGAAGTTGGGAGCGTCCCCCCGAAACCTGAAGAAGGTCCATGATCTCCACCCTGGACCAGGAAGGTGCCTGCCTTCTCCAGCCCCTGTCAGGCTCCTGGGAGCTGGTAGACTGTTTCTGGGGAGCGGTGGAGGGCTGGCTGCCAGTGGCTTGCTGGCTAATGTTTTGGGGCCACTGGGTCAGGAGCCCCGATGGCCACTGCTGGCTCTGAGCTGGCCTCCAGGCCTGGGGGAGAGGAGAGTAAGCTTTCCTGGTTGTGCCCTGAGTGGCCACCAGGGCTCTCTGGGAAGGGCTGGAGGCCCCCTATTTCGAATTAAGTGGCATTACTCCTTGTAGAATGAGGTTTACCAAATTCGAAATAAGGGCTCCACTATTTCAAATTTATTTTGAAATAGCGGTTTGTCTGTATAGATGCTATTATTTCGAATTAACTTTGTAGTGTAAACATACCCTAAGTGTCTTGCTAATGCTTATTAATCCATGAATGGAGTAGGGTGTAGCCATGATCTCCTTCTTATAGGTGCTGTTGACAAACAGATGGTGACATTCTGTTCCCTATTTATCATGCTCTGCTGTGCTTTCAATCAAGTAACAGCTGACTTCTGCATAGTACGTTGGTTGGAAAAGGCTTTCTATCTACCCTAGAAACTATGTAGGGTTAGCCATAATTTAGGTCTAACTTGGCATCTTGGCTGTTTCTTGTCCACCTTAGAATGCAGGAACACAGTTGTGTTTAGGCTTCCCTTTTAACAAACCTGACATTGATCTTGAAGATCATGTATAGTGGTGTCAGACAAGATAGATAATGACTAGTGCTGCAGCGAATGGGACTATATGACATCATGCTTCTGAGAGAGACAAATCTGTAATCTTATCTGGTTTGACAGATAGAAAGGGCATTTCAAAGATCATATCTACTGAGATTTTAGGAAAGGTTTGTGTATTAATTGAAAATCTTGACCAAACTCCATTCCTCAGAGAATAAACTCTTCAAAATAATAGTGGAATATCATTTCCCTCTAGCATGAAAAACATTATCAATGCAAAACATTAAAAAGGATATGGAAATTTACTCTTATGGAGAGAGACATGACCCAGGAGGTGGGACCCAAATCTTTTCAATTCTGGGGCATCTGAATATGGATCCAAGCTTTGCAATAAGGAAACGGAACAAGAAAACTGAATCCAACAATTTGAATCAAACCTATTTCAACTTCGGAGGAAGTTTGACTCTCAACAATTTGTTTCACATTCCTCTCTAATGAATGCAAAATCTATTTGTAAATAAATAGACCCTCTGGGCCAGATTCTGATACACTTACTGAAATTGAGTGGTCTTACACTTAGGTGACTTGTATGAAGTGCTGCTCAACATGAATAAACATAACAGAATCTGGCCTTATGTTAAAATAGTGTTTGCACTTGTAAATTTAGACACAAATAAAAAAAAGTTTCATATCTCACTGTAACTTTGTCACCCCCGTTTTACAAATAGATTACTAAAAGGCAATAACCTTTCCCCAAGTTTAGTTTCCCTTATAACATACTATATTTTAGCCATGCTATATTTTTGCCTTAAAAAGTTGATTTGGCATGAACATTTCCATGTTAACCATGATAACAAAGAAGAATGCTTTCGCAATATCTTACAAAAAATCAAACTGCTGTTGAGTAAAAAATTTTTTTTAAAATGACCTTGGTTTGAAATGTTGACAACTGTAATTTTTTTGTTCACCCGTGTCGTACCTCGGTGTTCTGTACCTCGGTGCCTTCGGTGGTCTGAACTGTCTGTGTCAGCATCATCTGGTCTGACTCCATGTTACTGACCCTCAACTTACTACAATCTCTATTTGAAATTTAGGGCCATGAAAATGCAGGACTGGAAGGCAATCAAGAGGTCATCTAGTCCAGCGCACACAGATTTGGACACTATTCCAGATGTAGGCTCATCAACCCCAATTTACTCCTGTGTCTGACATATGGCACACCAGCAAATATAGCCCAGAATATTAGCCTTTTCTGCAATTGCACCATATTGTTGACTCCTGCTCAATTTGTCATCTACCATAAGCCCCAAATCTTTTTCACCAGTACTACCACCTACTCAGTTATTCTCCACCTAATAGTTGTGTAATTGATTTTGCCTTCCTTCCTGTAATACTTCCATTTCCAAAGGTGAAAGGGGACCTAAGGCCCATTTTGGACCTGTGCAATCTCCACTACAGATGTTAAATTTAGTTTAATCAACTAATCAACTAGTCGATGGATTTTCCATCGACTAAGTGATAAGCAGGGGAGCTGCAGTGGAGTTAGCCCCTGGCCCAAGAGATAACTCTACTGTCATTCTGCCTTTTAAATATTTTAAGAGCCTATCCGTTCTTAGTACATGCAAAAGGCTAAAGTTCAGTGGGGGGAATGCAGCGCAAGCCAGGAATCAGCTCTCCCCCTCCCCACTCCCCACTGAGCTTTTGATTTTTAAATGTATTAAGAGCTAGCAGGCTCTTAATACATTTACAAAACAGAGGCAGTGTCTGGGACTGGGCACAAGCTGGGAATCAGATGATTCCCGCATCATGCCTGGTCCCCGCTCCCCCCTGCCTCCCCTGTCCCCTGTGGAGAAGGTGCTAGGGGAAACCAGCTTTTAAGACAGCTTGCCCAGCACTGGCTCTTCTTCCCATTCCCTTGCAAGGGGGGCAAGTGGCTAGTCAAGGGACTAGTTGCTTGTATCCCTAATCTCAACAAGTTTCTGGTGAAGTTGAGATCGCTAAATTACATTATCTCTTCTGTGACGCCAGGGGTATGCAGTCCTTGATATAAAAGATGCTTATTTTCACATCACCTCCCTCCCCCCACAATTCCCCCTCTGTTCTAAAATCTGATTTGTCTATTTTATACGTGTTCACTTTTTTTGATTGTATCCCTTTGGTATATATGGTCATGCCAATTTTCTTCCACAATTTGATCTGAGGAAGTGGGTCTGGCCTACGGAAGCTCATCACCTAATAAACCATCTTGTTAGTCTTTAAAGTGCTACATAGTCCTGTCTTTTATTTTCACATTGCTATTCAACCATTGCACAGAATCTTCCTCCGCTTTCTGATACGTCAGATTCACTACCAGTTTGTGTTGCTTCCCTTCAGTCTTTGCACAGCCATCTTCGTATTCACAAAATGCATGGCAATGGTAGCAGCCTTTCTCCAAGAGACACATGGTTGCTGAGAATCCACTCCATGGAACAGGTGGAATCCCACATTCACCTCCTCATGGGCACATTTCAAAGGCTAGGAATTCTGTTCAACTTGGGCAAGTTGATGCTGGTTCCTATTGAAAGGATAGAGTTCATAGGGGTGGTCCTGGAATCAGTAGAGGTAAGGGCATTCATGTCAGACTCAGGTTCACTACTGTGTCAGGAAGCTCTCCTTCTCTGGGACTTTTGCATTGCCCATTCATGTGGAGGCTCCTTAACTGCCCGGGGTGTAGAATGTGGTGGCAGACCATCTCAGCAGATCATTCCTCAGCCATAAGTGGTCTGTGAAATGTGGTGTTCTCCAGTCCATCTTCCTCAGATGTGTGTTTCCCCAGGTAGAGCTATAGACACTGGATGACAAGAAATGCCTCCTTTTTACTCATTCTCCAAGGAGTCCCTGGTAGATGCATTCATGCTGTCTTTGGAGGTACAGTTGTTTGACACCTTTCCCCTATTGCCACTCTCAAGATCCACAGGGACAACACCAGGGTAATCCTGTTAGTTCTAGCATGGCCGCACCAACATTGGTTCACTGCTCTCTTGGAGTGTCAGTGGACACACCCATAGAGCTTTCCCTCTACCCATACTTGATCTCTCAGGACCACAGATGCCTGTTGCACCTGGACCTTCGGTTCCTGAACCTCATGGCCTGCAGTATTTTAATTACAGAATTAACTGTTCCATAATTCTTGGGAGGTAATTGTGTTAAACTCAACCTAAAGTGGACCTGAACACAGTAACTTAGAACACACATTTCCTCCTAGAATCCTAAGATTGCAGAAACTAGTACATTACTAATTTGTGTACTCAAGCTGACATAAAACTCCAGTGTACTACAATTATATCTTCTAATATTGCACTCGTAGGACACCTCTATACTTACTGGAAGATTGACGATCCAGAGGTCAAACTTCTGGCATTTGATTTAGCAGGTCTAGTATAGACTTATAAATCAAATGCTGAGGGCAGCTCCTGCTGGTGTCCAATACCCCTCCTTTTATAAGGCGTAAGGGAAGCCAATGGGAGCATTTGCTGCCATCCTGCACAATGAATGCTGCCAACGCTTGGCTTAAGGTAAGTCAACCTTAAGCCGATCTTCCTGGTCTATTGTAGATCAGGCCTTACAGTGCACTATCTGGCAGAGGCTTGTGTGGATATTTAATTGTAGACATGATTAGTCTTATTGAAGTATATGGGACTATTTGTCTGCACAAAGTTAAGCATGTGGTAAATCCTTGAAGGACTGGAGGCCAAAGATGGAAATACTTTCATAAATTCTTCCATACCAACTGAAAACTAAAAATGGTGAGTGAAGCTATCTAAAGAATGAAACAAATGGATTTAATTCTCATGAATGAATCAATGAAAGACCTGGGTTGAAGAGAGAGGAATGGAAGAGCTGGCTGTGCAATAGGATGGTGAGGACAGTGAAAGTTGCCTTCTGCTAAAAACTCTAATACAGTTTCTTTGGAGCACCTGTCTGGTGCAAAAATAATTCATTTTGTCATCCAGTAACTCACTTGGAGTGATTTTTATGAAAGCTTATGTAGTAGTTTCACCTCTAACTTTACCCTCTGTTATACTACATCACAAACTCATTTAAATAGTGATATTAATGTTTTTAGAGATCACTACAAATGGTTGGCAGCATCATTGCCGTTAATGTCTCACAGGAGCTATACCACAGAATTTTATCAGCTTGAGGCTGAGGTATTTGATGAAGTAATAACAAACTAGCTTTGAATTGTCTTTCATTACCCTTTATCTCTCCCAGAGAGAATATAATCTTATTCAAATTATAATGTCTTGTGTTATCAATGAGGTTTACTATTTATTTACCTGCACATAGACATGCAAATGCACATGCATTCTCTTCTTTTTACTGTACCTATAATGAAATTCTTTCGCTATCAGAATCACGCATGATCACAAATTACAAACTAGTTACCAGGAAGTATAATTTGCTTAGCATTAAAATAATAAAAAATAAAGCCCAGTTCATTATTTTTAAGGGTGTCTTGATAAACAGGGTAAAGTCCAATCATTAGAACTGAACAGTATCTGTATCTTAATTTTCTTTAAGATGAATACACTTGGGAAATATATAGGTTGCTTCCCTTTGACAGGGAATAGGAACTTTTAAAATACTCTGTATAAAGAATATTGGTGGTCCAGTGTCTGGAACAGAAAAATGGGTTCTACGCTTCAGAGTTTTACTCCTAGATCTCTACCTGACTTCCTATATGACCTTGAGTAAGCCACTAGATCCATCTCTGCCCCAGTTTAGCCATCAGTTAAAAGGGCCTATAATAATTATCACAATGATAAAGACCATGTAAGTAGGTAGATGTACTAGTATATATTTGGGGGCATTGTGATATTAATTAGTTAATTGGAAAAGGTTCAGAAAAGGGCAACACAAATTATTAGAGGTTTGGAACAGGTCCCATATGAAGAGAGATTAAAAGACTTGGGCTTTTCAGTTTAGAAAAGAGGAGACTAAGGGGCGAGGGGATATGATAGAGGTCTATAAAATCATGACTGGTTTGGAAAAAGTGAATTAGGAGAAATTATTTACTTATTCCCACAATATAAGAACTAGGGGTCACCAAATTAAATTAATAGGAAGCAGGCTTAAAACAAACAAAAGGAAGTTTTTCTTCACTCAGCATACCATCAACCTCCAGAACTTCTTGCTAGAGGATGTGGTAATGGCTAGGACTTTAACAGGGTTCAGAAAAGAGCTAGATAGATTCACGGAGGTTAGGTCCCTCAATGGCTATTAGCCAGAATGGGTAGGAATAGTGTCCCTAGCCTCTGTTTGTCTGGAAATGGGTGACAGGGGAGGTCACACATGAGGATTATCTGTTGTGTTTCCTCCCTCTAGGGCATCTGGTATTGGCCACTGTCAGCAGACAGGATACTGGTCTGCATGGACCACTGATCTGACACGGTATGGCCATTCTTATGTTCTTATTGTAAAGCACTTACTCGCAAAAACACATGCAGTTTGTACATATTATTGTAAGTGCTGAACTGAGGCATGGTCACATACATAAATGAATGGGATAATGTTTTCGTAAGATCATTTGGAAGTAAGAAAATGCAGTTACACAAATAGCCCTCTAAGGGCATGTCTACACTAGGAAACTATTTTGAAATAGCTAAGTTCGACTTAATAACTCCCAATTTTACAAAATCGCAATAGCATGTCCCCACTATGGGGAGCCTCGAAATTATTAATGTGCATGTGCTACCATGACTTAGAGCCCTAGGAAGCACTGGAGAGTAATTAGTTCAAATTACACTGGGGCGTAGTTATTTCGAAACAGTGGCATCAGAGCAGCAACACTAAAGTTATTTCAAAATAACTATTTTGAAATTAATATTATTCCCTGAGGAAAGCAGGAGTACAGATTTCAAAATAAGTGGCCCATTATTTTGAAGTAACGGGCCTAGAAGTGTGGACACTCCGCTTATGAATTCAACCTAAAGTGGCAGTTATCCATAGTGTACACCAGGGCTAAGAGTGGCTCGGTTGAACTTGTAATATAGGTTTGAACAGTCCTGAACTGGAGTGTCCCGTTCTGTTTACAAATATAGAAGGCTTATTCTTACTACTCTTCAATAGCATGAATACAAAAATGCAGCCCAAAGCTTAACTTAAATATGTCCTGGAAAAAAAAGCAAAAATCACCAGATTGGTTTGATGTTGCAGTCACTTATCTATATATTTTCTTTTCCTCATTCTTCCTCTAAAAGGCTTCATGAGTGAAACAAGGTGGGCTGTCCAAATAACCCTCTATTCTGCTGCTAGTTTGGATGCTGACTCAGAATCTTCTCCCCTTATTAAGTATGAGATCAGAGCTCTGAAACTTTTGAGCCACAACACATGCAGTTGCTGGATAACGGACTCATATTCTGATCTTGACTGGCACACTAGATTTTTCTCTGTCACTTTGCCACAAGGCCATTGATTTCTAGTCACTGTTTACTTTCTGCCCCTTTAATTAAAAGCAGACACAGGAAAGTGATTATTTATTCCTGCCTTATCAGAGCAACATTCAGAGTAAGGACAAACGCTCCAATACAAATGATAGATATCTTTTGCTATATTGTCATCAGGTTTATGCCACAGAGAAGTCTTAAATATTATTCTATTCATTCTTCGCTAAAGAACTGGATAGAAACCAAGCATGTACCAAAGAACATAAGAAAGGCCATACTGGGTCAGACCAAAAGTCCATCTAGTCCAGTATCCTGTCTTCCAGCCGTGGCCAATGCCAGAGGACATGAACAGAAACAGGTAATCATCAAGTGATCTCTCTTCTGTCATCCATTTCCACCCCCTGACAAACAGAGGCAAGAGACACCATTCCTACCCATCCTGGCTAATAGCCATGAATGGACCAAACCTCCATGAATTTATCTAGTTCTTTTTTGAACCCTGCTAAAGTCCTGGTCTCCACAATATCCTCAGGCACAGAGTTCCACAAGTTGACTGTGCACTGCTTGAAGAAAAACTGTGTTTTGTTTGTTTTAAACCTGCTACCTATTAATTTCATTTGGTGACCCCTAAGTTTTTTTGTTATGGAAACAAGTAAATAACTTTTCCTTATTCACTTTTTTCACACCAGTCATAATTTTATAGACCTCTTTCATATTCCCCTTTAGTCTCCTCTTATCTAAGGTGAAAAGTCCCTGTCTTTTTAATCTCTCTTCATATGGAACCCATTCCAAACCTCCTAATTATTTTTGTTGCTCTTTTCTGAACCTTTTCCAATGCCAATATATCTTTTTTGAGATGAGGCGTCAACATCTGTACACAATATTCAGGATGTGGGGATATGATGAATTTATATATGGGCAATAAGATATTCTCTGTCTTATTCTTTATACCTTTTTAAATGATTCCTAATATTCTGTTTGCTTTTTGACTGCTGCTATGTGTAATGTAATTATAAACACTAGCGTGTAAAATTTAAATTTTAGACCTACGTTGAGCTTGTCTTTGGAATGGACTAATTTGTTGTTACAATATATTTAAGACAACAGGATGTACATAGGAGACAATATGTATTGGCAATGTTTGACAGATAAAAAGATTGACAGGAAACAAGTGAAACCACAATAGCAGAATATAAAATAATGAGGGATTTACATAGAATTAAAATCAGGAAGTTTAAAGTTTTCTCAATTATAGAAAAGTGAAGTTGTTCAGCAGAAAATATGAAATAATAGAAGATGTGGTTAGTGTTGCTCAGGGCCTTCACTCAATTAATTTTTAGGGTTTTCTTGGAAAATAGAATGAATATGTACGTGGTTCATTTAAATCATTGTTTTGGGGTGGAGCTGGGGATAAGGGGTTCAGTATTCAGGTTGCTCTGGGGAGAGAAGACAACCTCAGGCCAGCAGGTTGGAGGCTGGTGAGAAGCACTTCTCCATTGTTGCTGCAGCTTCTTGAGTGCAGCTGAGAGAGGGGTGCATGTCTCCTGGCTGGGGCAGGTCCATGTTTGTCCACTCTTCCATTCTCCAGACAGAGTAGGGAATGTAGAAAACTGTGCACTTTCCCCTGGCTCTCTGGTGAAGGGGAACAGCCAACAACGTTCTCCTATGAATTGGAGCGGGGGAGGGGACAAGGGAGGGCAGAGATTCAGCCCTCCCCTTCCCTTCCTAAGGGGAACCTGAGGCATGGGTGGCTTGGGGCTGCGGCAGTGCCAGAGTGGGGAAAGGCACCCCCCAGCCAACCCCTTTCACCTGCCTATTAATTCTGTCTCTTTTCTGTATGGTGTTATGAGAAGCCATCCCATTCCAGGCACTTCCCATTTTCCTGGCACAGCCTAACCATTACCTTGCTTTAAGTTATGACAAGAGGCAGCTTTAGAACAAGTTTGGTGGTGCTAGCTCTTACTGTTTAGGAGGAGTTCTTGAACAGATGGATGGAGAGACAGACTCTCTCAAATGTATAGTAGATGTAAACACCTGGTTAGCCAAAAATTTTACTATAAATACAAACTGGAAGTAATTGGGTGCAGTTGGCATGGTTTAATAGTTCAGCCAACAGGCCTTCACAAACAGAATTAAACAGAACAATATAATAGCTGGAAATGAAAAGGAGCTATGTCTTACAGCTATTCCAATGTGTGATATGTTTCCTTTAGATCACAGGAATAGAACAGCCTTGTTAATCAGGGTCTTATCTGGTGAACAGAAGGGGGAACATCAAGTTCAAGCAGAGGTGAAAGTAAGTGGGTGTGCAGCTCTGGCAAAAACTAGCAGGGATATTGGAAGAGCTGGCAGGAACCTGGGTTGCAATAGGAGAGTACCTGTAAGAAATTTTAAATTACTTTAAACCCTAAGCTCAACATCAAATTGAAAAATAATATAATGGTGCTCTCCCAGGCTCCCCCCATAAGCAGAGCCCACAAACCGAGCTCCAGCCAGAGCGCTACAGGTTCATTGTGCAGATCTTCACTATCTGGATCTCTATCTCCTTTATTATCTAAAGGGTTATCTTCTCAACCAGAAAGGTAGAGACTTAACTCTTCTTCAAGTGAAAGCTTATGGATTGTCTATATGGGGAGTTAGTGTACAGCATGATGTGTCTACAGCTCTCTAGCCTGCTGCTTGCTAGCTGTCGCGTGAACCTTGATACTGTACACTGAATTAAATCACTTTGACTTACTGCTAAATCCATTAGTTGTCTGTGAAAATCTTACCACAGGCCTTTAAGTACCTTTCTGGAGCACTTCCTTACTTAACATTATATCTGTTGATGTGGGAGAGCCCCTGACAATAAGCTTGGATCGGAGAACAAGACTCTGAACTCTGGGGAAGCGCTCAGTCGCTGATCCAACTTCATGGCTTAGGCCCCTTTTAATAGGAGTTGAAGGGTTGTACTGTAAATCTTTCTCCTTCCTTTATAAACAATAAATCAGTCCTTTCATAGAAATAATATTCTAAATTTGATGCTCACAGGTTTAGAGTCCTAACATTTTTGAGGCAGACAGCTGTAGGCAAAAGGTCCGTGGGTGCTAATGAATTCTGACTGTGGCATGAGTGCTTTCAAAAGATGCTTCCATAGCTAAAAATATGTGCATAGGCATAATATATAAACCAAGATAACAAACAAACACTTGTAGAGATGGTTGCAAATCTTGGGGTGTAGCCAAACAAGTAAAAGTACAGGTTGATGCTTGCTGGTCCAGCACTCTCGGGACCTGACTGGTCCCAAATGAGGGTATTTGCTGGACCAGGGAAGGTCCCTCCACTTCTGGCCTGTGCTGCCACTGGGTTAAGGCTCCGGCCTGTACTTCAACATGTGTGCCTTTGCCCCACAGCTTTTTCAAAGATTTTTCCTCAGACCCATTCTTCAACCCTGAAAAGATCAAGTGTACAAAGGGCATGTATGTGTGTTTTAAATGTTGGTTTAGTTTCTGCACTTCGCCAAAAGACAACTTGTACCCTGGCCTGGCCTCCCAGTCTATCCAATGGGATGTGTTCCCTTTTCTGTTACAATATATAGGGTAGATTGCTCACACATGGTGAAGATGAGTGAAAATTAAAAAGCATCAGGTTGTGCTCACTATCCCAGACAAAAAGTAGACAATACCTGCTCCTCCCCCACTCATCTTGAACAGTCTATGTCCCTTCCCATGGCATAGATAAACAGACATGAAACTCCCTCAGTCTCTCAAACTGCTCCTCCAGGATTCTAGGCCTTCCCTCTGAGATCCCAAATAAACATCTGTAAAGGCTCTTTAGTCCTCTGCAAGTCTCCCTTCACATAATTTTTCTCAAAGCCCTCATAAATTTAAATGCATCACCTAAGGCAATCTTCCACTAGATCAGAGGCATTCAAACTTAGATGTACCCCAGAACATTCAGGGTGCAGACAGTGATGCCACATGGCTCTGGGAAGCCCAACATGGAAGGGCTCGGGGAGGGAATGTCACATCCCTCCCAACACACCTCAGAGAGTCACCCAACTTCTGAGTCAGTGTGTCAACAACCACATAGATCGCTGAATATAGCTGCACCTCATTTACATACCTAATGAGATGCCATTTTTGCACAAGGGGCTTTTGCGCAAGAAGTAGAAGTCTACTCTGCTCCTCCTTGCGCAAAAATCCCCTGTTGAGCAAGAGCCGTTCTGCCTGAAAATAAGCGGCAGAACAGATCTTGCACAAGAGGGTTTTTTTCCACAAGGAGCACTTTAGACTGCTCCTTCTTGCGCAAAAGCCCCTTGCACAAAAATGGTGGCTCATTAGGTATGCAAATGAGGTGTGGTGATATTCATCGCCGCGCCTCATTGGCATATCTTCTTGCACAAGAATGCACTATGTAGACGTAGCCTAAGTGTATTCCTAATGGACATGATTTCATTGTGACCAATACCACTTTGTTGCACTCTACGAGTATGCCTACACTACAGGATAAAGTTGAATTAAGATAAGCAACTTCAGCTACACTCATTATGTAGTTGAAGTTGAAATACCTTAACTCGACTTTTGGTGCTGTCCACACTTCAGGAAGTCCAAGTGAGAACACTCTTCCTTTGACTTCTCTTACTCCTCATGGAAGCATTGACTGGAGTGCCCCTATCAGTTCAAATCAGCATGTCTTAAATAGGCCCCCTAATTCAAACCCAGGAAGATCAACAGCAGCAGCTTTGATCGTTCTCTGTAGAGTAGATGTACCCTACCATAGTAGCAATAATGTGTCTGGTTGCATACCAAATATGAGCCAAAGCTGAAAATTTTGACAGCTGAAATAGGATATGAATTTAACCAGGATGTGGAGCATTTCTAGCCAAGGTTTTTGTTTGACCTTTTATATAGAGAAGATCCAACCATGAAGTTCTAATCCACATTAGGAACCAAGTGCCCCAAGGTTTGAAGGATTTTGTTTTGAGCTTGTAAGTTCTAAGGTGCTTATCATTTTAGGCATTTGCCACAATATTTTCACACAATGTGTGCTGGAGTATTAAGAAGTACCTCAGGAGCATACATAATTACTTTCACTAGTATATAAGTGAAGTTATGAGTGAATTGTTTGTCAAAGAAACACCCAGTCATTTCAGAATTTAACCCCAGCTAGAAAACTCTTAAGGAAAAGTATCTGTATAACATCAAGTGCCTCGTTTTCTTCCCCTGCATTGAATAAGCCTATGAAAAGCCATAAAAATCTGCTGAGGATATAACAAGACTTACATAGCTTGCAGCAGGTGTTTCATATCAAAGAACTGAATATTCTGGCACTCCCTGTGCCCATCTAATTCCAGTCAAATCCGTCCCTTGGGGCATTTGTTGCAAAGAGTGGAAAAATTGTATAGTGACTGCAGGCTAAATTTGCAAAACTTCACACTTCAGATGCTTGTCTAAAATATACTATAAAACAGTCTAAAATCTCTACTCAGTCTGGGTTGCAGCTAAGAATGTAGATGTCTATATCATTTTAATGGCCATCTGTGTGGATTTTTCCTATGGACGAAGCATTTTTTTATACTGTTGTGCACAATAGGAGGTGGGGAATGGGAGGATCTCTGTACCATCCATTTGCAAGTTTTAATGGAAAGGGGCAGCCTTCATTATACTTCAGTGACTTTAGGTGAATTAAAGGGTCAGCCAAGTAATTATATTTAAGTATACATTTTAATGCAGGAAAGCTTCCAGTCATCTACTCCAGATTTTCCAAGATACTTGTATAGGGTTTGGAATAGATCAGAATTGCAATTCTAGGATCAGAAAGCACAACTCTGCAGGGGGCAAATTTATACATAGAAATAGCAGTTCCTTTTTGGGCCTGACAGATGGAAAGGTCTTTGATATGGATTGTAGAAATATACCTCTCTTCATGGAGATTTACTAAGTTGCACAGACAAGAACCATGCTTGGCCTGCAATTAGAAAAAAGAGTGTTGCCTGAAAATGACAATAACAGCTTTAACTTTTTAAAAGGCAATACTTATCCAAATAGTCCTAAAAAAAAAAAAAAGTAATCGCCAGTATATTAAAGGGGAGCTCTGCTATGATAAATGACTGTCTACAATTGGCACCAATAAATCTCTGTGAATTGTTCAGAGAAACATCTGCTAATATAAGTGACTTCAATAAACCTGTGTTACTACTTGCTTCTATTAGCCCATCTGCATCAATACAGCTAAGAAACTATGGGTTGGATCCCACCTCTTTCTGTGCATCAGCCACCAAGTTGGTTACTAAATTCCAGTCAGTTACACCTGTAAAAAAAGAGTGACTACTTCTGACTCCCACTTAAACAGGTCTGAATCACTAGGTTTTACCCAGTCTGTGATCCTCTCTGATCCCAGGAAGTCCCCTGGTGCTCCCCTGTCCTTTTAGTGAGCCAAATGGCGGCCCTTGTCCTGGCACGGGAGAGTTGGAACTACTTCATTCACTGGGGCCTGCCACCCTGTGAGAGACTGAACAGAAGTGCAGAAACAGGACAGAATTAAGCAGAGATATAGCTGGGATGGGGAACCATTGTCCAGATCTCTCTCACACAAAAGTTACACTGGTTTTTAAGAGAAATTTCCTTGGATAGAAAAATTCTCTTCTCCAAGCTGCGCACAGATCTCAGCACATTCTATGTGTTAAACTTTGAGCTTTGCTGGCAGTGAACAAAGCAAAGATGGCTCTAAGATACTTTTCCACTTCCATGATCCCAGGGCTAGATAGTTCTTAGGACAACTTGTGGTTCGCAAAATGCCCCCTATTCTAGAGGCAGCTGCATATGGCAAAATATGTTTTAATTTCTCAGCAGTATTCAGAGGCATCAAGAGATTGTGGTGTGGACCAGGATTTGGCCCTCTACTTGGAAATGCTATTGAGAGCTGGAAGTTTTGTGTGGGGGACAAATATTCATGATGGAGCAGTTATCCACACTGTGGATCAGAAGTGCTTTCTTTCTAGGCAGCTGTCAAGTTGTGCCACCCTTCTTTATACTGGTGGGCACTTACTCATATGCAAATAATCCCAAAAAAATCAACTTCAGGGATATTACTCATATGAATAACTGACTCCTACAGAAAGAAACCACAGAGTTTAAAAGCCCAGCAAGGCATGAGGAATATGATTGTTTTGTTTAACTCTTTTGGCAAGTTGTAATGTGTTTAAAATGCAGTACCCTTGTATTAGTATTATCTGTTTAGTAATGTTATATTTGAGTTTGTTTAAACAAAAGAGCAACTTTTAATTCTGAATCCTATTGGGCAAAGAAGATTTCTGTCCCACATTTGCCAGTAAGCAAAAGTTTATTATTGAACAGGTGAAAGAGGGGAAAAAAATCCTTAAATATTGTAATAAAGAGATTTTGCATTGAATGACAGCTATTCTCTTTCTGATCCTGGCATTAGAGAGAAAGCACAGAGCTGATTATACTTCTTGTTTTAAATATTCATGTGACAATGTTGAAGAGAGAAATGAATATAAAAATGAAAAAAAATTACAAGAAAAAATGACTACATGAAATCTCCAGACATTTATCACAGGCCTAGAGGATACAAACCAATCAACTTCTAAAATCTCCTCTTTGATTGAGACACCCAGTTAAAGCCTACATTATTAATATGTGACTCTGTTTAAAAAGTCTATTAATCAACCAGGGATGAATGATTAAGTGAGTAAACCACTAGACTTTGACCCAAAAGACACTTTCACTAGTCTCTTAGGAACCCAATTCATAAAAAAAGAAAAAGAATATTTCAATATCTGTATAAATTATCTGGAAACAATGGTTCTTGGGGTTTTTTAAATCATTAAATGGCTCATGTGTATGCAAGAGGACTATTTTCTTTATAGTCTCACTATGTGAAGGCCTGTTACATGATTGAGTGTAATCAATAAATCATGTGCCAGTTGTGCCAAAGCTACAATAATAAAATACCTGCTTTACACAGTGAAAGTACCTTCTTCCAGATAGTCTCCAAGCCCCTTAGAAAGATTAACAAACGAGGATCCTGTAAGAAAACCAATCCACATTAATGTCGCACCTTCACTGAGCCCAATGCATACTGGGTCTTACAACTCTGGGGCCTTAAATGTCAAAATATTTCTTTAAGGCAGATAGTCACATATTATATGTAGCAAGATGCACCTAAACCCTATCTTCAGGCCTGAGGCTTCTGCAACCTTTACTCCAAAATGCGGTAACAAAGCAGAATGCTCTGGCAGGTGCCAATGAATTGAAAGCAGGAGATTTTCAGTGAACTGAATGTAAAAATGAATAATGCACTTAGTATAGGTTTGTTTCTGTATTAATTTTTAATAAATTCAGTTTTGTTTTTATGTTTTGCTATATTTTTAGTTTTCAGTGTGTGTAGATGTTTGTATTATCGGTGCATAATTGCCCTGACAAAGTTATTAGGTGGGGCGTTTCTATGTTGTAGTAGTCGTTGGAAAGTAGGACCTCTGCACTGACTAGGTAGTGCAGAGCAGGCTGTTAAAATAGTTGGAAATAGGGAAATCACGCCCCTTCTTTTGTCCCCTCTTTTACGACAGAAGCTACTGATAATTTTTAGGGCTGACAGCACTCTGGCCCAAATCCTTAAAAGGCATGAAGTGCTTAACTCTCATTAAAATTAAGGTACCTAAAAGGCACCTAAATACCTTTGAGGATGTGGACCAGTGGTGGACAACCTGTGGCCTGTGGCCCCATCAGGGAAATATGCTGGCAAACTGCAAGACAGTTTGTTTACATGATTGAGATTTACATCCACAGGCACAGCTCCTGCAGCTCCCAGTAGACATAGGTCTCTGTTCCTGGCCAAAGGGAGCTACAGGAAGCAGCGGGTGGCACAGTTCCATTTAAAAGAAATGTGTCATACTACTCCTTTTAATCAGGATCCATGCAATCAGAACACATGCATGCCTGGTATCTTGCCTGGAGAATCAGTTTACCCCTAATGAAAGTGAATGAACCAGATCCAACCTGGAGGTGGGTGACCTGTATTGTCTGGCGATGCCCGAGTCAAATCCACCAGCTGTGGCCTACTGCTTCCCACAGCTCCTATTAACTGGGTACAGTGAACAATGCCCCTGGAAGCTGACAGGGATAGGGGAGCGTGCCCAAGAACAGTCAATGTAAGCAACATTTCATGCGGTCCACCAACAGGTTATCCTGAAGGGCCACAGGTTGCCCACCATTTTTATATATAATCTCATAAGATGAGATGAGATGCATCACTAGCTCCAGGGAGAGGACCACTTGTACCCCCAGGCACAGAGCCCAGACAGACTCTGACATACAAAGCGTCCTCATTGTATGTTGCTCTAGTATACATCCGTTCTGCACTAAAGTTGAGGGCGCTTGTAGGAACTGATGCCTTTGAAGTCTTTCCATTCCCTTCTCTTAAGTCGCACCAAAAAACCCCAACCCAACCCAATCTGCGCAAATGGAAGTCGGCCATGGGAAAAAATTTCCCATTTTAAGTTGTTTTGCTATAAATCCAAGGTTTTTTTGGAATGTATCTTGGACGTATAGAGAGGAAGGCCTATACAGAAGGGGGGCATTGAGAGACTGGAGGATCTCTGGGTACGTCTACACTAGCTCGTTAGTTCGAGCTAGGTAGGGTAATGAGGGCAAGCGGAGTTGCAAATGAAGCCCGGAATTTAAATATCCTGGGCTTCATTTGCATGTTCCCGGGTGCCGCCAATCTTAAATCCCCCTTAGTCTGAACTCCGTGCCCGTGGCTACATGTAGCACGGAGTAGGTAGTTCGAATTAAAGATCCTAATTCTAACTACCACTACTCCTCGTAGAATGAGGAGTAACGGTAGTTCGAATTAGGATCTTTAATTCGAACTACCTACTCTGTGCTACACGCGGCACGGAGTTCAGACTAAGGGGGATTTAAAAATAGCGGCACCCGGAAACATGCAAATGATATTTAAATCCTGGGCTTCATTTGCAACTCCGCTTGCCCTCATTACCCTACCTAGCTCGAAATAACGAGCTAGTGTAGACGTACCCTCTGTGACTGAAAAGTCATGAGATTCTGGTAGGAACTGACCCAGGGAAAAATGTAAGGTCTGAGGCTCTAGGCATGCCAGATTCAGGGCTTACTAACTGTATCCCCATTCTATGGGGCCAATCCTACTTGTAGTGACAGTGTCAGGGAAGCCTCTTTCCTCTGCAGGATTCTCCAATGCTTATGCCATCAGACATAGTATAGTATCAGTGATTGGACCAAGCCAGCTACATTCCTGTCCTCTTGCCACAGACAGACTTGGTAGCATTGTATGGGGGGTGGGCAGAGGCAGGGCAAAGCAGTGTATCTTGAGGTCAATACCCCACAGAGGTGCTCTCAACACCATAATTTCAGGCTTTGGTCCCAAGCAGACTCTGCAACCTTGATGAAAGATTTGTTTATTCAAGATCTTCTTCACAGCCATCTTATGTATAAATGAAATCTGGCATTCTGTTATTATCACCCTACTACAGGAGCCAGGGTCCTATGCACTGGCCGACAGTGCTTATTCCTTAATGAGGCCCTCTCTAAATATAGGCATATATATAGAAAACTATATAGTTACAGTATAAAGCCTTTATCAGCAGGCGTTTGGGATTAATACATTACTTCCTCATTTCTTTTTCATTTGAATTGTTCATATGTAATGTGGCATGAATGCAGTTATTGCATTTAATTATGGTAGCTTTAGCACAGATGCAAATAGCATCAGTGCTCATGAAGTTAGCCAGTTGTTTTTACATTCATCCATGTATTTCTGGTGTGATGAGCTCAAAGTCTGAATCCCACGGGCTGACTATGACACAAAGCCAGAGTTTCAGTGTAATTGTTTTGGATGTCTTGGCATTTTAATAAGATACTTTAATGAAAATGAAACTTGGGAATGAAGAGCAAGAAGTCGAGAAGTAAATTACTGCTACAATGCCACTAGTTCCTTTGTTTTGGAGTCATGTCACCCACAACGGAGGGAAAATATTTGCCAGCATCTGAATTTTGCTATAAATGTTTTTCCAGAATAAGCTGGGAGTCTCTAATAACTCCCTGCCTTTTCTTCCTCCTATGGCTGATACCTCTGTTTCTCTCCTACCTATTCCCATAGCTGTTTCCTATGATGACACCCTCTTCCCCCTTTTGCTCTTCCTCTCACCATCAGTGGCTGCTTCCTACATTCTCCTGCCCTCCCTCACAAAGGACTGATATCTGCGTCCCAATCTAAAGTATCTCTTGGTAACAGCTTAGTGGTCCCCCTTCCAGGTTTCCTCTCAGATCTTTCTTTCAATCTCAACAACAGTCAGCCCCCTCTTCTCTAAGCAAACCAGCTGAGAGATGGTGAGGTGGGGTAGAAGGATGGTCTGGAACCCTCTGCTGAGAATGGAGAGAAGAATAGTGAGAGAAGAATAGTGCAGTGAAAATGCAGCTTTCACCTTTTGCTAAATCACGTGGGACATGGGTGGGCATAGGGTTTGAAAAGGTAGGCATAGGACTGTTGATAGCTATGGTGGGCATTTGTGGCAGGAAAGAGCAGCACCACCCAAATAATGTGTAATTATAGCAAATACAACAGCACGAGCAGCACAGCAGATCTTACATTTCCTCTAGCTTCTCTGTGTGTATTTGTGTGTGTGATCCAAGAGCAAGTCCAAAAGACTCCGCTTGTCCCACTAACCTGTCTTCCTCCCTCTAAGGTAGATGCTTTGGAGCTACACTGCAAGGAACACACAAGCCATTAAGATGGATGATATTGACATCTTCTGCTTTCTTGGGGATAATATCAAGCTATTTTTCACAGGTCTGGAGTTAGCCCCATCACTTGCACCATTGCTGTCTTGTATTACTGAAAGGCTATTCCATGAGTGCCACAGGCACAGACTGTGGAGAGGTGAATTTTGAAAGCCAAGAGGACAAAACTGAAAGTTATCCCTCAGTACCACAATAAGTGCCTTTGCCGCAGGAGAAACTGAAGACAACATTAAATAACTCCTCTTCAGAGCTATCAAGTTAACAAAGTCTCAGGTAATAATGGAGGCAGCCTTAGGCAATGTATGTGAGAAAATACACTATTGTCGATTTGGGCTTTTCTTTTTGGTTGCTATTGATGTTGAAGTCCCTTGTTAACCTGGTAGTGTTAGGATTTGTCTCAGAGATTACTTGAAGCAATTGCCTTAACCCACCATATCTTAAAATTAAGGATGTTAACCTTTTGTCGAAGTTGTATCTTGTGGATGACCCACAGAGCTGCTTAGCACCTCCGCAGGCAATAGTGAAGGTGATGGCATGTAGTTTATTTACTTTGAGTTTTAGTCACAGGCCTCATCAGGGGAGTAGATGGGCAAGTGTGGGCGCAAGTATGCGTGTGAATGGAGCGTTATCTGTTTTACTTCTTTTCATGCATAAATATAGTTGTCTCTTTGAATACCACCTTTTACTTCATGTGCCTGGAGACAAAAAGCTTCTCTGTGTAAAGTTGAAAGACCGGGGTCGTCCACAGGAAAGACTGAATCTGCTAATTTAGGGGTTAAAGCCATGCTTCTCTAGGGCATGAACTGAAAGACAGAGCTGGCCCTCAGCTACAGCTATAGAGCAGACTTCACTCTCCCTTATCAGTAGTCTCGGTGCCTCTTTAGAGCATATGTATGCTCTAAAGACAGCCAAGTCACAAATTAGGTTGTAGAATCAACTTCCCCCTAGTTAGGGTTGTGGACATACATAGTTCCAGACAGAGGTTATTGGAGTATTTGAGCACTTGAGACACTGCCTTTGTCAAAAGAAATGAGAACAAACTCACAGTAATGACAATTTACCTTCATTCCTATTCTGTGTGTCATTCTCAGCTGCTAATTTAATGGAACAGCTCTCCCAGATAAAGGCTCCACGGGAAAAAAAAAAGAACTGCTCCTGTGCTTTGGATTGTGTAGTACACAGTGAGTGACAGCAAAGCAACAAGAACATTTCAGGCACTTCTCCTGCTGTGAAGAACAAATTCATTTTAAACAGCCCACAGACTTGCTTACATTGGTTAACTGGAAAAAAAAGAGATCTATTCATTGGCTCACTGAGAAATAAGACCACAAGCCACTCTGGCCTTGTTTCAGACTTCCTGACATAATGAGCTTCCTCTCTAAAGTCCCATATCCTTCTCCTTCACCAAGAATAAAGGCCTCATAAGCTAGCTGTCTGCAAGGACATAATATTTTTCTATTTCTCATAGTGATCTGAATTCCAGTTTCTCACTCACTTTTATAGACAATTTCCTTTATATTTTTGTGATCATCAAATATTGTTTTTCTTTTCTTCCCATGTCTATCTTAAATATATCTACTATACCTTTTGGAAACTCCATCCATCTGTCTTTGAGTCCATTTGTTCAATAACTCCTCCTTAATGGTAAGACCACAAAATTTAGTATGCAGCTTCCTCTTATCTTAACTTAAAGCAGGGGTGGGGAACCACAGGCTCTGGATCTGGCCCCCCAGGTTTAGGGCTTCTCAGCTGTGTGTGTCCCCCAACTGATTTATCTGTAGGTCAGTGGCCCCTGCCCCCAAAAAAGTTCCCCACACCTTACTTAAAGCAAAGTGAGGGTTTGGTTGTGCCAGGACAATGGGATGAGCCTGGAATTCTATTGTTCCTCATAAAATGGAAAGGGAGGGGTCTGTTAGGAGGCACAATTATACTATAGAATGACCACGGGGGGCAGCAAGGAGGCCGAGATGGGAACAACTATAACCCCATTCAGTCAGCAGGGGGTAGGGCTGGAGAAAGGAACTGTTATCTACTATATATTTCAGAGCGTTTGTCTGTCTGTCTGTCTTCCCCAGTACTGCTCAGGTCCTTAAGTCAATTAATTTTTATTTTTGTTCATTTAAATCATTCATCTGGGGGAGGGGTTGGGAAGGAGGAGTTCAGTGTGCAGGCTGCCCCAAGGAGATAGGACTACCCCATCTCCCTCTCTAAGCAGTTTGGGGCCAGGTGAGAAACACCTCTCCATGGCCACTGCAACTCTGGAGGGCACAGCTGGGGGAGGGGTGCATGTCCAGGTTTGTCTGCCCTCTGCATTCCCCAGCCAGAGTGAAAGATACAGGAAAGTGTGTACTTTCTCCTGGCTCCCTGACAAAGAGGAACGGCCAGCAATGTCTGCATGCAAATTGAAAGGTAGGGGAAAGCTTCATCCCCCTCTGTTCTCCATAAAGGGCACCTTTTTATCTAAAAGTCAAAAAGGACTTGTATAAAAAGTGAGCATTAGGTCAAATTACAAAGAATGAATATAATCTTGCCAGTATGCAGGGGCAAGATTAGAAAGGCAAAGGCACAAAATGAGCTCAATCTAGCTAGAGACATAAAAGGTAACAAGATGACATTGTACAAATTTATTAGAAGAAAGATGAAGACCAAGGACAGGGTAGGCCCATTGCTCAGTGAAGAGGGAAAAATAATAACAGGAAACTTGGAAATGGCAGAGGTGCTTAAAGACCTTTGTTTCAGTTTTCACCAAGAAGTTTGATGATGAAGGGATGCCTAGCATAGTGAATGCTAGTGGAAATGGGGTAGGTTTAGAAGTTAAAAAAAAAAGTTAAAAATTACTTAGAAAAGTTAGATGTCTTCCAGTCACCAGGACCTGGAAGATAACAAGGTGATAGGTAACAGCCAGCATGGATTTATAAAGAACAAATCATGTCAGACCAATCTGATTGCTTTTTTGATAGGATAATAAGTCTTGTGGATAAGAGGGAAGCAGTGGACGTGGTATACCTAGACTTTAGTAAGGCATTTGATATGGTCTTATTATCAATAAGCTAGGCAAATACAACTTAGATGCTTGTATTTTCAGGTATCTAAAAGGATGCCATAAGGAGGAGGGAGAAAACGTGTTCATCTTGGCCTCTGATGATAGAACAAGAAGCAATGGGCTTAAACTGCAGCAAGGGAGGTTTAGGTTAGACATTAGGAAAAAGTTTCTAACTGTCAGGCTAGTCAAACACTGGAATAAATTGCCCAGGGAGGTTGTAGAATCTCCATCTCTGGAGATATTTAAGAGTAGGTTAGATAACTGTCTATCAGGGATGGTCTAGACAGTATTTGGTCCTGCCATGAGGGCAGGGGACTGGACTCGATGACCTCTCGAGGTCCCTTCCAGTCCTGAAGCAAAATGTTACACCAGACTAACACGGCTACATTTCTATTACCCTTCCAGTCCTGGTATTCTATGATTCTATGGGCCTATTATAAGGTGGGTGCACAACTGGATGGATAACCATTCTCAGACAGTAGTTATTAATGATTCACAGTCATGATGGAAGTGGGGTTCCACAGGGGTCTGTTTTGTGACCGGTTCTGTTCAATATCTTCATCAATGATTTAGATGATGGCATAGAGAGTATGCTTATTAAGTTTGCAGATGATACCAGCTGGGAGGAGTTTGGAGGATAGGCTCATAATTCAAAATGATCTGGACAAACTAGAGAAATGGTCTGAGGTAAATAGGATGAAGTTTAATAAGAACAATGCAAAGTACTACACTTAAGAAGGAATAATCTGTTTCACACGTACAGAATGGGAAGTGACTGTCTAGAAAGGATTACTGCAGAAAGGGATCTAGGGGTCATAGTGGACCACAAGCTAAATATGAGTCAACAGTGTGACACTGTTGCAAAAAAACCCAAACACGATTCTGGGACGTATTAACAGGAGTCCTGTGAACAAAACATGATAAATCATTCTTTTGAAATATTCTTCACTGATTAGGCCGAGTTGGAGTATTGTGTCTAGTTCTGGGCATCACATTTCAAGAAAGATGTGAAGAAATTGGAGAAGGTGCAGAGAAAAGCAACAACAATTAAAGGCCTAGAAAACATTACCTATGAGCAAAGACTGAAAGAATTGGGCTTATTTAGTTTAGAAAAGAGAAGACCGAGGCTACGTCTAGACTGCACTGTTAAATCGGAAAAAGATACGCAATTTGCGCTAAGCAAATTGCGTCTTTTTTCAATTTACTTTCGAAAGAGGCTCTTTCGAATTTTGGCACATCTACACGGTGCCAAATTGTGAAAGAAAGTGCTCTTTTGAGCCATCCCTTATTCCTTGTAGAATGAGGTTTACAGAGATGGCGAAAGAGTGCGTCCATTCTTTTGAATTTTTTTTTTTTGAAAAAGTGGATGCAGTCCTTGGACACAACGTTGTTATTTTGAGATACCTCTGGTATCCCAAAAAAGCAATGCAGTCTAGACGAACCTTGGGGGGAGGGCAGGGAGGACATGATAGCAGTTTTCAAGTATCTAAAAGGGTGTTATAAGAATGAGGAAGAAAAAAAATGCTTTCCTTGGCCCCGATGATAGGACAAGAAGCAATGGGCTTAAATTACAGCAAGGAAGGTTAAGGTTGGACATTAGGAAAAAATTCCTAATTGTCAGGGTGGTTGAACACTGGAATAAATTACCTAGGGAGGTTGTGGAATCTCTATCACTGGAGATATTTAAGAGCAGGTTGGATAGATATCTATCAGGGATGATCTAGATGGTGCTTGGTCCTGTTGTGATGTCAGGGGACAGGACTTGATCTCTCCAGGTTCCTTCCAGTTCTAGCATTCTATGACTCTATGATTCTGGGGGTTTCAGGGTTGGGGCTGGGGCAGTCCCAGACAGGATGTTCACCTGCCTGTTGATTCTGTCTCTTTTCTATACAGTTATGCATCTCAGTACAAATAGGAGGGAAGCCGCAGTCACCCCTCCCCATCCTATTTAAGAGTGCCTGAGGGATGGGTGGCTCAGGGCTAAGGCAGTTCTGGAGAGGGAAGGGTGCACCCAACCAGGCCCTTTCACTTGCCTGGTGATTGTCTCTCTTCTGTATGGTTTCATGAGAAACAATCCCATTCCAGGCACATCCCATTTCCCTGGCACAACCAAATTCTTACCTTGCCATAAGTTATTATAAGAGGAAACTATATACCAAATTTATTGGTTCTAGGAGGAGCTCTTGAATGAACAGACAGACAGACTAACTCTCACAAATATATAATATATACTCAGCAAATTTAGAACATTGGATAGGTGTTTTTAGCTATACTTAATCTAGAGCAAAATTCTACTCCCTAATGCACTGAACAGTGGGAGGCCAGACATTGGTCTGTTTGAAATATTTCTAAATGTCTATTGCTCTTGGCATTGCTGCTGTGGGAATACTACCATTTGTGCATTGTGCTGTACAAACAGTGCCAGGTGAGACCAAGCGTTTTAAAAGCAGTGAATTCACAAGCAAACATTCTGATTGCATACATTTTCATTTTTTTAACCACAGACAGCTAAAATGCTATTAAAAGGAAGCTTTTCCAAAGTTCCTTAGTGGAGGTCTTGCCATTTAGATTGAAAGGAATCATATAGGTTTACCTATTAGACATGTTCAAAAGCTCTGGAGGAGAAATAAAGCTGTAGTAAGATCCATTGCTGAAATGGTGATGTTCCTAGTAAATAAAATTCTGCATGCATTTAAAAATAAGACTTAATGATGTACTCTAAAGAGCCTCAGGAAAAAAATGCTGAATCATACAGAAAAACTTGAAGAGCTTTTTTTTTTTTTTTTTTTTTTTTTTTGCATGGGAATGAAGAAGGTTCAAATCCAGACATTATTTGGAAACGCAAAGCCTCTTTTCTAGTTTGCATTACCCTTTTCCTTGTGTAGGAATTATTAAGGGTGATAGGGAGTGGATAGAATTCATATTCATCAGTTGGGAGAAATAATGTCGTTTGGGGATTTTTTTCAGGATCAAATGTTTCTTGAATAAAAAGGGGCTGGGTTTATATAAAATAGGATACTTTCTCTAAAGGACTAAATTAAAAAAGCCAAGGTCATACGTTTTGTGAAGCAAGTTGACATGCAGCATCAATTGCAACTAACTTTCAAACATTGTTGTTTTCAGTAGAGGAGAAGAATGGATGCTCTGGCAGCTCCTCCCTTTCAGTAGGAGCATAAGCACCTGTTGTGCTGCTGTTATGGTTGGGTGCATCTCCAAACACCTGTGGAGAACAGCTGAGGCCTGATGTCATAAGATAGACTTCCACAAACTTTGGTGTCTTCGGATCAGGTCCTTGATTTTCAAACCAGCCTGCGGAAGCTGAGACATGGGCTTGTGCAAAATGAAAGGGAGAAGACCTTGGGCAAGGTTAGGGATTTTGTGAAACTCTCGAGAAAGGGGTAGGCTTAATCTAGAAAACCACAAAATAGAAAGTATCAGAAATAGTGCTGAATTTCAGAAAAAATTCCCACAGAGAGCACATTTATGAAGAATAAATGAGGAGGTTTTGTTTTGTTTTAATTCTTTCATTGGTTTTTACTTTCAGCTTCCTACGTGGATCTCCAACTGTTGTCAAATGTGAGTATGATTTGATCCACTCCTGCTTGATGTATGTGCACACACGTATGTGAGTTCACATGTCCATGCTACATATGTCTGATTTTGAGGCTGTTTCATTCAGTTTAATGGGACTGATATTTTGTATCTCACCAGTTACAAATCCTTAGTTACCTTGAATCTAACTCTACTACAGGGAGCCGTAAACTATTTTACAATAGTCTACAATAGCTTTTCTATGCCTAGGAATATCACACTGTTCAAGTCCATTATCCAGGCCCTTTTTGGTATTATAGTGTGTCCATAGGGGTCCCATTGGGAAGCTGAAAACCTTGCTACCCAGTGGAATGTAGCTCTGGTTTCTAGCTCTGCAGGGTCCAACACATTACACTTTTGTATATTTTAGATTCTGTATAACAAAGCTGTTGTTGCTTCTGGACAGAAACTTGCTCAGAGCAATATGGAGAGAGTGTATGTGATTGGTTTGTCAAAGCAATGCCAGGTGCTCCAGAGGGAGTGAACAGAAGAGGTAACTATCAAGTGATCCCTCTCCTGTCACCCATTCCCAGCTTCTGACAAACAGAGGCTACAGACACCATTCCTACCCATCCTGGCTAATCGCCATTGATGGACCTAACTTCCATGAATTTATCTAGTTTTTTTTTTTTTTTTTTTTTTTTTGCTTTGAAACCTGTTAAACTCCTGGGCTACGTCTACACTGGTCCCTTCTTCGGCAGAGGCATGCTAATTTTGAAAGTGGGAATAGGGAAATCCATGGGGGATTTAAATATCCCCCGCGGGATTTAAATAAACATGTCCGCCGCTTTTTTTCCGGCTTGGGGAAAAGCCGGAAAAAAGCGTCTAGACTGGCCCGATCCTCCGGAATAAAGCCCTATTCCGGAGGATCTCTTATTCCGGAGGATCGGGCCAGTCTAGATGCTTTTTTCCGGCTTTTCCCCAAGCCGGAAAAAAAGCGGCGGACATGTTTATTTAAATCCCACGGGGGATATTTAAATCCCCCGTGGATTTCCCTATTCCCACTTTCAAAATTAGCATGCCCCTTCCGAAGAAGGGGCCAGTGTAGAAGTAGCCCTGGCCTTCAGAACATCAATTATTTAGGCTAGGTCTACACTACAGCATAAGCTGGCATAATTTATATTGCTTGGGGGTGTGGGGAGGGATGTGAATAAACCACACCTCCTGAATGACACGTTACACTGACTTATGCACTCATGCACACAGAGCTATGTCAGAGGGAGGAGCTTTTCCTGCCAACATCACTTTTGCCATTCATAGAAGTGGTTTTGTTATGCTAACAGGAGAGCTCTACCCCTCCACATGCAGTGTCTTCACCAGAGGAGCTGCAGAGATGCAGCTCCATTGCTACAGCCCCAGCACTGTATGTGTAGACATGCCCTTAGTTTTCATGGAGGAAGTGAATGATTTTTTATCATCAATGTTTCTAATAATCAAGCTAACTTTTCATGTAAATTGCAGATGTGGTGTGAAATGACCTTGTTTCAGACAGAGGGATGTTTGTCACAACTGAAGTTACAATAACTGAGGATAAACGATAAGTTTGTATGTATGTATAATGGTTTGTGTTTGTGCTGTATATAAATACATATATATACATATATATACTCTCATAGAATTAACTGATCGCTGTGTGGTAGGAGAAAATTTGATACATATTTCCTCACTATGCAACTGACAATACGGGCTTCATTAGATTTCAAACTTCTGATAGGAAAAAAAAGTTTGTGTTTATTTTGTCATTGTAGTGGACTTAAATACAAGCTGAAACTATAACCTGGCTTTAGGGAGACTCAGTCAAGCATTTTGTATCTGCTGAACAAATCTGTCCTCTGAGCATTATTCCATAATAAGCATCTCCTGTGCTCTGGAAGGGAAAATGTTGTATGGTCATATAAGTGGATATATGGACACCTGATTTCCCCTGGCACTTTCTCCCTCCAGTTGCCATGGCTGACAGTCAAAAGAGCTGTTATTGCTCTGTGCTGTTTACTGCTCCTGACTGTTTCCTTTACTGCGTGTTGCACTATGCACTTAGTACTTGTGGACCTTCACTATGATGAAAGACAAACCAAGTCAAGACAGTTATACTAAAAAAAGATTCAGTTTGTCTTTGTTCATGACCTTCACAGTGATCTCACAGCCGAAGACCCTGGACAGCTGCTTGTCATACCACAGATGTGGGCATGCAACCCAGAAGAATATTTACAAAATAATTCCCAGACTTCAAATCTGTGAGACAAGGAGGGAAATTGAACTGTGTTGTCTGGCTGCTGTCTTAGTCCTAAATCGAGCTACTCAGAGAACACTCCTGAATAGTTTCTTCAGCAGTGCCTTTCTTTAAGGAAAGGTACAGAAACTTATATGAGTAGGGTGACCATCAGCCCCACTTTTTTTAATGGGAACAGTTATTTCCCAATTTAATGGGAACAGTTATTTCCCAATTATTTCAGTCCTCCTTCAGGCATCCCACCTCTTTTTAAAAAATCTAGTAAATTGCCCCTTATTTCTCCTGACGATCTGGTCAGGCTTCAGTAAGCACGGCTACAGCCCATGCTTTGGGGCTGAAGTCTCCATTGCCATGGGCTCTCCTTCCCCCTCTGCAGGTGTGAAGCCCTGATCCCCAGCAGACCACCGCTTCCCTCTCCACAGTGGACCACCTCTCCCGAGGCTCTGCTGGGAGACCACTGCCGTCAGTGCAGCCAGGGCTGCTGCTGGAGCTGGGAATCTCTCCAGCCCCCTAACCATTTAATTGGAAGAACATATTTTTTTAAATTTGTATCTATTATTAATGTAACAATAATGTAGTATTTCTTTTTACTGGATGCTCAGTCAACTTTAATATTATTTTGAACTTTTCTGCTGTGTGGTTCTGACTGATTGTCATTGAACTCGCTTAAAACTGAGCAATTATGCCAGGTCTCCCATATTCAGCAACGGGAAATATGGTCACCCAATATATATGGATACAAATAACACTGATGTCACTAAGGCTATGTCTATACTTCAGAGTTTTTCCGGGAACTCTGCCATGTCCAGGGAACGCGTCTTCCTAAATTTTGGGGGGGGGCTTTCCTATATTTCGCTCAGTGTGGACGGACCAAATGTAGGAAAAGTCTCTTCCAAAAAAAGAAGGGGAAAACGCTATGCAAATTGCAGTTTACAATGTGAGTAGTTTTTTCTGGAAGAGCAGTGCAGTGTAGATATAGCCTAATAGTCAGAAAACAAGCCTTTTCAATATTAATTGTCATTAATATAACACAGATGCTTGTTACCAAGCAACCAATTAACACAATTAATTTCCATATTCCTGTTGAAATAGAAACTTAAAATATGTGGCACTCATTTATTAGGTGCTGATGAGATGAGTACAGGAAAAATAACCCAATTTGAACTTCCCATCAGAGGTCATCAAAAAGTCATGCTCAGTCTTTGTTTTCACATTTTGACCCTTCAAGTGCCTTTTGAGCTAGTATCTTGAAATGAGTAAGTACCCTTTTCAGCTATTCTCCTGAAATGTAGTACTGTCATTCATTATAGACCACTGATTACAGGAAAGCAATGAAAACATAACATTTTTGCCATAGGTCACCAAAAGTTTCTCAGCTTAACAATTTACAGTCATTACATCAATTTTGTCTGTGAGGTAATTCTGTTTGGTGTGAGGTCTCCTTTTTGGGGAAATGAAGGTCATCCAAAATTACCAGTTCTGTTCTTTTGGATCTTTAGTAAGAGCAGCATCTAAAGGCCTGGTCAACACTATAAAATTAGATCAATGTGCCTAAGTCACTTAAGGGTATGAAAGTTATACCCCTGCTCAACATAGACATGTTGATCTTAATTTTAGTATAGACTAACTCTTAGAAAAAATCACATCCCTCAATGCAGTAGCTATTCTAACCTAATGCTAAGTCAGTGGAAGAATGCCTCTGCTCAGAGAGGCATAGTTACTAAACAAACAAAAATAAAATAAATCTGTCACTATCAGGTGTATCTATATTATGGGAATAGAGTGGCATAAGTGTGGCACCACAACTATGCTGCTGTAGCCCTATTGTGTAGGAAAATCCTAGGATAAGTGAGTACTCAGCATTTATAGATTGATTAATATTTTTAATGAAAGGGTTTTCAATTAATCCCAAAATAAATGTTACGTTTGACCCCAATGATACATTACTGAACTCCGAACAGCAATGGTCAGGGGGATATTTTGATGGACAGCTAATTTCCTCCCTGAAACAGCCCAGTCAAATATCGGGAGGAATGGCAGCCATTCAAGTAAGACAATTGCAGGGTCTGTGGTTTCACTTAATTCAATTGCAGGTTGGACCTCCCAGGTCCTGCACCCTTGGGAACTGAGCCGACCCGGACCAGGGAAGGTCAAGGCTCCCCTGCTGGCTGCCCTGCTGACATCTCCTCTCCCTGGGGCTCCCATGGCTGGGGCTCCCCACCCTTCCACTACCGTGCTAACTCTGGTCCAGCTGAGGCTCCCCACCCTGCCAGCTGTGCTGGGATTTCCCAGGGGTTCCCCAGCCAGTGCCACCTAACTGCTACCAGCCCTGCTACCTCCAGTGGTTCCTTTGGGTGGTCCAGGGATGGGAAACCCTATTGCTACCGGCCCCACTGCTGTGGTCCAGCCCAGCTGCCACCAAGGGTTTCCTGGGGTTTCCTGGCCACCGCCAGCACCACTGCCAAGGGCTCTTTGGCTGCCTGACCCCACTGACACTGGGGCAGAGGCTCACCAGTCGGGGCAGAGGCTCACCGATTCCGCATGTCCCCACTGATGCTGGGGTTCTCCTAGGGATGGGACTTCCCAGCTGCCGCCTGGCCTCTCTGCCATGGTTCCCCAGCCGGAGCTCCCTGGCCTGACTGTTGCCAGGGGTTTCCTGGTCAGTGCTGCCTGGCCATCCCAGCCTTGCTGTTGTCGGGGGGTTCCTGAGGTTCCCTGGCTGTCACTGGTCCCACTGCCAGGGGCTCTCCAGCCACCTGACCCCACTGACACTGGTGTTCCCTGGCCGGGGGGAACCCCCCCCCCCGATGCTGCCTGGCCCTGCTGACACCAGGGTTCCCTGCCTAGCTGTTGCTGGCCCAGCCAGGACTCCGCAAACGCCCACAGTCTCTCAGCTGGCTCCCACTCCTCGGGCTCTTTGGTCCAACAGCATCTGGGCTGGACCACGGATGTTGCCGGATTTGGGAGGTTTCATCTGTAGGAGAACAACAAGGAGGGAAGGGCGCATGCAGATTCTTGATTTTCTATCCCAGTTGGAACCAGGAGATTTTCTGTAGAAAACAGAAAAAAGAAGAAGGGGTTGAAGCTAAGGCCTCTTATAAGCCTACAAAAGAAAGGCTTTCTTTTGGTGATGTGTGGGGAGAAATGGTATCAGCAAAGAAGATCCTAAGAAAAACAATTTAGAAAGAAGTAACTGCAGTGCCACTAGAAGCAAGGTTCCTGTTCCCTTAAAGTCTCTGAGTCACTTTAATATGCATGGGGTTGATATATAGAAATAACTTTATGGGAAACTAAGACAGAACTCTAAAAACAGAGAGGCTAGGTGTTTAAAAATCCTATCTTATTCAATACATTTAAACATCTTCACATATTTTCATGAAATCTCATCAGCAGTAGGAATGAAAAAAGTTTATTTTAGAAGCTAGCGAATCCTTATAAATGTATGTAACACAGAACTGGCAGAAAGTCATAGGCTACGTCTACACTGGCCCCTTCTTCGGAAGGGGCATGCTAATTTTGAAAGTGGGAATAGGGAAATCCGCGGGGGATTTAAATATCCCCAGCGGATTTAAATAAACATGTCCGCTGCTTTTTTTCTGGCTTGGGAAAAAGCCGGAAAAAAAGCGTCTAGACTGGCCCGATCCTCCGGAATAAAGCCCTATTCCGGAGGATCTCTTATTCCGCGGATTTCCCTATTCCCACTTTCAAAATTAGCATGCCCCTTCTGAAAAAGGGGCCAGTGTAGACGTAGCCCCACTGTAAAATGTTCCTGAGTGATTTCTGACTTAAGCTCAGAATGGTTTACAGGCAGGCCCAGGAGATGGAGAATATAAAGGAACATGAGTTGGGATTTCTGAAGCATGAGTTGATTTGTTTTTAAATATCACCACCCTCATAACCTTTTTGCACTCACAATTATTGCACATCAAAAAAGCACATCAAAAGACACAGAACCAGTACTATTTGAAGTATTGGGACAGGCAGGGGTAGGCCTGCCCAAAACTGAAGTTCTGTGCCTCAACTGAGAGGGAAGAATCCCTGATCCTAGGCTATAATTGATTTCTAGGGACAGTAACGGAGAAAAGAGGAACAGCAGTGAGGTCAAAGGCTGAAAATAAGGGAACCAGAGGAGGACACTGAATAGAGAACCCCAGACAGCCACTCTTCAAAGACCCCTAAAGGGTAAGTGGGCACCAGACAGGAATGCTGCCTGGAGATGTGATCGAACAAGGGAATGAAAATAGTACCGAAAGCCACAGAGCACTCCCCACCACTTCTGTCATTACTCCTGGAGTGTTGGCTGGTCATCTAGGCCAGTGCCAGGAAGAGATTGATGAGGAGGTTCCTTGACTTTGTGTAGCCACGGATGGAGTGTGCACTGATCAGGATATTGGGGGAAAGTACAGCCAGAAGCTCAGTAAAAGGTTCTGGAGGAGTAGGTTGTCACCTGATGCACCCATACAAGAGATGCACCAGGACTTCTTCCCTTTTGCCCCAAAAGGAACAGATGTCAGGGGAGTTTGTCACCTGTGCCATGTACATGTCAATGCCAATGGCTTTGGAGGATCTGCCAGCTAATATCCCCTGTGGACTTTAGAACCAGAGTAGAGTACAAACTGGTTTACGGGGGTTCCTTGACCTCTTCAGGTGACAGAACGTCCTGCCAGTTGGGTGAGCAAGTGGATGGTGTGAAGTTGTTCTCTGGCCTCAGAGTTTGAATGTCATGCCATCAGCTCAGGTGGCCAGACAAGTGGCTTGGGGAGCGGTAGGAGGACATAGGCCTTCAGAGGAGATCTTGAGGAAAGGATGGTGGGGAGCACTTTATTGACACAGCCCACTCATGGAAAGTGAGAAAAGCAGGACACCGGGTGGTCCACAATAAGGATATAGTATGAGCAGCCCCATGTATTGGCCAAGCACCATGGGGTCTGCCCAGTACTTCCAATCATCCTCATCTTGGTGGCTGCTATGGACTTGGTCACTGAGGCTAACTTCCAGATAGAGTCCTAGCAAATGACCAGCCACTCAGAGAGGTTTTGGGGGAGACCCTTCTGGTGGAAATATGAGCTGCCAGTCATAAGGGAGCCTTCTGAGAAGATAAGGAAAGACATGGACTAGCATGTTCCATGCTCAACTGCCTGAACTGTACAGGAGTCTCCATACACCCTGAAGACAGAAGGCAGATGTCTTCAGTGACTTGAGAGAGTGGTCAGGGTGTGGCAGACAGACAGTGTTGAGCCTATAATCTGTATTTTGTATGAACACTTTGGGATTTGCCAATTAAAGGTTCTGTATTAAATGGTAATTACCATTAGTATTCTTAATTTCTTATTACAAAGTTTTGCCCCACAGGGCAACATCTTAAAAAGCAACATTCACGCTCATAGATCTCATGGATTCAAGCTGTTAGATACTACCTTAAAAATAATAGGTTTACCTTGATAAACATCATACGATAGAAAATTCATCAAGTTTCAGAGTTGACTATTCGTTTTTCCAGTTTAAGGAAGGCAAGAAGAAATGGTGTACATGACTGAATAAAGAGTCAAGATACCTGACCAATGCTGTTATTCATTCTAAGGGGTAGAAGAACAGATAAGTCCTAATAGTAATATGATGTTATTTCTTGAGCTAAGTCTCCCCATCCCTTGTTTTTAGACTTGTCTATCTTGTTCTGTCTACTGCAGATAAAAATCTGTCAGATCAACAATATCAATAGTTTTTATTACAGAAAGCAGATGTTATCTGCATCCTATCTATTTAATTAGAACCTTAAGACATGTGGTATCTCTGTTAAGCTTAAGACTCCTGAAGGAAGAAAAGCGGAGAAAAAACAATGTTTCAGAATTCTTAGCGATAAAGCATTTTTTAAAAGGGTGAGCAATGTCATTTTCTTTAGGGAATCACAGAAATTAAGCACACATCTGAAATAATTATTGATGCTTAAGTCAAACAGTAATCCCAGAATTTCTCTGAGGGTTATTGAATTTTGTGTAATTGGGCTGCAAGGGAGGCTGGAGTGGCAAAATCATACTCATTATTAGGCCAGGGGATGAGGGCTCTAGGGCCATGCAGCATGATTACATTGTTCTCTCTACCTTCCTTGACAGAAAGTCCTATAGAATGTAATTGAAAATGATAACCTTTCAATATATTACAGTTATCAGTATCAATAAGTTTTCAACCCCCCCCCCCTACAAAATTCAATAGAGAATGGTTTCTTCCATAAGGTTCTTAAAAACTAATGTGGAGAAAAGAAAACTCATTTTTAAATTCTAAAGATTGTTGGTGCAATTTCATACAACCTAACTTTATTTCTACAGAGCAGTACTGATTTCATTACTATCACTGCTCTTAAGATGGAGACCATTACTGATTTTCATCCACTGAGGATCTGGCCCAATTAATTTTTCACAAGGTCCTCTTGATAACATGTATTTCCTTCTGTGGGATATTCAGACATTAGATTTGTCTAGTAGTGAGAACTGGTCAAAATATTTTGAAACTGGAAATTAAAAGCAGTAGGTTGTTTCAAATCGATGCTCTTTTTTCACTATTTTTAATCATGGTGGTTGCTATTGTCCTATCTAGCCCCATTTCTAGTGCTGTCATCCATTCCTGTAGCAGTTCTCTCCTATGCTGTGTAACTAGACTTCCACTCCACTAAATTCCCAGTCGTTCAAAGATTTGTACAAATGCCTAACTTACTGCACTGTAAGTAGTTCCAAATTTTCAACAGGGTAAATTTCACCCCTTACTGAAACATAATAGGTTTCATAGATTTTAAATTCTGTTCCTCCCTGTGTCTTCATCTGCTACTGGATACTGGTTATTAAGAGCATAAAATTCTCTTTTGCCCCATTCTTTCACTTCTCTTCCCCACTATCATCAAGGTCCATGGCACACTACAACAACTTGTTCCCATTAAGCATGTCTGCAATGTGGCGTGTAGAATTTTCCTGTGAAGTGAGATAATTATGGATCATTTGTATGGTGTGCTAAAGAGACACAGCAGCAGCATAATTAAACCTCTCAAAATCCTAGATTTGTCCAGATCCCAAAGAAATATTATCCTATCTCTGGTAGTCCTGTTTTGTATTGATTATTTCTTGCAGTTTTCTTTTCTCCTAGTAGTATCATAGTTGGTTTTATGTGCAGGTAGAAGTGATAGCAATATTTTAGTAGTTTATTTGGTTATAATTTTTATTCCAGCTGTAATTCTCTTTTAGCTTTCAATATTATGGAAAGAACACTGGTAATAGCTTGGAACTGCTGTGTGTGAATGTATTTAAAATACTGGTGAATTTACAATAGTTTAAATGAGTCGAGAATTCAAATGTCTGTTTTTTAGAGCATATTGTAAATTCTTTCATTGCCTAAGGGATATAAAATAAGAAGAACAGTCTGACACATTCTCCTTTTTGCTTTTAAGGCAGTTTGCGAAGTGAGATAATTATGGATCATTTGCATTTATGCAATCGTGAATGAACTGTACAGTAGATCTGGCAATATAATTCTGGCTTCCAACTTGGATTCCAATTCTGAAAACCCTCACTTGTGTTAGTAGTCTCACTGAAGTCAAGAACATTGTCCTCTTAAGTGAAGATTATTCATGCCTTCTTCAATGGTGGTAACATGAGTATATATATGAAATAATAGTGGAACTATGGCAGGAGCTCTTTCAGAAAAAGGCGTATGTGGATTGGGAAGAGGGAGTTCTTTCGAAAGAAGAGGAAAAAGAAGAAAGTACAAGTGTCTTGGTGGCCTCTCTATCCATAGTAATCACAGCTTAAATGCAAGATTGCGTCCATTCAGTGTGGACGCTATCTTTTGAAAAAGACTGCTTTTTCAATGTGCTTTTGCTATGTGGATGGTCTCTTTCAGAAGAAGTTTTTACGGAAGCTCTCTTCTGAAAAATGGTTCTTCTGAAAGAAGCCTGAAGTCTAGACATAGCCTGACTCTTTGTCGCTGATTTAACATCCACCCCACAAGGTCCTGGACATCTGCTACAGCTCAAAAAGGGGCAATAGTGAAAATCTTTCAGCATCAAGGCAGCAAATTTATCCTGGGACATTCATAATTAGCAATAATATACAGAAAGTAAATTATTGCTGATTCTTAGCAGGTTGAAAGGTTCACTTCTTCCCAAGAACACTCTACTTAATTACTTTCCTAAAAGTTACCATTTTTTTGGCTTGGTGTGGTATTCAAATATGTGCCGGGATCCAGCAAAATGCTTTTGAGCTACATATGAGTTATGTCCAACTTGAACCTTCAAAATACAGCTTTCATGGGACTTGAGTGGTTCATTGAATGCATTTCACCATAAATAAGAGGAACTATTTACTTTCTATATCTGACTTAACAATATTTTTAATGAGGGCTTCCCCATCCCTGCAGAGTTTCTTTATAGCATGTGTTTATCTAGACAAAACTCATTTGTGTAGCAGCTTCTACACCCCATGAAATGCCTCCCACGAATCAGTGGAAATTCTGTGTGTAAAGTAGTGCTGATTGGGGGATGATTTTTATTCCTGTATAATGTGGGGGTTTTTACATAACCAAACGACATTTATTTAATCAGAAGTTTATTTGACAAAATCAAAGTAATTTAATCAGAAGGTTTTTTAATAGGTGTTTAGATGTTTTTTCTTGTAAAAAAAAAGAGGAAATCTTGTCTGAAAATTGACATTTTTTCAACTACAGGCAGTCCCTGGGTTACATGGATCCGACTTACATCAGATCCCTACTTACAAACGGGGTGAGGCAACCCCGCACTAGTTGCTTCCCCCCAGCAGACCAGGGAGACACGAAGCTAGCGCCCTCCCACCCAGCAGACCAGGGAGACGCGGAGTGGCTTTTCTCAGCAGACACCTCAGCTTGAGAATAAAGGACTGAGGGAAGTGAGGTGTGGGAGAATAGAACTGAGCTCTGGAGAAATGTTTGGCTAGAGTTTCCCCTACAATATGTACCAGTTCCAACTTACATACAAATTCAACTTAAGAACAAACCTACAGTCCCTATCTTGTACGTAACCCGGGGACTGCCTGTACTTGAAAATCAAAATGTTTTCAGTTTTTTGGCAAAAATTCCCACAATTTCTTCAAAAATAGACATTTCTCTCAAACATCCTGTTTGATGAAACAACCCTTTGAATGAAACAAATATAACCAGTACTAATGTATACTGTATGAATGCATGCCCTGTTACATTAGACATACATCATCTAACAACTTTTAATATTTAAAGAATATATAAACAAATTACCTGAAATATTTACTGCAAGGCTACGTCTACACTGCAGGCTTCTTGTGCAAGAACTGTTTTGCGCAAGAGCTTCTGCACAGAAATTCTTGCTCAAGACCATGTCCACACTGCCGTGTTCTTTTGCGCAAGAGCATCCATGGCAGCGTGGACACTCTCTTGAGCAAGAAAGCTCTAACGGCCATTTTAGCCATAGGGTTTTCTTGCTCAAGAAACCCCTGTTGCCCATCCATACTGCCTTCTTGCACAAGAGCTCTTGCGCAAGAGGGCTTATTCTTCATGGGGAGAGGAATAACTCTTGCGCAAGAAGCCCTCTTTTCCAATGCTTTACTGTAAATTTACTTGCGCAAGAACTCACATGCAGTGTAGAGGCTTCACAAGTTTTTGCACAAGAACAACCGTTCTTGAGCAAGAAGCCTGCAGTATAGACATAGCCCAAAGGTTTCTACAGATCCCACCTTTAGGTTCGCTGAAAACTGCTTTAACACAGTGTTCCTTTAAGAGTCTATCCGAAAGCTATAAAATGAAAAAATCTAGCCCATATAAAACTGCCTCTCTACCCATAACTCATTCTGTTGTGCCAAAGTATGAGCAGAATTTTCAGAACAGTGTGTGATCCTGCATAACATATGTGTTGCACGATATCTAAGCACAACAGGTGGTTTTTACAGCTGATGGCAAGAAGAAAAGAAAAGCAGAGCAGAAGCTGTCAGTTTCTGTGTTTTATTCAGGAAAAATTTCATTGCGGATATCAAATGATTTGCTGCTTAGATGATGTCTTCCCTTTTTTAATTTCTAGTTTCATGACTATAGGGCTGCCCACCAGAATGAGAAAGCAGAATACTATCGGCAGTTGATTTCTGTGGCCCAGAATTAACAAGGTTTTAAGTGATCATAGACATTTTAAATGTGGCTTGATCAAAATACTGCTTTTTAATTTTCAGTCTGAAAACTGAGACTGAACTCATCTGGCATGTCTTTGAAAGAAGCAAACTGGGAAAAAAGCCAGTATTTTCTGTTCTAACAGCAGAAATGGGACTAATTAGTGTAATAATGGCACTAGTTCTGTTGTGCTAATAAGATCTCCTTCACACTAGTAATATCACAGGACAAGAGCAAAAAATCTTAGAGCCTGCCTGTCTTATGCAAAATATATTGAGACTTTAGAATGAATATGTATCCTCACTTTCCTATTTAAGTGCTCTCTGACTTTTAATCTCTCTAGTTCTAGGTAGATAGGTATATATTATTAGAAATAATTCTTTTGTTGGGTCAGAGGCACAGCTGATGAAAAAGGGTTTCAAAGATGACTTTAGGTATTTGTATGCCCCTGTCATGAGCCTAGGCTCATTTTACCTACTGCATGAATTAGTGAAGGTTGAAGGCTACTTAAACTTGTATTGGCAACTCATGATCCCAAGAGGCTTTTATGACAGCCAAGACACAGGGGCTGTGTCTAGACTGGCAAGTTTTTCCGCAAAAGCAGCTGCGGAATTGGCCGCTTGAATTTCCGCAAGAACACTGACTTCCTACTGTCTGAAATCAGTGCTTCTTGCGGAAATACTATGCTGCTCCCGTTCGGGCAAAAGTCCTTTTGCGCAAAGCTTTTGCGCAAAAGGGTCAGTGTAGGCAGCTCAGATTTGTTTTCCGCAAAAAAGCCCCGCGAAAATGGAAAAAGCCCCGATGGCAAAAACTTTTCCGTTAAAAGCATTTGCGGAAAATCATGCCAGTCTAGACGTAGCCAGGGGCTTTCCCCACAGCCTCTGACAGCCATAAGGGTGCCATGTTGAAAAATGTATTACATTATATTTTTGTCTTTTAGCCAGTGTCTAGTGATTGTATTTTTACCTCATACCCACACTACTTAGTTTCCTTATTGCGCTCTTCTAAGGGACTTGGTCAAAAGTTTCCTGAAGTACAAATAAATTATGTCAACATCTTCTTTAACCACTGTTCTTCTGACCAATGCATATGAGTCGAGTAGATTTGAGAGACATGGATTTCTTTAACAGAGGCATTGCTGGTGTGTCTTTATATTATGTTCTTTTAGGTGCTTTTTAACTGTCCCTCTCTCATAATCATTACAGCCAGATTACATGGTACTGAAATAGGGCTCTCTGGTATGTTATTCCCAGATATTTCCCAAGTACTATTTTTTAGATCTTGGGAATTTACATCATTGGTCCCCAGTCCTACAAAGACTTGTACGCATGCTTAACTTTATATACGTTACAAAGATTGAAATCACTGGGACCACTTAGATAGGGCTATAAGGCATTTTTATGCCCCTTTCCCTGAACCTAGACACACACAATCTCCAGTATGCATTGGAGCAGCCTATAGATTGGCACTAGCAGTCAATGGTCCTGACAGAGCTTCTATGGCAATCAGGAGGGGATATAAGTCTCTGTAGGATCATGACTTCCATTTGGGTTCTGGTACAATATTTGTGAGATTATACAAAATTAGTTTACTGACCTGACCTAACCTAACCTAAATTGCATAAATTGTATACTTGTCCAAGCTCCCCCTCCAAATGCCATCAGTGCTTTTATGACTTCATGGTTTCTTTCTAGAAATACTACTAATGCTAGAAATAATTTAAATGTGCCTTGACTACCAATATGTGCTCCATAATGCATTTTAGTGCATGTCTTCTGCGGAAGTTGCTGTCTCATTGACGATGCATAGTCCCTCCTGTATTGACATTAGCCTGCTTTTTATTAATTTAATTTTATTCACTTTTCAGGATGACAGATCTAAGGCCTTGTCCACACCTAAAAATTAGACTGATCTATCTTTACCATTCTGGACTGTGAAAAATGTTTCACCCCATGCGATGTAGTTAGGTTGACCTAGCCCCCATTATAGGCAGCTATCTTGACAGAATAATTCTTCTGTTGACCTAGCCACCACCTCTCGGAGAGGCAGGCTAACTACATCAAAGGAAATCCCCCTTTCTTAACCTCTGATGATTGGACAAGAAACAATGGGCTTAAATTGCAGCAAGGGGGGTTTAGGTTGGACATTCGGAAAAACTTTAAAACACAGTGCTCTGAGGGGAGCTTCTGAGGAGGTCCCCATGCTCCTAGTAATGCCTCATAGAAGAGGTCCCATCCTGCCACCTCCTCTTCAACTGGGGAGGAAGGTCATGAGCAGGGGTGGAACCACAGAATCACCACGACATGGCATGGCTAGGGCCCTGGGTTGCCTGAATCCATCCCTCAACTGAAAACTGGAAAGTTAATGGAGTTACAGCAGAGATGAATTTAGCTTGAGATGATTATAAACATACTTTCCCACTGCATGCTGTAGCATACAGCTAAAATATTTGTGTAATGAATTTTGAAAGGATTACATGCCTATAAAACAAGATGTCAATGATACAGAACTTTCATTTGTGCTGTGGTTCAGGGCCATGGCTATTGTTGCTACAGGTTATTTGTTATATACAAGAATATGAATTGCATTGATGTACTCTTCATATCTCAAAAAATAGATTGGTTTACACATTTATTATTCTCTGTATGCAGTATTAGGACATACCAATTCTCTTCAACATTTACAGAGTATTTGCTCAATAGACACTTAGCTGTAGAGGTTATTGAAAACACTGTGTAACATAAATCAGACAGAAAGAGAAGCATGATGGCTTAGGAACAAAATTTAGAGAAGAGTTATATCTTATGCTTACACAACGGGTGCAGGATAGATAGCAGCAGTACCGTAGGGTTTCCCCTTGGTGTTCCTAATTAGGAAAGGCTTCTTTAGAAGTGGACTGTAGTTTAATCTTTGGGCCATGGGCAGGTCACCACATCTTCCTGGTTGAGTTTTCCCCTCTGTATAAAGGGGCTGATAATACATATTCATTTTCCTTATAGGTGTGTTGTGAGACTTAATTAGTCAACACAGTGCTTTGAGAATGTAAAGTGCTATTCAAATGCATTTTTACAGAATTTATATATTCTGTAGTGGTATATTTTCTAGCAATTTCTCTAGGCCAGTTTTTAATGTGAACCCTTCCTTACTTCCCCTGGAACACCATTCCAGCCTAATCAACCATGAAGTTTCTCCTGTTGTTGTTGATTTTTTTCTTTTTCATCTCAAATTTTCTTCTCTTCATTCTTATCCTATTATTTTGGCATAGCTCTGCTATGGTTAAGGTCAAGACCAGCTGTTCTGTTAACTGTTGGGTTTGAATGTTGTAAGTGCTCTACAGTTAATCAAATTGCTTTAAATTAGATGCGGAAGTGGAAGTACATTTGGTGAACCAGTTTGGGATCATTTGACCAAGGGGTACCAGAGATACAGCCTCAGAACAAAACAAACCAACATTTCATTATGTTCACAAATTCCAGTAACTTTGAAGTTTGAAATCCACCTTGAGCAGAAATCTGAGAATGAGCTGTAAACATTAGAATGTTTTCCTATGTTTTATTTTGGAGAAATGTAATCTGAGTATGGGAGAGCACTCGGAAAGCACTGAAACTATTTTTTTAAAGAAAATAAATTTCATATGTTAATTCTAACAGGAAAGGAAGGGTGATTAAACGTACAAGAATAGGTGTTCATAGGGGAAGAGGGGCTTTGCAGCAGAGAATGAAGTTGTTATGAGGAGGGAGATAAAGGAAAATGGGTGATAGAAAAGAGAGGCAGGGGGATGAGAGGAGGGGATTATGGGACCTATGAGGGGAGAATATGTGAAGGGTTAAAAAACCATCAGGGATAGCAAAGACGGCTTTCAGTACTGAATTCTCTCCTTCTCTGTGTGTGCTGGAATCTACGGGAGCCCTTCCCTTCTGCGGGGATCTGAGCCCCTTTCCCTGCCTGATGTGTGTTTAGGGATCTGAGGGGCCTTGCTTTTCTTCATGTATGTAAGCCCCTCTCTCTGCCTTTCCCTGTGAGCTGGCATCTGAGTTGTGAGGAATGAAATTATCATAAACATAAACATCAAAAATCTGGAAGGAGTTAGATACACACCATGTTTGTGTGGGGAAGTGGCCCTGTTTGGACTTGGTGACCCTGGGACATTGCTGGGGAAGCCTGACTGAAGCTGGGGGAGGAATCTGAGCTGGAATGGTGAATGAGGAGTGCAGCTCAGTGTGCAGATTAGACTGTATAATCAAGGTAGCACTCAGACCTCTGGTAAGCTACTGCTTCTGATGTCTGTGCTGCAGCATAGGACAGGAGGCAGCACGGAGTAATTTATCCAGTGTTAATGGCTTATACAGCACCATCTAATGGGTTACTGGGATGGAAACAGGAGGGGGGAGTTGGCAATGTTAGCAAGGAGCTGCATGTTTTGGGGAATGGTGGGGCTGTGGATGGAGAAGGAAAGACAAACACCAATCTTCTCTTCCATATTTAAAGTTACATAACAACCATGTAATAAAACTGTGGACAATTTTTTTCCCCACTGGTAATGTTCACAAGTGTCGTATTCCATTAGATGAGTCGGTTCAGTATTTGAATGTCGAGCAAGTTCAGGTAGTGCTTGTCCATTACAGTGAAAAGGCTGAGTGGGACAACGTGTGTCATGGGCATTGCTCAAAGAAGGCAGAGTTAAGGTTATGTAGGCGTTTACTTTAACTCTGTTTCTCCTGGTTTTCAAATATTTGAATTTTGCTGAATTTGACATTCGAGACAGGCACAAGCTGTCACTGGGCAACTTTAACTTGCGTTAACAAAGATTTGTTTTTGTTTTTTTTGTTTTTTTGCCCTTTAATATCATGTTTTTAAGTTAGCTAGCATAAGAAGGAAATAGTAGCTACCAAAGGGCAAGGGAAGGGAACACTCAAGTGGATCAGCACACTCCAGAAGAGGTCCCAGGAGAACAACTAGAAGACAGCTGTGGTGAACAGAATATAAAGTTCTAACACATTTCCCATTGCATACTTCTAAACTTGCCCAACATCATCTATATAATTAGTTCCACCAGAGTGAATGAGACATCCTGCTTGTTCAAAGAGTGGCATTGAACTAGAGAGATCTGAGAGCACATTTTTCAGTCTTTATTGTTATTTTTTTAACAAATAATTAATAGGCCAGGAAATAAAATTAAAAGGTGTTGTGTGAGACTATAGTTGAAACAGCCATAAATTCTAAAAGGCCCACTGCTGGGGATGTCATCTGAAAGATACTAATTATTTCAAGCTGATTCATCCTCCACCATCCAATATAAATGTTTAGCTTTAACAGTACAAGCTTTTGAAGATGTTATTTCTTATGGATTTGCTTTTCTTATATTGTTCTCTAACAAAGCAGGAAAAGGAAATTGAGAAGCTGTTAAATTTTGATGTATATTTTTCTGAGCCACAGCAATCTGAATATGTAGATTTGTTTTGGAAACCATTACTTCATTTTAACAAGATTTGTTAAATTTGCGCTATTGAAGGGATGACCTCAAAAACAGTCAGTTGGCTCCTGATGTATTTTAGCTTCAACATAAGCACAATTTCCATTGAAATCTATAAGAATTGAGCGTACTTTAGATAGGAGTTGAACGGGCAAACAAATCTGGACTGAGCAGAGTTTTTTGCTTGTAGATGGGTAGACACATGGTGAGAGAAAAGTTTTTCAGCACTTCTTTCTTTAGCCATGCCAAAAAATGCAAAATAGCAAGAAAGCAAGATTTCAAGCTTGGGGGGAGGGGGAATAGTTTAGGACTGGCTCTTGATCTTAACTTTATTGAACTTATCTCTGAATTCAGATATGTTCTTCAATTCCTTGATGTGCATGTGCAGTACAGGCAGTCCCCGGGTTACGTACAAGATAGGGACTGTAGGTTTGTTCTTAAGTTGAATTTGTATGTAAGTCGGAACTGGTACATATTGTAGGGGAAACTCTAGCCAAACATTTCTCCAGAGCTCAGTTTTATTGTCCCACACCTCACTTCCCTCAGTCCTTTATTCTCAAGCTGAGGTGTCTGCTGAGAAAAGCCGCTCCGCGTCTCCCTGGTCTGCTGGGGGGCGCGCTAGCTTTGCATCTCCCTGGTCTGCTGGGGGGAAGCAGCTAGTGTGGGGCTGCCTCACCCCGTTTGTAAGTAGGGATCCGATGTAAGTTGGATCCATGTAACCCGGGGACTGCCTGTACTCATGTCGTTTTCAGTGTGAACGGTATATATAGAGAGAAACAGGCTTGCTTATATGCTCAGTGTTTGAGCTGTACAACTAGTCCCTGTTCTTAGTCACACCAAAACATTAGCTCTGGACACACTCAGTGGAAGGTCAGTTCCGTATGTGGTGGGCTTGTGCCAATTTGTAGAATAATTGCATATGATACTTTTACAGATGGTAATGTTCTATATGTAAAATTCTCCACATATTATTCTTGTATTTAAAAATTCCTGATAAGGGGTTTGTAGGCCTATTTCAGAGTTCTTCACCATTGACCCTAAATAATTATGTCACAACTAGGAGTTCTCTGAGACCGTTAGAGATCTTTGAGAAACTGACTACAAAGATATTCACCAGCAGTTACAGAAATGATAATCTATTTAGGCACCATGAATTACACAGTGAACCAGATCTGGAAACAAATCTTGAATCAAAGTTTCTTCCTGCCTCAAAGCAAGTCCTTCTTTCTCAAATACTCTCTGCAATCCCTCAGCAGATATATTAGTTGTACTTCAACATTGCGATATAAAATGGGCAATAGCCACCTCCAATCATCAGCTGCAATAAAATAAAATAAAATAAAATTAAATTAAATTAAATTAAATTAAATCATAGCTTAACAATACAGGTGATTAGAAATGTTTTAAAGTGTGACTTTTCCATGTGGAAATGAGTGTTTATCTATGTGTCGTGCTTAGTACCTCAATGGAATATATAGGACAGTGTGGGAACTGCTGTTGGTAATTGAGTAGGTGATTGAACTGCTCTCTGAACTGGTATTGAATTCAATCTGAGCGCCGTTCACAGCAGAGATGTTTACATTTACACAATGAGAAAAGTGATCCTTATTTACAGATGGCAATTGGTTTTGCAAAGTTTGTCAACCATATCAGGATCATAGGATGAAAGGTGTTTTATTATATTAACATTTATATTCACATTCATGAAGTGCGTAAATGAGCCCATCCAGGTTGATAATTTTAGTGGGTTTTCCAGCTGTGGTTTTCAAAGGAGCCTAAAGGAAGTTGAAGAACTAGGAGTTGCACAGCTAACTCCCTTCAACACCTTTGAAAATCCCAGTCTCCAATGAGTAGGCTGCATTTATTTAGTGCTTGCATGGTAGTTAACTGAAGTGCTGAGTTCTGTAGGTCCTCCTGTGATAGCGGGAGCTAATGAAGCTGCTCTGTTTTAAAGAGCTTCTTAATCTATGTTAATACAGTGCAGATTATTATGGAAGCAATAATAATCACAGAGAAATTGATAATGACTAGAAATCAATCTCTGGCTTGTTAATTATAAAGCTTTTACTATAAAAAGAAATCATTTAGCAACCGCAATTAACCAGTTAGGAAGAATTTTTATTAGAAACTTCATTTAATGGTTCTTGCAGGGTTTTTTTAATGTAGTGGCTGGAACATAGTTATATTTTTACTGTAAATCCCTTTTATATTTTGACAGTTAGAAACCAGAACCAAGTAAAGATTAACTGTTCTGAAACTTTCTGATTCAGATTTCTGACTAATGTTAAAATATTTTAATTTTGGTGCACAACAGCATGCTAAATCACAGGGGATGTTACACATTCTCCTCTGATTGCTAGAGGCTATCTAACAGCAGAGGGGAAGTGTTTTCCCTCTTGTGAGATCAGGCCTCTTTGTGGCTCATCAGCCACTGACAGACAATGGCTTACTTAGTGGTGCTCAGAGGCAAGAAGTCACTGTCACGCTGCCTCGTATGTCAGACAGCCAGAACACATCCAGGTCATGCACCTCAGACTGCTGGTGTACTCTATCATAAGATTTCACCAAGCCAGTAACAAATATGTGCTTCCAATATACTATACTAGTTACTGTGAAGCCGCAGAGTCCCCTCTAGCCTTTCATGCATCACCCAGACAATCCAGACTTCTGTGAGAAATGATTATTAAAACCAGAAATCACATACATTAGGTTCTTCCAGCTTCAGAGAGCCAGTCACTCCCCCCAGGTCAGAGCATACATTAATCAGGGCTACTCAACTTTGGAAGTCCAGAGGGCCACAACTTAAGTGTGGTTGCATATACATGCAAATATATATGCAAATAGCTTCTTTCACGCTGATGGGCACGAATACAAAGATTAAGGCAAGACTACACAACACGCAGGCACCATTTCAGTCAGTTCTACTGATATTAATAAAATGCAATATTTACTCAATTTCCACCCATATGACAGCACTTTTAATGAGCCATGACAGTCCAGGAATTTATCTACTAAAACATGTATCAACAGAAGACCATTCTTTTGACTACTTTTTTGTTTATATGTCACAACAGTCCAGGAATTTAACTACTAAAACACATATCAACCCAAACTGCGCTGTAAACCTAAACTGCACTGCGGGCCGCTAACAAACGGGCTGCAGGCCTCATGTGGCCCATGGGCCACATGTTGAGTAGCCGTGCATTAGATCTTATCTCAAAACCACCTTGGTAGTCAATCTTTTAGTAAACTAAAACTAAAGGTTTATCAATATAAAACAAAGGAGAACAGCATTCTGAAAAGGTTTAAATGAATCATATACGTTAAGTTGATTTCAGAGCCTGGAGACTGGATTATCATCTTTGAAATGCAAGAAACCTACCCAGTCACAACCACAAGGGAACTCCGAAACCCCCTTTTTCAATAGCCACTTATAATCTCTAGAGAGAGAAGACTGATAACATCACCCACTCTTGTGTGACTCCCACCCTCTCTCACACACATGCATGGTGAGTTTTGCATGTTGGTGGGCAGACAGCTGCTGTATCTTCAACAGTTTTGATCTGTTATTGTTTAAATTGTGAAAGTGGGAACCCTGCAGCATCGTTAGCTGGACGCATGAACTTTTAACAATACAGGCAGTCCCCGAGTTACGCGGATCCGACTCATGTCAGATCCGCAGTTACGAACGGGGTTTTTCTCACCCCGGAGGATGGGAGCGTCGGGACGCCCAGATGCGCCGCAGTCCGCCGCCCCCGTCCTCCAGGGCGAGAAAAGCTGCTCCCCGTCTCCCTGGTCTGCTGGTCAGGAGACGGGGAGCAAAGCCTTGGAGCACGCCCGCAGCGGGACAGCCCGGGCGCGCCTGGGTTGTCCCACTGCGGGCGTGCTCCGCGGCTTTGCTCCCCGTCTCCCTGCAGACCAGGGAGACGGTGGGGCTTTGCTCCGCATCTCCCAGGTCAGCAGGGAGACGGTGGGGCTTTGCTCCGCGTCTCCCAGGTCAGCAGGGAGACGGTGGGGCTTTGCTCCGCGTCTCCCAGGTCAGCAGGGAGACGGTGGGGCTTTGCTCCACGTCTCCCAGGTCAGCAGACCAGGGAGATGGAGCAAAGCCGTGGAGGATTTGGGCGGTCCCGCCAGCCCCGTCTCCTTGTTCTGCTGGGGGGGCGGGTGCAGCTAGTGTCGTCCCCCCCAGCAGGCCAGGCTTTTCTTGCCTACCCCTGGGGTAGAGCAGCGGGGGGCTGCCAGGTTGGTCCTGCAGCGCTGCTCCGGTCCAACCCGGCAGCACCCCAGCTGCTCTGCCCCAGGCTTCCTGGAATCAGCCGCTGATCAGTTTCAGCAGCAGCTGACTTGGGGACGCCTGGGTTTCTTAAGTTGAATCTGTTTGTAAGTCAGAACTGGCGTCCAGATTCAGCCGCGGTTGAAACTGATCAGTTTCAGCAGCGGCTGACGCCAGTTCCGACTTACATACAGATTCAACTTAAGAACAAACCTACTGTCCCTATCTTGTACGTAACCCGGGGACTGCCTGTAGATATCCCAGTGTCTTGTGATTATAATGCAAATCTTTAGAGCCACATGTCAGCCTCCAGCAGATTACATTATTTTTCTGGCCACTGGCAAATCCACAAATAGTATTTGACAGACCAGTCAAATACTCAGACTTCCCATTTCCACTGGTGGATTGTTATCTATAGATCAGGATAATAGCAGAGATATTCAACCAGCTAGCTTCCAATAAGTCTCTCTGATTTGTCCCAAATATTGGGGTACTCAGTCCATTGTTCAGTTTCCCTTTTGTTAGAAATCACGGGGAAGAGATGTTCAGTAGCAAAAAGGCAAGGAGGTGATGTCACCCTCTCTCAGATTTATACTCCCAGTTTGTGTGCAAGGACAAATACTTGCTCAGACATGGAGCTATGTGTCATGTGTTCTACATGCCAGGCTAAGCCACTGGGCCTTTGTTAAACATATGCTCTCTAAGCATCCTTGAGAGGGCTCTACTGGAAGAGTTGATTCTCCTTAATGATCCCTCACCATGTGGCTGGTTGTTCCTGTTGTAAATCTATCTTGTAGGTGCTACAAAGAAACACAACTTGCTTAGAAACAAACATACAGTAAAATTTCATAACTTCGTAAACAACGGTGATACACATTTCAACAGGGTAACAATACTTCTCAGAATTTACTGTTTCCAATGACAATTTACCCATGTAGGGTCAGCAGAGTGCCTCCACCTCTCTCTCCCCCTCCCCTCTTAATCTGGTTAACTGGTTAAATGTAGTCTTTAATACTACGTTTAACCAGTTAACTGCTTAAACTGGATTTTACATCCCTAACTGAAGCCATATAAAAGGCCAACATGGGAACTAAAACTGCTAAATTTCACGTTATTCTAATTATTTTGGATTAGAGATGTACAATGGGCACAATGTTTGAATCTTTATTTAAATTTGGAGCTGAACTTGTATGTTGAATATGAGGTTTTGGGGTTTCCAAATGGGTCAATGAGGACTTCCAAAGAGATGAGAACTAATTGGAGAATTTTTATATATAACTGAACTTTCCCATAGACCAGAGGTGAGCTATTCAGATTCAAGGTTTTTGGACTGCAGAACTCGTCAGAAGGAAGTGGACTATATTGTACCATACATTTTGCTGAGCTGGCTCAAGATTTTATTGGTGGCACACCCTCAAAATTCACAAAGTCCTTGGTCTAGCTACAAAGTTTCAGTGGGACCTAATTAGAATCTCTACTCCTCTCTGCATTCCAATGTGCCTGAAGGCTCTTCCTTCTTGGTGTCACCAGAGCAACTTCAGTGCTGTGTCTGCAAAATCAGAAGGCCACGTTTGAAAGGCTGGAGTGCAGGCACAATTGGATTCTGCCTTGAACTCCTGGTCCAGCTCTGCTACATATGTAACCTCAAATCTAGATCTCAGTTTCTATTTTAAAACCTTTGAACTTTTTGGCTTTTGAAAATCTGCTGAATTTTGCAGCTTAGGTCCTTGTCTAATTTCAAGTTTTAGTAATTCTGTGAAAATATCTATGCTACAGATGTTTAAATTAAACTGGGAAAAAATGGACTGGGATTATTCTCCTCCAGGACTGCATGCTTAATAGGAGAAGGTCAGAGTTGTATAACAGCACCTAGACAAAGAAGAATCCATAATCTGAAGCAAGAGCTCAATTAATAAAAAATCATGTGCAATTTATTTAGGATATCCACATGCTTTATGACTCATTAAATCTTTGGAGCAGTTACTCACTTTTATTTATCCCAGGGATCTGTGTAAGGAATTGGTGTAAGTGTCAGAATTTAGTTTTCTGATAAAGAAATGGGAGAGAGAATTTGAGATTCCTACAGAAAAAGAAATTGAAATATGTGTATAGGAGTCTGAGTTAAGAAAGCTAAAGCTAATTCTAACTGGGTTCTTGTTTATCTGTAGGAGCTAAGGCTATGTCTAGACTGCAGGCGGATTTTTCGAAAGAGGCTCTTTTGAAAGCATCTTTCGAAAGAGCCTCTTTTGAAAGATCACGTCTAGACTGCAGGCGGATTTTTCGAAAGAGAAATCCACTTTTTCGAAAGAGAGCACCCAGCGAGTCTGGATGCTCTCTTTCGAAGACGGCCTCTTTACATTGAAGAACGCCTTCTTTCGAAAGAAGAACTTTCGAAAGAAGGCGTTCTTCCTCGTAAATTGAGGTTTACCGCCATCGAAAGAAAAGCCGCGTTCTTTCGAAATAATTTCAAAAGAACGCGGCTTGAGTCTGGACGCAGGGGAAGTTTTTTCGGGAAAAGGCTACTTTTCCCGAAAAAACCCCTGAGTCTGGACACGGCCTAAGTGAAATGTTTTCAGTTGAAACAGGAAATTATATTAAACATGCTTAGGATTCATTTACAACATGAAATTCACACCAGGTCTGGAAAAAGGCTTATGAACTGTTCAAGTAAATCTAGGCCCACATTGTTTATAATTATTAATTATTTAATTTAGCTAGAAAAAACTAAGTCACAAAATAATGCAATGAACAAAATATTTAAATAAATACAACAATTATTACTGATGTCAAAACAGAGGCATACAAGCTAATATAATATGCTTCAGTGGTGTTATGTAAGGATTGTATTATTGCTTCCATATTTCAATGTATTTCCCCTGGTTAAAATGCATTTCTGAATACAAAGATATTCTGAAAGTAAATATTTTTGAATTAGTAGATGAATTTAATCTTCCAGGAATCATTAAGAAATGCATATTAATGTGCCTATTTAGTAGGAAAATATTCAATATTAAGAAAATGGAAATGTATCATTTGATTCAAAATGGCTGAAAGAATGAAAAACAGATTTACTGAGTCCACTCTTTGAGCTAAGATGAGGTAAATGGTGGTTTTGTGACACATTTTGGGTGCATCTATACAGAAGGGCTCAACTCTAAATAAGGTACACAAATTGAGCTACGTCAGTTGCATAGCTTATTGCAAAATAGCTTATTTTGAAATAGGGAGCATCTGTACAGCACTTATTTTGAAATGAAGCACTCTTTCTCCTACTTCCCTTACTCCTCGAACAATGCGGTTTACAGGAATCAGAGTAAGAAGTCCTCCATCATGACAGTATTTTGACACTATTTCAAAATAACTGCCTCCTATGTAGATGTACACTAAGTTATTTCGGAATGGCTCTAGTTATTTCGAAATACAGTAGTGTTGCAGTGTAGATGTACCCTTTCAGTTTCTAATGGATCTATTGTGAAATCAAGTGCATCTCGATGGTTTTCTATTAGAATTTACAATTTCTTTGCTCCTGAAACTGGAGCCAACACAGAACAAAACTTAAGCCTCAGTTCACACAAACACCTCTACTCACTCTTTGTCTTAGTCTATATAACTTAGTGTTTCAGATAATGCATGAAATATAATCCTCCTTTATATTTAAACTGCTCTCCTCTCAAGAATATGGTTCAGATAATACTTAGTGTCATGGCTTCTCTTTTATAGCCCTTTGGATTTTTAATTTTCATTACCATTATTACACTGGGCACTGGATAGATTTGTACAATTTTCAATTTCTCTTACACCACCCAATATCTTGGATAATCTACTCCAAATTATAACTCTTTGTGTAGATCCTTATCTGGTGTAAATATGTTTATGGAGCAACACTATTTATACCAGAACAAAATACAGGACTATGTAGCACTTTAAAGACTAACAAGATGGTTTATTAGCTGATCTTTCGTGGGCCAGACCCACTTCCTCAGATCAAATGATCTGAGGAAGTGCGTCTGGCCCACGAAAGCTCGTTAGCTAATAAACCATCTTGTTAGTCTTTAAAGTGCTACATCGTCCTGTATTTTGTTTTAGCTACACCAGACTAACACGGCTACATTTCTATCACTATTTATACCAGGTGAGAAATCTGGTCCTTTCAGCTTTCAGCTACCCTGCCCTCAGAATAATATAAAATCCACATATATTAATAGGTTCAAATCATTACCCTCAGCCTATTACAAGAGCCTGAATGTTCTAGAAGTCAATAGGACACTAATATCATTACTTAGCTATCACCTTGATAAGTCCCTGAGATAGATAAATAATATAGTTAAAGAAATGCTAAGAAAAAGTCTCAAAAGATTAGAGATATCTGTTAAGATAAACATCCAATAGTTCAGTGTAGTATCAAAAATACTAGAACCTCTTTTTTACAAATCTAGGATGCAGTCTTATAGGAATTAGGGATGTGAAGGGTTAACTGGTAAGCCTCATCCTTACCACCCACTGTGTTAAGGTTAACCAGTGGCACTGGAGCAGCTGCCTACCTGCCGTGGGAAGTGGACTGCTCCAGCCTCGTATGGTCCCACTGCGGACATAGCCCCTAACTGCAGTGGGCCTGGGCCCTGGGCGGGCAGGGGCTGCTCTGACGGGTATGTCTGCCAACCAAATGAGATTTTAGAAATAGCTTTCTTCCTGTTATTTCACTGAATAAAATTTGTCCCTCATGATCAAAAAAACAAAGTGAAAACAAGCCAGTAAAGATTATAGTTCTAATTACCCTCTCATTTACAACACATCTATGTCATAATAACTGCAGAGGAGTTACTCGTGATTTACATTTGTATGAGTGAGAGAAGACTGAAGACCAATGTTTGTACATTTCTCCTCAGTTGATGCTCCAAAGTAAGCATCTAGCCTGCATAATGCTTCTGATGGATTTGGAGCTGCTCTGTGATAATTTGTAGATACTGCATAATAGCCTGGGTATTGGTATATTTATTGTATGACTCTTGGTTAAACTCAACAGGAATCTGTGTGGGGAAAACAGGCAAGAAGTAAATTATGGCTCAGGAGATCCACTTCTCAAGAAACACTGGAGAAGCTGCAAAGGGAAACTGCCAACACTAATTAGCTTGGATTTTTGCCTCTCTCTCCTGCAGACATACAAAACTGGTTTGGCCCTGGAAAGGAAATGGCCATGAACAGAACAAAAAAACCCACTAGCAGTATTAAAACAGATTCTGTCTCCAGACAGGGAAGGAATAGTTTAAGAGAACCAGACAGACAGAGAGAAAGGTCTCCGTCTGCCTGCTTATGTTACCATCCATTAGGTGACATTAAGCATTTAGAGACAACAGAGCTTCAGCTAAACTGTTTTTAATTCCTTTTTTCTTTAATCCCTCATTGTTTCTGTAAAATAAACAATACTTGTGTTCAAAGATACTGTTTTGTTACTCTGTACATCTGGTCAGACTTCCAAAATGAAGAAGGTTCCCAAACTCAGTAAGACCTGAAGGGTCAGAACTTTGGATACACAAAGTACTATACCTTAAATGCCTGAGGGCATGTCTATACAGCAGGGCTAGAGTCAAATTAAGTTACACAACTTCAGCTGCGTCAATCGTGTAGCTGACGTTGAAATAGCTTAATTAGGCTTGTGGCGCTGTCTACACAGCAGGAAGTCAAAGGAAGAATACTCTTCCCATACTCCTTGTGAAATTAGGGTTATCATGAGTTGGTGTAAGAAGTCCTCCAGCTCAACGTTATTTTGAAAAAAAAAAGACTTGTAGTGTAGACACACTCTTTGTTATTTCAAAATAATGCTGCTGTGTAACTGCAGTAGTCAGGAGCTATCTTGGTCTACCTTATAGACAGGAGAGTAAAACTTTCTTTGCCTCAGCTACAATCATGACCCAGGAATGCAATAATTAACTGAGATGTAACCAATTGTGTTTTTTAAATCTTCTGATACAAGTGCATTTCCTTTCTCCTTGGGGTCACTTCATAACACTTGATCTGAATTGAATGTTTTTTCACAGTTTTTAGTGTGTGATGGTTAGGTCCCATCTCTGTTCCCATTTGATACTCAGCAGTGGTTCTGGATAGGGAGGGAGAGTATCCATAAGGAACTGACAAAACAGAAAAATGTACTGCAACAGAGGTATGTATTAGTAAAGTGTCTTCAGCAGTTTTGGATGTAGTAGTCAAAAGTTTCGCAAAGGAACTCCAGTAATTACAACTGCATAAGTTCAGAAGAGATACCATAGACCACAGAGATAACACTGTATATCCCTGGGGCCCTGGCTGACAGATCAAAAAGATAGTGAATACCACTATTCAGAGATGGAGGGCTCCTCTGATAGCAGCAACCTTAAAAGAAGGGAAAGAGATTGCTTCCATTTATGAGGTGAGCATGTAGCTCAGAGCCTCTGCAGTTGTGGGACCGGGGAGAAACAACAGGGAAAGTTAGGATAAATGAAATGGACCTCGGAATAGAGAGAGGGAGTCGCATTATTAAATGTCCACGTAGAGAAGTTTTTCATTGCTGTCTGCCAGACTTCATTATGGTTCTGTCTAGACTACATGGCTCTGTCGACAGAGCCATGTAAACTAGTTTACCCCACATAGTCAATGAAGTGGGATTTAAATAATCCCCGCTTCATTCAAATAAAAATGGCCGCTGCGCTGTGCCGACAATCAGCTGATCTGGCATAGCGCGGCAGTCTAGATGCGGATCGGTCTACAAGGGAAGCCTTTGTCGACCGCTCCTGTAAACCTCATTTCACGAGGCATAAGGGAGCGGTTGACAAAGGCTTCCTTCATCGACCGATCCGTGTCTAGACTGCCGCACTGTGCCAGATCAGCATAAAAACCATGTTTATGATTAGCAGCATTAGCAACACTTCCACTGCTTACTGGGCTCTTAGGAGACATTTAGGGGTAAATTAGAGCTGAATAACAGCACAGAACATAACTGGTAGCTGTAAACAAACGTTATGGGACTGTAGAAAATGTAGCCACATCCACGATAAGCAAACATCCAGCTAACTAAAATCATGCCCAACCACTGATGTTGCCAGACAATACAGTGCAGGACTAGAGAGGTTTAACCTGTACAGTTGTGTGCCAGACAGCATCATGATTTTGGAGAAAAAAATTGCATTGCAGAGTCCCCTTGCATTGCATTACTGACATCATCATTTCACATCATATATTCGAAAAGCTTGGCAGTAGCAAGCTTTCCTTTTGGAATGCCGTATCTGGAGCATGTGTAGAAGGATTTAGAGTTCAGGTCTGCCAAACTTCAGGTTCATCAGTAGAACTTCGAACATACTTTTTTCCTATCTATTCCTAGTTCTAGTCCTAGTTCCATTCCTAGTCTGAAATCAACTCAAATACTATTTGCTAGCCACTAACCACTTGAAATCCAGAAATAAGTTAATAATAGACTGAAAGTCCCCTAATAGGTACATGTATATGCCTTATATGGAGATATTTCTGTCTTGTAAAGAAAGACAACCGATTGAAACACCTCAAAATGCAGTTTGTTTGAACAGTAAATGTGTAAAAATAGCATTTTGTGATCATTCCATTTTTGTTCCAGTGACACCAGGGAAAATTTGTTCTGCTTACAATGAAAATATATTTTTCTAATTGACAGCTTTGCAAACTCAGCCTTGGATTGGAATGTATAGCTAGGTTCTTTCTGGTTCACACATCATCACCTGTAACAAAGATTCTGATGTTCACATTTTACTCTGTTATTCCTGTGCAACACCATGGCTTTCCAGTCGTAATCTCAGTTAAATCTCGCATTGGGGGTTGCCCACGTTAATTTCAGGGAGAATGTGACCTTGTAATTTATGATGACAACATAAAGGTAATTTACAGCCAATTTTTTGAAGTGGCCCCAGGCTACCCCAGAAGGGGTGGGGCCTCGGGTGGAAGGGGTGGAACTAGGACACTTCCATGCTCCCCTGCCCACAGACCCTGATTAGCCTGGTGCAGAGGAGAAGCAAGTGAAGTCTTTTCCCCCTGCCCCCAGTGCCTAGAGAGAACCACCAGCCATTCTGAACAGCTAGTGGTTCCCTCTAGGTGCCACACGTCCCTGGTGGCAAGAGGATATTTCGCATGCTTCCCCTGCTCCCTGGCCAATCAGGAGCTGTTCTAAACAGCTGGCAGTTCACTCTAGGTATCATGAGCTCCTGGAGAGGGGAGGATACTTTGTGCACTCCCCTGTCCCCAGGTCTCAATTGACCTGAGGGTGGGGGAGCTTCAGGCAAGCTGTGGGTCGGATCAAGATTCTCTTGCCCACCCATGTGCTAGGCAATATGAAGGGGCTGGATAATCTTCAACATTGGAAAACCCATATCTGGGAGAGAGAATGTGTGAGGAACATGACCAAGCAAGTGTATGGCTGTAATGCTGCAGTACAGGTCTCAGTCAAGGAGCAGAGAATAGGGGGGCATGGGAAAGCAGGGGGACTTCTCTAATGGTATAATCCAGATCAGTGGAGCAGGGCACAGGAAAGAGATAGAAAAGCAGCAAAAACATGCTGTAGAACAGGCCCAAATGCCCTTCAATTAACTATCCTTTCCCTCTTTTCTTCACTTTTTAAAACTCTTTCCTATTTAGTTCCTTTATAATCTGTTATTTGCTAACACTTTGGAGCAGGACTTTCTCTGCACATTTCTTTGTAAAGTGCCAACATATATTTTCAGAGCTGTGTAAATAATATGTCTGTCTCTGCCTCCCTATTTATATTGTTTCTATAAAAATGAAAACTCCATTTAAATTCAGCACTGTGCTGGAGCTCACCCCCTGCTGGGGAAATTGAGAGCTAAGGCTGACAGCTCCTGCTCCTGTTGAGCTCTGCATATAATCTCTTTAAATAGAGGTTTGGAGAAGTGGAATTATTTCTAAACTGTTGAGAGAGAGAGAGAGAGAGAGAGAGAGAGAGAGAGAGAGAGGAAAACATCTTGAAATGTTAAGGATGAAACTGTGGCACAGTTAAGATGGAGGAAAATATACATTTCTCTCTGTTGCTTTTGACCCAATAAAATACTATCCTACATTGTGACAAATATAAGCCTTATCATTCTGGCCAATTGGGAAGTTTAAATCTACCTTACTTAAATTTCAGCTAAATTGTGGCATTTAGGACAGTGTTACACAATGGACATTCCTGAGCACAACTGCACCTGTGAGGTCACAGGACAGTAAAATCTCAAAACTGGCCAGGTCACTCAGAATGCCAACTATTATACCCCCCCCCCTTCTGATTTCTCCTACAGATTCATGTGGCCATGGTATTTCTTTTTTACTTTCAGCTGTAAACTGTTATATAATGTTGCTGTTATGCATAGGGAAATGGCTTCCACTTTTCACATGGCTGCATTACAGAACAAGGTGAACTGTTTTCAATGTATGCAGTTCACGAAAAGTTTCATTAAGTTAATCTGAAGATCCCAAATTACTCTATAAAAGTGTTAGTCATATTTATATAATTAACTACATTATAAATACCAACTAGGTTAAATATAAAGAGATTGTTTTAAGACTGTACATATGTATTCTTATATTGTAATCTGTGTGCATACTGAGGACAAAGAAAATGAGTAAAAAAATGTGCTAGGTTTTATAGATTTTATATACTGTAGCATTTGCTTTACTGGAATTTATTCATGAGCATGCTGAAAAATTAACTTTTGTCCTGTTAAAACATACTATATGCAGCTATACATTAGAAAAATAGACAGATTGAGGTGAATTAACAATTCTGGATTTCCAAGAGTTACCATCCATTAATACATTTGTTTGTTTAAAACCAATATTTTTATTTCTCTCATCACTGAAAAGTTCTTTGCCCTTGTTATAATGCCGTGGATGGGAAATTTTGAGCTAAACTGAATGCTATATAAACCCACTATTTGTATTTAGGTAGGAGGGAGAGGTTGTTTTGAAATTATTATGGGCTACATTTATATACACTGAATATGGATTTTAAAAAGGTCTAACTCCTCTGTTCCCTTATTAAAGTTTCAATGAGTTTATATCCATCTGTTTTAAGACAATCTGAAAATAAAAGATGCATTTTGTAGTGATCTGGAAAAAACAGCTCTCTTCTATTATTTTATTTACTCTCCTCAGGCTGAAGATCTGTAAAATAAAAATATTCATTTAATTCACTGAATCAATGCTAAGATTTCTCCCATTTTAACAGGATAGTATTGCTAAAGCACTGGATGGTCTACTGCTATAACATGTTGGTCCACTAGAGGGCGCAGGCAGCCTTAGCTTAACAACATCTGAAAATAAAGGCTTGAATTTAGTACATTTTATAAGGTAAAACTTTTCAATGTAAATTTACTTTCCATTTAAATGAAGCAGTTAATTGTGAACATCTGGAAAAGGGGGAAAACTGTTAATATAGAGGAAACACAATATTCAGAATGTTTGATTCATATGGTAAAGATGGACAAACTGATCTAAATGAATGAATAAGTGTCTCACACCTTTTCCCAAAACTCATTCTAAAGCAGACATGTTTCTTTCTGTAGCTTTGAAATGATTTGTGCCATCACACTGTCATAATGATGTGATATAAAGGAGTATTGCTAAGAGGCTGACCTTTATTTCTTGGTCCCTGCCACCTGGTATGTGTCAGGATTACAAAAGTTTATCCAATTCTGGTGGCTGTGATTACAGATGTAACTTTTTATTTGTTACTTGCTTATTTTATTCGACACTGCCCAGTCTCTGGGGAAATGCCCAAATAAGCTGAAAGATGCTATTTGTGCTATGTTTCCACCCCAAGTGCTTAGTAGAAATATGCTGAGATGAAGACTTTTCAAATTTAGGGGCAGGGACTTGAAGTCTGGATCTGAATTTTGCAGCTCAGGCCAATTTCCAAGCCTGAGATTTTTCCAGGTTTATGTGTTTATGTGAACTTTACAACCTGAACATTGCAAAGGCTTAGATTAGACTTGTGCAGAACTCAGCATTTCCATTTTGCAATTAGTTGAATAGTTTGTTCTGTTATTCTAAAGAGCAACAAGTATATCTTTTTATAAAGTTTTATTATAATATAGCAAAAAAATGCAAATAAAGGCTCAGATAAAATCCCAGACTACTTGGCTACGTCTAGACTGCATGCCTTTTTCGACAAAGGCTTTTTCGACAGTATCTTTCAAAAAAGCCTCTGTCAAAAAAGAGTGTCTAGACAACAAGTTTTTCAAAAAAGCAGCTCTCTTTTTCAAAAGAGTCTAGACACTCTCTTTTGGAAAAGCCCTGTTTTCATGCAATAGCACTTTTTTCGAAAGATGACTTTTGAAAAAAGGCATTATTCCCCGTAGAATGAGGTTTATCGCCATTGACATAACTGCCACAATCTGTTGATTTACTGTCAACAGAATGTGGCGGTAGTCTAGAAGCAGGTATAGTTTTTTCGAAAAAAAAGGCCACTTTTTTCGAAAAAACCCTGTAGTCTAGACATACCCCTTGAAAGCTTCACAAAACTTTTAACATGGGCTGAGTTTCAAAGTATTAATGAAACACCAGAGAAAATTAGTTTAATCTGATTTCTGGTTTCATTAAAAAAGTTTCACCATAGCTCTGCTTCACATAAGCAATCAGACCCTTGTATCTCAGTGACACTGAAGGTGTAAAGGAGAGTAAAATTAGCCCTTTTGATTTTTTTGGATGTTTAACTGAACTGAACCTCCAGATCCTCAGAGATTTGCCTTTACTATACAGGATAAGTCTCAGAGAGTATCTGAAAAACAAACAAAACAACAAGAAAAAATGGAAGTCCCGTGGCACCTTATGGTATGTCTACACTAGGAAATTATTTCAAAATAACAATTTGACTTAACTCCCAATTTTACAAAATCAGAATAGTGTGACCCCCCCCCCCCACTATTGGGAAGCCTTGAAATTAGTTAGAGGCAGGCTCTTTTTATGTAGATGTGCCACCTCAACTCAGAGCCTCAGGAAGCACTGGGGAGTAATTAGTTTGAATTAGTCTGGGGAGTTATTACTCGAGTAGTTATTTTGAATTAGCAGCACTGAAGCATCCACACTAACGCTATTTCAAAGTAGCGATTTCAAAATTAGCATTATTTCACAAGGAAAGCATGAATACAGATTTCTAAATAAGTGGTCTGTTATTTCAAAATAACGGACTTGGTAGTGTGGACACTTTTCTTATAAAATTGAACCCCCCTAAGGGGGGTTATTTTGAAATATCACCCTAATGTAGATCAGGGCTTAGAGACTAACAGGTTTTTTAGGGCATAAGCTTTTGTGGGTAAAACCTACTTCATCAGATGAATTGGAGTGGAAATTACACAAGCAAAGGTAAGAAGGAAGCTACTTATCAAGTGTAAGACCAGTGTTAATGAGGCTAATTGAATCAGAGAGGATGTGGCTCACTCTAAGCAGTTGATGAGGAAGTGTGGGGAGATTTCCTTTGTAGTGAGATAATTAATTTAAATCCTTATTCAATCCTCATTTCATTGTATTGAATTTGCAAATGAATTTCAATTCTCCTGTTTCTCTCTGTAGTGTGTGTGTGTGTGTGTGTGTGTGTGTGTGTGTGTCGGTCGAAGGACTGGCTGCTTTTAAATCCGTTCCTAAATGTCCATGGAGGTTAAAGTGTTCCTCTTCAGGTTTATGAATATTACTTTTCTTGATGACTTATTTGTGTCTATTTATCCTTTAGCACAGAGACTATGCAGGTTGGCCAGTATGGCAGAAGGGCATTACCGGTGCATATCACATTTGTGGATGTGCAGGTGAATTAGCTTTAGATGTTCTGGCTTATGTGATTAGGTCCTGTGATGGTGTTGGATGTATAGATATGTGGACAAAGTTGGAAATGGAGTTTGTTGCAGGGATAGGTTCCTAGGTAAATGTTTCTTTGGTGTGTTGTGTGGCTCCTGGTGAGTATTTGTTTCAGGTTGGAGTCTGTCTGTAGATGAGGACTGGCTTGTATCCCAAGGTCTGTGAGAGGGAGGGTATGTCTACACTAGAAAGTTAGTTCGAACTAACGGACGTTAGTTCGAACTAACTTTCCTATGCGCTACACTAGCGCTCCGTTAGTTCGAACTTAATTCGAACTAGCGGAGCGCTTAGTTCGAACTAGGTAAACCTCATTTTACGAGGACTAACGCCTAGTTCGAACTAGCTAGTTCGAACTAAGGGCTGTGTAGCCCTTTAGTTCGAACTAGTGGGAGGCTAGCCCTCCCCAGGTTTCCCTGGTGGCCACTCTGGCCAACACCAGGGAAACTCTATGCCCCCCTCCCGGCCCCGGACCCCTTAAAGGGGCACGGGCTGGCTACGGTGCCCGTGCCAGGTGCAAGCCTGCCAGCACCCAGCTAGCAGACCCTGCACCTGGCACGGCACAGAGCCACCCACCCGATGCCCCCCAGCCCACCCCCTCTTGCCGGGACCAGGCTGGCGGCTCCCGGGAGCTTGCCCTGGACCGCAAGAGGCGGGCACCTTCCTGGGCTAGTGCGGACATCGTGGACCTCGTCCACGATCTCCGCAATAGGCACAGGAAAGTGGCCGGCTAGGGCAGGAGAGCTGCCAGCCTGGCCACCCAGGAGCAGGTTGGCATGAAAATCAAGGGGGTCCACTGAGACCCCCGACACTGAGCCCTGAGCTTACAATGGCCGTACTGGGTCAGACCAAAGGTCCATCTAGCCCAGTAGCCTGTCTGCCAACAGCGGCCAACCCTAGGGACCCTGGAGGGGATGGACCGAAGACAATGACCAAGCCATTTGTCTCGTGCCATCCCTCTCCAGCCTTCCACAAACTTTGGGCAGGGACACCACTCCTACCCTCTGGCTAATAGGACTCCATGGACCCAACCTCCATGACTTGATCTCACTTCCCTTTAAACTCTGTTCTAGTTGTAGCCTTCACAGCCTCCTGCAGCAAGGAGTTCCACAGGTTAACTATTTGCTTTGTCAACAACAACAACAACTTTCTCTTACTAGTTTCAAGCCTGCTACCCATTCCTTTCCTTTGGTGTCCTCTAGTCCTTCTTTATGGGAACTCATGAAGAACTTTTCTGAATGCACCCTCTCCACCCAACCCCTGCTTTTAGAGACCTCTATCCTGTCCCCCCTCCGTCTCCTCTTTTCTAAGCTGAACAGTCCCAGTCTCTGTAGCCTCTCTTCATCTGGGACCTGTTCCCAACCCCTGATCATGTTAGTTGCCCTCCCCTCTCCCAGCCTTTCTCTTCCCCTCTCCCACCTCCTTTTCCCAGTCTCCCCCAGTTTTTTTCAATAAAGACAGAGTCAATGTTGGAAGAAACGTTATCTTTATTTTGTACATCAATAAGAAGGGGGGCTAGGGAAGGGCAAGTGGAAGGAGGTGAGGGAGGAATGGGGTACGAGCCCCCGATGGGGAGGACTGGGCTGGCTCTGCGGGCTTCTGGGGGTGGAAGCTCTCCTGCAGCCCCCCAATTACTCCCTCTCCCCAGATGGCAGCCTGCGGCAAGTGCAGCCGGGCTGATGGCCGAGTGGTGTGATGTGCCCAGTGTGGGCACTCAGGGCACTCCAAGCCAGAACTTCTTTGCAAGCGGGGCACCCCTTAGAACTGTGTGTCCGGGGTGGGGGTCGGGACCCTTTAAGCGCAGCCCTCGGCTAGCCTGAGACAGCATCTCCATGCTCTAAGTCCTCCTTTTATGCCCTGCCGGCACTGCTTCCGGCCACCTTAAGCCCTGTTCAGAGTCCACTCAATGTGGACTTGCTAGTTCGAACTAGCAAAACGCTAGTTCGAACTAGTTTTTAGTTCTAGATGCGTTAGTTCGAACTAGCTAGTTCGAATTAACTAATTCGAACTAAGTTAGTTCGAACTAGCGCTGTAGTGTAGACATACCCTGAGGGCTCACTTTTCAGGATAGGTTGTAGACTGTCAGTGATAAAACACTAATACAGAGCTTAAAATAAAATACTCTGTTAGTATGATATTGTTTGTAGCTATCCAGAGTTGTCATTGTGTACCAAATGCTATTATGTATAATTTATGTTTCATAATTGAAAATGCCAATTTTTGTGAAGGGAACAGTTTAAACAAGGCCAATATAAATATTGCTGCAAGATCAGGAAGCCAGAATGTCTGGGCAGTAAAAATATCATTTTGTATCAGGTGTGCAATATTTTCAGTTAATCTTACCAAAAGATGTGAATATTTGTAATTTTTAGAAGTGCTCGTTTTCTCGGTCTCATTTTGCTGTGGGAATGATTCACTACCATTTTATTAATATATATGAGACACATGGAGCAGACACTGCCAATATTAAAACATTTACATTTGAGAAAAAACATTTTATTTTATCAATGCCATCACATACTAAACTTGAAAGGAAAAATCGAAGCAATGATTTCCAAAGAAGCCTAAGAGAGTTATTTGCACAACTACCATTGAAGGTCAGATCCATATGTCAGGTATTTTGCATCCATGAATATAGTCCTGTCCAACCAAATTTAGATTCCAAATTTAGACTACAAGTTAGTGAGAGTTGGGTGCCTAATTCTGCTATACCACTTTGAAAGTCCCGTTTCTCACCATTTTGCTGTTTACTGTGTGTGCAGTTTGCTTACTCCTGTATTTCACTCTGTAGGGACAATTACTATTTATATAACGGTTTCAGATTTATTTCTGGCTGGTTTTATGTTCTCCTTCCTGTTCTCTTGTTTGTGGGTTGCAAACACCATAGAGAAATATTTAGTTCCAATAAACTTTTAATTTATTATTTGGATTTGTTTGTTTGTTTAACTTCACATATGTATTCATATTAACTTTTGTAAACCTTTTTTTAAACAACAATTTTTGAAAATTGAGATTTGAAACTCAAAATCATTTAAACTAAGACATAGGCAGCTATTTTTTTTCCTGTTTGTAAGGTGTTTTACTTGTTCAAGTGTTCTGAAAAGCACATCGCCCCTATGAACTTCACCAAGAGTACATGTTGTGTAACTAGCATATTCCAACCTCCAAATGTCTTTGATGTCAACATGAGAGATACCATCAGGCACTTTGAAAGCACCAACCTATTTATAAAGATACCATCAAAACCTGCCTGATGCTGCTGACTTATGAATCAATTATCTGGACTGTACCAAATGATATATCTGTTCTGAATTTTAGAGCCATATGTTTAGAGCAAAACCATATCCTGATAGGCTATTGAGCATCACAACAAGATTCTTATCTTCATGTATAAGCCTGTCAAAACAAAAATATTTTTTTTAAAAAAACCTAAAGCGCTGACTGGAGGGTCTTTTATCCAGAAACTGGTTGTGGTGGTGTTTTTCTAAGTTCATGTCTATCTGGTTATTTATAGCTTAAGATAAAAGGAAAAGATTAATCAGTAACATACACAGGATCACAGTATTGATAGTGAACTGTAAATTTGATGTGGTTGAAAGCCAATGAAGATGTTCAGCGAGATTTGAATTTGGGGAAACTTTGCACCTTAAATGTTTGCATCATTTAACAACAAAAAAACCTTCCACTTAGCATAGAATTTACAAAGCCATTATGGGAAAGCATAAACACTTCTCTTTTGAATGCGATATAAAGCTTAAAAGACTGCGGTAGACATTAAAGGCTGGTCTACGCTGGAAACTTACATCAGCATGGCTATATCTCACAGGGGCATTAAAAATCCATACCTCTATGTGCTGTAGCTAAGCTGACCTAACCTGAGAGGTAGATGGTGCTAGGTCAAAATTGATTAGCTCCCATCTCTTGGAAAGGACTATTAACTACAGCATCAAGAGAACCCCTTCCATCACTGTACTGAGTGTCTACACTGAAGGACTCCCATGGTACAACTGTGGCATTTCAGTTATAGAGTTCCTGCTTTGTCCATTGGAGATCTGAGAGCTCAGCAAATCCTCTGGATTCTAGGCCTCTAAGCATTATTAAATTTGAAGTATTAAATAGCATCAAGTATAACTCTCCTCAGAAAATATTTACTCTCATTTATTGTTGTACGTCTTCTTCATTAGGGTTATATGTTGACTTTAGCAGCTAAAATTTGCTAGTTGCACTAATTTTTCTAAATTGACAAATTCAACTATATGTGTAAAGGCCCCCTTGGATTTATTTCTAGAAGTTTATTTCATGCATTATAAAAGTTGCAGGCTCCCTTTTAAAATATCACTTTAGTTTTAGGTATTTCCAATTGTGTCATATGTTTCTGAACCATGTTTATTTAATGTAAACTCCTTGTCAAACCTGTATACATAGAGGCTTCTAGCACCCCTTTGATTCTGTTTTGTTTGCTTGTTTGTCTCCTTCTGCAGGTGGTGAAGGTCATCAACACCGCTCTGCTGTGCAGAGTCATCCTCCTGGGTGACGTAGACCCCATCGTGGGCGGATTTGCTGCCCTAGGCTTCCCCAAATGCGGGGGGGGAGGGGGGGAGGGAGCTATTGACTGCACACACATCCCCATCCAGGCCCCCGATCACCAGGCAGCATAGTACATGAACAGAACGGGATACTTTTCGATTGTTCTGCAGGCCCTGGCCAACCACCGCAGTCAGTTTAGTCATCTTCGTTGGCTGGTCAGAGAAGACGCCTGACGCCCGTGTCTTCCACAACTCCAGCCTCTACCAGAAGCTGGAGGCTGGCAAGTTCTTCCCCGAGCACAGCATCAGGGTTGGGGACATGGACATGCCACTGTGCATCATGAAGGACACGGCCTACCCCCTCATGACATGGCTAATGAAGCCCTACACCAGCCACCTTGATCTGAGCAAGGACCGCTTACATGGCTGCCTGAGCAGGGCAGAATGTGTCTTTGGCTGTCTGAAGGTGAGATTAGGGTTCCTCCTGACCTGACTGGATGTGGAGGAGCAGAACATCCCCCAGGTGGTGTCAGCATGTTGTGTGCTCCACAACATTGTGGAGAGGAAGGACTTCCTTACAAGGTGAGGGGCAGAGGCCAGCTGGGAGGGAAAGGCCTTTGAGCAGTGGTGCACAGCTGCCATTAGGCAGGCCCATCAGGTGTGGGTGCACATCTGGGAGGCCCTGAGGGACAGTTTCTCTCAAAGATCCCAGTAACACTCTTCCAAGGGCCTCCCCACTAGGGGCCTTTGTCTTGCCCTCTGCCTTTCCCACAACAACCCCTCCCTTCCCCCTCCTCCCCTCTTCCCTGCAAACACAATACAAAAACTGGTTGATAAAAATAGAACTGTGAGGTGAAATATTTGGGTAGAAGTAACTGGGGAGGAGGGGGGATGAGAACCTGGAAAAAGGGGAGGGGAGAAAAGGAAAGGGGGCTTAGAAACTTGGAGCGGGGAAGGAGAGGCTCAGGGCTGGGGCTGAGTGTGGTGCATGGCTCAGATGCTTCCTCCATCTTGTGTGCAGGGACCTCGGTGACCTCAGGGGTGAGGCAGTCTGGGGAGGCTAGAGGGATAGGCAGGAGGGAGGGGCTGGATCAGGGTCAGGCATAGGAGTCGGGACAGGAACAGGGACTGAGACTGGGGCAGGAGCAGGGATTGGGACTAGGACTGGGTAGGCCAGGAGAGTCTGGACAGTCGCATACATGTTGCATCCCTGCAGTAGCAGCTCAGTCTATGTCTCTCTCTGGCACTGCATGTCATCCCGGACCTTCTGTGCCAGCGTCTGCTGCATATCCTGGAGGTTGGAGACGTGCTCCCTCATGAGCTTCTCGTGGACCCTCCAGCACCTATGGCTCCCATGGGGTCAGGCAGCTGTCTCAGGTGGTGTAAATCACCCCATAGTCATGGCTGGTTTGCCTGGGGACAATAAAGAGAGATGGTCAGTCATCCCTGGAGAGACTGTCCTTGAGGCCTTGCCCTCATCTGTGAGCTAAGAGCAACAGTTCCTGGGTCAGAGCATGGTGATGTCCCAGGAGCAAGGCCATGTGTGATCTGGACAGTGGGACCTGTCTTACAGCGGCCCAGACATCCTGAGAGGATCATGCTTCCTGCCCCGCCCCCTCAATCCCACACACAAGCAAGCATGGGAAATGGCCGGGCCACACTGGGATCCAATGGGCGGGAGGGGAGTCTCAAGCTGCCTGGCTTCCATTGGTGCTGCACATACCAGATCCAGCATTGGTGGCATCCCCAGGGGAGAGACCTTGTATCCCTGTCCGCTGGGTGTGAAGAGATGAAGGTGTGTGTGGGGGGGAGGGTGAGCAGCACACACACCTGCACCTGGCAGTGCTATCCCTGGGAGTGGGTACCGCTTTGAGCATGCAGGCATGCCCGTGTGCTGTGTGTGGTACTCCGGAGTCTGTCCAGCCACCTTCTAGCCTCTGGTGGTGGGAGGTTGTCCCCCCACTGGGGGTCTGAAGTTTGGGCAGCCTTCCCAGAGCCTGTGAGCAGGATCTCAGGGGTGCTCCAGTGCTGCCTCGAGGTGCTGTGTGGTACAGACTGGTGCTGTACGTGCATCCACATGCATGGACTGAAGCGTGATGGCCAGGCCGAGAAGGATGAGCGACGATTACACCACAGCCCCTCAGCACCCACCACCCCTAGTGTGTGTGTGTGTGTGTGTGTGTGTGTGTGTGTGTGTGTGTGTGTGTGTGTGTGTGTGTGTGTGTGTGAAAAAACTAAGACCACCCCTCACCTGATGATCCCTCCCTGGCTTTAGAGGATGCCTGGGAGACATCCAGGCCCTGGGGTACCAGCTCAGAGTGATGGTGGTCACCGTGCTGGCCACGTCCTCCTCCTCCTTGGCTGAGACCCTTGGACGATGGGTGTTTCTAGCCCTGAGTCCACCCCCAGGGGTAGGTTAGGGGCTGCACTGCCCCCCAGAATGCAGTGGAGGTCCTCAAAATAGGGGCAAGAGTGGGTTTCTTCCCCAGAGCATGAGCTGTGCTCCCTTGCCCTAGCGTATGTCTGGCAGAGCTCTATAACCTTACTCTGGACCTGCTCCTGTGTCTAGATATGGCCCTTGATGGCCAGGTTATCAGCTATCCAGTCGTAGATGTCTGTGTTGCACCATCTGGAGAAAAGATCGTGCACACACCTTGAGAAGGGCCAGAATCTCTGCCCCAGACAGGACAGCACACACCTCTTGTGGTTCCTGGCAGGTTCCTAGGAGCCCTGTGAGTGCTCCCTGGGATGGGCAGAAGGCTCTTTGGAGGGGTTTGGGGCTCAGACATGGTGGCCGGATGCGTGGCACTGTGAGCTGTGCTGTGGCTGGAGACTGTAAGGGCTGGCTTTCTGCCACAGGCACTTTCCCCTGTGTCTACAACTTTAAGCGCTTCAGGGGAACAGGAACTATAGAATGCTGAGGAGTGTGGCTAGAGTGGCCAGCAGGGCATCTGTGAGATTTCCTGGAGGCCTCTTTTTTCGGAAAAACAAAAACAAAAAAAAACCCCATTTTCCTATTTCACATCTACACACACCCTCTTCCGAAAAAGCTTTCTTGGAAGAGGCTTTATTCCTCGTGGAATGAGGTTTACCAGTGTTGGAAAAAAACCCTCCGTTATTTCAATTTTCTTTTCAAACAAAAAGAGGCTAGTATTGTTTTTCCGGAATAATGGCCATTATTCTGGGAAAATGGTGCAATGTAAGTGCACCCTTAGTTGTGGTCGGTCCTGCTTTTAGCAGAGGGTTGGACTAGATGACTTCCTGAGGTATCTTCTACCTCTCATCTTCTATGATTCTGTGAACTGTTGTTCAACATCCACACCTCAGCAGGCTCCTGGCAAACTCCTGTTTTCTTTCAAAGAAAAGTGTTTCATCAGACAGAAGCATTAAAAAGAGTGTTCATTAATTATCCACCAGAGAGAGTGAGAGAGAGAGAATAAAGCACAAGTTGGTACACAGTGTAATTATGGAGAGCACATGTTTTAATGGTGATAGTCTATTAAATTTTATAATCTGAAATCAGTGACATTTGCAATAATTATTAATAGCCCAATTTCTTGCTATTTATATTTAAATAGAGCTTTATGGCTTAACTAACTAAAATAATTACCTGAAATGGGGTATTCTATTAGCCTAAACCATGGAACAGTCTGAATGAATGTGTCTGATAGCTCATTCACAAATATTTTTTATACTGTAAATAAGACAAAAATAGTCCTAAACTTTATAGCTTGCCATCAGGCCACACGTGGAAATGTCTATTAAAGTGAGTGTAGTTTCCCATAAAACAAAATGATAACATATGGCCATCTGATGCCCCTAGTCTGAACATGGGGTTGTACTAACTGATCCAATGCTCTGTGAAATCAGTGAAAAGACCTTCATCTAAATCAAGTCCATATCTGTTTATTCATCACCCATACCTTGCACAACATATGTGCACTTTGTATTGTGTAGTCCAAGGTGTATTCTAAAAATATATTCAAAATAAAACCCTTGAAGTTGCCCTCACTAACACTAACTTTGTCCCGGTGCTCTTTAGAATGCTCCTATAGAAATTAACAGTGGAGATTTTTTTTTGTCTGCTTCATATTGAATGAACTTCAGAATTGCATATAATTTGAGGCTGTCTAAATCCACCATGTGAGCTTCTCCAGAACTGTATTGGCTGGTATGCGTTACAGATGCACTGAGAGCAGTTCTTGAGTAACCCCTAATCATGCCTCTATCATAGATTTTTTTTGAAGTGGTTTTATTTCTTGACGTCTTCATGTTACAGATAACAGCCAATCTCTTTTAAATACAGCTAGACTCAAAAGTTGGAGCCAGAGTAAAATATGGGGGGTATATAAATTTAAAAATACAGGTTAGACCTCCCTGGTCTGGCACGCTCAGGACTTGACTGGTCCCGAATGAGGGAGTTTGCTGGACCAGAAGAGGTCAATTCCATTCTGCTGAAGGATTCTGGGCTCTACCATGGTCCATTAGCAGACCTGGTAGGGCTCCCCTGTTCCCTGCTGCTGGGCTTCCAGTTCTGTGGCCAGCCCCGGACTGCTGGGAGTGCTGCTGTCGGGCCTGTCAGGTCTCTGGGACTGCTACTGCTCTGGGGCCAGCAGGGTTCCACTGTTCCAGGGGCTCTCTGGTTCAGCAACATCAAGGCCAGCGATGTTGCCGGAACAGAGTCCCAGACCAGAGAGGTTCAACCTGTACATGTTGTGTCACAAACAACATTTTCCTGAAAGTGGTTTGTGATTGTTTCTCACTTCTGTCACAATCTATTCAAACAGACAGGGGAAAAAAAACCTCTTGAAACAATACATAAAATAACTTAAAATTAAGAATTTAAATGAACTCTTGAAAGCCAAATTTGCTTAATATCCAGCAGCCTACATGAGAATATACTATTTTTGTCACAGTTTTAAGCTGGTATTTATAGTAACTTGCTTTTGGCTTGGTTTTGCACCTTATTAAGTTAGCCAAGATGCATCAATAATTTCTGAAAATAATTGATCTTCAATCAAGCCATTGATGCTCATATTTTCGGAGCCACCAACTGACAATGGATCCCAAATTGTTAAAATCAATCTGATTATTAGGTGATTGCCGTTAAAAGTTCAGCATTTTCCCAATACACGCGGAAGTTACCACAGTAAGACTATAGGGTGGGGGAGGAAGAAGTATCTCAGGTACTATTGTGTGGGCAAAAGCTGACCTTTTTAAATGGCAGCTAGCATTACATGAGTCTGTGAATTCATTCTTTACAGCCATGGCAAGATTTCCATCAATTCTAGTCATCGCATGTGGTAACAACTGATAGTAGTTGACAGCCTGCCTTGCCATACCTGATGGTATATAAATTATAGAGCAAACATAGCTGAAGTGAGACAAGACTGCAGAGAGGTGGGGAAGAGGAATACCATAGCTGGTGTTAAGACAGTTTTCCACAACAACAACATTGGTAATAATTGGTTTTTCTGTGACAAGACTGTTATAGCACTTGTAAGGTTCACTCATTTAGCAGTTTGTATTATGGACTCCTTCAGCTTGCACCGCAAGCTTAATGGAACTCATTATAAACATCTATGCCACTGGAGAAGTACAGTTTAACAGAGGGATACCTGGACTGTTTAGCACATACTCCTGCAGCAGCTATTATACACGTGTACTGCGTGACATACCTACAGTGGTTGCCCTTAGTGACTTGCCAATTGCCTTAGATAATCAAGCCTGTGCAGTTACCGGAGTTCATTATTTGCAGAATTCCAGTGACCACGTAAATAGAGGGAATGATGAAAAGAATACTACAGCTATGAAGGCAGTTGAACTTCTCATCTTATCGGGGCAAGTGATGAAGGACCATGACTGTATTATGCACCAAATGCGCCACAGGCTTACTGTGTGACCTTGAACAAGTTGCGTGACAACTGTGTGCTTAACACACACATTTTACAAAACTTACTTTAAATTTGGCAGCTTGGAGCCATCTCGACTTTTGAGCTGTGCCCATCACTGTTCTGCTAACAAAAATACAAGCATCAAATGATGATCATTTTGCATTCATCAAAGAAAAGGAAAAGGGGCAAAGCTGACAACTTAATATTATATAATTGGAAAAATTACCATCAACAGCTAGTTATTTCAGGGGAACTAACAACTATTTTTACTGCTAAGTGCATTATTGATTCAGGGAGTATGGGTTTTTTTTTCTGTTTAGAAAGTGTAGAACCCTTAAATGATTCGAGTTTTCCCTTATTTCTCAGTACTTCAGTGAATGACTGATAACTGCCTTTAGAATTCCTAATGGCTAAATTACAATTATTATGCAAAGACCTACAATAGACAGTTATATAGATTGTTAAATGATTTTGCCTTTTTTGCAAACCATAATCATTTTCATTTATTAGCTGAAGGATTTCATAATTTAACAACGATGAGAACCTATAAGTCACACTTTCAAATAAGGAACATGGATATTGCAAACATTAAATTCTCTCATAAAAATGTTAAGGCATCATTAAACTAGGATCAGATTAATACAATTCAATCAACTCTAGATAGATATATCCTGTAAAAGACTGAAACAATACCTAGTGATATAGGGTGTATAAGATTTTACTACAACCAATTTATAAACCCATAAAACATACAGGTATCACTCAAAGACACCATTAACAGTGCATGGCTTGTATTAAATCATGTGAGTTTAGTAGGCAAAAAGAAAGTTCCATCCCTTATTTTGTCTCCTTTCTCTATTGTTAGCTGTCATCATAGCATCTTACTGCTATCATAAGTCAGATAAGATGTTCCTTCTTGTGCAGCTTGATTGGAGAATGTGTTTGATTTATCCATCTGTTTACCTATCTGAAATATTTTAAAATGACTCCCCAGGGCCTAGTTTTGCTCAAATTTCATACAGCTCTAAATCCAGAGTGACTCCAGTCTGTTCATTGGACTCACTCTGAATTTATACTTATATATCAGTTAGCAGGATTTGGCCCCCCTCTTCACTGAGTCAAATATTAGAAGTCTTGCACCTCGCTGCCAATTCTGGTGGTAGAAGGGAGCTATGGTAGGATTAATACAAGGGAGGAGGCTTAACTTTACAATCTTCTCTCTCTTTATTTTTTCCACCGATGAAATGATTTTTCAAACAAAAGAGAGCAAGTTAAGTTGTCCCAAAATAAAAAATATATATTTAGCAAATTGACACAATGTCTTTTTGAAATTTAAAAAATTGCAACGTTTATTTTTAAAATTGTTTTAAAAATCTTTTTTTTCAGGTGAATTTGACATGAATTCACTTGACATGAATTTTGTTCACTGAATTTGACATGAGTTCGTTTTCATTCAACATGGCATATAATACTATTAGTCAGAAACATTTCACCTGACTCTAACTCTACCTCTGAGTCTGGACACCATGTTTTTCTAAACATTTCACCTGACTCTAACGCTACCTCTGAGTCTGCATAAAAAAGGCAGCAGGATTAGAAGGATGACTGTGATGGGGTGCCTACTAGTCCTGTCTTTTGTTACTTCAAATCAGGCCTGAATAGAGAGAAAGGGCCAATTAGCCCTGTAACAGGCAGCACCTGGGAGAGAGTCAGGGTTGATAAGCTTTTAATTGGTGATAAAGCCCTGGAGGATAAGGGGCAGGCTAAGGGTCTATAAAACCAGGAAGCACTGCATAAGAAAGTCTGCAGTCACTCTCTGGGCATAGAGAGAGAAAGAGGACATCAGGGGGAGAAAAGAACCATGGTATCTTGCCCCTGAGGGAAGGGTGTACCTAGAGTAAGATGGCAAAGGAGCCTGATAAAGGCAAAATAGGAAGCAATCCTAGAAAACAACAGCAAGGTTTGGGACTGTGGCTGCTGGTTGGAAGGTCCCTGAGCTTGAGACTGGAGTAATGAGCAGGCCCAGTTTTCCCAAGCAGCCACTGGGAAAGCAGCACAGAGAATGGTGGACCAGAAGACTACCATTGAGAGGATCAGCTAATGGGACTTTGATACCTAGGCAGGAGAGGACTATAGCAACCTGGACAAAGGGCCACGCCATGAAAAGGAAATAATCTAACCCCAGAAAGGGCAAGGGGAGAGATGAGGTGAGCAACCAAAGGTGTGGGTGTCAGAATGGATGAGACCAATCTCCAGACAGCCACAAGTGTGTGCCACCGCACTGCATAGAGCACCCTTTGATGACATTCTTCACAGCATCATGCCTGAACAACCCATAGGTATATTGCAGTGTAGAACAGCGCTGACTTTGCCTGTAGTAATAGACTAACCAGCTTTTCACTTCTAAGCTGCTCATTCAAATCCAGCCTGGGACATTAGTGTCAAGCTAGTAGTGTCATCTGATAACCAATGGTGTATGTAAAATGAATTTGGAGATCTTCCCAGCTAAGTGCCATGCCGTAATTAAACACAGCCATACGGGCAGTCCCCGACTTATGTCGGATCCGCACTTACGAACGGGGCTTTTCTCGCCCCAGAGTTCATGGGCGGCAGGTCGCCACCCGTGTCCTCCGGGGCGAGAAAAGCTTCTCCTGGTCTCCCTGGTCTGCTGGGGGGGGGGTCCAGCGGCTTTGCTGGACCCCCTCAGCAGACCAGGGAGACAGGAGCAAAGCTGCACAGGCGGCATCCCGCCACCTGTTCAGCTTTGCTCGGGGGCAAAGGAGCAAAGCCACATGGGCGGCGGGGTCCCTCCGCCTGTGCGGCTTTGCTCGGGTCTCCCTGGTGTGCTGGAGGGGGAGGGGGCGCAGCTAGTGCACCCCCCCACCCCCCAGCAGACCAGGCTTTTGTTGCGGGACGCCTCGGGTAGAGCAGCTGGGGTGCTGCCGGGTTGGTCCTGTGGGAACCTACCGGGCAGCGCCCCAGCTGTTCTGTCCCAGGCTCCAGATTCAGCAGCTGTTGAAACTGATCAGGCTGATTCCAGGAAGCTGGGGGCAGAGCAACTCTGCCTCCGGTTTCCTGTAGTCAGCCCCTGGTCAGTTTCAGTGGCAGCAGCTGAATCTGGAGTCAGTTCCGACTTACATACAAATTCAACTTAAGAACAAACCTATAGTCCCTATCTTGTACGTAACCCAGGGACTGCCTGTATTTGGCAATAATTTTGTCCCAGAAATGAAACAGAGCAGAACAGTCAGTGAGTGAATGGATGATCGATTGAAATTAACTACACGCTCATTGGTTCATGTGGATCCTTCCATGTCAGGGTTGACAAACCATGGTCCTGTTGGATAGAGTGAATATGCTGATCACCATGATGTAGGGCTTGATTTTTATTCCTAGGGCTGTTTCTTACTAGCACTAGCCATTCTCTCTTTATACATGGAAAAATCTGGTGCTTGGGTATTTGTTTGGGAATCTCTGATGATTAAAATGGAGACAAACATAAGGATATTTCAAATATTGGAAAAGATAAGTGTAAATTAGTTCACTCATAAAAACTTTCCAGGTTTGCCTCAGTTAGATGATTTAGCTCAATACTTGCAAGTATTCTGTATGTTTAGTATGAGGACTCCCACAAAGAACACTTCAGCTACTGAATTAGTTATCTAAAGCAACTGATTTTTTTTCTGCCTCATTATGTCAGTGGGTGTCACCCATAGTCAGGGAATTAGCAAAGTCTGTGTAAAGATCTGGAGGCTAGGTGGAATGGACTCTAGGGGTGTGTCTAGACTACATGCCTCCTTCGACGGAGGCATGTAGATTAGCCAGATCGGAAGAGGGAAATGAAGCCGCAATTAAAATAATCGCGGCTTCATTTAAATTTAAATGGCTGCCCCGATCTGCCGATCAGCTGTTTGTCGGCAGATCGGGGCAGTCTGGACGCGACGCGCCGACAAAGAAGCCTTTCTTCATCGGCACAGGTAAACCTGGCTTCACGAGGTTTACCTGTGCCGATGAAGAAAGGCTTCTTTGTTGGCGCGTCGCGTCCAGACTGCCCCGATCTGCCGACAAACAGCTGATCGGCAGATCGGGGCAGCCATTTAAATTTAAATGAAGCCGCGATTATTTTAATCACGGCTTCATTTCCCTCTTCCGATCTGGCTAATCTACATGCCTCCGTCGAAGGAGGCATGTAGTCTAGACACACCCTAGCTGAGCAGGCTATAAGCAGTCTGTGTATCTTGGTCCCTGCAAGGGACAGGAACAATACACATAGCAGAGCTGTGGATAGTTCCGGAGTCAAAGCCCTCAGGGAGGGCACCAGTCTAGAAGCTCAGCCCTCATGCAGTCAGCTAACATAAGCCTTTTGGTCTATGATGAGGAAGCTGACACTCCAGGTAAAGGGACCCAGGCTCTCCCAACTCCACTAGATCCCAGCCCAGGGTCCCACCAATATTCTAATGTTCCTCCACTGGTTCAGCAGGGAATCCAGCCATAACGCACTGGCAGCATTTCAGGCAGCAGTGAAACCAGATTGGATTCAGCTGTGTCCCTGTGGCACCTTTTACCTTCCCCTAGGGGTGTACCTGGATCCGTGAGTGTCCTTCATCTCACCAGGGTAGATAGCCAGCGTTAGTCCCAGCAACTCCACAGTGCCTTGGTTGGCTGGCAGCTCCAGCATCTTTGGCTTGTCCTCATCTCAATGAACGCTCCCTTCAAGGCTCAGGAGCAGGCAGAAGGCACCTATCTACTCCAGCAGTTGCCACACAACTGAGCTCCAGAGCCTGCTCTTTATATTTTCTGTCCCACCTCCTAACTTCCAATGGGAAGGACAGGCATGGCCTGGTTCTGCCCACCTGGGCTCAAGCATGGTTCCTTCCTCTCTGATGCAGGCCACTCCACCTCTCTATAGCTACATAAATGTTTGGACATTGGGTTTCAACATGCACTAGCTCAGATATGCTTACCACAACCAATTTTCAATTTAAATTTAAGATGAATTAAAATTAGCATTTGGGAACCATCTGGCTGCAAAGTGAAGTGTTGCTGTCCTGTAATTTCCAGTGAGCAACCCTGCTGTGAAATAAACTTTAAACCAGTTTCCATCCTTCTTGTACTAAGAATAAAAATCATCGGGTACCATTTTTTAATTACATATTTTGTGTAAGCATTAGAGCTTTGTGACGGGTCCCTGTGCAGCCGGCCAGAGCAAGGTCTTCCTGCCAGCTAGTGGTATGTAAACATAGGGCTGACTATCTGAATAGTGGTGAGCTTCACTGAGACCCTTAAGTTGCTGATGAAGCGAGATGAAAAGCTGGCCAAGCTCTTTGAAATGATTCTGTATGGGTCACAGGTCTTCTAAGACAGTGTTTCTCAGAGTGATCCACAAAACCACTTTGAGAAACCAGTTAACTGGCCACTCCAGTGTGTTTACTTACTGATGCCACGGAGCCTTGCAGCTCCTGTTGGCTCTATTTCGCCATTTGCAGCCGAGTGGAGCCGTGGGAAGTGGCAGCCCAGCCCGTGCTGCTTCCGATGGGTCCCCCTTGGCAAAACAGAGCCAATAGGAGCCACGAAGCAGCATGGCGTCAGTAAGTAAATGCACTGGAGCAGCCAGTTAACAGATTTCTCAAAGTGGTTTAAGGGACCTCTTTGAGTAACACTGTTCTAAGAGAACAGATGGACCAGTGACTAATGCAAGTGGCCTAAGACTTTGGAAAATTGGGTTTGAGTCTTTTTTACTAAATATTTCCTGGAGGAACCTTGGGCAAGTTATTTAGGTCCAGATCCTCAATGACTGTTAGATGCCTAGTGCCTTTTAGGTACCTAAGTTCACCATTTAGGCACCACTGGCATTTTCAAAACCACCACTCTGCTGCTGCCTAACTGCATAGGCATGTAGGGGGTAAGTTTCAACCCATCAGCACTCTCATAGCTGCTAAAGCCCTGATGGCACCCTATATCTAACAAGAAGCTCAGAGTTTAGAAGGGTGGCGGCTGAGGGCCATTCTGTGGTTCATTGCACTAGACCACATTGTGTCTCATAGTAGAGAAACAGCATAACTGCAGCAAAATGTCCGAAGGACTAAGCTTAGAAATGTCAATTGAAAAGGAAGAAAAATAGTTTACATTTAATTTAAGGCTACTTGATTGTTAGCCTGTAAAACTTTTATGCCGTTGAGACCAGCACCATGGATTCAGTTATCCCTTAACAGCTGATAGAAAGGAGTTTTATCTTTACAGTGTGACCCGTCTCTTCGAGTTTTTATTGCTGATGTTTTAACTGGAGTAGAAACAGTATGTTCAAAATATTACTGAACATGTGAGATATGAGCAATGAGCCACAAGAGGGCACTGTTGGGAGCATTAACATTAACGGATTCTTCTTAAGCAGTTGCTAATTTTTAAAAAGCAGTTACCTAGAGGGTGTAAGAATTTAAGAGCACAAAATCTTTACAACGATGTGTTTCTCAGCAGGCAGTTGATCTAAAGTTTTGTCAGACACTTTGGCAAAAATAAGTTGGAAGTAAAATATAAAATTTTGGTCTATTAAAAATGAACTATTCATAAGCTGTGGATGATGAAGTACAGGTTGGACCTCCCTGGTCTGGCACTAGTGGGCTCTGACTAGTCTCAGATGAGGGATTTAGTCGGACCAGAGAAGGTCAATTCCAGCCCCTTTACTGATGGACTCCAGGCTCTCCTGGGGTCCATCAGCATACGGGGCCTGACTCCCCTCTGAGCTCCCACGGTCCCACCTGGCTCCTCTGCAGGGCTCCCTACTTTGTCTACATGCCCCCACTGGGCTGCACTGCTAGCTCCAGCCCCAACTCCTGCCCCTGGGGGGGGGGGTCCAAAGCCCTGGTCTGGCCCCAGTTCTGGCCCCAGCCCTGGCTGCCAGGCAGGCTCTGCACCTTCAGCTGGGCTATGCTGCCCAGTCCAGCTTTGGCTACTGGTTGGGCCTCGTGCCCCCAACCAGGTTGTGCTGTTGGCCCACACCAGTAGGCTCCATGCTGCCAGCTCCCTGCCCCGGCACTGAGGTCTCAGCTCCTCTTTCTGGTTGGGCTGTCTGGTCCTGCACCATCTGTGGTCCTATTGGACCACGGCTGGTACAGGACCAGAGAGTCCCGGACCACTGGTTTTAAAAAAACAGTACTTTTTAAAATGCTCCAGTGTTTAGATTTCTGCCTTTACTATATTTTAAAAAGAAAATGAATAAGGTGGAATAATATGGTAGCATTACTTTATTTCAGAGTAGATGCAGCTGTCTCATTTACAGGACATATTTTCCTGTATTTGTATAGGATTTCACAGGCGGACCTCAGGATGTTTTAGAAAGTGAATTAGAGATCAAATATATATGTGTGTGTGGCCTCCATATATATTTAAGGGTTCATATTTCAGAAGTCATGTTAGGTGACTTTTCAAATAATCATATGCTTGATCAATGCTAAAGGTAGTTCCAAACAAGCTAACTTGCATTGACCTTCTTGCATAGTTTCATGGGGGTAGCTGTGTTAGTCTGATTCAGCAAAAACAACAAGGAGTCCTGGGGCACATCCTACGATCCATTGTCTGCAATCAAACCACATTTGTTGTAATTCTAAAGACAGGTTATGGGCATACCAGAAGTCCAACAGTCACACTGCTGCTGAATCACAGACCCTGGTTGCTTGTACAAAGAGCTGCATGCAAATTTTGATGGGGAGGGACCCCAAAACCACCCTACAGACCACTGTGGATACCTCTGATGAACCTATGACGCAGCCCACAGGTTGAGAGGAAGAATATGGGGGACATACCCGGAGCTGTTACCTATCAATGCTGGTGCCCTATGCAGCCCAGTAACTCCCCACTCTCTACAGGGAGAGCGACAACTCTGCAGCAGGGCTGCAGGGCAGAAGCAGTGGAGGGTGGGAGGGAGAGAGAGCAGGAGTAGGGTTGCTGGGTTGGACAGATGAGGCACTCTTGCTACAAATCAGCAGGGTGGGGTGGGAGGCTCATGTGACAGCCTCAGGGTAGCAGGCAGGATGCACAGGCACAGGCCAGAGGAGCAGAGGGCAGCTATGCAGCTGGCTAGAGGGAAACGATGCTTTGCCAGAGAAACTGCCACATCTCTTCAGCTGCAGGCTGTGCAGCTGCTCTCTGCTCCTCCTGAGGCCCATGCTTGCACCCTCCCAGCTGCCAGGTGAGCAGGGATTGGGTGCACTCTGCCAGGAGTGGGGGGGATAGGGCTGACCACAGGAGGTGGCACAGACCCCTTGGGTGAAAGGGAGCGGCTAGGGGCCACCCGAGCCCATATTCAGCATAGAGCACCATGAAATGTAGGACATTTTGGTGCCGCGTATTTCATGGTGCCATACTCAGCTGCATGTTTTTGTGTATTGGTAAAGACTGCCCTAGACCAGCCACTGAGTGTTCCAGCTGTGGCACATGCCAGAACCTGTTTGAGACTCCAGTGTTGTAGCAGTGCAGAACTGTGCAGGATCTATGCTTCTGTCAGAGATGGTGGATAGCGAGGATGGCCATGCAAGTTTGTGGGGTTTTTTTTGTTTGTTTGTTTGTTTGTTTGTTTTTTTAAAGACATGAAAGCAATGGGGATAGGACTGACATTATGGGGTGGGAAAAGAAGCACACTGAGGGTATGTCTAGACTGCGTCCTTATGTTGGCAGAGGGATTCAGATTAGGCAGGTCGACATTGCAAATGAAGCGGGGATTTAAATATCCATGCTTAATTTGCATAAAAATGGCCATTGTTTTTGCAAACTCAGCATTTTGTCAGCAAAACACAGCAGTCTAGAGGAGGATCTGTCAAGAAAGAAAACCTTTTTCGACAGATCCCTTATGCTTCCTGCAAGGAGGTTTACAGGATCTGTCGAAAAAGTCTTTCTTTCCTTACAGATCCCCCTTTAGGCTGCCGCTTTTTGCCGACAAAGTGCTGAGTCTGCAAAAGCGATGTCAATTGTTATGCAAATTAAGCACGGGGTATTTAAATCCCCACTTAATTTGCAATGTCGACCTGCCTAATCTGTATCCCTCTGCTGACAGAAGGATGCAATCTAGACATACCCTGAGAAGTTGATCCGCTGCTCCCAGTCACTTCTGTGCAACTTGTTTCTGCCTCACCATGAATTGCCAAATGGTGGGAAGTTGCATGCTGGGTTTCCTATCCACGATTCATGGCACTGTGCATTGACACAAGCGCTCCGGTGAGTACATGCAGCATTGACACAAGGAGTCAAGTGTGCCCCAGTGATATACTAGGTCAGCTTTATGCTGATGTAAAGTGCATCAGCTAAAGTTTGAAGTATAAACATGGCCTTAGAGGATAGATTTAGTTTTAAATGAATCAATTGTTATGTCAAATATTGAGGAATACATTTAAGTCTATATATTGTTTAACTATGGGCACTCAATTTATTTTGGGGGTGACAGAAATGTACAGTTTCTTGCTGGGAAAGAATCACGTGAGTTTTAAAAATAACTTATCCATAATCGTTTTCCTGCCTCATGTAAAATTAACCCCGGAGAAAAAAATAAGACTATGATTTAAAACAATCGGAGTCTACAGTTAGGCTATGTCTAGACTGCGCCCATTTGGTGCAAGAAATATGCAAATGAGGCGAAGTATGGAATATCGCTGGGCCTCATTTGCATAATTAATGAGGCTCCATTTTTGTACAAGCAGCTTTTGTGCAAAAATGGAACCTCATTAATTATGCAAATGAGGTGCAGCCTAGACATAGCCTGAGACTCCTAAATCCATATTGGGGCACCAAAGTAAATGGCTTGATTTTCAAATGGGAAGTAGGCTAAAAATGCAGGTTCCAAAACAAATGGTGTAGAAGTGTTCTCTTCTTCTTCATTGGCTTCCAGGAGCACTCTAGAGATTCCCCAAAAGCCTTGAAGGTACCTGTGATTTCATGCCACAATGGGAGGTTAATCTAATTACTCTGTATGAATAGAATACCTTTCTCCCCACCTCTTTCTTCAGGAATGAGTAGAAAAACCTCCCTTAAATACACTCAGGATTCAGAATTGGAGTTTGTTCTTGTGTTTTTATTCAAGCCAGATGGAAAGGGAGAGCTGACTAAGCCAGGGGGCCTAGTAGAACGAGTTCAGATAGGCAACAGAGCTAACTAACACAGAATGGAACCTGTGAGTGCTGGTGAAAAGCAATTATTTGGTTAGATGTTTATTATATTCTGGCTCTGTCTTAAAATAATTTTCAAAATCTGCCCCCTCCCAGTACTTGAATTGGAATCTTGAGTCATCAAAATTTCTAACTTTCATACTTTAGTGTGATTGTTTGCTAATGGAAAATTGTAGTATATATTACATCACGTTCGCATTCATCTTCCCTCCCAAATTCCGTGTTGCTGGGTGGAATGTCATTATCAGACATACTCAAGTGTTTTGCCCTCTAATGTGTTCAGTCTACAGCTATGCCGTGTAAATGATATAAGCCCTAAGAAATGAGAGAGCCAGAAATGGAAGAAAGGAGAAGGATCATATTGCACACACATTGTCATCCAGGTGCACCGATGTTTCATTGCTTAACCTTCAGTTCAGATGCAGTCCTCTGTTACAAGCTGGAAATGCTTCTGCATCTCTCAGTCTCAAAGTACATAATCTTCGTAAAAACTACAGGTTCGCTTCCTTATTCACCTCAAATACAACTCATATGCTTTGTGCACTTCAGTGAAGTGGCTTTATCTGCATGTTTTAGGACCTACTTAATATCTCTGCTGCTTTTCTTCTGTTACTCTAAGGTTCTACTGTATCTAGGTGTTAAAACACCTGTAGCTGGGTTATATTAATACTTACCATACATTTATTCTCCAGCTTTTATTATAAAGGCTCCCAAAGTACACCTCTCTCTAGAGACATACAAGAATCAGTGAAGCATATCAGCTTCTGGGTTGGAGAGTGCCAGGCTTGGTGTTTAAAGTTCAGACTCGGGCAACCCCATGCAATAAGAAATGAAGTGCCTTATCTCTGTAAGTGCCACTGGAACGTATTCAGGCAGAGTAGGAGGATTCAAAGCCCTTGTGTTTGATGAGGTGGCACTAGATAGCTCTGCTAACTGGACAGAGACCTAATGTCTGCTCAGCTCCCAGGGCTGGGGTTAAGGGATCACCAGAGAGACTGTGGGAAGGAAATTGATCAAAAGAGTCTTGTCGTGGGAAGATACACTTCTATTTAGACTGACTTGTTTATAGTGAAAAGAGCACTTGTAGTAAACCAATTCTCCCAGCTTCCTGGCAACATTATGGTCAGTGTTTTTAAAGTGCTAATGGTGGTATTTTCAAAAGTGCCTATTCAAGTTAAACGCCTAGGCTATGTCTACACTCGCGGCTTATTGCGTGAGTAATATGCAAATGAGGCTAAGCGTGGAATATCGCTGAGCCTCATTTGCATACCTAATGAGCCACCATTTTTTTCAGGAGAGGCTCTTGCGCAAGAAGAAGCATCTACGCTGCTCCCTTCTTGCGCAAGAAAAACCCTCTTGCGCAATGCCGCTCTTCCTCTCAAGTAATAGGTGTAATGGCATTGCACAAGAGAGTTTTTCTTGCGCAAGAAGGGGCAGTGTAGACGCTCCTTCTTGAGCAAGAGCCTCTTCTGAAAAAAATGGTGGCTCATTAGGTATGCAAATGAGGCTCAGCGATATTCCACGCTTAGCCACATTTGCATATTACTCACGCAAGAAGCCGCGAGTGTAGACATAGCCCTAGGGTGCGTCTAGACTGGCAAGATTTTGCACAAAAGCAGCTGTTTTTGTGCAAAAACTTGCCAACTGTCTACACTGGCCGCTTGAATTTGCGCAAGAACACTGACGTTCTAATGTAAGAATTCAGGGCTTCTTGCGCAAATACTTTGACGCTCCCGCTCAGGGATAAGCCCTCTTGTGCAAGAATACTTGCGCAAGAGGGCCAGTGTAGACAGGCATCTTAATTTTTTGTGCAAGAAAGCCCAATGGCTAAAATGGCCATTGGAGCTTTCTTGCGCAAAAGCACGTCTATATTGGGCACGGATGCTTTTGCGCAAAAGCACTTTTTGCCCAAAAGCATCAGTGCCAATCTAGACGCTCTTTTGTGGAAATACTTTTAACGGAAAAACGTTTCCATTAAAAGTATTTCTGCAAAATCATGCCAGTCTAGACGCAGCCCTAATGCATAAGTATTTTTTTGAAAATACCACCTTAAAACCCAAGAAGTGTTTAGTCTCAGAGTCAATTACTCAGATAAGTGTCTTTCCATTTTAAAAACAATTGAAATGTTAATAAATGCATTTTAAAAGATAACCTTATGGGACCCTCTTCACTTTCCTACTATGTCCCACCTCTGGCATCCTCTTTTTTCTTTTACCTTGTGGAGCAAGGCTTTGGGGTGAACATAAGAACATAAGAACGGCCATACTGGGTCAGACCAAAGGTCCTTCTAGCCCAGTGTCCTGTCTACCGACAGTGGCCAGCACCAGGTGCCCCAGAGAGGGTGGACCGAAGACAATGATCGAGCGATTTGTCTCCTGCCATCTCTCTCCAGCCTCTGAAAAACAGAGGCCAAGGACACCATTTTATCCCCTGGCTAATAGCCTTTTATGGACCTAACCTCCATGAAATTATCTAGCTTCTCTTTAAACTCTATTATAGTCCTAGCCTTCACAGCCTCCTCTGGCAAGGAGTTCCATAGGTTGACTACACATGTGTGAAGAAGAACTTTCTTTTATTAGTTTTAAACCTGCTACCCATTAATTTCATTTGGTGTCCTCTAGTTCTTCTATTTAGGGAACTAATAAATAACTTTTCTTTATCGGCCCTCTCCACACCACTCATGATTTTATATACCTCTATCATATCCCCCCTCAGTCTCCTCTTTTCTAAACTGAAAAGTCCCAGTCGCTTTAACCTCTCCTCATATGGGACCCGCTCCAAACCCCTAATCATTTTAGTTGCCCTTTTCTGAACCCTTTCCAAGGCCAAAATATCTTTTTTGAGGTGAGGAGACCACATTCAAGATGTGGGCGTACCATAGTTTTATACAGGAGCAGTAAGATATTCTGTGTCTTATTTTCTATCCCTTTCCTAATAATTCCTAGCAACCTATTTGCCTTTTTGACTGCCGCTGCACACTGCGTGGAAGTTTTCAGAGAACTGTCCACGATAACTCCAAGATCCCTTTCCTGATTTGTCGTAGCCAAATTAGCCCCCATCATACTGTACATATAGTTGGGGTTATTTTTCCCAATGTGCATTACTTTACACTTATCCACATTAAATTTCATTTGCCATTTTGCTGCCCAATCACTGAGTTTGGTGAGATCTTCTTGGAGTCCCTCACAGTCTGCTTCTGTCTTCACTATCCTAAACAGTTTGGTATCATCCGCAAACTTTACTACCTCACTGCTTACCCCTTTCTCCAGATCATTTATGAATAAGTTGAAAAGGATTGGTCCCAGGACAGACCCTTGGGGTACACCACTAGTTACCCCTCTCCAATCTGAAAATTTACCATTTATTCCTACCCTTTGTTTCCTGTCTTTTAACCAGTTCTCAGTCCAAGAAAGGACCTTCCCTCTTATCCCATGGCCATGTAATTTACACAAGAGCCTTTGGTGAGGGACCTTGTCAAAGGCTTTCTGAAAATCCAAGTATACTATATCTACTGGATCCCCCTTATCCGCATGCTTGTTAACCCCTTCAAAGAACTCTAATAGATTAGTAAGACAGGATTTCCCTTTACAGAAACCATGTTGACTTTTGTCCAACAAATTATGTTCTTCTACATGCGTAGAAGGGTGTATCTTAGCTCCAAGGAAGTAAATGGAAAAACTCCCTTAGAATTCAGTGGGGCCAGGATTTCTCCCTCTCTTTTTTTTTAATGTGTTGGTAAAGCACCAGGCAAGCTTATTGTATTATATAAATAATATAGGCACTCAAATACTATGATTATAAGCACTGTAAAAATATCTCTATGCATAAACTGCAATTAGTCTCCTGGCAACTTTAACCAAGCATGTTCTGTTTTTGTTAAGTATTAAGAACAAAAAATGAATATTAAGACTTCTACAATTCATTGTATCAAAGTGCATGATGGATTCTTTAATGTGTATTTGAAACACATAGTCCTCTTCTTGTTAAAGTGCCTAACATTTGAATTTACTATTTGAGGTGGCATGGACTTCATTTGTATAATAGCAAAAGACGTTGTTCATATATTAGACCATTTTGAAAAGTGTAAACAAGTGTAAACATCTTGTAACATTCAGGTTGGTTTAATATATCAGTAAATACAGTTACTTTTCAAATCTGGTTAGCAAGCTGTACACAGATTGACAGGCTATAAAAAAAAAAAGCAGCCTGCTAGAAGAGTTTGGGGGATTGTACGCCATTTCATAGCTCAGTACAGATCAGTGCCTTATAGCTCCTGATTCTAAAATATACCCCTTATATAAATCACTCTTGATATGGTAGGTGAAAGTCTGCTTCAATGTAAAATAATGCAGGGCCTGCCAGCATTCTGAGAAATATATTCCATGATTTGCAATTTTAAAAGCTGCAACTATGTGAAATAAGATGATCTTTTCAACAAGTGGTGATCTTTAGTCACAGCGTACTTTTTGCACATAATTTGTTTATAGTTTGTTAAAGCGATATAGTATTCTCCTTATTTGCATGGGGTTAACAAAACCACTCGGCATTGACCTATCTCTGCTCGCTGACTTCAATAAGACCAGAGTTTGGCCACAATGCTGAGAGTATTTGGGGTTTCTTTTGGAAATTGCACCCTTGCAGATGGCCAGATGGCATTTTGGAGCAATTCTTCTAGCCTGAGAGGAGACACTCTTGCTCATGTAGCTCAAGACAGCATGCTAAAAATAGCAGCATGAAATTTCCAGCTCCAGCAGAGACTCAAGATAGCCTCCTGAGCTTGACCCCAGGGGTCAAGTGGGCTTGAGAACCCTAGTGACAGCTCAAGCTGCAATATTCACCCTGTATTTAGTTCACAAGTTCATGCCCCACTAATGCAAGTCTGTCTACTCGTGCCAGGAGGCTGTTAGACATGCCCTTCGTGTCCATTGGAATCAGTATGAGAGAAAGTCAGTCATCTAGGGTACGTCTAAACTACATGCCTCCGTTGACGGAGGCATGTAGATTAGCCAGATTGGCAGAGGGAAATGAAGCCGCGATTAAAATAATCGCGGCTTCATTTAAATTTAAATGGCTGCCCCGCTCTGCAGATCAGCTGTTTGTCGGCAGATCGGGGCAGTCTGGACGCGACGCGCCGACAAAGAAGCCTTTCTTGATCGGCACAGGTAAACCTGGTTTCACGAGGCATACCTGTGCCAATCAAGAAAGGCTTCTTTGTCGGCGCGTCGCGTCCAGACTGCCCCGATCTGCCGACAAACAGCTGATCCGCAGAGCGGGGCAGCCATTTAAATTTAAATGAAGCCGCGATTATTTTAATCGCGGCTTCATTTCCCTCTGCCGAGCTGGCTAATCTACATGCCTCTGTCGACGGAGGCATGTAGTCTAGACACACCCCTAGAGACCACTTACTTTTCCCTTCATAACTTTTGCAGTTAAAAACATGGGTACATATGTACCTAAGTACACAGTCAGAAGACTGATTTTCTTCTAAATATTTCTGCTAAATATTTAGACTTTGCTGCCTCATGTTAAGCATCAGTGTGGGGGGAAAATGATAAGGCACTCCTAAAGCACTGTCTGTATAAATCAAAGCGCTTTACAAAGGCATTTCATTACCATGGTGCTGCGTATGGGTTTTAAGAGAAGTATGGGATTTAGGGCCGCAAGTCCACTGAAAGTCTGATTTTGAATCCTGGTCAGGTTTATGTTTCTTACTTAGGGGCTTTTCAGATTCTACCCCTAAATAAAACAGAGTAGACAGGCAATTGTTATACCCATACTGCAGATAAGAAAACTGAGGCATGGAGAGAAAAAAAAATCACCCATGTGCAGAGGACCAAATTAAGGGCAGAGACCCATGGGTGTTGAGTGCCTAAATACCTGTGATAATCTGAGCCCAAGTTCTTGGATCTCAGTGGTACTTGGGCTGCACTGGTCATCAGCATGGGAACAAAAGATGGTCTAAGGGACTGGCTTCCACCTCTGAAGCTTAAAGTCATAGAGTCAAATAACCACATGTCTAGCGAAGATTAAAATTGATCTCTAGGAGTGAATTTCACCCAATAAGACCTTTCCGAAGGTCACACAGCAAGTTAGCAACTGAACCAAAGGGAGCACAAAGCTCTTGACTCCCATACTTCTTCCCATCATTCTCCGTCAATAATATTGTAATGGGAAATAGCTAATGACCTCATTTATGTGACTCCCTACTCCTGGCAGCTTTTCAGGGGAAGGAAGCCCTGAAAGTCAGCCATTAAGTACGTTCCACTCATTTACCTGTACGTGCAATATCACAAAATACCACTCCTGGTTTCAATTAGTGCAATCACTATGTTACAGATAAACCTTGGAATTCTGACATTGGGCTCTTGTTCGGTGTCAAGGCAACCAAGATTAAGGCCCCATTGTTCCCAGTCTCGCTCTACAAAAAGAGAGTAAGAAAAGACTGCCCTTTCTTCAAAGAGCTTACAATCTAAACAGCAAAGACACAGGTTGAGAGGGGAGCAGAGGCTCAAACAGATGAAGATACTTGCTAAGGTCACCTAGCAGGTCCATGGTAGAGCTGTAAATGGAAGCCTGGTCTTCTGAAACCCACTGCCGTACCCTGTCTACTGGCTCATACTGCCACTTATCTTTGGTTTGTACCATATCCCTTCAAATGGAGACCTTTTAAACACATGTACACATTGGCTAAGTCCAAGCATTTTATATGGCCCACTCCTGCAATGCTTCAGTGCATCCTTGTTCAATGGTTCCCATCAGACTGGACATCCACTACACAGACTTCCTCCTCTTCCCAAACATGTTGTTGATTAGTTTGGCCATTGACTTTGACCCACTGGGTCGTCTCTTTTCCTTCACTTTGAAGTTTGTGGCGATGGTTCTTAGGACTGTTGTGAACATGGTTACCACTTCCTGACAATGTTCTGAAGCAGACAGTTCAGAGAACTGACATTTGTTATCCATCGCCAGCTTTTGTCCTTCGTCCCAGCCTACTTCTCTCATATGGCATAGATCCTGCTTGTTACCAACTAAGAACACAGCTGACTCCACCACTCTGGAAATCAAAAAGGTTTGGATGAGACAAAAAGCCTTATAAAGCAGTGTACCCGCTCTTGTAAAATGAATTCATTTTTATACTGTATTAATTTAGGCCATTAGATGCTATGTAGAATCTCAGATTGCTATCCTAAAACATCTGTGAGGCAAATGACTAAATCCCATTTTAGTGATGTTTTATTAAAGACAAAAATTTTGTTTACATTAGATTTTTCCTCTTAAATATTAAAAAGTGTGTGAAAAAATATATGCACCAAGGAATTGGGCTGAGGCAATATATGGTGAAAGGGGCTGAAAATATAATTTAAATAATTTCCCAATTTAAGATGATTTTCTTCTCAGGTCATGTTTTATTTAAGCAAAGCCTCAGCAGGTTATGCATTCTTAGGTCAACTGTTGTGAATACTGATATTGAGCGTTCCGTGTTCAAACAGTTCCCTAATTGATTTGCGTCAGGGACCTCTGAATTCATTTAAATTATTTGCTCAAGGACACAAAGGGAGTTTATGTCACTGACCATGACCAATTTTAGAAGGAGTTCTTGGTGTCAAATCTCTAGAGTGTGTCTACACTAGTATTTTCTTCAAACTTCCTATTGGAACATCTGTGCTGGAGTCAGCAATGGAGAGGGCAGCATCATAGTTAACTACCAGCACTTTAACCTATAGGTTGTCTAATCTTAATCAGAGTAATCAGTTTTACATCCCCTAACAGGAGAGTATGATTTACATGTAATCGCAATATCACAGGCCTGGTTTCAATTAGTGCAATTTCTATGTTACAGATAAATCTTGGAGTTCTGAATTTGGGCTATCGTTCAGTGTCAGAGCATGAGGAAGATGGAAAAAGCCTGAAGTATTTTGGAGTTTGAGTGGAATGGAACACATTTTGCTGCTGCATTTTCCATCTAATATATTATTACAGTTGTTATGTTGCCAGGTGCTATTGCTGTGTGGAGTGTTATTTTAGCGGTTGCTAGGATGCCTAGAGCTCACAGACTCTTCTGTTTTCATACGTTAGATCAAACAAAAATATAGTAAGTATGATGCGACATACCTTTTACAAGCTGCTATGTGGGAGTCTCGTATCCTGTACAGCAAAGCTTTCGCAAATGCAAAGGAAGCCCTGTTGCTGATGTCATAAACAATAACAAATCCGTCAGCCCAGTGAAGCTCATCCGTGAGGGACAGCTTCCCCTGCCGTGGCTGAAGGCAATGAAATGCATATGTCAACAGAAAGGATCTCTTATTGTTGTCATTTTACAATATTTTCTTTCTAAGAATGAGAAAAAAACCTATGTGCTCGTACTTTGCACAGCACAAAGGGGCCCTGGTCTGGCTCTGGTTCTCCAAAGAGCTATAATCAAATAATAACCATCATTGCCCATGATTGTTATAATGAATGTATAAACAACGTTCCAGAACTTTAACCCCCCTGACAAGCTATAATAATTAGTAAAGTTAAACCTTATAGCCAAACTCTGCTCCTTTGATTGCAATGGGTTCTCTCTGAATTTATCCCAGGGTAACTGAGAACAAATATGGCCATTTGTTTAACCCTTTTATAAATAGGGTATAGCTTCTCTTCATCCTAGTAAAATGCATATGGGGTGTTTGTCAACTTGATTTATTTAAATGTTCCCACCCAGTTCTCTATACAGAAGCAGCTCTGGTGTTTGTGTCTGTTCCTTCACTAAGAAGGTTACTTTAGTGAATCATTCACCCTCCTGTCCATTCAACCTTTCCCCCAATCTCTGAAAAGACTTGGAGCATACATAATCCCTTTAGTGGGACATGAAGTCACCACACAGACTTTTGGGTGAGAGACACTTTGTTAATATGAGTGGTGGGAAGTTAGAACAGGACTGTGAAAGTGAAAGCAGAGGGAGATAGAAGGGACAAAAGATAGGGTTCCATATTTACTTTGGAAAAAGGATAAGGCCAATTACAAACAAAGGCATAAAGATGCTGACACCTCAACAGGTGAAACACTATGCAAAAGCAGTTGGTGGCAGATGAGCTGGAGGGGAGCAACAAGTTAAGAGGTAGATTAAATAGTTGGGAACAAGTCCACAGGCCATTTAATAAAATACATATGATTTTTAAAATTATATTCTGAAATCCATAATGAAGCATTGGAGAAAGTTCAGACAAAATCATTAATCTTAAGGATCAAGACCTGAAAGCACCTTGAAAACGGCTAAAAGAAATGTACATGAGATAACACCAGAGTAGGTGATACTTAATGTCAAAGGAGGAAAAAGAGGACAGCATAACTTTTTCCATTATTTTTATATATTTTAAAGATGTTTAAGACCATGAAGAAGAGATTTCATGGGTTGTATATTACAGATGGAAAACTTTTCTAGGTCCAGATTGTTGGTGGTTTCTAATGATCTCTCTTCTCCCTAATGCTCTGTGTATTTCTTAAACAACCCATGCTACTCCATCTATTGTGCCTGCAATTCAATAGAAAAAGTACAGTTCTGTTTATATTCAGGATATTTGTGTGTGTGTATGTATTTATGTATAAAAAGGTGCTGTGCTATAGAAATCTAGTAAGAGAAGTTCTCTACTTAGTAAGTATGCTTTTCAATCTATTGCTTTATAATCTATTGCAACATGTGCTGATCCGTGCACTTTGCAACTAAAACAGATCATTTACGGGGAAATGGGTGGCTTAGATATGGGATAGAGCCTTTCACAGTCAAGGTTGTCAGCACTGGGAAAATGTACCTAAAGAGATGGACTAGTTCAGCAGAATCATTGTTGGGACTGGTGGGAGGCACTACATAGGCAAGACTTCAGTGCCCTCCACCATCCTTTTAGATATGCCAGATGAAATACGAGCCTAACTGAAATGGGAATGGAAGGGTTCTGACTGCAGGAGATTTGCCCCTGCTATTACTTGTCCTCTAGTTCAACTGCACCGTGGGGATTTTTTGGTAGCTTTCCCCTCCAAGCAAGGTCTAAGTAAGGATTCAAGTGTCGCTCAGATTTGCAATAGCCAGAAATGAGAGGTGCCTCTGAGAGGTGCCTGTGGAACTGAGTTGGTTTCTGTTCTATTCAGTGTGGTCACGGGCTTCTGTCATAGAACATACCACCAAGCTTCAGTCTGAGGGTAGAGGAGAGAAAGAAAATCAAAGGAGGAGTTTCCCCCAATCATTCTGTCCCCAGGGGTTTCACCTCAAACTGAATCAGATCGAGGGAGTTGTGGAAGGCCAGAGCTATCTTCTTAGAGGTCCTGGCCTAGTCCCTAATGGTGGGTGCCGTGCTCCAGCTCCTGATCAACATGATTCCTGCTGAGTCAAGCTACCAAAGCCACCTCTGGCTGCCTCATTAAGGTGTGTGGGGGGGAGCCCATAAAGCACAGAAAGGCAGCAGTAGAAACAGTAAAGTGGAGCTTCATTAATATTCATCGAGATCCTCGCCAAGATTTGAGAAGAGGGGATGATTGAAGCTCTATTTGGCCCTCCCCTTCATTTGTATTCTCCAGCCTTAGATTCTTTGGCCACATGGGTGATGGTTCTCTGCAGAGTCTAGTACTAGAGAGATGAGTGGATAAGGTCTGCTTTGGGTGGGTGATTCTGTGGGAAATAAGCTGGCTTCTCTGTCTTGATTTTTATGGCACATCCATCACCATAATTTCTTTACTAACCCTTTCAGCAGAGAAAGAAGGAATTGAATGACCATGAAGGCTGAACTGCCTTAGAAGTGTTTTTTTCCAGAGTTAAGTTCACATGGGGAAGTCTGCATTGTCAATAACACAGGGTCTATTCTGTGAATTCAGACTTTGGGTTTATGGCTATATGGCCATTGCCACAGGTTCAAGAAATTTAGTTGGTTGATTTAAAAATGTCTAATTATTTGAAAGGATAGTTGGGGAAACAATACAAGCAGGCTACGTCTAGACTGGCATGATTTTCCGCAAATGCTTTTAACATAAAAGTTTTCCGTTAAAAGCATTTGCAGAAAAGAGCGTCTAGATTGGCATGGACGCTTTTGCGCAAAATCACTTTTTGTGGAAAAGCATCCATGCCAATCTAGACGTGCTTTTGCGCTAAAAAGCCCCGAGCACCATTTTCGCGATCGGGGCTTTTTTGTGCAAAACAAATCTGAGCTGTCTACACTGGCCCTTTTGTGCAAAAGCTTTGCACAAAAGGGACTTTTGCCCAAATGGGAGCAGCATAGTATTTCTGCAAGAAGCACTGATTTCTTACAGTAGGAAGTCAGTGTTCTTGCGGAAATTCAAGCGGCCAGTGTAGACAGCTGACAAGTTTTGCAGAAAAACTTGCCAGTCTAGACACAGCTGCAGTGATTTGCAACCTTTTTGCCCCTCCTATGAATTGAAAGTTACATGTAATTTCACTGTACAATGTTACATTTGGTTGTCATTGGTAGCTTTAATGGAGAAAAGCATTGACTAGAAAGTTGTCCAGTAAAGGGCTCATTCTGTAAAGTTGGAAAATGACCAGCACAGAGAGAGTCCTGATACATCCTAGTCACAGGAATGTCGAGCTTTCATGTCAGTAACTCAAATAGCTTTCCGGCTCTCTTCTTCCTCCCCTCTCACTTAGGCTTTGTCTACACTGGTACATTTAAAGTGCAGCTGCAACAGTGCTTTAACATGGCAGTGTGGTCATGGCACTGTATGGTAAACCATCGCCACAAGCAGAGTAACTAACAGTGCTGGGAGCCTGATTACACTGGCCCTTTATAGCCCTGTAACTTGCTGCACTTGGGATATGTTTTTTTCACACTCTTGAGCAAGAAAGCTACAGTGAAGTAAAGTGATAGTGTAATCGAGCCCTTAGAGGGACCTCTGGGAACAACTTTGCTGGGCTCATCTTCTATAAATTGTACTTACCTGTGAACAAGGATCATAAATTTCCAGATTCATTTGTCTCCCATCCAGACACAAATGTTTAGTGTAGATGCATTCTGCAAGGCATATGGCATTACAATCAATATCAGAGTTAACAGATAAAGAGATAAAAAAGGCTTTAATTGATGTATTGCTAATGAAGAAACATCAGATTGTGATAGAGGATTTGCCCTTGGTCCATCAAATCTAATATCAATCCTCTGACAGAACTTGATCTGATACTGTAAAGCAGGGCTACTCAAATTTGGAAGTCCCGGGGGCCACAATGATACTCACAGCACATGCCGAGGGCTGCAACTGAAGTGTGGTTTCATGTACATGCAAATATATATATAAATAGTTTCTTTCACACTGATGGGCATGAAGACAAAGCACTTCCCACAATGCCCTGGCGCTCCCAGCACCTCCTTCCTGGGGGCTAGAAATGCCGACACCCTGTATCCCTCTGTTCCAGCCAGCCCATCTGCTTACGTTTTTCAATGCTCACCCCAACTGGGAGATGCCTCGCCATTGTGGAGCATGTTCCTAGTGAAGGCCATGTTCAAAGGATCCCACCCATGGGCTGCATGCTGAACTCCACATAAACCCAAAACATACCTCGGGTGTTGAGTAGCTCTTCCAGAAGAGAGCTTCTACACTGGCATGTGCTTTTGCGCAAGAGCATTCATGCCAGGGTAGATGCTCTCTTGCGCAAGAAAGCTCTGATGGCCATTTTAACCATAGGACTTTCTTGAGCAAGAAATTCATGTTGCCTGTCTCTACTGGCCTCTTGCACAAGAACAGTTGCACAAGAGGGCTTATTCCTGAGCGGGAGCATCATAGTTCTTGCACAAGAAGCCCTGATTTTATACAGTAGAACGTCAGTTTACTTGAGCAAGAACACACAGCCAGTGTAGACAGGCAGTAAGTTTTTGCGCAAAAGCGGCCGCTTTGGCGCAAGATTGCACCAGTGTAGACACAGCCATGCAGTATTGGTTTGATCCTATCAAGCTATAATTATGCTGGTATTATACAAGCCTTAACTTAGGTGCTGATCCTGCATAAAGCTACTATTAGGAGCACACCAATGAGACTCAAAAGGAAAACCTCACTATAACAAGCATTTCCCTCCATAGGATCCGGTCATTAAGGTATCCGATATTCTTAAAGTCTGAGACATAGGCCCAGGTGTTTAAAATTATTTAGGCACTACTGTGCTTCACATTGCAACACCTAAGTTGGGAGCCTCAGCCTGATTTTCAAAAGTGATTCAAGCACTAAGGAGTCAAAATACTTAAATCTCTTTTAAAAATGAGCCAGAGGTATTTCAATTCTGAGCACAATTCCTAAATGCCTTTAAAAATCTGTACCTACATCTTATTTTGAAAAAGGGGAAAAAGCTGCAGTTCTTACTAATATTTTGCCTATCTTTTTCTATCTCCTTACTTCCTTCAGAATCTTCAAGTGAATATTTGGGGGAAAATATTAGAAAGAAAGAAAATTAGAAGGATTGAATCTGCAGCACATTTAAACTATGGTATCCACAGTTAAGTAAGAACATAAAAACTTTTGAAATTCAATTACTTTTCATTTCCACTACAAAATGTTCTATGTTTCTTTGTGGCTTGCTTTCTCTCTCTCTCTCTCTCTCTCTCTTTTTATTTTATTTACCTCTTAGTTATAAAAGCAGAGGAAAAATTATTTTCTAACAGTCTGAGCTTCAGTTTATAAATACATGGGTTTGCTAAAAATGTCCCTTGAAAAACTCTGTGTGTGTGTGTGTGTGTGTGTGTGTGTGAGAGAGAGAGAGAGAGAGAGAGAGAGAGAGAAATTCACAGTGTGTGTGTGTGAGTGAGAGAGAGAGAGAGAGAGAGAAATTCACAGTGTGTGTGAGAGAAAGAGAGAGAGAGAGAGAAATTCACAGTACTAGCTAGTTCCCCTGTCCTATTGAGTACAGCTGATCCAAGGGTATGTCCACACAACCGGGATATTTTGGGATACTTTTGAATGCATCTACTATTTTGAGATTGATCTCAAAATAGAGGATGCACTATTTCATTCCACAAAGGTTAAGGGATGTTTCAGAATAGCACATTATTTCAAAATTTGGCATTGTGTATACACACCAAATTTTGAAATACACTATTTCAAAATTCAGTGGAGTTTAGGGTGCTGTGGAAATGCACCCTAAGAGGTTCTCAGAGGCACAGAAGGCAATTATGCACCCAAATCTTATTTCCAAAATTAGATTTGGATTGTAAACTCTGTAGAGCATAGATTGTCTTTCTTGTTTTGTGTGTAGAGCACCTAGCACAATGCGGCACTGGTCCATGACAGGGATTCCTAAGCACTATTGCAGTACAAATAACGAAAAGGGAATGGGAGTTGGATTGGTAACTGCTGTCTATGCCTCTGGAATTTCCCCATTCCTGCATTCTTTTCTCTAGATGCTTTATAGTTCATTTCTTAAGGCCACTTTTTCATTAAAAATGCCTCTTGAGACAAGAAGTGTATTGGCAGAGAAGGTAAGAACATTACTTTTCTATATCTTCACTCTCTTCTTTAACTGTCTTCTCTCCTCTTTATAGTATACAGAGTTTACCAGCTTTTTTAGTCTGAGCTAATCAAGTTTCTTTAACTCTTTGCATTTTTTAAATTTCTGATTAGTACTTTACCTGGCACAAGGTGTGTTATCTGAGTGTTACCTGCTCATTTTTATACATCTTTTTTTATACATCTCCTTTTTACATGTTTTATATTTCTATTCTTCATGTTCTAAAATCATTTCAGTGATTGTAATATATATATAAAACATTTTGATGAGGAAACACGTTAGAACATCTAAAAAGAAAATTCAGGTATGTATCTGGTAGGAAATTAAAACAGGCATTTCATATTTTTATGGCGTTAGTGGTCTGATGAATAGAAAGCCTAAAACAAAACGCAAAAAAGTTGTGCATGGAAGCTTACCCGAATTAGAAGCGTATTCTCCAATGAAGCGCCTGGTTAGGAACCTCACTGTTAGGGCTGCAATACAAAACAAACTCCAGCTGAGCACGTGCTTGGTTCAGAGGGTTAACTTTATACAACTTTTGATTTTACTTGGTGAGCCAAACTCGGTAGGGTTTTCCTCACTCTACGCTGCCCCCAAATGATTATCAAGGGGGGGAGTTGCAAACTGGGAACGAAAAGTGGAGCGATCGATAATGCACAGTTCCGGGGAGGGGGATCAGAGGCTTTTAGTAGCACAGTGGAAAGGGCAGTGTGGAGCTGGAATGGGCAACTCTTCAAACATGGCAGCTGTTTCCAACTCTCTGCCTTCAAAGCAGCTGCAGAAAACCGCTGGCCATCAATGGATTATTTAAAAAAGTCAAGTTGCCCATGATGCAACCACCCTTGCAAAACTTGGGAGGGAGAAACCCGAGCAACATTGAAATCCTAGTTAATACACCCCCTTCCCGGTCCCCAACCCCACAAAGTTGACTTGTCAGTTTACCAGACTTGCCGCTTCCTCTGCTGCCCAGCACGGCGAGCTTCACTTCATTCATCCTGAGCCAGCCCTCTCTCCAGCTCCTGCCTGAACGCTTCAAAAGGGGTCTGCCGTGCAGAGCCCGCTGTGTCTTCCAGCTGGGCTGCAAACCCGCTTTGCTTCGAGTGCCTCACCTCCGCCCCCTGACAATCTCCAGTGACCCGCACGCAAGAGCCCAGGCGTGTTCCCACAGAGAGCGCTCCCCAGGCTGCTCCCCAGCCCTCCACTTCTTTATAGCCTCCCTGCCTGGGCTGGGGACGTCAAGGGGAGGTGGCTGTCATCGCTCTGTTCCTCTGGCAACGCAGCTCTGCAGACCGCCCACACAGTGCTGCCTGCGAGAAGCAGTTCGGCTGGGAGTTGCACTGATGCCTCTATTACCAGAGTGTGTGTTTGTGTGACAGAGAGAAAGAGTCACAGTCACTTTCTTTAGCTCTTCTCTCTCACGTGTATCTTCCAGGAAGATGTGAAAGTGACGCCCCTAGATTTGCTGAGAGTCACATTGTGGTGAAATATGGAATGGAACAAAGTCACATTTATTTCTAGCTGTAAATATTTACTCTGAGCTGAAACTCAGCAGTAATAAACTTGTTTGGAAATTCCTGACAAACCTCTTCCATTTTTTCCTCCTCCCCTTCCCCATACAATAAATAGCTTGAGCCTTTCTAAAGCCAGTTGCAATGCTTTGTAGTTGTAGCTGTTCTAAAACTCAAACATGTTTTTATTCGTGATTTTTTTAATTATTTTTTTTCAGAGAATTTGTCATTTGGACCAAGGGCTTTGGATGTGGGTGAGGACGTTAAAATAGACCATTTCACATGAATGGACAAAGTGGTTATAGCACATGCAAAGTAAATTTTACTTAAAAAAACATAAGTTAAAAAAACTATTTTCACCTTCAAAGCACTTTACAATCACTAGCAAACACATAAGCCCATATGTAACTTGGTTTATGTCTTTGTCACCCAGGTCCTGGCGCTCCTGCTGCTGCGCACGCCCCTCAGTCTCCTGCATACAGTGGAACACTACTTCTAGTGGTGAGAGACGAGCTCTGACTGGTGGGACCACATCGGCATGCAGGAATGGGACAGTCAGCAGTGGCTGCAGAACTTCGGTATGCTCAAGGCCACCTTCCTGGAGCTCTGCAAGTGACTCACCTCTGCCCTCAGGCAACATACCTGAGACCCACCATCCCCGTGCAGAAGCACATCACCCTGTGGAAGGTCACCAAGCTGGATAGTCAGGAACCAATTTGGAGTGGGAAAATCCACAGTTGGAGCCATGCTCATGCAGGTAGCCAAGGCCATCAACCATTTGCTGCTATGGAGGGTTGTCACATTGGGATTGTCGATGGCTTTGCCATCATGGGCTTCCCCAACTGTGGCGAGCCACAGGCAGCATACACATCCCAATCCTGGCCCCGAGCCACCATGCCTCGGAGTTAATCAACAGGAAGGGGTCCTTCTCCATGGTGCTGCCTGCCCTCATGAATCACAAGGGACACTACACTGACATCACCAACATCAGCATTGGATGGTCAGGAAAGGCACGCAATGCCCACATCTTTCACAACTCCTGACTCTTCCAAAAGATTCATGCCGGCACTTTTTTCCCAGACTGCATCATCAGGTTGGGGAGGTGGACATGCTCATCGTCATCCTGGGTGACACAGCCTACCCCTTGCTCCCCTGGCTCTTGAAGCCCTACACAGGCAGGCTGGACCCCAACAAGGAGCACTTCAATGCCAGGCTGGGCAAGTGCCAAATGGTAGTGGAATGGCTGTGCTCATCAGAGAAGCCTCGAAGGGCAGTTTTAGGAAAGGCCAGTTCTGAGACTCTTTCCCGGGCCTCTTCACAAGGGGTCCCTGTATTGCCTGTGTGTGCCTTTCACCCCCCCTCACCCCCCCTAATTTCCCCTGCCCTCCTTCACCCTCCCCCTCCCATGCAGAGCAAACAATAAAGACTAAAAAAACAGGACTCTTTATTCAGGGGACATACAACAGGGAGGGAATAGGAAAAGAACCTGGAATGAGGGTAGGGGACTCAGGGATGGGGCTCAGAGTGGTGCTGCCTCCGGGTGGCCTGGAGGCTGTGGCTGCCCGAGAGGCCCAACTTCCCCATGTTCTGTGGCCCAGGCAGCCACTGGGGAACCTTGGAGGGGAAGACATTGGGTGGGTGTGGAGGTGGCTGGTGGTCCACTCCATGAGCTCCATCACGAAGGTGAGGGTGGTGAACATAGCATCATGCTGACACACCAGCTCTTCCCATGCAGCCTTCCTCTTCTCCCAGTTAGCCCCATGCTCCTCCTGGCTGCCAGCCCGCTCCTGGTGTTCTGTCTTGATTCCCTAGATGAGGGACTGCAGGCAGACCGTCTGTTCCCTTAGCTTTAATAGCAAAGAAGCTAATTCGTAACCTCACATGCTCTCGAAGAACAAATGCTAAATTCACTTTCTGTAATCACACAGAAAATTCCATTGCAAAAGTTGTTGACCTATCAGGGAACAGAAATAATGCTTTTAAATGTATGTGATTACTGATATTCACTATAGCACATTTCAAGTAGCAATCTACATACAATTGTTCAAAGTATGAATCACTTTGAATAATAGTACATTTAAAAGAGATACGAGATGAGTGAGGTAATATCTTTTGTTGGACCAGCTTCTGTTGGTGAAACAGAAAAGCTTTCCAGCTTACTCAGAGGCACTTCTTTAGGTCTGGGAAACTAATTCAGCTTTGGTCTACATTACAGTTAGCTTATACAGACCTCATTCTATAAGGCCTACTTTGCATAACCTGCCCCCCCCCCCGCCCCCCGCCCGATGTCAATCTAATCTATGGTACTTCAGCTATACAAATCTGAAATGAGTTGCAATATAGATGTTAAGCTTTCTCAATGAGGTAGTGTCTTTCATTTTTTGTTTATATGGTGACTAGCAGATATTTAAAAATGAAAAAGTAGTGTCCATCCATGCTGCTCAAATTGCAGAATTGGGGCTTTAAGGTCCCCTCTGCATTAATAATTAAGATGTCAATGCTCTAAGAAGCAAGGAATATTCAATAATTATGTATATTAATTGTTCTTTTAAGACTGAATTGTCCAGCTCTAGTTACAGATGGGTGAGCTATATAGAAGAGAAGTTCATTGCAAAATAATTTATTTCTTTTCTGTGAAGAAAAATGTTCAAGTTAATCATAAAAGTCCAGTAAAATATGAAATGCAGGAGTAAATATGTCTAGAGTGTGTATACAAACCAAAGCCCAAGGTAAACCGCTTGTATCTGGTTTATTTTTAGCAACTAGCGGAATGTTAATTCCAATTTTTTATTATTTTTTTTAGCTCCAGTGTTTACAGCAGAGTATTAAAACAGATTTCTAACTATGGTAAGTCACTGGAAATCTAACTTGTTGCATTTACTTTAAAAAGCCAAGAATTTCAGTCCTTGGTACAAAGCATTTAATAAACAGAAAGAAAAAAGTGGTTTGGGACATATTTTTAAAATTCTTGACGTTATTTTGAATGACAATCATGCTACGATATCCTGTAAATGTCACGGTATAGTGCAGCTTCAGGAACAAATTCTGGGCTTGGTACTCATATGCAGGAACAGGCAAGGCTAGGAACAGAGCTGCAAAATTAGAAATATTTCATTATTGTTTTCGTTCATGGTCAGACCCATTGAAATCCCATTCTAAGGTTTATCCATGGCTCCAGCAGTAGGGATCAGAACCAGGATCCAGGCATTTTAGCATGCACATCCTGTTTTCTTTTGCCCTAGGGAGAATGCAGTTGTTTAGCTGAAAGGATATTCTATTTATTCCTCCTTCAAACACAGAGGAGTCTCCCTGCCTGTCGCTGTGTTTCAGTTCAGCACAAAGGTAGAATGAGTAACTGCAGTCTCTTTCTCATCTTTCATTCATATGTCATCTGTTCCTACATTATTTGTTTGTTTTTAAACTAAGCATATTTGTCATATGGATCTAATTTTAATTTAGCTCACAGATGTTTGTCCCCCTATTAATAGTTTTTTGCCTCCAGTGCTCTCCTGGGCTATAGCCTGGAGCTTCTTCTTTCTACCTGATCAGTTTTTGAAGTCCCATGTTGACAGAACATGTCCTCTACCACTTCACTTGATGAAAACTCGAGATAGTGGTCCTCTCCCATTTCTGGGAGCACTTGGAAAAGGAATTCTTGTGTGCTTGAGACTTGAAATAATGCTTTCCAAAGAAACTGTCCCAACTTATATGAACTGCAAACTAAGCACAGATATGGCACATCACTTGAATAAATTTGGTACAAATGCCTCATCCTATTAGGAAGCAACAGTGATGCCACCCTAGCTGAAATCTGGATTTTCTGAGGTAATGTCAACACTGCCACTGGGAGGCATAATTCCCAGCTCAGGTGAATGTACGTGTATTAGTTCTACTCCAACTGGCATGCTCAAAATAGCAGTGTTGCCATGGCAGCAGTTCATGCCAGCCACTCCATAGTATCCCATTCAAGAATCTAGATATGTACTCTGACAGCTAGCCCATGCCACTGGGGCCACACTGGTATCTTTAGGTGCTAGCTCAAGCTCAACTAGCATACCTATGTCTATCAGGCCTGGGAAATACACTTCCCAGCAGCAGTGTAGATCACATATCCTGTGTCCAGGGCTTGGCTTCCCATTGAATCCTGACTGACAGGTAGATTCCAACTCCTACTCTCAGAGGATGTTGGCGGTGAGTAGTGCTGGATGCTGGTTGTAATGTTGTGTGTGTGTGTGTGTGAGAGAGAGAGAGAGAGAGAGAGAGGGTATGTCTACACTACAAAGTTAGTTCAAACTAACGGACGTTAGTTCGAACTAACTTTCATAGGCGCTACACTAGCGCTCCGTTAGTTCGAACTTAATTCGAACTAACGGAGCGCTTAGTTCGAACTAGGTAAACCTCATTTTACGAGGATTAAGCCTAGTTCGAACTAGCTAGCTCGAATTAAGGGCTGTGTAGACCCTTAATTCGAACTAGTGGGAGGCTAGCCCTTCCCAGCTTGCCCTGGTGGCCACTCTGGCCAACACCAGGCAAACTTGTCTGCCCCCCTCCCGGCCCCGGAGCCCTTAAAGGGCCACGGGCTGGTTACACAGTTTATGCCAGTTGCAAGGCTGCCAGCACCCAGCCAGCAGACCCTGCACCTGCCACAACATGAGCCAGCCACCCGAGGACACCCAGCCCTCCACTGCTCCCCAGGACCAGCCTGGCGGCTCCCAGGAGCCTGCCCGGGGATGCAAGAGGCGGGCACCCACTTGGTCAAGTGCGGAGATTGTGGACCTCATCGAAGTTTGGGGGGAAGCCTCCAATGTCCACGATCTCTGCACTAGCCACAGGAACGCGGCAGTCTACTGCCGCATGGCTGCCAGCCTGGCCGCCAGGGGCCACCAGCGCAGCCGGGAGCAGGTGCGCTGCAAGATCAAAGACCTGCGGCAGTCCTACTCCCGGGCCTGCCAGCCAGGGGCTGACCCGGAGGCCTGCCCCCCACTTCCACGCCCTGGACCGCCTTCTGGGGGCTCATGCCGTCCCTGCCCCCCGGGACGTGATAGACCCCGGGGCAGAGGGACCGCTCCAGGAGACGGAGGAGGAAGAGGAGGGCTCCGAGAGCCAGGAACCTGCCGGCAGCCTGCCCAGGACCTGGGACCCCTGAGGCACCCCACAGAGCCGCTCGCCTGTGTCGTCCAAGGCTGGGGAGGCGTCCACCTGTGAGTACCATTGTGCTCCTCTTATGTGTACGGGGTGCTGGGGCGAGAGGGAGCCCTGGGACCGTGCTCCTGGGCCTTGCCCACCACGGAGCAGCAGATGGGGATCCTGCAGGGGCCCCGGCCTTGCAGAGGGGAGCTGGGTTTCACACACCTGGGCCCCTGGGGTAATTGACTGCTGGTCTTGTTGCACCACAGCCGCAGCACCTGGGCCTGCAGGGCGCACCACCCCGCCTGCAGCAGCTGCCCATGCCCGGGCCAGCAGGAGAGCCAGGAACCAGGAGGACTACCAGAGGCGGCACCTCCAGTTCCTGGAGCAACAGCTCCGTCTCCAGGACCACTGGGTCCAGGAGGACCTGAGGCTGCGCTGGAGGAGTTTGGAGGCCCTGGAGGAGCAGGGCCGTGCCCTGCGAGGCCACCTCCAGAGCCTGCTGGACCGCTTCCCAATTCCTCCTGCTCTCCCTGCTGCTCCCCCTGCTCCCCCTGCTCCCCCTGCTCCCGCTCCTGCTTCCTCCACACCCCCCGTCCCTCCTGCCCACCCTCCACAACCATTCCCCACTGACGCCCCTGGACCCACAGTGTGGCGAGATGGGAGAGGCAGCCAGACTCCCACCCCTGAGCTTTCCTTTCCCTTCCTCCCTTCCCTCCCCTTCCAGCTCCCTCGTCCCAGGTTTCCCCCTCCCCTCTCCCACCCTCATTCCTCCCTTCCCCTACCCCAGTTATGTGAAATAAACAGACGTTTTTGGTTGAAAAACAGGTGTCTTTATTTTACAGTAGGTAGGGAGGGGAAAGGGGAAGGGGGTAGGGTGGAAGAAGGCCCCAGTGGGGCATGCAAGGGAGAAGTCAGTCCTCCTCCTCCACCAGGAAGCTCTCCCGCAGGGCTTCCCGGATCCGGACGGCCCCCCGCTGGGCTTCCCGGACGGCGGCAGTGCGGGGCTGACCGTAGTGTCCAGCCATGCGGTCAGCCTCAGTCATCCAGGCTGGCAGGAAAGTCTCCCCCTTTCGCTCACACAAATTGTGGAGCACGCAACATGCTGCCACCATGGGAGGGATGTTGTGCTCGGCCAGGTCCAGACGGGTGAGGAGGCATCGAAAGCGGGCTTTCAGTCACCCGAAGGCCCCCTCCACCACGATGCGGGCCCTGGTCAACCTGGCATTGAAGGCCTGGCGGGAGGGATTGAGGTGCCCCGTGTACGGCTTCATCAGCCACGGCTGCAGTGGGTAGGCAGCATCCCCCACCAGGCACACGGGCATGTCCACGTCCCCGACCCTGATGTGGCGGTCGGGGAAGAAGGTCCCGTCCTGCAGCCGCTGGCACACGGAGGAGTTGCGGTACACCCGGGCGTCGTGTGCTTTGCCGGACCAGCCCACATTAATGTCCGTGAACTGTCCCCGGTGGTCACACACGGCCTGCAGGATCACGGAGAAGTACCCCTTGCGGTTCACGTAACGGGACGCCTGATGTTCCGGGGCATGGATGGGGATGTGCGTCCCGTCGATGGCCCCCCCGCAGTTGGGGAAGTCGAGGGCGCCGAATCCCCGGATGACGGCATCCGGGTCGGCGAGGCGGACCACCCTGCGGAGCAGCACCCGGTTGATGGCCTTGACCACCTGCAGAGAGAGACACAGCAAAGCGCCAATCAGTGGGGCGCCCGGGTGGCTGGGAGCGTTCGTGCCCTGGCAGTGCCCCGCGCCCCACTCCCGGAAGGATCGGTAGCTGTCCGGCGTGGAGAGCTTCCAGAGGGCGATGGCCACCCGCTTCTGGAGGGGGATGGCGGGCCTCATGCGAGTGTCCCTTCTGCGCAGGGCAGGGGCGAGCCACTCGCAGAGCTCCAGGAAGGTGTCCCTCCTCATCCTGAAGTTCTGGGTCCACTGTCGGTCCTCCCAGCGCTCCAGGACGATGCGGTCCCACCAGTCGGTGCTGGTGTCCAGACGCCAGACGCGGCGGGGCACGCCTGTGCCAGGGTGCCGCCGCGGCTCCTCCACGGCCCCCAGGGCGGCCAGGTGGAGAGGCAGGGGGCTGACATGCACCAGGAGGTGCCAGGCAGCCTCGAGCCATTGGTGGCAGGCTTGCAGCAGCAAGTCCAGAAAATGCACCAGAAGGTGCAGGGCAAGCTCTGGCGCCATGTTGCCACCTGCGGCGGCGTCCCCGAAGGGAAGCACCGACACAGACGGGCACAGAGACCAGCGCTTTGATGTGCCTCGGTGAGGTTGGCAAGCAAGCAGGAAAAGCTGAGAACCGGCTGTCCAGGGGGGTCCCTTTAAGCTCGAGCCTCAGATAGCCTCAGACAGCAGCCACACAAAGCAACTACTGACCTGATGCCCTGCCAGAACCGGTTTCAGCTGCCCTTAAATGCGCCCCTGCGTCCAATCAGTGTGGACGCGCTAGTTCGAATTAGCAAAACGCTAATTCGAACTAGTTTTTAGTTCTAGACGCGTTAGTTCGAATTAGCTTAGTTCGAATTAACTAATTCGAACTAAGTTAGTTCGAATTAGCGCTGTAGTGTAGATGTACCCAGAGAGAGCTCTAACAGCTTTCTTGTATGATTTAACAGAAATAAATCACATAGACTTCAGAATACAGGGTTTTTTTCTGTGGAAAATAATAGGTGCTAACTCTTCACTTGCACTTTTTCTTTTGTAGGCACCTACATATGTAGGTAGAAAATGCTACCCATTCAGAATAAATGCAACTTAAGGAGCCATGTACAAAAGTGCAAAGTAGATACAAATTGCAAGTACATATCCTCCTCTTTACAGTCTTTCTTCTGTCCCTTTTGGGTGATTCTGTATGGGCAACCAGAGTACTGATGAAATATTTCTGATGAAGATTCTCTACTGTGCAGAAATATATAAAAATACACTTGTACCTTTGTAAATGGCTGCACAAAGTGAGGTACGAATTAGGGATATGAACATATATCTGTGTACATAGTTAACAGATGAGCTCAGGCTCATCTATTAACATGCATGGTTACACGCAGCCAGTTACATGAAGCTTTTAATGTGCACGATTACACACAGCTTTTAAACTAGCTCCCCACACATCCCGGCTCCCATGGAGCTGCCTGTCCTCTCTCTCTCTCCTCTCCCCATGCTGCTGCCTCTGTATCAGAGGCAGCAGCGGGGGTGGGAGAGGCAAGATGGGAGTCAGTTCTCACAGGGAGCCAGTACTCACCATGCATAAACACATTTTAGCATCCCTAGTACAAATGTGTGCACATACATAGATTATATATCTGTGTATGTATTTACACACACGCATATGTCTATTTTTATATAGATACTAGAAGATTTGCCCAGTGTTGCTCAGGCTCTTTAGGACAGGGAGCAGGGATTGTAGGGGGTGTAGGAGTCAGGGCAGGAGTTTGAGGATGTGGGAAGCTCATGGCAGTGTGCTGGATGTATGGATGTGTGTGTGCAGGAGCTGTCAGGGGGCCATGCTGCCCAGGTGGTAGCTCCTTGGGGCTGGCTATGGCAGGGGCCATACTTCCTGGGTGGTTGCTCCCTAGGGCTGGTTACAGTGGGTGACACGCTGGCCAAGCAATGGCTCCTTGGGGAGGACCATGGTGGGAGTCACATTGACCAAACAATGGCTCACTAGGGCTGGCTGCAGCAGGGGCAGCACTGGTGGCGTGGTGGCTCCCTGAGGCTGGCCATAGTGGGGAGCTGCACTGACCAGGGGGCAAGCAGGAGCTTACATCTATCCCTACTCTCTGTGTACTCAATGAAGTTGTAGCTGTCCTGCTCCCCAACTCTGTCCCCTTGCTGCCCTCCTGTGGCCATTACACAGTATAACTGTCCCTGCTAGCAGCGCTCTCCTTTTCTGTGTTTTTCAAAACAGTCTCATTCCAGGTACAGGCAGTCCCCGGGTTACATGGATCCGACTAACATCGAATCCCTACTTACAAACGGGGTGAGGCAACCCCAGACTAGCTGCTTCCCCCCAGCAGACCAGGGAGACGCGAAGTTAGCGCCCCCCCCAAAGCAGACCAGGGAGACGCGGAGCGGCTTTTCTCAGCAGACACCTCAGCTTGAGAATAAAGGACTGAGGGAAGTGAGGTGTGGGAGAATAAAACTGAGCTCTGGAGAAATGTTTGGCTAGAGTTTCCCCTACAGTATGTACCAGTTCCGACTTACATACAAATTCAACTTAAGAACAAACCTACAGTCCCTATCTTGTACGTAACCCGGGGACTGCCTGTATATCCCATTGACCTGGTAAAAATCTGGTAAGATAGGCATGCTGGGAAATCCAGCTATTTGAGGAAGTAGTAAATAAGAGCAGAGGCCACATTTTTGCAGTGGGAACTTTCAGCTATATGGGTCACACAGCTTTTGAATAGCTCTAGTTAAGACAGTGGCTCTCTCTCTCCAGTGACAGTGTTACTTGACTTGTTACACAACTCAGACTTAAGAAGGACCCAAGATGCTTGCTTCCTGGTTATAACATGAAATTAAAAAGGAAAACTGAAAACCCCTTTAAAACTTAATCTTGCAGGAAATGTCACTGAACTACGCAGAATGTTTAAACAACTTCTGCTATTTCTGACTCTGTACAACATCTGCAGAGTCAGAGGAAAAGCCACATAATTTTAAGTTTCATGTTGGTACATTTGGTGGAACAAACAGCTATGGAGGGTTATAACATTCCAGAACATATTGGAAGAAATCATTTGGATGTGCATAATATAAAAAGATACCAAGTTCTTTATTTGTGACCAACAGCAACAAGGAAAGGAAATATTCTGTTATATAAGGGAGTTTAAAAGCAATAAAAATATGTATGCGTTTGGAAAATTAGTTGACTCTCTCATAAAGGAGATAATAATGTGGTATTCAAAACCCCAGTTTTGAGGAATTGATATTAACTAAAACAATAAGTAGCAGCAAAAAGTATCATCATCACAAATTTGCAAAAGAAAAAAAGTTTTTTTTTCCGTTTTTGCTGACATTTGGAATTGTAACAACAATTAATTGAAATTTTAAATTTTGGACAAAAATAATTAAACTGAAAAATATCATACAAAATATTTCCCCTCACTAATGAAAATTTGTAAATTGTGAATCAGTTTTTATAACTCTTCTGCTAGGTAGAGACAACAACAGTAAGGGCAGGGTTCAAAGTCTACGATTTCCTTTAACACAAATTGTTGGAGCCCCAATTTAGTTATATTGGGAAACTAAACACCACCTCAAGCACTTTTAAGAGGCAGAACTTTCCCTCTTGCAGGCACTCAATGTAACATAATCAAACCTTTATTGAAAAAAGAGGAAAAAAGGGGACCCAACTTTATTTGGGGAAAACATTGCAATCACCATTCTAAAACTTGTGACCTTAGGCAAACACACAGATTTGGTGAGTGTCTTTTGCCTCGGTTTCTTACCTTGCAGCATGAAAATCTGGTAAGCCAAAGTCCCTTAATATATAACTCCCCTTTCCTTCCACTGCACCTCACTCTGTTAGACAAAGTCCACCTCATCAAGCAGAGACACCTGCTCACAGTCATTCACATTTTCATTAGGATTTGGCATTTGTATCCCATAGTTGTCAAGTGAGGTTGAATTTAGGGTGCCCCCCTCCCTTAATCATGGCATGGTATATGCAGTGTCCTTTACTCATACAAAATGGTTAACTTTTCATTACCCCTGCATTCAAATACTAGAGTGAGTTGTGGCAAATATTAAATAGTCAAAACTGATAATTTTAACAAAGCAGCTCCATCTGCTGCTCGTGTAGGCAAGATAGGCATGTCTTTGCAAACATTGTCTGCTCCTGAAGTCTTTTCCTCTAGCTCTATGGTCACCAACCATTGATTGCGATCAACTGGTCAATTGGGAGGGCTTGACCAGTCGATCGCGAGGAGTTTGGGGCCCACCCATTTCCTCCCACCCCCAAGACTCCCCACTACCTACCTCCAGTGACAATGGAGGTAGTGTTGGCTCCTGCGGGGGTGGATGAAAGTCACGCAGCTGCGCGCCACTTCCAGGATTTCAGGAAGTGTGCTGGCTACTCCTCCTCCCCCAAACAGCCAGTGCGGTACCAGAACCCAGGTTCTGCATGGGGGGGGGGAGTCGTCCCTGGAGGAGGCATGCCAGGACTTCCTTCCCCTGTGGGGGGAGGGAGTAGGAGTCCTGGGAGGAGATGCGTGCCAGTGACTCCCTGCCCCCACTAACACCCTGTCCTCTGCCGCAGCACTCACCGGCACCTTGTTCCCTGCCCCATCAGCCTGCCACCTGCCCCATCACCCTGTCCCCTACCCACACCAACACTGTCCCCTGCCCCAGCACCCACTAGCACCCTTCTCCAGTACCATGTCCCCTGCTCCCCACCCCCCAGCACAGTTGGGGCCACATTAGTGAGGCTTAGGGGGGTTTGGAGGAGGTGGTTTTTTTTGCATCTCACTTGTGTGGCCCCAACTGAATTTTCTGTGGGTCAGTGACCCCTGACTCAAAACAGGTTCCCCTCCCCTCTCATAAATAAAGATAATTCTGAAACTTTTGTGTTTGACATAATATTTTATTTAAAAATGAACTCTGGCCAACAAACCCCCAATTGGGCCAAGCCCCCATCTGGCTGCAGCATCATAACACTCCTGTACCACCCCCAACCCCAAACCTGAGCTTCTCACACACTGCAACCCTCTGTCCTGAGCCTCTCACATCCCCAAACTCCTGCATCCCCACATCCTCAGTCTTCTGCCACAACACTCCTACACTATCCACACATCATAAATCTGTGTCCTGAGCCCATCACACTCCCAACCTCCCTTCCCTGAGCCCATCACACATCCCAACCCAAACTCCTGCACCCTCACATCCACAAGCCTGTGGCTTGCTCATCACTCCAACCCTCCACCTGACCCCAACATTCTCCAGCCTGGCACTCCCTCCCCGAGCCAGCATCTCCTTCTCCACATCCTCCTGAATCAAATTCCCTCCCAGAGCTTGCACCTCTCACCCCTTCCCACACTCAAATCCCTCATTCCTACCCCAGAGCCCACACATCCTATCTGAACCCAGTGAGGGTACAGCTAGACTACAACACATTCATTCTTCCGCTTTTTTTTTTAGCAGAAAAGCAAACATGCTCTTTTGGCAACCCCTGCATTTCTCATTCCATGAGGAATAAGGGGACTTCTGACATTTGGCTCAGTCTAGACAGGACAAATATTGGAAAAACCTCTTTCTACAGAAGAATCGGGAAAAAAAAGTGGAAGTGTAGCCATACCTTGAGAGTGTATAAGGGCTGGGGATAGCAAGTGATGGAGAGAAGGAGAACAGAGAGGCCGGGGCTTCAAGGAAGGGGTGGGGTCTTGGAGGAAGGATGGGGTAGATCTTGGCTTGTTCTGACATTTAAAAAGTGACCTTGGGCGTAAAAAGGTTGGAGACCACTGCTCTAGCTCATTGGTAGATGCTAGGGGAGAGTTCATTCAGACCCTGCTTATATAACAAGTAAACACAACATAAAACCTATTAAAAGAAGCAAGCGGATGTCTCAGAAACGTTTCTAGGAAGGAGCTATTTCATAAAATTCCAGAAATAGTGTGCTGTAAATTAAGGGAAAAAACTGAACTCTGTGGAAGATGCAGTACTAAACAATCTAGAAGAAAATGTCCTGACTGTAAAGTCTTCAGAAACTGTAAAATATGCAGAGTAAACAGTGTGCATGCAGTCGCGTGTCCTGATGATATGAATAGAGCACTAGATGGAACTTTTTTATTGCAATAATGTTCAATGCTAGTACAAGAAGAAAATTTTTAAAAACAATGAATAGTCCTGCAGAACCTTTAGAAACTAACAAGAAAACGTAGATGGTATCATGACCTTTTGTGGGCACAACCCACTTCTTCAGATGAATGGAGTGGGTATTGCCCATGAAAGCTCACAAGACCATCTCCATTTTTTGTTAGTTTCTAAGGTGCTGCCAGGACCATTAGTTGTTTTTTAAGTTTTTTTCCGTTAGGATATGTCTATACAGCAACATTTTGAAATAAGTAGTGTTATTTTGAAATAACCTAGTCTGCATCTACACAGCAGGCAGTTATTTCGAAATAATGTTGAAATACTGTCACGCTGGAGGACTTCTTACTCCGACCCCTCTAATCCTCATTGTACAAGGAATAAGGGAAGTCAGAGGAAGAGTGCTCTATTTCGAAATAAGTGCTGTGTAGACGCTCCCAGTTTCAAAATAACTACACAATTGATATAGCTCAATTTGTGTAGCTTATTTCAAGTTAAGCCCTGCTGTATAGATGCACCCTTAGGTTATGTCTACACATCAAAGTTATTTTAAAATAACAGCTGTTATTTTGAAATAAATTTCCTAGCATCTAAACAGCCAAACCACTATTTCAAAATTAATTTGAAATAGCAGAGCGCTTATTTAGAATTTGGTAAACCTCAATCTACGAGGAATAACACCAAATTTGAAATAGCTATTTCGAAATAAGTGCTGTGGAGACACTTATATCGAAATAGGGGGCCTCCAGCCTTCCCAGGGTGCTCTGCTGGCCACTCCAGCCTCAACCAAGAACACTCCTCTCCCTCCCCCCTCGCCGGAGCCCTTAAAGGGGTTGACTCTGGCCACAGTGCCTGTGCCAGCTCCAAGCCTACCAGCCCAGAGCCAGCAGTCACTGCCTCTGACCCAGTGGCCCTCTGAGCCAGCAACCCTCTGGCAGCCAGCCCTCTACCGCTCCCCAGGAGCAGTCTGCCAGTTCCCAGGAACTTGCCAGGGCCTGGAGAAGGTGGGAGCATTCCTGGTCCAGGGCGGAGATCATGGACCTTATTCAGATTTCAAGGTGGGGGATGCCCCCAATGTCCATGATCTCCACACTAGATGGAGGAACGTGGCCGTCTAAGGCAGGATAGCTGCCAGCCTGACCACCAAAGGCTACCTGCGAACCGAGGAGCAGGTTTGCATGACAATCAAGTTTGTCTGGCGAGACCCCCAGCCCTGAGCGCTGAAATTCCCCTCCCCCATCTTCCCCTGGCTTCCCCCTTCCAGCTCCCTCCTCCCAGGTTTCCTCCTTCCCTCTCCCAACTTCTCTTCTCCCATCTCCAGCCTCCTTTCCCCAGTCTCACCAGAGTTTCATTCCCTCCCCCTCAGTTTTGTTAAATAAAGAGAGTTTATATTCATGAAAATAAGTGTATTTTATTTGACATCAGGAAGGGGGGCTAGGGAGGGGTAAGTGGAAGGATGTGAGGGAGGAATGAGACACAAGCCCCCAGGTGGGCAGACCAGGGAGACTCTTAGGGTATGTCTACACTACCACCCTAGTTTGAACTAGGTTGTTTAATGTAGGCAACCGGAGTTGCAAATGAAATCCAGGATTTGAATTTCCCGGGCTTCACTTGCATATTGCCGGGCGCCTCCATTTTTAAATGTCCGCTAGTTCGGACTCTGTGCCCGCAACTACACGCAGCACGAACTAGGTAGTTTGGATTACGTGGAACGAGGTGTACCGGTAGTTCGGAATAGGAAACCTAATCCGAACTACCTAGCTCATGCCGCATATAGTTGCGGGCACGGAGTCCAAACTAGCGGACATTTTAAAATGGCGGCGCCCGGCAATATGCAAATGAAGCCCAGGAAATTCAAATCCCAGGCTTCATTTGCAAGTGCGGTATGCCTACATTAACCACCCTAGTTCGAACTAGGGTGGTAGTGTAGATAAACCCTCAGTACTCCTCAGAGTGAAAACTCTCCCACAGGGCCTCCTGGATACTTACAGCCCTCCGATGGACCTCCCAGATGGCAGCCTATAGAAAGTGCAGCCAGGCTCGCAGCAACGCGTTCAAGAGAAGCACCAGAGTGCTCAGGAGCAGCTCTGGCTCCATGTTTCAGCGTGCTGTGGTGTCCCGAGTGAGGGCAACCAGAGCATACAGAGACAAAATGCTTTGCTGTCCCTCATCAAGGTAGATTAGCAAGCAGGGAAACCTGAGAACTGGCTTTCCAGGGGAGGGGGCCTTTAAGTACAGACCTCAGATCGCCTCAGACAGCAGCCCCACACAGTAAGTCCTGATCTGGTGCCCTGCCGGAACTGGTGCCGGCCAGCCTTAGATGCGATTCAGAGTCTACTCAGTGTGGACGCGCTATTTCAAAATAGCAAAATGCTATTTCAAACTGCTTTTTGTGTGTAGACACGATTTCAAAATAAGCTATTTCGAAATAACTATTTTGAAATAAGATATTTCAAAACAACACTGTAGTGTAGGCATACCCATAAAGACTAACATGGCTACCCCTCTGAGTACAAGAAGAAATAAAGACTGGAAAGTAACTTTCGAACAAAATGGAGACTCTATCATAATTTAAGCTTAGAACAGGGAAGCAATCACTATCCTGTCAGAAAAGGCATATAAGTAACCTCGGATAATTCTAACATAATAGTCAAATATCTTTGGCAAGTACCACAAAGAATCTTTTGAAAAGTATTGACTGGCCTCTTTTTGCTTAGAAGACAAATACTTTTTAGTGATTAACTTATATTCAAGCTACTTTTGGCTGAATCTCCTACTGAGTCATCATCTCCAGGATACTGTCTGCATTTTTATGGGTGGAACATTAGGTGTTAATTTTGAACTATAAATCCCTCAGGAGCTTGGACTCAGCTTGCCTGAGAAATCACTTACTTCCTAGTGCATACCACTGCTGCTGTAATCAGCCTAGCCACTTGAGCTTGGTTCCCTCATTATAAAAGAAGGCAGCTGTGTCAGAGCATTCTCTGTAAAGAAACCTTTCCTTTAGAATGAACTCACCTCAGACCAGCTCCATAATGGCCTAGATTTATGTACATTATGGGCTTATTGCAAAATCATCTTTTGTGAGTGGGCAGTGGAAGAATAACGAGGCAGAGGCAGGATTTCTTTCAGCTCTATGACTCATGTGACTTGATTCTTTGATGTGTGATGGCATGTGAAGAAAAGAAGCACTCCAGGATGGTTTTGAAGTATTTTAACTCTATGGTTACAAATGTGTTGTCTATCAGAAATACTCCACATTCTAGGTGGGTGCTCTGTGGAGCGGAGGGAGTTTCAGTAGACTGAAACTTATACAACTAGGAAAACTCTTTTTTGCAATTTGTAAAAGTCCTTGACAGGCAACTCTGGATTTTGGTTACCAAGGAACTGTTGCAAAGTTCAAAGTGTTTACAAAATCCTGAGTTTTCAGATTATCCTGTTACAGTCCAAAGTACTGAAGTGAAATTGCCAAATGCATACCCAAGACTCCTCCATGTGCAATGAGAATGTTAGAGCAGAAATAAATTTGGAGAAGGACCAGAATAAAAAATCCTACAGATTTGTACACAAGCTATCTCCTTCTGATGCTGAAAATAACCAATTCAGGAAAACACTTACCAAGTCTTAATTCCCATTGAAGTTAATGGAACTTAAGCATGTACTTATAGTTAATCACATGTTTAAATTCTTTCCTGTATTATGACCTTTATCACAAGGGCTGATTGGTTCACAAGACAGGTGGCTATTATTGGCATACTTAACAGCCAAGAAAATGATATTGTAGTGATGGACTGAAGAGAAGTTATGTAACTATTAATTCAGAAAGCCAGCTATTTGTTAAAATGAAGAGAGAGTGGTGAATTAGTCAGAAAGGAGGTAAATGTTGAGTCTGAATTACTACTAAACACCCAAAAAGTATCATAACAATTACCTCCAAAATTATTAATTTTAATAATAATAGTTTGGAATGCTAAGAACAACACAAATTAAAAGCCCAGCAATTCTCTCTTTGGCATTAACTGAGATCAAGGCACTAGACTTTTCTTGTCTGTTTTTAAGAGGGAAGCGGGTTCAGACTTTTTTAACGTTTCCATCTATGTTGTGTAGGGCATTAGCACGAAACTTTAAGGCACAGTGACCAAGATTCCTGCCTCTTAAATTGAAAGTCTATAGAGAGCTGCAGTAATTGATTCTTAGCCAGAAATTCAAACTCTGGCAAAGATATCCTTAACAAAGTTATTTTTTCTCTCTTCAACATTCCAATTAAGTACGATTTCTGTATGTATTTAATGGTCATCACAATTAGTACATGGGTCTGGATTTTTTTTTATTTATTTGTCAAGTTAAAAAGTCAGACCCTCAAAACTTCACTGAGATGCCATTACCTTTGAAACAGCATGAAGTGCTATGGCAGATGAAAACAACCTGCTTCATGTGAGGCTGACTGGTTGCAGTAGTTGTAAATAAGCAACATACACTCTTTGTAAAATGATTTGCCTTCTTCCAGAAGAAAACACCTGCAGCTCCTGCTGACTTGCCATGTCTGACTCCATGATATCATTTTGCAGTGGCTGTTCAAGCACTCATGCCCAGTGTTGCTAGTCTAGTGCCAGTCTCAGATCAACAATAGCATATCAGGGCTGACAGCTATGTTCTCAGAATGGCAGCAACTCTGGGATAAAGAAACAGGCTTAGTGACAAAAAAAAAAATTTCAGAAGCCCTAACTTTCATCCATCTGTTTTGTATCCTGAGACTCAGATCTTGGACTAGGCTTAACAAGCTACTGACTCAAATGGTCACAGTGGTTAACACAATAAAAAAAGGCTGACAGGCTGACACCAGTCTTTGCAGTGTGACTATAGGGCTTTATTGCAGGTGGATAAATATGCATAACTAGAAGAGTGAAAGGTGGACTGTGATATCTTGATACTCTTCAGTAGTTATATAGATGAACAATCTAGATACCAGCTTCAACTTTTAATGCATACAAAAGAAGAAGAAAGAAGAATATACTTAACCAATTCTACAAAGGGACTGTTTAAAGTGAAACATTTAACTTATTTTTATTTAAATACATGAAAACAGAAGTATTTTTAAAGATTGAGTTCAGTAAGCAGCTGTGCATTATTTTAATTTGGGACTAGAACAGTTGAAAGTCCCTTTAAATACATGCCCATTTTGGCTATATTAATAATAATAAAACCTCCTTACAAAGCTTTGTGAACATTGATATTTTAAAGGGTCATAGTCTGAAACTAGAAGATGCTGAATATTCTCAATTCCACCTGGCTGGGTCAGGACTAACTAGACAGCTAAAAGAAAAGTCACTGTTGTGTTGAAGCCAGAAATATATGGTGAATTCTTCCAAAATCCAGGCTGTGGTGAAAATGAGTGTATCATTCTGGGATGTTGCTAAGACACTGATAGAGGTTTTGATGACTAAGGGTGTGTCTAGACTACAGGGTTTTGTCGACAAAACTATACCTGCATCTATACTACCGCTGAGTTCTGTCAACATAACGTCGACAGAACTCGGCAGTTTTGTTGACAGTGGTAACAAAGTTCTGTCGACAGAAGGCGTTATCGCAACTACATTGTCCTTTGCGTCTACACTCTCATGTCGACAAAGCGGCTTGCTTTGTCGACAGAACTGGATGTAGTCTAGACGCTCTTTGTTGACAGAAGCTTTGTCAACAGTATCTGTCGACAAAGCATCTGTCGACAAAAGCCTGTAGTCTAGACGTACCCTATACTGCTTCAGGATGATGCATTCTGAAGAATCTGTGTAGAATGAGGAATATCAGCCTATTGTGGAAGATAAAATTAATAGAATACATTAGTTATTAAGAAACTCATTCCATGAACTGGCCTATGCACCATCAGGGTACATCTACACCGTAGTGAAAACCCAGGTTTTGAACTCAGGCTCAAGCCTAACACCCCTTCGGTCAACATAAATTGTACTCAGCTTCCTGGCACGAGTCCATGGTTCCAGGACCAAAGAGGAATGAAGGATCTAAGCATACAAAATGTGACAAAGTATTCAATCCTTTTTGATTGCAGTATAGATTCTGCCCATCTGGATTCATGCTCTGGGAGTCCATCTGTATTATTCCACAATCCGATTGGTTGACTTTCTGTGTGCTCTGGACTGTCAAGTTTGGTGGACAGTCAGGTTTTCCTACTTTACATTATGAACGAAGGGCTAGAGCAGGTACATTTAGGAAGTCTGGGATATGGGTGGTTGGACTGAGCCCCACATAATGTAGTGTCCAGATTGGGATTCAGGGTTCAACAATTCTTAAACTGTGGATACAAATGAGAATATATATTTAAGCCTTAGATTTACACACACACACAGGGTCTGCTAACTTGGGTTCTACTAACCCTGGACTCTTTAAAATATATTATGGCTTGTATATACACAAGCTGGAACCAAATAATCAAAAGTGGTTTTAATTTTCATTCTTAATTATTTAAACAAAAATCTGCATGTGAACAATCATAGATAGAGTTTTATCCTTGTTTGATTTAACTTAAGTCCCAGTTTTAAGTTAAGGACAGTTAGAATCTGAAAATGCATATTCATTGCCAGTTATGTATTGAAATAATTTAAGATGAGAATTAAAACAAATTTAATATTTTTCATTCCAGTTTGTTGTAGATAAATTCTCATTTATTAAGAAGGCTTTTAAAAATCCAATTATTTTCAACTGTTATGTTTATTTTAGACTTTATTTTAGATTGGCCATTGAAACCATTTTCTTTTGTGTTAATAGGATCAGATCTATTTTCAGATTCTCTTTGTATTTTGTGGGAAGGTTGTAGGCATTACAGTGTTGTGTTTATTTACTTAGAAGCAGTCAGGTCCACTGCAATCTTTAAAAAATGAGAAATATTTTTACTGGGCTAAGATTTTGTAAGATCTGGGTTATGCCAAATTTGAGTCAATAGTGTCCATTTACAAGAACCTGCTAATAAGGAGAGATTGTCCAAGTTCTGATAAGAAAGCAGCCATTTTCACTAAAAATTACTATGCAACAGTAAGCTGACAAGTGTGCTTAATTTTTGTGTAGCACAGGAGATCCTGAATCTTTCTAGCTTAGAAATGGAAAATGGAGCATATAGTATGTCCCTGGAAAGATGTGCTTCTCAAGGAAAACGTGTAAATTTATTATCAGGACATATCTTGGAAGCCTTTATTTTTACCATGAAAAGTTCTCAGTCATGGAATCTCCTGAGGAATTTACACATGACTTTATTCTCATACATGTAGCAAGGATAAAAAATTAAACCAAAAGAAAATCTAAGATTGTTGTGGAATTCAGAAATAGACACCTCAGATATAGACCTCTATAGAGCTTGTTGCAGAGACAGTAATTGAACTTATCATAGTAAGGGGAAAATACTACAGGATTTAGCACCTGAGTTTTGTATTTGTTATAGATGCTCCATGTGCCCACAGATGTTGCCCCTGCTGCTGAAAGAAGCAAGAGAGGTAGAAATAATGGGAACATGTGCAACAGCAGGTGTCAGCATTAAGTAAATACTCAGTCACAGCCAATTTGTTTTATCATTACATAATTGTTTTTTTAATGAGTTAGGGTTGTATATGAAGCTTTAATTAGTATATAGGAAAATTGCAGTTGCTGTGGTATCTATTCAGAAGTGAAGGGAGCCATTGGATATAGTGATGAGAGTCCAGTCTTTGGGATAGAAAGAGGAACCTTTCGATATCTTATCTAAGCTGAACAACTTTGGGGAAGTTATTTGGTTTCCTGGAGCTCCAGTCAATAGAACTAGAAGATCTAATAAACTGAAGAAGCCAACCTGAAGAAGGTATAGCATCTGCAGTGGGTCTTCCTGCACAGATAAATTAGAAGGATAACAAGTCATAAATCAATCTAGCCATGTTGTATTGGGAGCCATTTTCTGTGGCAGGATGTTATAGGCAGGGGCAGCCTGTGAGTATAGGCTGTCTCGGCCATCACCTAGGGCGCTGCCTTCAATGGGGTGCCCAGGGCACCCAATGATGAAGTCACGGCATTGAGGGCTATGCAGGTGGGGGCACTGATTGCGTGTTCTGCCTAGGGCACCAACTGCCGCAGCCCGCCTCGAGTTGCCCCTGGTTATCGGTTATGTACCATATTCTGACACTGCTATGGGTATTAATGAATTCTTTTAGTTCCCTGTGGTTATCTGTTTTTCAGTCAGAGCTTATAGCTCTCTAGGAATTGCAGAGTCTGTCAAATTGCCCAATTCTGAAATTTTAGTCCCCGAGCAGCTTGCATAAGTAGACTTACAACACACTTCCATTTTCGAAGGGGTCAGGGAAGTATTTTCAATACCAGAATTGGAGAGAAGATACAGTCTGACTTTGATAAGGGATGTGATAGAATGCGATTGTATCAGCCAATTCAGAAGTTAAGCAGGGATGGTCTCAGAGTTCTCTAGGGGTTTTTTTTATCCCAGTGTAGCCCTACTCAGTTGATTTAACAGTTTAATTCTTCCACTTTAACTTATCCAAATCCCTTTGCAAATTTGGAACCATGGATAAATTATACTGTGGGATTCTATTCTGCACCACTGACGTGAATTTCAAATTTCCCATTGATGTGGCCATTAAATTAATACCATAATAGTTGTTTCTAAGGGTGTGTCTGTGCAGTAGGGCTTCTCTTGAAATAAGCTATGCAAATTGAACTATGTCCAATGTATAGCTTATTTCAAAATTGGGAGCATCTACACAGCACTTATTTTGAAATAGAGCACTCTTCCTCCAACTTCCCTTAGTCTTCATACAATGAGGTTACAGGAGTCAGAGTAAATAGTCCTCCAGCTTGACAGTATTTCAATATTATTTCAAAATAACTGCCTGCTGTGTAGACTTGGACTAAGTTATTTCAAAATAATGCTAGTTATTTTGAAATAATGTTGCTGTGTAGATGTACCCTAAGTTACTTTGTAGCTTGTCACATTTTCTGATGTGACTTGGGTACATAGGAGCCAAGGCTCCATTGATTTTCATGATAACTCGGCTCTTAAGTCACTTTGGCACTTTTGCAAATCTTACCTGACTGAGCTTTCATTAAGGATCCTATTCCAGAGGAGTCTGGTTTATTCAGCTTCTTAAAACCTTCCCTCCCTGTCCCCTGCCTCCTCCTCCTTCCCCCTGCTGCTATCTGTTATACTGAAAACAAAATGGCTGCAAGCCTACTATGAGGTAAGATGGGTCTGGGAAGAGATTAGCTTCCAGTGCACATCCTGCTCAGACTTTTAAAAACAATTATTTTTGTACCATAAAACCATCATATATGAGATGAGTACTATCAAGACCCCTTATACTTCTCCTAGGCAAAGTGTGTTTTTACTATGTCCCAAGTAGAAGAACTGTTGAAAGGTTAGTTTTAAAGTAGGGTTGTAATCAGAAAAGTCACCCTGTCAAACTGATACACTGGGAGCCCCACATTTATATTTTTTCTCAGCACTTGCAGATCAGTTCTGTTCAGTTTACAGGTCAAACATTTTTCTGACTCCCAGAACTGCAGAGTTAACTAGTATGAAAAAAATCAAAATTTTAATTGTAGCCTCTTGCATTATTGTCAGTAGTAAAAAAAATTTACATTTAGAACATGGCTGACATCTTGATAATATATGATGGAATCCAGCTTGCCTGACTCAACTATTTTGGCACTGCATTGCCAATAGTAACATATGTAGTTAAAATTATTTGCCAGTAAACAGACATGACTTGCAGATACAAGGAAATATATTATTTTCATGTGTGTGTTTTAACCATCTCATTCTGACCATTGTGACAAGGTCAGGCCACAAGGCTGCTACAGAGTTGTGTGTGGGAGAGAGGGCAGCCCCCAAAGGCTACAAAGCCTGCTAATTAGGGGACAGAGGGCCCAAGCAGATTGGGGCCAGCTGACTCCACTTCAGGCCTGCTGGTGGAGGTTTGCTGAAGACCTTTAAAAGCCTCCCCAGTTAGCAGGTGGGAACAGAGAGTGAGAGGCTGGAAGGAGAGACAAAGACAAAGACCAGGGCCAAGAGTTTTAGGCTAAGCTATATCAGTTCTAGAGCTAGAAACAGCAGGGGAGAGAGTACTAGAAAGAGTGGCTGTGCTCTTTACCCCAGAAAC